>NC_087515.1:77660507-78354699 GCF_963921805.1 Phalacrocorax carbo | reverse complement strand
GCCTGCTAACAGTGCCTCCTGAATAAATCAATTAGCCACACTTGTTCTGTTTGTCTATTGTAAAAATACATTATTCTAGAAATAATTTACACTTTTAAGAAAATGGTATGATTTTCTTATCACACCATGATATGTGGATTAGCTTTTCTATATATTTTCTGTACCTATAATTTTGTAGTATGTTGCCTATATAATAGAAGAATGAAGAACTAAAAAAATCTTCTCAGCATCAAGTTACTGACTGAAGCTTAGAAGAAAACCAAGGCATCCTCCTGTAAATATTGAACAATTAATTTTACGGTAACTTGAAAAACTCCTACAGGTTCAGGCAAAAATTCTGACTTTTTTTTTTCATACAAGTTCTTAATTCTAACATTTGAAAAAAGTAGAGGGTGCAGTGTGGTTTGGGAAGTAACTGTTTGAAGTACCCTGGTTATAAGCAAATGAGCTGTACCAGAAAAAAGAACATCATTCAGCTAAGAATTAGGTGTTCCTTCAACACCCTCTCTGGCAGGCATTCTGATTAGCTGAATTCTAACATTTTTCTTTCATTTGTGATTGTCAGAGAAATTAGGAAATAGTATTCCAAGTAATATTCTTCTGACTTCTATGCTTTTTAGAAAGTAATATGATGTTGCATACTTCAGTGCTAGAGTTGCAACATGCATAATAAGCTTCTGGAATCTGGAATAATCTATTTATCCACAAATAGGACTGAACATAGTAAACTACCTTTTAGTGTTGTATGAAAGTAAACAGAATTACTATAACCTTTTAGTCATGGGACATTATATCCCCATTGTGTTGAATCTCTTATGATGTAGTAATTTGTCATATAGTGCAGTTGCAAACTCAGATTGAGAAAAGTAAATTATTTTAGGCTAATTCAATTAAATGGCCCCTTCAGTTCCTGTTTTCTCAAATGGTCTTAAAAATGTGCTAGTAAAAAAACGTTTTAAACCACTAACTAAATAACTTATCAGGAAGAAAGAATACGTGTTATTGCTTGTGACTTTTCCTTTCCTTTTAATTCTCAGTGTCCTCAAGGGTTGTTGGTTGGTTTGGTTTGGGGTTTTTTTTTTTCAGACCTTTTCACTGAATTTTGCAAAGCCGCCTTGCACTGTTCCTGGCCTTCCTTATTCTCTCCTTATGACTTGCTTAAACCATGACACTATTTTGCAGAAACAATATGGCCTGCAAATCATAAGGACTTACTTATGCTTTTGAGTATTACTGTGTAGAAGAGTTAATGTTTGTAAGTTGATCCTCGTAATAAAATTGGGAAGGTGAGGAGCAAGAAGGGAAGTAAAATAAGTATCTTTTTGGAAGAGTGCTCTAAAAGGACAGTAAAAGTATCTGGATGGAGTATGAGTGCATAGAAAAGGAAGAAGAAAGATGGATTCCAGGTGAGAGGTCCTCTAAGTAGGAAAGGGGAGCCAAGCAACATCAAGAGGTTTTCCCTTTTCCTGGTGCCTTGCCCTGTTACACCATGTGATTGTTTATACAGAAGATCCCACTTCCAAATATTGACCTCTATATATGCACACTTCTGTAGAGTGCAGTACTTTTCTGTAGTCCTGCTGACACCAAATTTCTATATAGCACTTAATTTGTCAGCTGCTTTTGTGTCTTCATTACCTGTAAAAATATCATATGTTGCACAGAGGGAAGAGATGTTTAAATTCTGGGGAGAAGGAGGTATTGGCTGAAACTTTGATGGTGGCCAGGAACCAACTTTGTCCTTGCTGTCATACCACGACCTATTTTTTTTTTTTTTACCTGCTTTCTGATATACTGAGCCTTCAGTTTGTGTTTTTGATGCACTGTGCTGCTCAAGGGACACTCAACTCTCATAATACTCTTTTTGAAATGTGAAGAGAACTGAAGGAGTAACACTATCTATTGAACTAGTCTGAACTATTGCTTGTCTGATGTTTACTGAAGTGCAAACAAGAGTGGAGACGAGAGCTTTCCACATGCTAATTCCTCAGGGCACAAATAGAGCTCAGTTCGCCACATATTCCCCTATATCTGAAGATCCTTTGCATGTAAGACTTCCTCTGCCCCTACAACTCTGCTTGCAAAGCTGTCTTTTCACCGTTCACCATCCCAAGCCCTCATCTGACTCCAGCTTTTCTTCATATCTGTTGTAACTCGTCCTATTTGCAGCTAGGTAGCAAGAGAGGTTTTAGAGATGTAAGTGGACAACATTTGTTATCATGCTTCACCTACAGTGGTATGTAACTACTGGTTTTTAGCACTTGCCTTATTTAGTTTGGTGAAGTTTAGAATATGGCAAGAGAAACTGATGATTTAAACCAACAGGAAAAGAAGTCTGAGTTATTAAAAGATTTTGTGAAGTTTAATCATTTTACTGATTATTTTTTAGCTAGAAAACCCTGAAGAATTCATAATGTGTGTTGTTTGAGAAACTTAGACTGCAGTAAATTCATCATGATATGTCAGATTCCCTGAAACACGCATAAATACGTGCACGTTTCATGCATACAGATACACACAGAGGCGGGAGACAGAGCTGCAGCATGAGGTCTTACTTTTGCAAAGCCTCTAAGCAGAGCTGCTGCCTCGACTCCTGTGAGAGAAGCCAAGGAAAGGGGCAGTGCTGGTACCAGCCCCATGTGCACTGCAGTGTGGTAGAAGGTCAGGCCTAAATAAAGTTTCATTATGGTGGTTGAAGCTCAGAGGTCCCTGTAAAAGTTGTAGGACATACATGCTCAGTCTGTGAGGAGCAAACATAACGGGCAAGCAGCTACCTGAATGAGCTTTGCAATGATCCTGGCGTTAAGTGTACCTTTTGTCTAACAGATGCAGACAGGCAAGATTCTATCAATCTCTTTCTGGGAGTATTCAAGCCTACAGAAGGAAAACCTCATCTCTGGGAACTTCCCACTGATTTTTATTTGCATCACAAGAACACCCTTGGTCTGTCACAGACCAGGCGAAGGTATTTTGCTGTTCTGGTTCTTTGTTTGATAGTGCTCTAATAAATTAAAAAAAATACATGCTGTTAACGAAATAATTTGGTCAGCCTGTCAAAAACTTTTTAAATGTTTTTTAAGATTTTACCAAAACTTAAAACAACTAACCTTCAAGAGATTACAAAAAATGTTGGATGTTGGTGTTTAGGAGGATTTGCTTTAGTATGTTATTTTCCTGTTGTACTGAAAAAGAAGTTCCATTTCAAATGAAATTCTATCCTGCAGTGAAATGCTTCACTATTTTACTGAAGTACAAGTACCACTGTCTAATTAAACAATATACAGGTGTATTTTTGATGGTCAGATTTATTAAGTCATTGTTGTATTTAAGATTAGGTGATGAAGATAACATTTGTTTATTTTTTTTGTGTAAGGCACTTAGTCTGCAGCTGTGCATACCAGGAAGCCAATGATTTTCTACCTGCCTTTCAGCCATGTCTGGCCTATTTGAAGACTCCTTTTCTTCATTTGCATTCCATTGTAATTGCACAGTAATATACATAAGTGGTAAAGGCAAAGTATAACAATTGTAAAGTAATTGTTAGAGTGCTTCACAATGTGGAACAAGTTTTTTTAAGGATTAAAATTACCGGGGGGGGGGAACAACAAACCAAAATCCAACCTCAAACAAACAAACAAAATCCCACACCAAACCAAAACATACAAAAAACCTTGTTAACTAAATCATCTCTTTTAGGAATTTTGCTGGTTGTATTTTTGTTCATTCTGAGAGTCTTAAAGCTCTATATTGCAAATGGTAGATCTGAATATCTGCATTTAGATTTTTGTCTGGGGAAAATTGCAAGTATTTAAACAGTGCATTCAGTGCCTGTTGGCGGCTTATTCCATTAGCCAGTTGTGGCAGCTGGCATGTGATATGACTTTTTCTAAATTTCCATCCTTTTGTATTGTCTCCCAAGGCTTCTCTTGATGCTAGCTCATATCAGCCGTACAACCAACTGCTATTTCAGGCACACGTGAAACATGCAACATGATTTTATTGTTTCCTGGTTCCAAACATTATTGTATGTCAAAAATGAATTCAGCTGATATATTGCAAACAGACGAATGTCCTAGTCTCCCTTTCATCTGTTACTTGCTTAAACAACTGTCTCTTATATGTCAGAGATACTGTTCTCAAGTAAGATGAAACACTTTAAAAAAAAAAAAAGTTTATATGCTTCATTTACTTGTTAATTAGTTTTACCTTTCATTCTGGCCAGAATTTCTTCTGGGCACTTATAATATGCAACCAAAATGTTTTCTCGCTAACAAAATGACACCTCCATGTAATAAATAGTTCAGTGAAGAAAGGTGTTCCAAGTAATTTTTTGTTTCTATAAAACTATTGGCCAAGTTCTTTATATAATCTCTTCCCACCTCTCTGTGCGGTGCCTTGGGCACAGCAGCAAAGGAAATAATGAAAACCCATAACGAAATCAAGGATATAGGAAGAGAAGGAAGATGACGTTTCCTGACGTCAGAACATCTTTTGACTTATCTGTGCTTGTCCTATATTGTATTTGCCTCTCCATCAGAAAGAAGATATTTCATAATGAGTTTCATATATTACCTCTATATAATAGGTGATTCAAGTGAAAGAACAGTGAATATAGAAAAGGAGACTTTCTGTTGCCATGTTGCGTATCATTTTTGCAAGCAGCAAAACTGGGTATGTCTGCATAGTTTCTGAAGGCACTGGAGAAAATTTGCTAGCATGGCCTGAATACAGTACTTCCGAAAGAGACAGGACCATTCCTTCTCTCTAGGACATATACAGTTATTGGAACTCAAGTGTGTTGCCCTGCCTGTTCTGCACCATTTGCTAAGTCCCGCTAACAAGTCTATCTCTGGGCATGGGAATATACCCATTGTTTCTGCTCCAGATGGCTACATTGGCATGAGTAGGAGATAATTGCTTTAATACTCTGATTACAGCCCTTACAGTATTGTGCATACACATATTTTTGAAATAAAAATCGATGAAGATGTGTCTTTTCATCCCAAGTAATGAAATAGAATAAACCATCAGAATAGTTTAGAGAAAAAATTAAAGTATATTTGAGAAGAGAAAAAAATGTAAACATGAATGGAAGATAAAACATGCTTTATTTTATTAATGTTGCTTGACTTCCTGTGCTGTTTTTCAGAAATCCTGAATAAGCTGCCAGCAGGGCGTGTTTTTTGCTGTTAGCTATGCCAATATACAGTTCTCAGACTTAGCACAGCTGTCACATCAAAATGTATATCTATGTGTAGAAGTCAACTGCTTTGACAATCTTCTGATTTTATTATCATTGACCTTCATTTCTTCATACCCTTTTCCTAAACTGTGGGATCTGAATAACAAGTGATGGGTGGGGTGGGGCTTGATGCCTTTATTTATTTTTTTTTAAAGACCAGATCAAGAGAAATGCATAAATACTTTTTATATGTACTAAGACCTTAATTTCCAGTACTACAGAGGTAGGCACCTGAAGTGTGTTTTGTTTAATGGAACAAAACCACTCCTCCCTCCATACCTGTATTGAGCTTCATGTGTTTAAATTTCATGGCCTGACAGCAAAGTAGTAAGATAGGGGCCTGTTGAAATCGTCCATCCATTTTTACTTTCTTCCACATTTGAATTATAAAGAAATGTTTATGAAAGTGACACTGTAAGGTTGGGTTACTGTTATGTGCAAACATTTAGACAGGATAAAAGATCAAATCTTCTGTATCAATTGTGTGTCTGGTTTTCCCATACAGCTATACTTACTGGTGGACCGCAGGTGTGCTAAAGCATTTACCTCTTCCCTTTGATGAAGGTAGGAACTATAGTTGCTCCTTGCCTTACAGAGTATCTTGAAAAATAAGTTTTAGTCACAAATGCTTTCTGTTTTAGATCCCAAATCTGAAAAAAGAAATGTTTCCATAATTACTAAATACATTTTTTTTTTCTCTGCATGATGAGCTATGATTTTTCAACTGCAGGATGCGAGAGATACCTAATTGGCTAAAACTTGACTGCCATATGTGTCCTGCTTTCAGCTGGGACAGAGTTAATTTTCTTCCCAGTAGCTGGTGTAGTGCTGTGTTTTGGATTTAGGATGAGAATAATGTTGAGAACACACTGATGTTTTAGCTGTTGCCAAGTAGCATTTATACTAAATCAAGGATTTTTCAGCTTCCCACGCTCTGCCGGGTGCACAAGAAACCAGGCAGGGAGGGGGCACAGCCAGGACAGCTGGCCCAAACTGGCCAAAGGGATATTCCATACCTTATGACATCATGGCCGGTATATTAACTGGGGGGAGTTGGCCTGGGGGCAGCAATCGCTGCTCGGGGACGGGCTGGGCATCAGTTGGCAGGTGGTGAGCAATTGTATAGTGCATCACTTGCTTGGTATACTAATATTATTAATATTATTAGTATTACTACTACTATTTTATTTTATTTCCGTTATTAAACTGTTCTTATCTCAACCCATGAGTTTTCTGACTTCTACTCTTTCGATTCTCTCGCCCATCCCACTGGGGACAGGGAGAGTGAGTGAGCAAGCAGCTGTGTGGTGCTTAGTTGCTGGCTGAGGTTAAACCATGACAATATGTTTATGCGCCAGGGCACACTTCACTCTTTTTTTTTCTTTTTTTTTTTTTTCCCCCCCTCCTCACCTATTAACATGTATTTACAGTCTATGCTGCTGGGCTACATTCCTGTTGCAGATGACAGAGTACAGCTAGTGTGTCTTATTTCTCTGAGATACTGTGGAGTATGTTTTATTAGGAATTGTCATCATGAAGGGAAATCAAATTCTGGTGGTTAATAATGTGTATTTATTAAAGATGTGCTGCGCATAATCTTTATTTTCTTGTCTTAGAGGGGATATGGTTGTAGAAAAATGCCTGTTAGGGTGGCTAGGTAAGCAGGCTACTGTTTGTTTAGATTTTTGCAGTCAGTAACTGTTAATAAAAGGGATTATATTTTTTCTTTTCCCCAGTGACATGTCCTGAAAACAGACGCAAGTTGACAGTGAAGAAATTCCACAAGTGTGAAGAGGAAATTGATATCCACAATGAGTTTTTTCGGCCATATGAGTTAAGCAGTTTTGATGAGACCTTCTGCTTGGCCATGACCAATTCTACACGGTATATTGGGAAGTTTTGTGACTGCAAATCCTTAACTGGACGTTTATTTGGTGTGAATTAAATGTACTTTTGATTTATTTGGTTAAATCTGTATAACACGATAGGTTTTGTGGGGTATTTGGGTTTTGGGTTTTTTAAGCTTCAAATTTAGCAAACTTCTAGAGACTAAATCACAATACTGAAATGGAAATGCTACTCTAAAAAAAATCTGATAAGATAATATTTAAATTTCCTGTTATTTTCCATTATGGGGTGCCAAATGTTTGGGCACTTTAAGGCTGAGAAATGAGCTTTCCTCTGTGGACTCAGATCCCAGAGGCTACCTTCAAAGCAACTGTTTTCTAATTGTTCTACTCTCATTTTACAACTGTTTTCTTCAGTTCATCAGGTTCTCATGGGTGGCAAGATAAGTGCTTGGGTTTTGAGGGTTTTTTTGGGTTGGTGGTTTGGGTTGGTTTTTTGTGTTGGCAGCAATCAGCTGGATATTCTAAGCGTAATCTTAATCATGCTTTAACTGAAGACTTCTAGGCAGATAATGTTTCATGTAGCTTTTTGATCCAATTTGAGTGTTGGCAGCATTTTGAAAACAATGTAGCTGAGTTACAGGGCTTTGTCAGCACAGGAATGGAGCATGTTGCTCTAGCCTCCTTGGTAAGAGGTAGTGTTTGCAGCTGTTTTATGGAACTAAATAATGCAACTGAAAGCTTTTTAAGTATCTGGGGGGTTTATACTTATGTGACTTTAACTTGTAATGATGAAGTTAGAACTTGATATTTCTTATTATAAAGATTTTTTTAATTCAAAGGTAGATGTTGGAAGTGGTTCTTGCAGAAATTTTAAAAGTTTTTGTGTTGAACTTCGCTCATGAACAGTTTTTCCTTTGTATTTTGCCAGAGATTTTATGCCTAAGAATGTGGGGATTGATCCAAGTCCATTCACTGTTCGTAAACCTGATGAAACTGGAAAATCAGTGTTGGCGTAAGTCTGAAATATGAAATTTTTTTCTCGTTTACTAGTAGTGAAACTGTAATGCAATTATATAAACTCTGTGTGTGTCTGCGTAGCATATTCTCTGTTACATGGGAAATAAACAAATCATTGGTGTTATACTGTAGAATTGTACACTTTGAAAATTATATCTGATTAGAGATTTTTATTTGATGCTGGAAATTCTTTATTCAGATTTGTTTAATCTTTTCTGTTTTCTTTTACTACTCTAAGTGACACCCATAAGAAAATTTTATCTAGAATAAAGATACAGAGGTTGTTAAAATTTGATCATCTCTTCAAACTAGTGGCAACTGTATTCTCTACTGGAGATGACAGGAATGCATATATTATGGTTGCCTTTTTTAAAAAAAAATGAATTTTCGCATAAATAGAAGTATTCTGAAACAGCAATAAATGCCAATTTTAGCACAGTTTTTTACAAAAAGAAAAGGTTATTAAAATATTTATAGATAAAGTAATATAAAACAATTCAGCAACAGTTATTGGGACAAATGAATGTTTTATTCAGCTGCTTTTGCATCCTGGACTTGCTTTGTTACTTTATTTATTCCATTGTTGTGTTTGATCTGCTGTATCACACAGGGGCTGTGAGGAATTTTCCTGAACCAATTCATTCTCTCTTCGACACCTCATATTAAGGAAACCTTTTGTCAGTAATGACTAAACCTGTGCTGTCACAACATTATAAGTTCTTCTGAAAACTTGCTTTGTTAAAAGCTACAAAATTTTACTGTCTCATAAATAACATCCATTGTGCCTTGACCCTGAGGGACTCACTGTCAATAAATGTTGAGGGTAGACTATGCTTATCACTAGTAGAACCCGATTTCATGCTACTGATGTTCCCTGGGAATAGCAGAAAGACTGTTCAACAGTTATACAATTTACCTCTCCTAAGAACTGTGAGTTTGAGGATAAGCCTTATTCTTCCACTTTGGTATAATGTCAGATTTTGGACTAACTAATTTCTCTCCAGCTATCCCATTAAATGCTTGACGATTGTACATTTTTCTCAGGCACTTTGCTTCAAGCTCTCCACTGTGATTTTTAGGGATTGTTACGAGATAGAGAATCAGCTGGATCAAAGCCACATTCCAGGACTCCCTGGGTATTGCTTGTAAGGCTTCCCATGCATTGGCTGTGTAGTGAGATAAAAGGTGTCTTCAGTCTTCCACCTTACACATATTTAGCCCTAGGTAGAGGTGGTATCTTTGCCTTGCATGTTTATCATAATCTTTTGATCTACTATGACATTTCTGGAGGATTTGGTGACCTGTTTTCATCTCTTAGGTGTTCTGGTCCTCTAGGACAACTTTAGATCTTGGCTGCCTTCTGAGTATGTGTTGGCGATGGGGTGGGGATTTCACTCTTACAAGTGTTTGGCTCCTTGGTCCATTCTTCAGCTTTCAGAAAGGACTGTTTTTCTTGTGACACTCACCTCATTTAGAAAATTAGGGAAGATAACCTTAATTTTCTCTAAAAAGAATGCAGTATGTCTTCATAACTTTCTGTAAATCTCAATCTAAGGAGATGTCAGTTTCTGCTGAGCCAGAAATTGAACTGACCTGTGTTGGGTTTTTTTCTCCTAAGGCATTTGTTCCAGCTGTAATAATTCTTCTGATATGTTAATGTCCTTGGGGGTGGGGTATACTCTCAGATCACGAACCTTTGGGAGGACTCTCCTAGCTCTTTAATGTGTACCTAAAGCATATAAAGTTTAGCTCATTTGCTACAGTGATAAACTGTTGTATGAGTTTGACTGCAAAAAGCATAACTCTTTGTGACAGTTATGGTGTGCTCCACTAGAGCTCAAGTGATACTGGTGACCTCCGTGCTGTTTGCTGATGAGAACACTAGAGCTGCAACTCAAAACAGCATTTGCACCAAACTGCATGCTGTTGTCAAAGCCTCTTAGCATGCTTTTAAGGACCTTCCTTTAGAGTAAGTCACGCACAATGTCAGTGTATAGATGGACAGTCACCTCAGCAAGATGATGTTGCTTCCCTGTTTCCAGAACTGGTTTGTCTATAAACATATTAATTACCTGCCTTCCAGTCCCTCTTCCTCCAGAGTCCCTGAAAGATTGTGACAGTGTCTGAGAGGAAAATGCAACCACATGCCCTTCTATGGCCAGTAGGAAGGGATGTAGAGGATGTACAATTGGTACAATTGGTGGTACAGTTTCTGATGGGTAAAGTAACATATGTCTTTCAGAGCTTGTACAGTTAAACCCAGTGTTACCCTACTAAAATATAGATGCTGTATCTTGAAGAATTTTAGAAATAAGGCACCTCTTTATGTTGACTGAAATTTCTGGAGTGAGAAATACATGCCACTTCAAGAAATGTTGCTGATTAAACTAAATTTGGGGGGGGGGGATATGGAAAAGGAATGGAAAAAAGTGACATTATGGTGAAGATTTTTTAGGCCCAAGATTAAGAAAGCTAGTGGAGTGGCTAATGTCGTTAATCAGAAAGTAAAATTTTTTCCCAGTTCGAAACCAAAGATGTTATGTGTCGATGAATTTTTATTCCTTTTTATACATTCAGTGTCAGGGAGGGATTTAGGTAAAAAAATCGGAGAACTGGCGGAGAAAAGCTTACATAATCCTTTGAGCTCTCTTTAAATGTTCTGGAATAAGAAGAGATTGAAGATAAGTAAATCAACTGGGGGATTCGAAAGATGAGCAACAAGTTGCTCCAGAGCATAGAATTAATTTCCGCCAGTAAGATTGTAACCAAAATTAGGAGTTTCAAATACTTGTTAATATTTCACTGATTTCATAAATACACACTGCCTTTCGTAACAGGAACAAAAGTAATAGAGAAGAAACTGTGCTGCAGCGCAAAACAGCCGCTAGTGCTCCTCCACCCCCAAGTGAGGAAGCAGTGTCGAGTAGTTCTGAAGATGATTCTGGGACAGACAAAGAAGATGAAGGTGCTGTTTCTCAACGTTCAACTCCAGTAAAGGTGACTGATACAGGAGACAATACAAAAATCACAGAGGTAAGAAATTATTTTTTGTCGCAGGCAAGAAGGCTAATCATGGACTTAAAATTCACATTTCCCTAAAAAAAACCCAAACCAAACTAAAACAGTAAATGTTATAAAACAGTCAGAAGTAAAGCACTGAGAAATTAAGTGATAAAGGTCTCCAGTGTCATTTCTTTGTGTAGATATTAGCACAACTGCTTGTAAAATGTTGCTGCTATTCTTGTGTGTGATAGTAAAACACAGCAGAAAACATTTTTCAGAAAATGAAAATTACTGTTAAGAAACCTATGGCATTTGAAAGGTAGTCAGGTCAGGTGTAGTCCATTACATAAAGCATAAGATATATCTATGTTAGTGTGTTAATTCAGAGCAGTAGTGCACTTCTGATCATTGTCCCTTACCGTGCTGTGGCTCACATAACGAGGTGGCCTTGAAGCATGCAAATGGGAATCCTTTTTGGGTGGAACTAAACTGGGAGATGCTTCTCCAGGAACATACCTGATCTACCTACCTAACCAACATTTAGTCCGTGGGAGCTAATCTGGAGCAAACCCCCTAAAGACACGTAGTATGGATCTGTGGTCCTGAGCACCACCTCTTTCAATTACAAATCCATTCCTTTTGAATGATGGATATAACTGTAAATTCATGTGCAATCTGGCTAAATTTCGACCTGATTTATATGAAGATTTTAAAATTGCTGTTTCATAATTATATGGTCTAACAATAGAATGTGCTCAATAATATTGTCACATTAGTCCTATGCTTTTACTACTACTAAGGTTGAAGATAATGGCAGGATAATAGTGAAATCATGTATGCACAGTCATATGAAAAGAATGTGTATTCTCAGTTGTGGGCTATTAATCTTTTTTTGCTGGCATAACTCCAATTCTGTTAGAATCCTTAGGTGCTAATTTAATGACTATTAATTTGTATGAAGTATTATGGAAATATCTATTTTATTAATTCAGGTAACATCACTTCAAATTCTTTCTTGTATATATCTATTTTAGGTACCACTGCAAATGTTATCTGTTTTGGGTACTACTGAAAATATTTTAGCAAAAGGGTATGCTAATTGTGACTATACAAATTTGGTAAATATTTATGTTGCTTTGGGGGGGATTTGCAGTGTTTCGTTTTTCGTGGGCTTTTTTTTTTTAAGTCACAGCTAATTTAAATGGCTGTTGGGTTGTGCTTGTACACATTATCTCTTCTGAAGAAACTTCAGTATTTATGACCTTAGTCAGTATAAAATTTAATGCATTTTTTTCTGTTACAATTCAAATTTTCATTCCATTCAGTCTTTAGCCTAGGGTTGTGTGTTCTCAGACAATGGATTTTCAGCCTTCTGTAGAACGCAGTCTTCTTCCTAACCTTAATGAAGCATTTTCAGTAAAAAATATGAATTTGTATGGTGTTAATTTCGGACAATTTGGATTAATTTTTATGCCAATGCAAGTGCATTTATTTCTGTTTATGCAAGATATTTTATCTGAAAATTTTCTGTTATCTCTGAATAATAGAGTATCTCTTTTCCAGCAAGTCAGATTGTTTGTAGATTTTTTTTAACAGAAATCCAACCTGAAATTTTATTCTTGATTCTTATCGTTGCACAAGTTACATGTCAGTTTTTCCACTTCACCATCAATACACTTCAACACTCAGACCTAAGGTACCTTTTTTCAGATTCTTAAGGTGCTTAAATGAAACATGCATGTAAACACAAAATATGCTTTAAGATAATCTTGAATTTTAATGGCTACCAACTGGGTGAGCTATTCTGAATCTTTTAGTAATGCACATGAAGAAATATTTTCCATTTTATTAGCACCTTTTCATGCATTGAATTTTAGTCATAATTTGCGTTGTTAATTTGTGCCATTGCTTATTAAAGTTGCAGTGCTGAAAAGGATTACCTATTCAGTTATGCTGAATTGCTACGTTAGCAATTAACTTGGGTTATGGTTAATGTCTGCCTGCCATTGTAAATTTGTTTACTCTCTTCAAAAGTACAAAGCTTCTCTTAGATACATTATTTCTGAGGGCGTGATGTTTATGGAAATATTCTGATCAGAAACCAAACATAAAAATTAGTAATCTTTAAGACTGTGTTAGGCATTAGATTTTAACATGTTCACCAGCTGATCTTCATTCAGCTTGTGAAGTGTTGTTTTTCCGTTACCAGGCTAAGCAGAGCATCAGATACAGGCTTTTCAATAAATGTTTTGGAATTATTTTTCTGCCAATGGCAATTATTTGTTGTGTCTACACATGTATTAAAAAGTTTAAAAAGAAGACCTGTAAGGGAGGGTTTCAAAACTTGATGGCTAAACTGAGTAACATAGCAAGAAACAAAAACAACTATGACTGGAAAAGGTGGTAATCTATCTACTAGAACTGGTAAACCACAGAAATGTTTCAGGTACAGTTTTGTTTCCTCAAGTTATGCTTACCTTAAAAAAGAAACTTTAATGAAGAATGCACTTAAAAGCTTAAGCTTGCAAATAGTCCATTTTATGTCTCTTAGCTAAACTGACAACTTACCAGCACTCTAACCAGTGTCAGTCTGCACTTTACTGTTTTCTCATTTGTGAAAATGGATTGTGTATACTATTGTTCAAAAATACTAGAAGTCTGGGTGAGAAACAGTAGTGTGGGGTATTTTTGTGTGTAAAACAGTTGATATTTGTAAGCTTATATTTTTAGGTGCATTCTTGAGTAAATATGGTTATTCCAGAATGATTGGGTGTTTGGTCGGGGATTTGAATTTTGGTATTTTTTACTTCAGCAACTGTAGAGTAGAGAAAAATTGTACTGGTATGGTGCAGGGGAGCCCAAACAGCTGGTTCCTTTCTATTCACATCTCACAGAATTTAATAATAAAATGCTTTTATACTTCTGGTCAGGACATATCTTTCCGAAGTTCTTCTTTGACTTTGGATATTTTTGAACTAAAAGAAAACTATTTTTGTAGTTGACTTACTTGCAGTCACATGTGACTTGTCAGTAAACCCCCTCAGTTTAACACTGAATCATTAGCCATAGGGAAGTATTGAATGTGCACTGAATCCTTGTTATAGCTGGCTGGCATGACTGAGTACTGTATAAAATAAAAATAGTTTTGTTCAACCTGAAGTTTGTAATTGTTTCAGAACTGACAGCAGGAAATGTGAAAGCAAATATGGGAGCACGTTCTGAACAAATATGATTTATTCTATATTAAGTTTCAACACAGAACACAATTTAATACCTACATCAGTGTATATCCTATAAATATAATTTATTTTCATAATATATTTTTTTATTTGAGGTTATCTTTTAAGAATCCTTTCGTTGTTGAACAAATCTCTTGAGTAATGTTTTTAATAAATGGTTTTTATTTAAAAAAAAAACCATGCACAGGCTAAGATTACTATGTATATGAGAAACTTGTTTGGTTTTGCCTGCACTTTTGAAGTTATCTTCAGGTTTAGAAAGAATTCCTTTCTTGAAAGCAAACTTCTCTTTGGATGTTTTTGCAGTATCCTCAGTCTGAATCTTTCTTCTTATGTTCCAGAATGTAGTACAATCAACAAAAGATGTGTATGGAGTCAATCTTTCAGATGTTCCTTCAGAAGATGATCTCACAATATACACTAGGTGAGATAAATTTCCAGTGGTAATCAGTAAAAGGTAATTGGAGCTAGTTAAATACAGCTTGTCAAAGCCTTTGCTTAAGCTTATTTAAATTATAGATTTTAGAGACATTTAGATAAATGTAATATTCTGATTTTAAAAACAAATCCTTTTCAGATGTCTGTGTCAACTCCAATTTCAGTGGAAGTTATGCAGATGTCTGAATGCAAAATTTAGAACCTAAATTGAATGAAAGATGCTTCAGCAGAAATACCTGTCACTTAATATATTCCTGGAAATTAATAAGCAAATTCCATATTAGGAATGGTTCCATGCTTCTAAGCTATGTAGCCTGTGATTTTTACATTTTTCAAATTTTGAATTATGCTAATTCGAATCAGTCATAAGTTGAAATAGCCTCTTATAGAAAAATGCATACAAAACAACGGAAGTTAAGGGTTGTTTTTTTTTAACATGTCTTATTTGTGGAGATATGTGTTAACTGTTACCTTTTACTCAAATCTAAATAATTGTGTGACTTTTGACGTTCAAGGACAATTACTTTACTGAATAATATTCAACCTTTGTCTTGAAACATCTTTGCCTTTTGAGCTTGAAATAAAAAATTGTTAATTTTGTAGGGAGATCTTGAGACCATTACTAAATCTGGTATAGACTATGAGGAGGAAAGTTGAGAAAAGCGGTCAGAATAACTTACACTGTAGAAGCATGGGTATCTAAGTGACAGATACTTGTACTGTAAGTTTCAGGAGAGCGAGAAGTCAGTTTGGCCCTTGCTGTTATTGGAGTTTCATGAAATAACAACATGCAAATATATGTGGTGTGTGCGTTTACATGTGTCTGTATATATACGCAGAACAGTAAGCGTGGTGCGTCTAATAACGTGCTCTTATACACTGCATTTTGAACAGCATCATACTGCCACTTGTTCAGAATAAATGGCGTTGTGGATTCAAGCCATACGTAAGGAAATGAGCAAGATACAGCATAGTGCAAGACAAAATAGGGCTCCTTAGGTGGTCCAGCAAGTTCTCACTCAGTTTCTGCACTTTGAGGTAAAGTGCTACAACATGAGGCAGCATGCCACACAGCACCTGCAGGCTCTTCTCAGGAGCTGAGAGCTGCTGGCTTACTGTGAGCTGTTGGAAGTAAGAGTTGGTGGGCAACCATCAAGGTATCACCTCCCAGCTCCAACTACACAAACCCTTTGGCTTTTATTCAAGGGTAACTTGGACATTTATATTCTACAAGACAGTTGTCACCACTCCTTCAGGAGCCATGAACTGTCAGCTTCCCTGGAGCAATCAGCAAATTAATGGTATGCTTCTCCAGCAAAAGGCAGTGACACCCATTGTATCAGGAATGCTGTTTCTGAATTGCCATAACCCCATATAGAGCTCTGCCTATGTGTTGCCATTGGTAAAAAATGTGTACTTACACTATTGTTCTCAAATTCTCTCCTCAATATCATAGAATAACGCTGAAACTAAAAAGAAACTGGTTTAAATTGTCTTTTTTTTCTTGAACTGGAAACTAATTTGAACCTTTTGAAATTTTTTTCACTCAAACCAAAACTGAACTAGAAAAATTGCAGTTACAGATGAACTAGAACTAAACTGAAAAGTTATTCAGTTCTCCATTATACATTCTTTCCTGAACTGCAATTGTCTTCTTTGAAAACTAGTCAGAATAATAGGAATTTAGTATTGGAGATCAGTTGGGGAAATGTAGATCCAAATTGAAGACCCTCTTAGCTCCTAAGGGCTTATAATGCTGTTGCTAAGAGAGTGATTGCTTATGCAAGACATCAGGAGTGCAAACCAATTACATTTGCTTAACAAACCAATGTTTCAAGCACCTGCTTAGAATGTAGAGTCAATGGAGTTTGAGAAAAGGGGTGTAAGAAAACTGCACATCGTCTCAGAAAAACACTGTGTGTACATTGAAGTGAATACGGCATGCATTGAAATGGGCTTGTGTGTGTTTGGGGTTTTTTTCTAATGTCTAATAGCAGTGATTACCTTGTTATATTTGAAACCTTTTCAGTTTGTGAGGGAAGTTTTAATTCACTGTGATATCTTCTCATGTGGTGATATGTGATGGTTAATCCTGACTTAGTTCATTAATTCTCCCAAAGCATTTTTTTCTTTTTATTTAAAAGTCTTTTCTGTTAATTTTTCTTTACAGTTAGCTACTTCTTTGCACTCTTTGGTTCTTTGAAATTCCCATTTCTACCTATTTCCTACATGCTGAGTAATTTGAAGATAGTACACTTGAATAGGGCTGAGGAGGATGTTTCAGGATGTTTCTTATCTCTGAAATTTTTAACTTCACCTGTGTCTCTAACTTTGGTTCCTTATTTTAACCACTAGAAAATGGATGTCAATTTGACAATTACCCTCTGGTGTACCAGGTAGTTATTGTTCTGCAGATGGCCCAGTGCAAGCTGGTGTCCACTATGAGTCACTTTGTGCAGATGAACAGCTCTGCGATAACATCCAGAATTGCAGCTACTTCCCATTTTATTATCTTTCAGGCTGGACTAAGATTCAGTCTGTTGCTACACTAGTACTGTAAACTCCATGGGGGTTTTGAAGCTCCCTATTCATATCTTTTTCAAGACAAAAAAAAAGCTTGCATTTATTTAATTTCCCACAAGCAATGCAGGTTTTAAAAATACAACAATTATAAATTCCTTACCTCTTTTAGCTAACAGGACGTAGTCCTATTTATGGGCTGATGTGCTGATTTACATGGAGGGTATAGATTTACTGACATCCTTTATTACAATGTACATCATTTGAGAATAGCACCGATTTATTTCACAGTCTTATTATAGTTCTCACTTCAAGTCTTTTTCTATTGTTGTAATAAGGGAAATGGAGATGCAAGATCCTGATGCCACTTGACATTGTTGGGCATGTTACGTATTTTTTCTTTATTTGCATCAGGGACTCGCAGACTTAAAATACCTCAGGTTAAGTTACTTTACGTCAGCTGATCTATATTAATGATATTTGCAAATACAAATTAAAAGCAACTTGAATCTCTTCAGCCCATTTTCATTGATGGCTGAGATTATTTGTGTTAATTCTCATCAAAACAGAAATCACAGAACCAAAGATTGGTTGAGGTTGGAAGGGATGGGAGGTCCCTCAAATAATTTGAGGATGGGTGCTGCAGATCAGCTGTGCATGCTGTCGTACTGATGTCTGGTAACTTGCCTGTGTTAATTTGGGCCTTGTTTGTTTCAGAATATTGGAAAATTTGAAGCAATTAATAAAAATACTTATACCTTCAGTTTGCTTTTATTTGGGTTTGGGTCTTTTTAAAGCTTGTTTCAATAGCAAGGTCCTGCACTAGATGATCTTCATTATCTTTATTTCCACTTATAACTCTGTTATTTAGAAATGTAAGTATTTATTCCTTCAACATCCATGTTGAATGTTGGCGTGGTGACAATCACATGACATGTGATGTCACATGTTTCTGAGGCTTTTGCTTCTACCCTATAGAATCTGAATGGAGCAGAAAGAAAAGTCACAATAAGTTGTTTCGGAATGTATTATTCCTTTGCCTTCTGTACACTCTCCCATGCAATTGCTTTTGCACTGTTAATTGTCCCTGGTAAAATGTAGTAAATATTTCTGAAATAGACCAATAAGACTATTTTTAAGCTAAATGAAAGTGAGCTACTAAAAAACCCCACTGCATCAGAAAATTAAAGTGTTAACATCGCAACTAATGTTTACTTCTGTTTTCAGTAGCACAGATATGTTGGAGAGTGAACAAATTGAGTTCAATTGAGATAACTACACATACTTGAAACCCTCTGACTTTTCCTCCTAGACTGAGTGAACAAGATTGCTGATTAACTATTTTCTAAAATTTTGCTCCGATTCATTGCCAAGAAAAAAGCCATAGCAGTATTTTTCATCTTCAGTGTCTTCCAGCAAATGTTTAGGGATGGGGTAATTCTCCCAAAAGGTTGTGCTTGGAAATAAGTGAGCTGGACTGAGAATGTTTCAGCTAAATAAACTGGATGGAATTTGGCTGAGGACTGACTTAAATCTGAAACTTGAGAGACTTTCTATCTCTGGTCTTGACTCTTCCCATAAGCTATTAATCCGACTGATTTGCTTTGAAAAAGACATAGGAAGTTGACTGTAGCAGACTGCCTGTTTCATATGAGCAGAGGCCTCTTTCTATCCTGTGATGTACTAGGTGACACCGATTAACAGGCAAATCTTTTTCAAGCTAAAAGAAGCTGTTGAGTTCTCACATGAACCCCTGCAAAGTTTTAAAAATATCTCTTGTTTACCAGAGGGGTAGTTCATAATCAGTGCCTACATAACATGATTGAGACTCACTTTTTTTGTGTCTTTTTCTTCCACTTGCTGAATTTTGGGCTATAGTTCTTTTATTTTCTTTGATTTATTCTCCTATCTACTGCCTTTTCCAGGTTTGTTCAGCTTGGACAGAGTCAGCATAAACAAGACAAGAGCAGCCAGCAATTTTGCTCAAAACACCACTTGGATAGGGTTATAAATTTGTAAGTACTCTTTTTCTTTTTCCTTTTAGCCTATTTCTTTTTGCTTTTGTCAATAGACCTGAGAAATCCTCAGGTAAATTCGATGTTGAATTGTTTGAGGGTCATTCTTCTGTTGCTTTTACCGCATAAAGGGATTCAATCCATAGCATGACAAATTAAGTTCCTGTTTCTCCCTTGTAACTTAAAAAGTGCATTGTTTTTGTGGTTTGCTTTTTGGTTGGGGTTTTTTTGTTTGTTTCCTTTTTGTTGTTGCTGTTTTTAGGTTTTTGTAATGCCAAGTTTTTTGTATTCAAAATCCTTAGCAGTCGTGAGTTATCACAGCACAAAGTGCTGAAGGTACTGAGTTTAAACGGCAATTTCTTGCTGTGTTTGCTTCTGAAAGAGTTAGTTTGAAAGGGATTGGTTGACGTGTGTATTCATCATTTAAAAAAAACATTCAAAGTTGCAACTCAGTCTTTAGTGTGCCGTTATCTGAATTTATTTGTTCTGAGAATGCTATAAGTGCCCTGTATTTGTTTTAGTGGACACCTGAGGAGTCTTGAGAGGTCAAATGGGATATTTTTATATTTTTATATTTTTATTTTTCTGGTGAGTGGCCAGGTGCTGGGGAGAGGAGGAAAAAGTGGGAATTGATTCCTGCTTTGTTTTGTGCACTCAATGCCCGTTTGTGGCAGTGAAGTCAGAGGATCCATACTAGCTTTAATCACTATCCAGGGTGTTTTAGCTGAAGAAAAGAGCATCTTGAATCTTGCATAGATGTTATTTTAACAATTACTCTGCTTCATTTTCCTCAGAAGTATCTCCTTGGGTTTTCTTGGTTGTCTGCTCTGCGTTACATACTGGTTCTATGCATTTGTCAGTGATACTTTGAGCTGACAAGGCAATTTTTTTAAACAGTTCATTTGTTACAGTAGATATATTTTGCATCTTGTTCCAAATAGGTAGGTAGTTGATGGTAGGTTGTAAGGGAAGACCAAGCTCTGAGTGCTTTTTCTCAATGAGACACTTGAATACTTAAATCCCGAAAGATTAGTATGGGGGTCATATTAAATAAAGCCAATTGTGGTGGCATGGTAGGAGGATTGCTTTCCAGGGATACCTGCCATGTGGAATAACTTCTCTGTATTCTGTTGTAGAGTAACTTTCCATTACTATGAAAAATAACTCTAATATTAAAATTACAATAGGTGCCTGTATTTAAGCTATACTGAAATAAGGAATTTAACTGTTTGTGATTCTGGATTGATTACTGCTGTACAAGAATGGGCTCCAGTGATAGGCCAGATCATTTGCAACTTTTCTTAGTGCTAGTATAAAAAAAGGTCATGATATTATCCAAATATACTATTATTGAAGCAGGTCTTGGAATTTAGGTGATCAACTCCTAACTTCCCAGTTGACATCTTCCTGTACTGAGGGCAGCTTAAAGTTTCACCAAGACAGGTTTTTTATTTACTTTTGTCTCTGGGGTACATGATCTCTTACCCAACAGCATGTAAACTCTATAGAACTGCAGACCATGACTGCAATCCATTGATTTACAGAAGCCTCAGCTTTGTTTCCTGCACTGGCTCTAGTCCATTCTCTCTATGATGATGAAGTGAGGGGGAACCTTGAACACAGGACTTACCCAAGTCGGGATAGAGACTGGGGGTGTCTCAGTGGGGCTGAGAGAGCAGGATAACATGAAACAGGTTTAATACTGTGTATGAGACAATATTGCCTAATATCAGTGCTTAGTCATTTGGTATTATATACATTTAAAGTGATGATGCCACTGCACATTGTTCATCATTAATAAGGTTACACTTTGTAGGTCAATGTGCCTGTACTTTTGTAATAAAATATATCAGATGGGTATTAAAATACTAAGTTAGGTTGGCAAACTGTAAAACTGTTTTTAAAAAATGAACAGCCTTTAATGTTTTGAAGGGAAATGTTTATTAAGAAAATATTTTATAACAATAGGAATATTTTTTGCTACAAACAAAGTCAATTCCTTTTGTGTAGTTGCAAAATATCCTGGTATGTTTGGCATAGGAGGTAATCATTCCTTTCTTGCCCCGTTAAAGTAGATTATTCCCCATGGTATGCTGCTATAAAATGAACACATTGGAGAGTCTATACACACAATTCTGTTGGGTTTTGCGTAGTCAGATGTTAATTTTTTTCCGTTCCCAAGTACGATTTCCATGTGTTTCTGAATAGTGGAAGTGTAAAGGTCTTAGAGCACACAAATCTGTGCCTCCTGACACTCCTTCTCTTGAAGTCATGTAGATAATCTTTCTCTGCCAGTTTTGCCAAACATGCTCTTCTGTGCAGATCTGAGAGGAAACGGTGTCCTATAGTAGGTAATCTTTTTTTCTGAAAGTATATCTTTTTACAGATTAAAAAATTTTCTTCAGCATTTGTTCTGCAACTTTTAAAAATGTTTAAATACTGTTTGGATGGTGACAGATTGTTCTGTCAAGAAAAGTCATAAATGTAGCCATTCTTTAAAGGCACGTTCAATTCTGGATCACGGAAGCTTTCTCTTACTGAGTTTGGATCGCTGCTTTGAATCAGGAATTTCCTTGGAGAATACTAACTTTTTAGAGGTAAAATAGCATGGACATACTATACTCAAGATTAGGTCAAGAGAGAGGGTTTTCAGTAATACCAGCTGAGGCACATCTTGCACTTGTTGGACTGTATATTTCCTTGTTTCTCAAGGAGCACTTGAAGAAATTGAAAAATTATAGTAGCTTCTATTAATCTGATGTTAGATGCATTTTAAATTGAAAAAAAAAATTCTGGCAAATGTGATTCTCCAGTAGTTCCTTCTAGATACAAATGCAATTAAACCCCAGTCCTTTTCATAGTAAAATGAAGTACTCAATCTAAAACTTTGGTTTCTCACCAGCAGTGAGGTATAATTTAGGATTAGGTTAGTGGCTGTCATTTCCACAGTTTTCAATAAAATCTTTTTTTAAAAATATCCTTTTTCAATCTTAAAAAAAGTCCCTCATAACCTTAAACCTTGTGGCCAATTTTATCAAATACATAAAGGAAATACAGAAAGAAATATTTCTTATTTTTACCATGTCACTTCAGTGATATTGATGAACTCAAATAGAATGCATTGCAGAAATACTGAAGAGAATCTTCTTACAGTTTCTAAATTTAAGCCAGTATAGATTAGCATCAAAAAATGGATACTTGAATAGGGACTACAGTGATGCAGTGAAATAATACTAAAGAGGAGTGGAGAATGTGGAAGGATATTGAAGTTCCTCTTTTTGTTCATAGAAGTTCCATGAAGGAAAAAAGGGTAAAATTTTAGTTAGAGCTAAACAGAGCTGGACTACTTTTAGCACAATCTATTCTCACGTATGTGAAGAGGGACTTTGAGTACTGTAGTATAATTACTGTTGGCTGACACAGTGCACCTGCTCCTAGTTCCTTAGTACTCATTGCAGTGTGGTATAAATAATACTGTTGAAAAATACGCTCTCAATCACTTTCCAAATGTACTTCTTATATCTAGGAGCACCAGAAAGTTGATTCCCACCTGAACAGGGAATTGAGTGTTTTGACTCACTGCTGCACTCCTGGAGAAGTGTGCTGTGCCTGCACCCATTGTAGCCTATGCAATACAGCAACAATGCATGTGCACCAACTTTAATTCATCCGTAGGTATCTACTCTCCTGTTTGGTTTTATGGGGCATGGGTGATGCTCAAGCAGGAGAACAGGTCTGTAAGCGATACCTGCAGCATGGTCCAGGGCTATATTCACCTTAAATATTATTAAAACATACCCTGTCTTCAGAGTTATATCATATAGTCCATGTTTTCAAAAGTTCCCTTGATGTTAAATGTGTAATCTTTTTTTTTTAATCAAGACTACCTGGATCCTGCTTGTCATCCAAGTATTGATCAAACATGACTCAGAATCGAGTAGCAACTGACTACAAGTTAGCAGCTAACTAGGTACAAGTAGTATATGGGCTTTTTTTACTCTTTGTTTCTGTGTATATGAACATTATAGATATTATTTTCTCACCAAGATAAAAGTAATGAAATGAATTTCAGTGAACAATGGAGACCTCTGTATTTTCCATTTTTGTTAATTAAGTGCTCTACTGGAGTATTTTTAATCTGTGATACCACTTTAAAAGTACAAATAGAGCAGTACATTTTCTAATTTTAATGAAGTGTTTTACAACCTTAGTTACTTTTGAAAGCTCTTGCCTCAGTTCAGAGCAATTCTCTTGTTCATTCAGTACTTTCATATGACTTTGTTAATATAAGATCTATTTCTTGGAGAATTAGATAAAAATAGCTTTATATTTGTAAACCTGGCATTATCACTGCTTTATAACTGTACTAATGAAAAGGTTGGCATGGAACTTGTCATCTTTCTGTGTATTCACATCCTAGGAGTTCTGGGGGTGTTCCTTATGTTGAAGGGCAGAAATAAATGAATAAAGGATGTTTAGAGTGTTAAGTAAATTTCTTTTTTACACTAAACCCATGCAAAATAACTAAATAGTTTTTTGACACTGCTGTGAAAACAGTGACTCAAAAGGTGTTCATAATAAGTCAGGAAGCGACTTTGGAAATTACAAGTTATCATGGATTCTCAAGCATGTTGATAGTTTCACAGTACAGTGCTTTTTTGCATGCTGTCTGCTTCAAATATGCACCCCAATACGTTGCTTCACATCAGAAAGATAAATGTCAGTGAAAGCATTTATTCACAAAACAGGGAATTATTAATATTCATTACAAATATAGGTGAAGAAGTTGTTTATATTCTGTTATCTGTTTACACTAAGCTTAAATCGCAAAGGTCTCTTATCTAGTTTGCTGTCTTCTGATAAGGTGGCAGTCAAGGCTTCCTTTTTTTAAAAAAAAAACCAAAAAACACACTATATTCTGCACCCAATAGAGCACCTTTTTGCTAGACAACCCTTCGTCAGAGCAAATCTAATCTTCAGTGAAGCTTTTTATCCTTAGTCTCCCCTTAGAGATCTCCCAGAAGGGTCTGAATAGATGCTGTGTTTTTACCTACAACTCATTTTATTTCTTCATTTTCTTGGAAACAGGATAGCTATGCCTCTTAATTAAAACAAACGCCGCTTTAGCTCCTTGGAGATGTAAATATATCTGTTAAACTGGGAGTAATCTACCTTACTTCCCTCCTTAACTAAAAACTCTTTGCCTCTGTGATGGATTAAATTCTTTCCTGTTTGGTGATTTTTTTGATTCATTTTACTTTGAAATGCCCTGTACTGGATCTCATATTCTTTAACAGCTGTATATTAAGAAACATATATGATCTAAACCTCTGTATACCTCTAAATAAAATAAAAGTATGTAGCTCACTATTAACTCTTGATTCAGAGCAGAGATTAGAATAATTAACCACTCTGTGTTAACTGATCCAACTAGATGTGTTACAACAATTTTATTTTCTCTTCTTCTTTCAACTCACATATATTCACTGATCTGGTATTCTAAAAACAGCTTTAAGGATTAGTCTTCCTCACTTAATTGGAATCTTTCCTCTTTTTGACTCTTAGCATTTTAAACAAAGCACTTCTGTGATTCTCCTACATTTATTGCCTGTGAGAATTCTCTTGAAATTTACTCTCTGGGCTGTTTACAAATTACCTGGATTTTGTCTTCTGTCTGCAGATGAAAGATTGCCCTTCATTGGGATTCTGAATGACTTTAGCAACGTCTATGCGCTCGTCTCTTGCAAAATGGCTTGACTAAGCTGACTGCTGCTGAGAGTATCTTCATTTTTTGTTCTGGGGAAGTGTTTTTAAAGTCATTGTGGGCACTTTCTCTGAAGGTACTTGATACTTCATGTTGGCTGGAAAAGACAAGAGGGTATCAGGAATCAACACCACATAAAACAAATTATTTTGTCATTTTGGGCTTGAATGCTCTGTTCTTTTTTAGTTACACATCTCAAAAAGAATAATACTGGGAAGGGTCTGGGGAAAAGCAATAGTATGATTAGAGTTGTAGGACTCTCCAGAAGAGCTGGTTGGGGACTGAAGGAAATAAGTACGTCCATGTTGTGATGGTTTATAAAATGCTCTACTGAAGTTTGACAGCTGAAATGGTTTGGCATTATGGTTTAAGTCACAGTATGACTGGATTTGAAGGGAAAACTTAACAAAACAGCCGACCCAATCCTAACAGTTCATTGCCACCAAAAGGGGTCGGTTCTGTTCTTTCCCTCCTTCCTTATCACATACTTCTTTTAGTTACTTGTGCAAGCTTTGCTACTTGTTACAGTGCTCCATAATCAGTTCAGCATATCGGTCTGCAGCAAACCAATTCAGCAAACAAAGCAGATAGTTTCCTGGTAGATTAATGAGATTATTTAGACCAGTGAAGGGCCCAGTTATTACCGGGGTTGGCACAGAAGAGGCAGCCACAGGGTCAAACGCAGCAGAACTTTCTTATGTGGTGGATGGCAATTTGTTAGATTGGCTCAGTCATCTTGCATAGCGCCCTTTGGACAGATTGGAGAGCATGAGCTTTTTCCACGGATCTTGGGAAAATGGTTTGAACTCCTTGTGATTCAGATCCCCGTGTATGTAGCAAGAATTATCTTTCTTTTTCCCATTCATCTGTTCTGTCAATATTAAGCTCTGAGCTTTTCAGGTGAAAAAGCTCAAGTGCTGAGCATTTTTGGTAGCGTTGTCAAATGAGATGCTCAATATTATTTTAACAATAAAATCATTAGCATTCATCTGCCTCATACTGATTTAGATCTTAATTTTCATTTATTGATGTCTGGTTCAAATTTTTAAAAAAAGAAAATATTTAATAGCTGAATTTTTACACTTGATCTCTGAGTCTTCCATATAACCTACACTGAATCCTGAAGAAAAACCTACATGTCACACTCATACCATCCATTGATGTAAAAAACCCAGCCTGCATCAGTGGCATGCATACCTTCAGAATGATACATGAATTGCAATTAAATTTAGCCATAATTTTTCAGAACCTAAGGGCTTTTTTTAACCTGAAAAAAATATTTTGAGCTGTAAAGCAATAGTTAGTACAATTCTGACTTGACAGGGACCTTGTCACTGCAACACACCTGAAAATTTAGCTTGTCTGTATCTACTGTCCACCTGGTTTAGCATTTCAGTATGCCATGTATTAAAACGTTAACGCAGTTGTTTCACAAGACTAGAAAAAACCATTTTGAGTTTTGTAACCGGCCTTAAATTCTCTTTTTTTTTTCTGATGTGTCAAAATACGGTCTGTTGTGTTAATAAATTTGCCTTTTTCCAAATTTTAAATAAAGAACTGTTGCATCTTTTGCTACAGTGATCACTATTAAAATGCCTCAGAAGTTCTGTGGCTTGAAGCTTGTTTTTTTAATTTTATTTTGGCGTTAGTGCACTGGTGTTTCTCACTTTTGCCTGTGAAGTCTCATTTTGATCCTAATGTCGGCAGCATTGAAATCATATCCTCTAAAAATGTGACCATAACAAATTCTTGTGAAATAGGGCAGTAAATCTAGTTATTTCTACATTGTATATTATGGTTTTGTTGAATTTGGGATTGTGTATTATTAACAGTCTCTAGCAGAAACCAGAAAGTGCTGAACTATATGCCACCTTAGCTCATCTACTTCTAGACTTTTTAATGAAAATTCTCAGGAGCCTTCTTCAACGTCTGTCTTCTCTGAGATTTGATAAATTTCTGTTCATCAATTTAAGAGAACTGCCTTCCTCAAGTATCCTGTTTGAAAAAGTAAGTCTAGAATTTTAATTTCCAAAAGAAACACTTTTTCCAAAAGAAACTCTTTTTTTTTTTTTTTTTTTTAGTTCTTTTGGTACTTGTTTTGTTTTGACCTGTACTACCCCCAGGTTCCTTTGTGTGTGCGATCTTTAAATTTTGAATTAGTTTGTGGTCAGCGTAAATCATCCCTACTTAAAAGATTTATCTTTCCTCAGAGATCACCTTTCTGTATCAGATGTTCTGACCTTCTCTCTTATTCCTTCTGTCTGCACTGTAGAGAAGCTTCTTCTAATTTGGAATGTAAAATGCTCATTTAGACGTGTACCTGTGTAAAGACATCCCTTCTTTCTCTAAGCTTTGAAACTGTACATGCTGTTGGAGCTTCAGGTGATAGTTGTAGGACCTGGATGAAGCCCAGGTTTTGCTGCTGGTTGGTTCTGTAAGATACAGGTTGCCATATTACTGGAGAGAGGCTTCCTGTTTTTCAGTCCTCTCCACTCACAAAGAATGTGACTGAAACTTTGTTGTATGGAGATGTAGGTGTCTAGGGAAGGAAAATTCTGCTGAAGGCTCTTTCAAGAGCACAGCAAGCAATTTAAAGGGATACCATTTATGGGGGACACACACCAAACAAAAACTCTGGATTTGCCAGTTTGTCAGATATATTTGCTTAGAAATCAAACAAGACAACAGAGTACATTTGGCCTCCTTCTTTAGGTATACTTTAGAGACATGAGAACTAATCAATGTTGAAACAAATGTGGTGGCTTTCTGGTGACTGCTATACTTCTGAGAGCTAAGCACGTCATCATGCACTTTTCCTTCAAAGTATGGAATGCCTTTGTTGTAACTGAAGATTTTAGCTGTACCTTCTCTTACCATAGAGAGAATGCTACTCTTGGTGAAACCATAACACCACAAAGCCTGTTCACAGTGGGATGAAGATAACTGTACTTTGCGTGTCAAGGGTGCTGTCCTTCATGACATGGTGTTTACATTCCTATCTATGTAATTTTCATTGGGAGGCCATAGAGCTACAGGTCTCTAGGGAGATCTGATAGCCAAGTCATAAATAATGTGTCCTCCTTCATGACTCTATTGTAAGATATGAAACTTATTAAGTAGATTACATTTTAACACTATTCATGTAAGAGAAATGGCTTTAATTAAATGACTGGATAATATAAGCACTCTACAAATAGTTACAGCTTAATACAGGGTTATTAATCAAAATTGGCATGCATGAACATGAGGTTCTTTAGATATATTTTTATCATGTTGAAGCAAGTAGGTGGAAAATTGAGATTTAGGTACTAAATGCTCAAAATGAGATATGCTTTGCTGTCCAGTTTCCATTGTGCCAAAGGAAATTACTTTTGACTCATTAGTGCTTCAGAAATATCATGTCTTTAGAATCAAATCAATAAATAGAGAAGGCATCAAATTAAGGTTATGGCTTTGTTTTGTATTTTTACTTAATTGTTCACTTGCTAGTGGACTAGACAGGCCAGCTGCATTTGGGCAAGTGACATCTTTTGGTGTTAGTGACATTAGTAAGTTAGTACAGCGTGCTAGTGTCAAATACCGTTGCTAGAGTCTTAGCGTGAATGCTTTAAACTTGGTAAATAAGTATCTGCAGAAGCTGTGGGTGCTTTACAAAAGCAATCTGCTTTTAAAGCATTTAGATACACATTTAGATAGACAAATGTTCGGAACTAGTTCTGCAAATACCCACCTTAAAGTTTCATAATAAAATAGAAGCCTATAATAGTGGCAATGAGAAGAAGCTATTGCTCTGTTAGGAAAAAAAATAGCAAGGTTAAATATGATAGGATTTCCATAGTATTATTCATACAGTTTACCAACAAAAACTAAAATAAAACACTGATTTGGTGAGAGCATAATAGCAGAGGTTGGACTCTTCAGAAGAGTTTCAACTATTTAAAAATAAGAGCTTTGTGTTAAGAAAAACATAAAAATGGTAAGCTAAGCATTTTGGAAAAGTTACCCTAATCATACAGGCAGGTGGCTTACTTACATTTTTAGTATTTCTTTACATTCCGCTGTAGTGCCACAGGATTCTAAGACTAAGACGACTAAACAGGAATCGTAATACAATCTAAAATAAAGAAAATTAAAAATCTATTCTATGTAATAAGGCTTCACTTTTTGAAAACTCTTTAGCTTTACTTTTGTCTCTAATTCTAGAATGACCAAATATTTCTATGACATAATCTAGAAAATTCTAGTAAAATTTAAATTGTTTTTAGGTATGCAGTTAACTCTGGGTGACCAGGGATTTTATTGCCTCAAATTCAATAGTGTACCCATATTAAGTAATTCTATCATTGCAGTCAAAGTATATTCAACTTAATTTATTGTGATGTAAAATGGAAAAATAAAAATTTAAATATGAAATTGAAAAATATTACTTTAATATGGAAATCTTGTTTTATATACTATATTCCAGTTGTAGTAGAATATTAGGCATACTATATTACATAACACATTGCAGTCATTTTATAAGACTAAAAAACCATCACATAATGAAACATCCAAAAATCCAACATATTATAATAAAATAAAAGGCTACAAAACAAGGGAGCAAGTTTTTTTGGCAGTTTTGATAGAGGTCCTCATTTAGAAACAGTGTCAAACATCAGTTTATGCTCAGAATGCAGCTAGAAAATTATTACTGCATTTCATGTATAGAAGGGTTCTGCCATCATTTGAATGTTCGAGCTTTTGAAAGGCATCATCCCATGTTTTTTTGGAAGAGGAAATTATAGACACAAAAATAACTTCTTGTCTCTTAAAGAGCACCCAGATAGCGAGTCATGACTGTGGCTTCTGTGGAATATGGCAGCGATGCTAGTATCTATGAATCTTCATTGCATTTGGGCTGGTCGATGTTTGCTTTTGGAGATAGTGAGCTTTGACAGTAAGTTGCTGCTGTAATTTCTCACCTGAGAAGTTTTAAGCCCAAAAATATGCGCCTATGCTCATACAATATTTAACAATAGCATTTTGACTTTTTCAGCTACTGGTGCTGGCTACTATGCCAATAAGCTATTATGTAAAGTATTTAGAAAATTTGTCTTCAGTAGCTAAAATAGTAGATGAGAAATGAAAAACTAGTTTAGAAAAATCTCAGGTATTAAATGCAGTCTCAGTCCTCACTACATTATCAAAGAGAAAAGAGAAGACCTTGGAACCCTGTGTAAATGGCAAAGTGACAAGGTTGACCAGAAAATAACCAGTGTATGCGGAGAGATGGAATACACTTGGTTGTATGATAGTGGTGATGTGGAGGAGGCAAACAGAATGACTGTTCACCATTTCTCCTAACGTAAGAATTATGAGCAGCCAAGGCCCATGATTCTTTCAATGTCAGATACTAGAGAAAACAGTGAAAACTTCTGGAAATGACTTTTCATGAAACAGTAGTCTAGTTTCATAGTTTGCCTGAGGTAGGTCCTAAATCCTGGTTGCTCAAATACAGGAGGATATACTGGAGAAGACATTGTCCTGTTTCAATAATCTGTCCTCAGAAATTGCTGCTAGCTACTCTTGAGAGATGGGCTAATTGGCCCATGAAATTTTGGTTCAACCTAGAAGGAAAGATCTGATTTACAGAAGTGCTCACTCTATGTGGTGGTAGGGAACTGAGTATCTAGAATTGAAATGTTAGTGTTGTACGGAATACTTGGGCAGCTTTGTTTATATAGAGTATAAAGCAGTTGTATTTTAGTAGCTAGCTAGAAAGTAAATTAGCTTCTATTTCCAGCTGAAATAGGAGCTAAAATGTATGAAACTGTTGACTTAGAGAATTCTTTAAAAACATATATGTCATTTTTTTCATAATGGAGAAATAATTTGTTTCTCCTGTTTAGCATTTGTAGGTGCATTGCATCCACTGTTCTAGATAAGCATAGTTCTGTCAGATCGTTTTTTCTTGGAGTTCATTTCAAGGTTTGATTTCCTCTAAATCTCAAACAGTATTGACAGAAGGAGAAGTTAATGCGTAGGTTAACCTTCAGATGGCAATGTGTTAGTCATTGAATGTTCTGTTGTGGAATCCAAATTGATCTGCTATCACACAGATTAAACATCTATAGTGTTCAACTCTGGGAGTATTTTTATAAATAAATTACTAAAATATTGCTGGGAAATGTACATAGTATATTTATGAATACAGCTTTCACAATAGCTACAGTGCTTTAAAATGAAAGTGATTTACTACCCAATACTTCTAGTGTTTATTAATTCATTATGTACTGAGTATAAATAGTTTTGTTGCTACCTTGCAGTTGATTGTGAAGAACACATTACTATTGAAGTGTTTGGCTTAGAACCACAGAATATTATAAATTGGAAAGGACCGCAGAGGTCATCTGATCAAGTCCCCTGCTCAGAGGAGGGCCAAATTAGATGAGGTTGCTCAGGGCCACATGCCTTTGCATTCTGATTATCCATAGGGAGGGAGGTGACCCAGCCTCTCGGAGCAACCTGTTCCAGTGTTCAATCACCCTCAGAGTGAAAAAAAGTTCCCTTGCATCTAACCAGAATTTCCCATGTTGCATTTTTTTATTCCCTTTTGAAATCTGTCTTTTAATCATGTGCTCCAGGAAGGGTCTGGCTTTAGACTGTCTATACCCTCCCATTAGGTAGTTGCTGACAGCAATAAGGTCTCCATTAGCTTGTCTTCTCTGGGCTGGGCAAACCCAGGGCTTGCAGCCTCTCTTCGTGTGCCATGTTCTCCAGCTCTCTAATCGTCTTGGTGACCTGTGCTGGATTCGTCCAAGTGTTTCATTGTCTGTCTTGTACTGGAGAGCAGCCCAGGAGTGGGCACAGCTCTCCAAACGTGGTAGGTCAAGCCCCGAAGAGAAGAAAATAATTGCTTTACTTGACCTGTTGGCCATGCAGCTTTCAAGTGTTGCAGTTGAAAGACCAGCTTCTACCTTATGAGTGAGTCTGATTTACAACAGCGCTTAGAAAAGGACTGACATACTCAGGTTCTTGTAAACTTTCAAGCTATATGTTTTTCTCATAAGATTAGTAGGTTTAAAGATAGCATTTATTTTACAAAGCTACTTAAAAAAATACTTTCATAAAATATTAGCTGTTCCAGTGTACAGAGTGCTTTTGCTGGTAATAAGTTGTCTGTTTCCTGATAATTAGATGGAAATTTCTTATCTGGTAAATCCTTTCTATGTGTTGGTTCAGAGTATAATCACTTGTTATAATTGCTACTAAGTGGATAGCTCAATAAAGTTTTCCTGTTACCTGCTGTAATGCATGGCACAGACCTATTTCAGCTTGGGTACTTACTAACCATAGCAGACCTGAGGAAGGATGAAGAAATGAGGACAGAGTGGAGGGAAGTGAGAAAGTATTCTGTAATGTGATTAGTGACAGCTTACCTAATTACCCTACTTGGAAAGCTGGGTCTTATCAGGTCTGCAGTAGTGATAAAAATCTAGGTAAATGAATTATCTAGTGGGAAGTTGCCCTTTCATTGACTCTTATATGTATTTCAAGGAAAAGAAATACTCTTCTCTCTTTGTGGAAAATTTTTACCTAAAGTTCCAAAAATTCTGCTTGTTTGTTGTTGTTTTTTCCAGAATACCTATCTCCTCCTTTTCTCAAGACAATATTTACGAAGTCCAGCCTCCAAGAGCCGATAGGAAATCAATAGAGGTTTTTCATGCGCACATTCAGGCTGGAAGAGGAAACATGCAGCCACTGGGAAAAGATGACTTCCTCATGTACAGAGAGTACATTCGAAACAGATACATGTAAATACAAGCTGGATTCTCCTGCCAAGTCTGCTGTACTGATAGGTCATAAAAATTGTTTTAGAAAGGAAACCTAGTTTGGTATTTTGCAGTAATAAATTTATTATCTAACATTTCTATTTATTATGCTTTTCTATTATACATTTACAGTATTGTGCTTTACAGGAACAAAGGGATTTAATATCTGCTCTTCACCTGAAAGTGAAGGTGTATTTTAAGAGACTAACTGAATAATCAGAGCACCTACAGTCACTGAAAAGTATGTAGCAATTTATAGCAAAGAAAATATTACATCTGTAGGTTTTGTATTAATTTCTTACATTGTTTGCTAGTCAAGTTGAAGTGATTTGTACATAAGAATCAGAAGATAATAATTTTCTTCCTCTTTGTTCCATGACAGCAAAATATCTTTTTTTACAACAGAATGTTTTCTGATATTTCTTGAGATTTTTAGCAAAGTGCTAAAATGACTGCTTGTAATTGACTGCTTTCTTAAGCAGAAGTGAAAAATGTGTGGCTTATTTCAACATCAAAATTTGCATCTAGACTAAAAAAGTTTGTGACCCTAATTTGTGTCAAAACTAACCTTGCTGGTGCTGGTAGCTACAGACTCTCTGCCACATGCAGGGTGAAAATGGCTTGTGACTAACTATGATGGGCTTCTAGTAGGCATCTGAGGTGAACCACTTAGTGACTGCATCTGCAAATGAAGGAATGCTCTCCACTTTACTGGGTTTAGTTCTGTCATTTTTCTCTATGACAGGCATTATCCTTTTTAGAGCATGATCTTTCCATCCCCGTATTTGTACTCCTGCGAGATGCTTTCAGGTTCACGCCTGCAGCCTCCCAAGAAATCCGTATTAGTGAGGTATAGAGGCTGGATCTGCTGCGGTGGTCAGGCAAGGGGTAGCAGTAGCTGGGTTAGACAAGACTGAACATCATGCCCAGTGCTAGGTAAGAAGTGGAGAGGAGGCAGGTGTCTGAAATAGGTTGTTTAATTTGGGCTTGTGGACTGGCTTAAAACGTTTCTCAACTTAAAAAAAAAAAAAGGGGGGGTGGGGGGAGGGGGATGACCCCTTTTATTTACAATTACAAGCTACAATTCCCAACACTGCTTTCTAGCCCTTTGCCGTGAAGCATAGTGACAGTGAGCAGCATCCTTGACAAATCATGTTATTCCACGAGCTTGTACAGACCATATTTCAGGATTTTCTGGAATAACTGAATAAATGTTTTAGGGATGTCAGCCAACTGCATGTACTAGGTGGAAAGAACATGTTTGTGTTTGTAGTAAATTGTGTGCAGGCAGCTACCCTAGATTCTTGGCTGCATGCTGCAAACATATTCTGAATATATTTGTATATTTTATGCAATAAGTTGTACTTCCATCAGTAGTTGAATGAAAGAAAAGATGCAGTGGGTAAAGGGAAAAGAGAGAAGTTTCTTGTTATTAAGTCTGTGTCTCAAGGAATGACTTCTATGCAGTCAGTGAGAGAACATGGTACCTCAAGATACTGAAAAATTTTGGTGTCCGTTCTCTTTTGTTAATTAATAAATACTGTTTTGAGATAAATTAATGTATTTTAGGAGATGTGAGAATGAAATCTCACTGTAGATAATACTTCATTGCAACTGTCGGCGTCTTTTTTTTTTTTTCCCTCTGGAAAAAACCTGTACTGAATTCTTTTGTCCAATATGAAAAATAATTTAAAGAAATAAATGCTTGCTTTGGACAAATGTAGAGCTGGAGTCCTTATCCAAATGAGGCAAATGCATTCTTTTCTTGATGCACTTCAACTATTTCAAAGAATGTTTCCTAGACTATCACCATCCTTATACTTTTGTTGTTCATAGACACTGGTAAATCATAAAAGTTGCTCTTGAAAGTGTATGACTTTACCACAGATAAGGCAAAAGATGATCCTTTCTTTTTCAACATCTAATGTTGCAAAATACAGGAACTGTAATAATTTTACAGTTCTAAGAATATGTTCACGCTTCAGCAATTCAGATACTTCTCAGGAAAAGAGGATTAAAGGGGGTTGTTTTTGTGAAGTTTTGGGAGATGAATGACACCTCAATCCATTCTCTATAATATGATGCCAGGCTTTTCAGTGTCGCTCTAAATGTGTCCCATGACAGTCCTGTCATGGCCTCCCCTTGAATCTTTTAGTATGTATAACTGCTGCTTGTTTCTCCTAGCTGCTTATAGGGGTTTAAGCCATGTTCATCATTTCATAGGCTTGGGTGATAATATTCAGGTGATAGCTGGCACTAAAGCCCGGTGTGTTTTTTAAGCGTTACAATAGCCACAGAGTATGCATCTATGGTCGCCTTCTCATTTTTAGCACGCAACACACACAGGATAGTGTGCACGCTACAACCTCCACATCCTCTCAAAAACCCTAAGCCTTGAGAGAGCACTGTTATTTTGCATTCCCCAGTACTCAAGTCCCAGGTACTCAGCTCAGGTACTCTTTTTTCCCTTCTTTTGGTTTTGGTTTTTTTTTAAGGGTTATCTCCTATTTCTTTTCTCCAGATATTTTGGTAGTTTGTTTGATTTCCCTTCCCCTTTCTTCTTTACCACCTGCAGTTCAGAATCCTTTCTCTTACCCAGAACTGTGCCACAAGCTGCAGTTTGCCCACTCTATCCATAGCCTTTTGGAGCTTTCACTTCTTGAAGGAAAACTCTGTAAATTTTATCCTTTTATTGCAAAACCTTAATGCTTCCTTCAGCAACCCATATCCCTCCTTTTTAAATGCAGGCTGTGCCATCATCTGCCCTGCCTGATTTCCTACCTCCTGTGGTGGCGACAGACGTGTGTATTGTCTCTCTTGGGTTCTCTGTGTCTTGGCAACATATTCTTGAGAAGTGCTCTGCTTGGGTACAGGATGTTAGTGCTTGAACAAATTGTAGACATCACTTAAAATCTTTTCCTCTAGAGAAAGTCAAGCGCTGCTCTGATTAAGAAAGTAAGAGAGCATTTAAAGCGGTCCTCTCTGATTGTAGCAGCACTCTGCATCCTGCTGCATGGAGTTTTCCAAGGGAGGGGTGGCATTTTAATGCTTGTACTCCCAAGAACGTAGATCCAGCCCGTTTCAGTAAGCTAGCGTTGGCACGTGTCAGAGTTCACTGGCATGTCCAGCCGGAGATTCTGCAGCGATAAGCCTGGCTTGGATCCCCTGGGGTGGGGTTATCCTTTCACTTCTGATGCCTCTATTCCCTCCCACTGCCTCTTCCTCAGCACTAACAGTGGGCTCAGACTTGCAGAGGGCTGGGACTCACATTGCCTCTTTATGGAGGCGTACTACCCGTGCTAAAACCAGCATTAACTGTGCCATGGGGTTAAGCTTGAGTGCAGGCTCTGCTCCTGCGGGGCTGGGCCTCCCCGGGTCCCAAGGACAGCTCCTGCCCGGATGATGCCCATGGGGGTACCCTGCGCACATGCACACACACAACACGATGGCCCTTCTGGCTGTGCTCGTTTCACAGGGGAGGATTCCATTTGTCTCGAAGGAAAATAACAAATGCCCATTACAGAATGGCAGGGGTTGGAAGTGACCTCTGGAGATCATCTCATCCAACCCTCCTGCTTGAGGAGGTACACCCAGAGCAGGGGCACAGGACCACATCCAGGTGGGTTTTGAATGTCTCCAGGGAAGGAGACTCCACAACCTCTCTGGGCAGCCTGTGCCACTGCTCTGGCACCCTCACAGGAAAGAAGTTTTTCCTCATATTCAGGTGTTCCAACATACTCCTGTGTTCCAGCTTGCAACCATTGCCCCTTGTCCTGTGATTGGGCACCTCTGAAAAGAGTCAGTCCCATCCTCCTGACACCCACCCTTCAGATATTTATAAGTATTGATGAAATCCCCTGTCAGTCTTCTCTTGTCCAGGCTGAACAAACCCAGGTCTCTCAGCCTTTCCTCGTATGGGAGATGCTCCAGTCCCCTGATCATCTTGGTAGCTCTCTGCTGGACTTGCTTGAGCAGTTCCCTGTCCTTCTTAAACTGGGGAGCCCAGAACAGGACAGAGTACTGCAGACGTGGCCTCACTAGGGCAGAGTAGAGGGGGAGGATAACCTCCCTCAACCTGCTGGCCACACTCCTTTTACTTACATTATTGCCTAATTATACCCACTCTCTTAATCCTGGCCTATACTCAGAGTGCGTTTTGTTGCCTTTGGTAGGATGGGTACATGTTGACTTGTGTGAGTAAAAGCTCAGATTGAAAAGCAGCTTCACACACTTAAAATCAGCCTCTGATGACTTTGATCCAAGTTCAGAAAATATTTGTTATATGCATCTAGTCCCTGAAGCATGTGTTATCATATGCCAGATATCTTGACTGAATATTGTGTTAAAATGTGAGCTTTTGTATGTCTCTAAGGTATAAGAAAATGCAGCTTAGAGGCTGTGTTATTTATTCGTCTTAAGACAGGCAACACATTACTTTAACACTGCATCAGGAGCGCTTCATCTGTGACACAGACATTCCTGTGCAAATTGGAATTCAGTCATCACCCCCTGCGCACCCTCCAGCACAAACACACGCCATTAAGGTGACAGGCAGCACCGTTATGAGCTCATGCTGTGTCAGGTTCACAGAGGTGGCCCTGTCTTATGTCTACTGCAAGCGTTTCTTTCAGAATTCAGACATACAGATGTAGTTATCAACATCATGTGTTGACCTGGTTTTGCAGAAGTGCCGGTGCTCAAAACCCCACTGAAGTTCAAATATTCTCCAAACATGCAGCCACTTTATACCCCAAATCCTAAATAATTCAGACCTGGGCTTTTGCTGGAAGATCCTTTAGACTTGGGAAGGAAATAAAAATGTAAAATAAATAAAAAACTACAGAAAGACATATCTTAATTTTGCCACTCTCAGGAGTGCTATGTTCACCTTGTCTTTCACCTTTTGGTTGTCATTTTTTTTGTGTAAGCATTACTCTCTAAGTGAAAACCTGAACTTATTGCAAGCCATGGAGGAGCCATTACTGCAGGCGTGCATGGTATTTATCCTGTTTCTTATGATTGCTGGCAAACCTATAAGGCAGTTAGCCCAGCAAATACTTACTGTAAACTTTACTGGTCAAAACAGCATTCCTAAATTATTATGCACACCTGACATGCAGGGCTGTGCTACAGTGGATACCTGTGTCCTGGCCCCTGTGTGTCTGTGGGCACGTTTGCCATCCTTGTTTCACGTTGCTTGTTGCACTTGGCAAGGGATCACGGGCAGCACCTCAGCACCTTCTGCCAGAGTAAGCAGCCTTTCATGAAACTTTGTGAGATGCCTGCCCTCAGGGTTGTCCTCTCCCCAAATATGCCAGCAAGGGAGGCCAAACCGAGTCCAGCCCGTGGCTGTAACTCCTGTCTGCAAACTGCCTAACTCAGACTCTGCAGGCTCGTGACTGACCACACTGGCACGTGCCAGTGGTGTTACTCTGCTAACAGTGGAGACTTGTGGGGTGAGTAATACCGTAGTTTTCCTGTGATTAGTGGAAACTGCCGATATGAAGGTAAAATTATGCTTTTTGCTGAACCTGCAATCCTGATTTCTCTTTGGGATTTTTATTTGCCTGTTAACTAATACATTCAAAACTAGTATAAATCAAACGCTAGTTGCCTATTTAATTTGGGGATTTTCTGCCTCAATAATAGCTAACACTAAGAAAACAGAGTTCCTAAATTGCATTGAAACCCTTGATAGTGCCTGTGGAAAGTGGTGTGGCTGTGCAGAGATTGACAGGCACTGTCCTGTTGGCAGGTACATAGCAGCTGGTTGTGTATAACATGTATATAACACCAACCCACCCTGGCAGATACTGTGATTATCACCCAATACTGTTGAATCCCAACTATCCCAGCAAGTTATTGTTTACTGACTGAGCAGCTGTTGAAGCATCTAGTGAAGATTTGCCCATCTTGCACTTTAATATGCATGATTTAAAAAAAAAAATACCACCACCACTAACAACCAAAAACCTCAGGCACCAGCAGGTGGGCACTGTCAGGGTGCTGGACATGGAGGTGCTGGTTTCTAGCAGCAGACCTGCTTCTTTTTGTTACCAGCCTGCAAACGGATGGCATCTGAAGTTCCACAAAAGTCCTTTCCGCTTTTCCTGGGATTTCTGATTCAGGTGGCCCAACACAGTAATTCCACTGTGGTAAAAACATAACTCAGTGTTTTTCTCTAGTATGACAGAGGTGCTAAGAGAGCAGTATATGCACATTTTTTGTCTAGTCTGTGTGTCTAATACTTTGTCTTTCTTGTTCTGTTACTGATGTATTCATAGCTGCCATCAATGAGTCAGTTGTTTCATTTTTCTTAATTATTTTCCCACATACTTCCGTAGAAATAAGAGTGTGGATCACGCAAGGAGGAAGGGAGAGGAAACTAGGGAAAATGGTAAGATTTCGACTCTCATTCAAACTTAAACCCACCTCATTGCATGCCAATGTTCTCCACAGCCCAGAAATCCTGTGATAACTTCTCCCATAATAACGATAAATGTTCTGTACCACTCTCTTCCCAGGTTTTTCCCTGATCAAACTATTGGATAATTGGATGCTCCCAAGTCCTGGCTGTGAAGCCTAATGCTGGGCTTCAGGCTCTGCACAATATCTTGAGAGTTTTTGTTTTCCTCCTTCCCAGCTTACAAGGGCATTTTGTAGGGTCATGAACTCCCTGCTTAGCAAGAGAGGGACAGTTCAGTGAAACCTCTTCTAACAGAGGCAGGATTTTAAGGAGGAGTTAGACTTGTCATCTGGTAGAGAATCCTTTTCCACCAAAAGTTTCATAACCTTTCCACAGCATGGCCTAAGTGACATTTTTAAGGTATTTTTCCTTTTGCTTTCCCTTCTCTCCCCATAAATCACAGTCCCTTACAGCGAACTTAACACCAGGGGTGAGGAAGAGCTAGCATGCATCTTGGTGAGGCAAGGGGAAGAGGAAAAAGGCAAATGAGGGAAGAGCTAAAGTCATCTGGGTGAAAATAGAGCGCTGGACCTCAGTGGAGTGTATTTGAACAACAAAGCTGATGTACAGGGAAGAGTAGATTGGTGGGAAGGCTGTAATTTAGTTGCTAGGAACTGCAGAAAGAGCTGTGCATGAGCCTGGGCACACGCGCATTGTTTGCTTTCACGTTGTCAGGCAAGTGGGTAGGTTGACATTACAAAGCCAGAGCACACCGTGTTGCAGAGCCCCAGCTGTGTGTGTGAGCATGTGTCCAACACGTACAGAGACATGTGGAGTGAAGGGCTTATGCTGCCATGGTGGGGAGGAGGCTGGGTCACAGCACGTGTAAAACAAGCAGCAAGCCTGTAGTTGAGACATACCCCATATCCACATCAACTCCAATGGGAGTCACAGCAGTCATTTGGAAGACACATGTGCCAAACCTAATTTGAATTTCCAAAGGTCACATTTGTCATTCTTAGTGTACTGGTGTTCTCATTAACAAGTGTCTCCAGCTGGTCCTGTGCAGCGGCCTCAGGACGTGCTGTTGAAACCAAACAGTGCGGCACAGGTCTACCACTGAGGCCTTGGGCTTGTCTACTGTGCTCTCCTCTTAAGGGGTGTCGCAGAAGAGGGGGCTGTGTACCGGACATGCTATGTAGGTGATCAGATTTTGACCTAGCAGGTATGTCTTGCTGGGTGTTGCATGAAACCCATAGAGCAGCTTTCTGGAGGTGTAGGCTGGTCTGTAGGACCACCTGATTGAAGTCCATCTACCCTGATGGCAGTGGCATCAAAGCCAGGTAAGCTGTAAAGAGAGAGGAGGGCTTCCAGAGGCGAATTGGCTCACCTGTCTTAGGATAGGATGAGTTACCTCTCTGCAGGTGCTTATTGCTCCCATTGTGCCATTTCAGAGGAACTTACACGCCTGCCTTAGCCAAAACACCTGCATTTAAAAAACTAAAATTAGATGAGTATTTTAAAAACCTGGCAAACCTGTGAGATAAGTGACCAGAGCTATAACATTATAGTCAAAAATGGGTTTCTTACAAAATTATTTTATGGCTTTAACCTCTGTCTCGACCACTCCAGACACAGGTAGGTACACCTCTGGTACAATGCTTCACTAAAACAAGAGCATACACCACTTCAGGACTACCCCACGTTGTCAGGAGTACATGGGACTTCTGATCTGTCACCAGCCAGTGCAGCGAATGGGCTGCTTGGAGTCAACAGAGCTTATCAGTCATCAGTGGCTTTGATCAAAACAGAACTTGGTTTAACAAGGCCAAGTGCCGGGTCCTGCAATTTGGTCACAAGAGCCCCATGCAATGGTACAGGCTTGGGGAAGAGTAGCTGGAAAGCTGCCCAGTGGAGGAGAAGGACCTGGGGGTGCTGGCCTTGTCCAGGGACCAGCTCTCCCAGAATCCCCTGAGACTTGCAAAGCTTAGGTCTGCTTCTCCTCTGCCTGGTGCCAGCATATTCTGCAACCGCTGCCTTGGTTTGGATCTCTGGTGAACATTATGTTATGGAATGGCTTTTCTAGCAGCTTTTATACCATTAGAGAGTCCACAGACTCTTCCACTTGCCACTCATTTAATGCTTTTTCTTCAAAGGCTGGGTTTAGAGAGTTAGTTTGCACTGCAAGCCTGCTGAGCAAAAGCCACAGGCTCACCTGGGGGAGCATCACTCTGCCCTAAGCACAGGAAAGTGTCCACAGCCTGAAGACAAGGCTACCTGCTTTTTTGGTCAGGAGTAATTGGTCATAATTGGAGATCTTCACTTACCTGCCATGGAAATTCTACCTGACCCTTCATCTACCTAATGTGTCCTGCTTTCGGCTCTTCAGTACTGTATGTGTCCAACAGATCACTGAATCTGCTGGTCTGTATTAATCATCACTGTGTATCTCCTCCATGCTCCTGTTTATTAAATGTTGGCTGGGGAGCACACTGTGGTAGCACAAATACTACATTGGTTCAGTTTTTTCCCAGATGGGCCCTTTACATTTTTTTTCTTACAGCTTCTAATTACAGACATCCTTCTTTTTTTTTTTTTTTTTTTTTTGTCTGCTTTTCATTCTCCATAACTTTGCCATTGCTGATTTTATAAATCATTCTGCACATCTCAAGTATCATGGATCTGAGCACAGGGCCATGATTCCTGCTCCAAGCAATCACCAACCTGCTCTTTGCTTTTTCAGCTCTGTAGTTGCAGATGTGAAGCTGGGAACCTTAGTCAAGGACGTGTTTCTTGCTAATTCTTCCTCTAGGAATTAGTTTGCTTCTTCATTGTTGTTTCTGGACTGCAGATTTGGGCTGACTTGGAACTAGATGTCTCTGTTTAATCCCCTAATATTTTCCTTCTGTTTAATTTTTTTATTTTCCTCAGCAGAAGCTCAGTGATTTGGCTATTGGCTGTGCCTGTAGAAACAGAGGCTGCACTTCATAAAGGCAGTTAATACCTTTTCTGTGCTCTCAACAGGTTGTCACTGACTCAAACTGCAGCCCAGTCTGAGTGCTGAGGGTGCGGTCCCAAAATGCCTTTCTAGGGACACTTCATCACATCCTCGTAAGAGAAAAGGCTGTTCAGAAAAAGTCTGAGAAGCCATAAACACAAAACATCTCTTTTCCCACTCGAACTTCATCAAAGACTCATCTCTCGCAATTGCCTCAGCTCTCTGCCACTGCCACCTGAAATCTCTGACTCTTCATGGCTCTTCATGGGCTCTTCACCCCCATGCACACACAGGTGGGGGCGCTGGTCTGCTCCTGCAGAAGCTGGAAAACGTTCCCAGATCCCACCTGGCTTCTCAGCTGCATGAATGTGTTTCAGACTGAGCATCGCTGGGTCCCTGCATGGGTGTACATCAACACGCGGGCATGGGCAACGGAGATGGGCCAGCTCAGGCTGGCTGGTGTTTCAATCACAGTAGGAGGCAGGAGGCATTTTGAAATAGTGTCACTTTTCCCACAGAATCCCCTGAAGCTGAAGGGTTTTGAGGTTTGTTAAAGGATGAGTTTTCCAGTATAAAATAAAAATGTCATTAAAATGCCAGTAGTACTACAGAGTTTTTGGGTACAGTATGAATTTTCTCAAAGGATGTGTTAACTTGAGCTGATTATTAGATCAATCTGTAAATCCTGACATACATTTATCCTCAGTGTAAGTGCTGTGACTTTGGGAAGGGTGCACATGCATTCTTCATAAGCACAAGATGCTTTTCAGCTTCTAATTATGGAGCAAACACAAGCACCCCTAAAAAGAAATTCATGTGCTTTGATATTTGGATCTAATAAATATTTCTCACTTTCTCAGTTCCTTTCTTTTTACTGACAAAAAAAAAGAAAAAAATATTTGCCAATGCTTTTCTTGTAAGTGCTGTGATTTTAGAGCATGCTTTTGCACTCAGCTTAGGGTCATTTTGCACATTGACCTGTTTGTAACTAACAGCTCTATGGATGGGAGCACAAGTAGGAAGTCTCCAGTTTTCATCTATGCCAAGAACTGGTCCCAGGGTTTTGTATTCCCAGCTTTACGCTGTTTCAAGGGGCCGTAGTGCAGACTCATGCCAGGCACTTGCTCTTTGAATCCTAACTGCTTTGAGTTCAGTGGGAATAGCATCAGGCCTAAAATGTGAGCATAAAAACTTTCTAAAACCTGTGGTACCTGGGTAGAATTATGCCATACTGTATACACGCAGTGTTTTCCTCTCGTTGTCCAGCAGCACCACATCTAACATAGACCTGTTGGAGCAGGTCCGGAGGAGGGCCACTAAAATGACCCAAGGGCTGAAGCACCTCTCCTATGAGGAAAGGCTGGGAGATTTGGGGTTGTTCAGCCTGGAGAGGAGAAGGCTGTGGGGAGACCTTACTGCGGCCTTTCAGTACTTAAAGGGGGACTATAGGAAAGATGGGGGCAATTGCTTCAGCAAGGCCTGTTGTGACAGGACAGGGGTAATGGTTTTACACTAAAGGCAGGTAGATTTAGACTGAATATAAGGAAGAAATTTTTTTGCAATGAGGGTGGTGAAACACTGGCAAATGTTGCCCAGAGAGGCTGTGGATGCCCCATCCCTAGGAACATTCAAGGTCAGGTTGGATGAGGCTCTGAGCAACCTGACCTAGTTGAAGATGTCCCTGCTCACTGCAGGGGGGTTGGACTAGATGACCTCTAAAGGTCCCTTCCAACCCAAACTGTTCTATGTCTCTATGATTCTATGAAAATACAACCAACAAAACTAATTTCCCTTCAGAAAGGTCTTTGTAAAAGAAGTTGCCTTTTCCTTGGCCAGACTCACGGCTTTCTGGTCATTGATTTCTGCACACTTTGCTTTCCCAAATTGTCCTTCCTCTATTCCTACCTCCCCATCTGAAAATTATTTCTTTGCTACACTCACCTGTGGGCAGAGCATAACGGCTAGATACCGAAGCCATCATTTCTAGATAGGGATGCAGGCAGGGAAGAAAGCCAGTGTGGGAACCAGAAGGAAGCAAAAGTAAGTGCCTTGAGTCCCAGTGCTGCGTCTGCAGGCACCACATTTCATGGAGGATGAAAGGAAGCCTGCACCGTTGCTTATGTATTGATATGGTAAGCGTTCTAGCACCTCTCAGATAACAATTTTATATAGTTTAAATTTTTTATAAAATAATTATAATAAATAATTATAATACAATATAAAATATCTCTATAATTTAAAAGACTATTTTATTTTAGTCCCAGTAGGGAACATGGAGACTTTATTGTCAGTTTTATTGAGCTGGGATTCCTGTGTAGTCCAGCGATTGTTCTGGGGTAGGACTTGAGGATCTTCTCTCTGGTTCCCGGTGCTGATTCTGGCTGATTTCCAGGGATGGATATAAACAGTGTTTCAGCATATGGAAAAGATGGAATCTATGTAAGGGGTAACACATTGTACAAAAAGGCTGCAAGTGATCTAGAAAAATAAATAAAGAATGTCTCCTGGTATCAAACATGGATCTTGCTCTGTGCACATGCTCAAAGCGGCTCTCTTAGAAGCTGCCTTTCATGCTGATGATTGGGATGTAGCATAGCATCAAACAAACCTGCAACAATGCTAGTTAAGATAAGCAGCATTTTACTGTGAAATAAACAGCATTTTACAGTGTGCCTGTCCATCTGGAAATCCCAGCTCACTGCCCACTGTATGAAAGGCTCTGTGTATGGTAGGAGATTAATTCATGTCTGTGTAAGGAGGCTGATGTCTTTTGCATGCCTTGGGTTACTGCTTAGGGACCTGCAAGTGCCAGGAGGTGTGTGGTGTACACAGAGTTCTCATGGGCCAAAGTTCCACCTGCTGCTTCTTCTACGAACACCTCTGCTCTTGTTCTGTGTTTTTGCTGACGTTCTTCCACAACTGACAATTTTGTCAACTCTCAAACAGTGGAATTTTGACATGCTCTTCAGGTGGTCCATGGCCAGAATTGAGTCAGTGGATCTATGGCCCTGGCCTTCACTGCTTCAGACCACGCAGCAACCAACAGTGCTGCAAGCTGTGACCTTCTGTGCCAACTAACCGCAGGAAAAGTGTGAAATAGATGTTTCTCTGATATCCTCTGGCACAGGGGATTCAAATCAGGGGAATCCTGCATTTATTTCAGGTTCTGGTGAGAATGTGGTGTAATCGTTCTCCCCATCCTCTTTTTGCCACAGATTCCTCTCATCTGCCTGGTGTTAATAATGCATGTCCTTTCACTCATATATTTACATTCTTTTGTCCTAACATCTCCCTGCTGTTCTCTACATCTCTGCCAAGTGATGCCAGCTCCTCATGTCCCCCACCGGGGGTGTGCTGGCAGGGTAGGCAGACGCTGGGGCACACTGGTGTGTCTGGGCTGTAAAAGGGCACCAGGAAAGCAGACCAGTAGCGTGGTCTCTGGCTCATATTTAAGTGGTTTAGGTTTAGGTGGCCATTGCTGATGGCTTGACTCCAGGATGGATTTGCAAGAGAAATTTCCAATTTCTTCCCACCCAAACATTAGCTATAACACTACAGGAACACTGTATTTTTTGAGTCGAATGAGTCGAGGCTCAGTCTTATCAGGCATGAAATAAATAACTTTCTGCTTAAGCAATAAATAAGTTAATTTGCTTTCAAAGCAGAGACTTCAATAAATCATACATTGATTTGATAAGAAAATGAGTAACTTCAAGAAAAGAGGGGAGTATCTTTTTCTGAACTGGAATTAGTTCCATTACCACTGAAGGCTGGTCTGCTTAGATAAATTGACTTCTAGTGACTTTAGAATCACAGAGAAAATAGGGGCTGATCAATAGTTTAACAAATAGTTGCAAGGAATACAGCCATTGCTGACCTAGCCACAACCAGACAAAGGCCATTGGGAAAATGTCAGTACACACCAGGATGAAATAGTCCAGGTTAAAGATGAATCATCCAGAATGAATGACAGAAATGGCATTTGTTTTTAAGATTACTTAATAGGAAAGCACTGACTTGCGTTTGGTTTGAATTTTGAGTGGTTTGGCTTACCTTTCACTTATTTTGAGCTGAAAATGTGCCTAATTTAGAGTGTTTATCCTGCAGAATCTGTGACACATTATCCATCATACATCATACATGGCCCACACAGGCATAGTAATTACCACAGCATACAATCCATCATAGCCCATATGCATTTTCCTCTGAAATGTATCCCAGGAATCGCACACATAACATGTGCAAAGAGTTATGAAACACTTAGAGGCACGTGCATCTCATATTATGGTTGTGTTTCCAGCTTTGCTTCTCAGCAGCAGCATAGGTGGCAGTGACATACACTACACTTCCCTTTTTTATATGAATTTATATAGGTTAATATATGTATTAGATAATTTGTAATTTATAAAATATATAGTTTATAAATTCATATAATTACAACCCAAACTAGATAAGACGTATTGTTTGCCCTAGCACACACAGGAGAGGAGCCAGATGGGCAGTCATTCAATAGGACAGTTTTGTTTGTTCATTTGGGCAATTGTTGCATCATTTCTGGGAAGAAAAAGAATTGCATTTTCAGATCTCACACGTGTCGCTTAGCCTTGATTAGGATCCTGAGGGCTCTGTGCTATGGGTTGCCTGTCAATGGCACTGCTTAAATACTTACAAACAAGCATGTGCTTAAGTGCTTTGCTGATGGAGGGCCAGAGCACTTGGCAGCTTGCTAGGCTGAGCCCTCTCCCTCTCCTCTCTGCCAGGCACAGCGCTGGGAGAAAAGGAATTCAGCTATGTCCTTCAGCCGTAATTATTTAAAAAAATGTAAGGGAGAGGAGAGAATGAAACCAAACCAGCCAACAGGTAATGGGAACACCTTGAAGGGTGACTTCTATCACCTTTATCCTCCTCCAGCCATCTTTACGACCTAGCAATTATATTGATTTCAATGGAGTAGGCTGCTCTACAGCATATATTTAGCAGACTGTGGCCATGACTAAAAGCAGTGTATACACTCATAGATTATTCATAGGGTAGGTAAAGAGCTACAGTGACAAACTGACAGAAAGTAACTTAAAGATGAGAAAATCCAAAATCCATCTGAACCCTAAAGATCCAGACTACAGGCCTGACAACCAGGCCAGTGGGCATTCCTTTTTCTTCATACCCTGCCTTAAATCTTGTTTAGATGGAAGAAGAGAATTTGACTATTTGGCCATCAGAAGAAATGTCTAGGCCACACAGCAGCTGTGTTTGGCACAGGTTGGGTTCCCTGCACACCATGCATGTATTTCTGGGGTAATGTCCCAGATAAAGAGACAAGAGAGCTACTATGTGCAGACCTCAAAGGTGTTTAATGCAATGTACAGTGTATAGCAATAGCTTGAAATGACAGGGGCATCAAAAACCCTCTGCAGCTGCTTCTGGCTGCTGTGAACACAGAAAAGGACAATATCAGGACTTCTTTCTTTTTTTAACTTCCTAACAGGGGATCAAGCAACAGATCAAAATTTCACCTGCATTAAAGTGAGGGACTAGACCACAAAAGTCTGATTTCTCTGAGCTGACTATGTGAATGGGTTTTGAAACCGGGCCCATAAAGTGCTGTACTGGTACTGTAAGCAGAGAATGGGGTGCACTGGCATTCCTGGAAACGGGGCACAGTTGCCCCTGAAGGGCTGCTGAGGAAGGTGCTGTTGCTGTCAGCACCGTTGGAGCAGGGGGTGATTCATGGGCTTGCAGCAATCTAATAGAGGGGAATAAATTGCCAGAATCAGCATTTAATAAGTTTATTCAGCATCTTTTGAACCCAGCTGCCTTATTGCTGCTTTTTTTTTTTTTTTTCCACAGACCTGGAAATAATAACCTTTATTTAAGTGCTTATATTCAGCCATATCAGCACTGCACGTTCCAACATTAAGGCTTTGAAAGGGATATTTGATGCAAGATGGTTATTTGCTAAGCCATCAGATTCAAAAGTAGATTTTTGGAAATAGGCATGACCAGAGCTGTTTTTTAAAAAGTGACCCGCAAATGGCTTTGTAAAATGCAGAACCTTTGCCTTTTTACCCTACACTGCCTCATACTCATCAGGAACCACTTTCATTTCTGAGCACTGGCGTCCTCAATTCCTGATATTCAGCAAATAAATTGCTTGGAATTTTCAGGTGTCCCACCTGTGGCTTTGCAAAACCCAAGCAAATTTGGGAAATGATAATATCATAAACTATATCATGATGGTTACAGCTGGGTATCCCTTTTGAATCTTGCATATGCTAACAGTCAAGTACTCCAAAATAAACGGAAATATATTTTGTTGCATTTTGATGCTAAACACAAATAACTGTGTAATGAAAGGCATTGTAAGCAGCATTAAATTAGTACTAAATGTAAATAAAATTCATTCTTAAATTCTTCAGCTTGGATTTTTGGTGACTCATCCAGTGCCTTTCTCTCTGTATCCAGATATTTTTGGAACATGGATGAATTCCAAGTATGAAATCTCAATTTAGACAGGAGAAATGGGATAACAGCAGGTTGAGGAAGCAACCAAAATAGAGACAAATTTTATCAGCTGCCTTGATGAAGACGGTTCCTTCTTTTCTCTCTCAGCATCCCGATTCCCTGCTCTCACGAGCTGAGGGTGTAGCAGTCATGTCTGGGTCAGGCGGATTTTTCTCTTGTGTTGTTGAGTGAAGATTTGCAGCTCTCCCTGTGGTGTAGCCTGTACTACCCTACTCAGCGACCACATCATGCAGCAAGACCAAAGCCCTCTGAAAAGCTGCACTGGGATATCTACATCCCCAAATCTCTGTTCCCTGTGCCTTCGTGTAGTTTCTTGGACAGCTGGCATCCATGGTGCAGACCTGCAAGACTGATGATCCTGTGTCTGCTTCTGTATTTAAAAATATATGGCCATTATTTTCACTCACCAGCGACAAATGGTTTATTAATGCTTCTGGGTTTGCAATCCTTAAGGCAATGGTACCTGAGTGAGGGCCCATTGGTATGGCAGAGAGTTATTCTGTGAAGTGCCTTAGGCCTTCACATTCATCCCCCATCTTTCCTTCCTTGCTTCCTTCCCCACAATCCCCAAATGATCAGAAATAATCTGGATTTCTTGAGCTGCAAAGCTTTTGAAGCTTGCTTTTCTGCAGAGCTTTCCAAACAGCCAAGATGTGATCTGTGGGAGCTCGGTGACACTTGGGAGCCACGCGAGGTTGGGGAGCAGGCAGCGGGAGGGCTGCTTTTGCCATCTGGTTTCACTGGTATCACAGGGGCCTGGGGGCAGCTCATTGCTGCAGGGAAGCATGGTTTTAAAGAAATCATAGGGCACCCGAAATCCGTAGAGCCCTCCTTTACAATCCTCCCAGTGAAATAAGTGCAGAGAGGTCACTCTCACACATTTTCTTCTCAGTCTTTTACTTTCTGTGGGCAGGAGCGAGCTGTTCCATGTTGTTATAATTCATCTTGTGTCCATGAGAGATGCAGCCTGCTTGCTCCGCAGGCGGGAGGCCTGCTGCAGCGGCACAGCGCCCAGCCCTGTTTGTCTCCACTCAGCCCAGTGCCAAAGGATTTTTGGCTTGTTAGTGCCATTTGCCAGGGTCTATAGACTCCCAGGACAGGTTTTGTCCACTGAAATGCCTGGTTCCTCAGCTAAATGCCCTTTATTTAAGATCTCTCTTGGTATCAGTCATTGCTGTCACTGGGCACTGAGGCTCCCTGCAAGCCACAGGAATGGCAACTCTTGCTCGTGCACTGGTATGGGGCTGCTCTCCAGAAGGCAGTCCTACCAAGACATGTTTCAATGCCAAATCAACTTCCACCTGGGAAAAACGTGTGCTTCCCTCAGTCCATGAGACTACATCCTGCAAATAAAATCCCAAACGCATTTGTGCCAGATGTTAGCCACTGGGCCAGAGGCTTGCAAAGCGCTTGTGCCCTCCTACACCTACCCCATTTTCTTTTGCCATCCCGCTCACTTTCTTTCTATAGCCTTAATTTTTCTCATCTACCTGCCTCTTCCCTGCCAAGAGCTGCTAGCCATGGGGGTTTGCGTCTCTGTGATCAGGACAGATGACAGAGATCTGAAGATATAGTCATTCCCAAACAGGAATTTCAGACAATTCCTTGAAAATGCAGGGGCAGCACAGCACAGGGTCCCCCACTGTGGTGAGGGTGGTGGGGGAGAAAACCCCAGAGCCAGTGACCCCTGTTGCTTTTTTTCTCTCTTTTGGTACACACAAAAGCAATGCAGTGTGAAGGGTGAAATCCCTGTATATGGGTGTACTTCTGGCACTGGTTGTTCAGCCACAACCAGCTGCTGAGCAGCAGCTCCTGCATTTGGAGAGGTCCAAAGGGGCAAAAGCCACATCCCTGAGGAAGCAGAAGGTTTTTCTGTGCCAATAGCCTTCACATAACGTTCCTCCCCTTGCTCAGCAACTGCATTTTCCTCTCCAGTCACTCAGCTGTTCACTACCAGGATTTTTTAAAGGTCCCTGAGCTGCACAAGAAAGGAATAAAAGCAAATTTGGGTGGTTAGAAATGGAGGCATCTAATGCAACCCGCAAAAGCATTGTTGGACCAGCAATGCTGATAATGTTTAGGTAAGCAATAGAGGTGGTTATACCAACTACTAGAGATTATATCAATTAGGTCACTTACTGGGTAGAGTGAAAAAAATTGTCTTCTAACTCTGAGTATTTTTGGAGAGAACTGTGGGATAACCAATAAAGAAACCACCGTTAGAAGTCTATCAGTGCCACACACACACAAAAAATTATTATGCTTGATTTTAGCACTGCACATGAACTCAAAACCAGTAGCAAGGAGGTCATTACAAACGTGCTAAAGGATGCTCCTCTGAAAATGAGCTTCACGTCTTTTTCAAGCCAGACCTGAATTCTTCCCTCACTCCCATAGCAGGGCAGCAGCTGGGCTTGGCTTGGGGGTGGATGGTTGGACTTCATGGTCTTAAAGGTCTTTTCCAACTTAAACAATTCTATGATTCTATGACGAGTGGTTCATCTCTAAAATTGTGCTTAGATACTTTCAGATAAACTAATGAAGATTTTTATTTTTTTTTCACCTCGAGAGTGCAACCCAACTTAGAACGTTGTCCGATCTTGACAGACAGCTTGTCTAGGGATGAACTCTGACCTTTTGGACATTTTAAAACAAACATTTGTACACCCTTAGATAATGAACACAAGCAAAGCCATGCTAGAATTTTAACTGTCAAAAGATAGCTGAACATCATTTTTGGAGAGCTATTGCAAAGTAGCTGGGTTTTTTATTTCTTTTGACTCCACTAGGAATTTCAACAAGTCCTTCTGAACAATTTAGTTTAGATGCCAAAGTTACTAAACAATTTGCTCAGAGAATGGTATCTGAAAGTAAATGGTGTTGTTCTTAGCATCTATGAATAGTTCTTTACGAGATATTTTAATGACCAGTAATAGTGTTCTAATATGCAAAAAAGAGGCTAGGCTATACCTGAATTTTATTTGGCTAATGTGTAACATAGACTGTGAACAGCAGAAGGGCAATAAAGAAGTGCTTCTGGGCTTATGGAAGTCTCTGACTCCTGCCTGATGATACAGAGGTTGTCCAAAAGCCACCAGCACTGGGATAAAGCAGATAAACCACTACAAAGCTCAGCACTCAGCATCCTCCCACAGAGCAGAGGGAACCTGGATGGGACCAAAATGCCGCTGCTAATCCTCTCCTCTGCAGGCTGCATGTGCAGAACGGGGCTTTGCCTCCTACCTAGCACCACCTGGGTGGCAAGAGGTGGCACCATAGGGTGGGCAACAAGAAGGGGGTCCTCCAGGATCTGGATGTTGGAAGCCCAGCTCCCGGCTTTAACGCTACCGCAGGTTGGACCCCATTGGCATAGGGCTGTGCTGCTGAATTTGTTTTGGCTGGTTGGTTGGCTTTTGGGTTTGCACCTGTAGAGTGAAAATCAGGATCTTGTCATCATTGTGAATGTCACCTACAGGATTAATTTCTCATAGGGATCTTGAAAGATTGGACTTGCTTGTTCTCCACTCTGTGTGTGTGTGCACATGCACACAGTCCACAGGTGTGCGAATGTGTGTGCATGCATATAAATAAAGCCTAATAATATAATAAAATTAATTCCTTTTGTTGCTATGGGAATACACACTTACTATTGCATTAAGTGTGTGCAGCAGAGGTAGGTGGTAAGGCCGACATCTTTGGGCTTATCTTCTAACATGTTTCCTTTTTTGAAGCAGACTGGGGAAAAATCAGACTGGAGTGCCTGAAGCATGGAGGTGCAAATCAGGAATTGGCAATCTTTTTCCAACTTGCAAACAAACCAATCTTCACACCTAATATTAGCAAGCCCCACCTGGCATGCCAGTGTGCACCAGGGGCTGGTTTCCAAGGAGATGAGCGGCAGGCTGGCAGGGTAGCAGGAGGAGGCAACACAAAGCATCTGCCCTTTCAACACCTCTCTCATTCATCAGGGTAGGAGAAAAAAAATCCATCCCCCAAAACGCACCCAAGGAGCAGAGGCTTGCAGGGCAGCTAAGGATCCCAAAGGCACGCTCAGACACACCGGGTGGGGTTTGCTCTTGGACTATCGGTCCTCTCAAATCAGTGTTCACGCGCTGGACAGCAAATGCGCACATAACCATCCCCCACCAATGGGCACCATTTTGGAGGCACGATTGTGGTGAGAAACCCCCTGCCCTGACCACTACCACCACCCCCATGTCGAGCAGCTGGGAGGTCTTACAGCAGCAACCTCAGCTTCCTCCTGCCCCATTTGCAGCACGGAGGGTGGTATTTACCCATAATTTCACTGGCAGGGCCATACAGCTGTCTCCCTGTGAGGCACAGGTTATAGCCCTCCTGCTGAGATGGGCAGGTCACCTCAGGGACATTTTCTTCCTTTCCATGGTCACAGCACGACTACAAGTCCTCTAACAGGAAGAAACTTTTTTCCTTTCTTTTGATTTCTAGTCCAAATCTGAGCACAGTGCAGCTCACGTCCCCTGCCCCAGACAGGCAGCCTGAGCTGCAGCTGGGGACACTGACCCGCTGTGGGGAATCTGTGGGGACAGCTTTGTTTTGAAGGGTTTTCCCTGCTCTGCCTGTCCCCGCAACAGCACATTGAGAAGGTATTATCCAGTGTGCTCAGAAGAGGCTCAGGGGTTTTAGGGAAGCAAATAAAAAATGTCAAAAGTGTCAAGCATCCTTTTAGAGTGCAAGCTGCGTTTGAACAATTCATTATTACTAAACATACACTCACAGCATCAAATCAAGGCAATAGCTAAAAAAGAAAAGCGTAATTGACTTATTGGACCCATCGCAAAGCCTTCTTTATCACTTGCTTTTCAAAATCATGTTTCATCACATTGGGTTTGCTGCTCTCTTTACAGCCTTACCGACCGTACTGTCACAGAGCCTTGCCTTGTAAGCTTTGAGGGGTAACCATCAGTTTAAATGCAGAAGTAACGCGAAGGAAACAATAATGTGGACAGAAAAGCAGCTCTGCCAGGTTTCTGTTTGGCTTATGCTGACGTAGAGTTGCAGGCAGGGTGTGAGCTGACCAAGACCTTACCATAGCGTTCAAAATGAGGGCATGCAGGAGATGGAGGCATTATATTACTTCCAGGCAATCAGATAATTGGCAAACAACTTGTTATCTGTTCATGAACTTCACAAAATGTAGTTAACCCCCGGGTCAGTCTCAGGCCAACAAGGTGTGACACGCTTCAGCTCTGGCTCCTGTCTTGCTTCATTTTACTTTGCTTTTTCTCATTTCCATAGCACTTTGGATGAAGAGGGACCAGCATTCTGAGCTCTTCTGTGCGCTGCACCCCGTGGTCAGCCTGAGGAGCTCAGTCGTCAGCAGAGGTAAGTGGTGGTGGCCTCCACGTGCTCCACACATCCCTCAGTCCCTTGTAACAGCAGGGGATTGACAAAGGAACAAGAACCCAGTATGTGAACCATATCCCTCCTTACAAGCAGATGTGACGCTGTGCCAGCCCAGAGCTGCTGGTCAAAACCACTTTTTAGGGGTGAAGAGGAAGAAAAGGAAAACCTTTGCTGTGTCACCTGAGAGGACACAGTTGGCCAATATCTTAGATACTTGAGAGGAAGGTGATAAAGCAGCTTGAGGGTGGTTATAATAATAACTAAAAAAAAAAAAAGCCAGCTGTGCAGTAAAGAAAACAGTTCCTTAAGATTCTGTTTTGGAGGAAAAAAAACCTGTTGTATCCTTCACAGGCAGGCAGCTGAAGCCTGGAAACATGAGGTCTGAAGAGCATTTGCCTAATGCAGAAATGTAGACCCCTGCAAGAAAGGCCTGAAGCAACTCAAGAGGTGGAAAGACCCTCCGCCCTGATGCAGACACCTACACTCATCAAATTTAATCCTACCTATGCCTCCACACTCCTCAGACCCTGGCTTATCACGTACCTTTATAATTACTACTAATTTCCATTTTAACAAAGCAATTTCTCATCCTAAACTTCGATGAAAGAGTGGTTATCCATGTCAACTGCCAGCTCTTCCTTTGAGTCACAGCTTTCATAGGCAGGGCTCCACCTTCCAGGTGGCTCACGTGGCCTTCCCAAAAGGCTCACATGACCTTCAGTCATAACTGAAATGCATTTTCTCAGGTTGCAATCCTTCAACCAGAGGATCCCACTCTTCCCAGAGTCTTCTTGCTTCTTGCTTCCTACACCACCATTGACCTTTGTGCTGCCTCTGAACTTTACCGATCATGTTTGGGGTTTTTTTTATTTTTTTGTCTTTTTCTAGTTTGTTAGTACTGGATGATTTAGGAAAAAAATAATAATTACTAGGAGACATCAGTGAAGGTAAGAGCCTTTGAGTCTCTCCTCCCCTACTTTGCACTACTTGCTGCGATCTGACAGCAAACCAGGTTTTAACCCTTACACTGTACGCCTTGTTAACACCACATCATGCAAATATTTAACATTGCAATTTCACACAGTACCAAGTTAAACACCTTGGAGAAATCCAAGTGTATTTTTTTTTGCGTGGAAGTGTTTATCCCATCAAAGGAGGAGTCTAATCCCATTACAGAGGAAAAGAAAAGGTTGTGTAACGTGAGCTGCTTTCTGAGAAGCCGTGCTAACCACATTAGTTAGGTTTACAGGATACAATACTTAGCTGATAGTGTTACCCATGCATCTTCTTTTAACCAGGATGGTTTGTCCCCAAGAAAAAATATTGCGGGGGCGGGCGGTGGGGGGATGGGTGGGGTGAGCTTTTACAACATTTCTGGAACTGTATATGCAAGACCCTGCACAGAATGATTGGTATGATGTCCAGGTGACATCAGCATTTCCACCATTAAACTCAAGTTCCCAGCCATTGCATTACACTTTGGAAAACTGGCCATTATAAAGCCCTAAATATATATCTGAGTGATTAGCGTTGCATTCTGTTTGCACAACTTAAATGTCAACAGAGCCTGACCAGGGGTACCTAGGCAACAGCTAATTTTGAGGTCAGTGATTAACTCTTCTTTGTCAGAACATAATTTACCATCAAATTAGCTCTAGCTGAATATAGGACTTTCTGGATCAAAAAAGGCCTTCTTGCCATTTTTAGACACTGAAAGCCATTATTATTGGTGGCAAGTGACATTTGCTGCATTTTCTCCTGGTTGAAATACTTATGTTCATGAGGGGAGCGGTGTCTTAGGGATGCTGCCCCTCTACTCCGGGATTCCTAAGAAAAGGAACAGAAGGCTCAGCTCAGCCATTGCACTCCGTGCCGCTGTGTTTGTGGCCACAGCAGGGAGCAATTGATTTTTATTTTTTATGGCACATGTGCACACTTCCTTGGTTAGATAAAAAGTGGATGTTACCAATTAGCACATATATTAACAGCTTAGTAAAGTATTGATGCTCTACTTGCATTTTGCTCCTTCCTTCACTCCCCAGAGCACTTTGCTCCCCTTAACTCTTCAAACTCCCTCATTTTTCCATGAACTTCTAGCTAGTTACTCAAACCATAATTTTTGGTTTAGAGCTCTCTGTATTCTAGCACTGTGTTTCAGACCCATTCAGCTATCACATCAGATGCCTGCTATTAAACGGTCATTCTAGCAGTCACCTCAGGAAACAGGCCCCTCTGCAAGGATACAGAGATTAAGCAATCATCCTTCTGCCTGGAAAACCACTAATTTGTGATCTACATCAGTATGAGCATTTGTCTGGGGTGGTCCAGAGCTATGGATATCACACCACTGGGCCCTGCCCCTGCACTTGCCACTGCCGAGCTGAGCACGTGCTCCCCTGGGGGGACAGGAGAAGGGGAGCGGGCTCGGTGACCGCAGGAGGGCAATGGACTTTGCTTGCTGCTAGCACCTGAGCATTGCTCTGCCTGTGGATTACTCCCAGCCTTACCTGCTGACCTGGAAGATGTAACCATCCTGGCCCCTATGGTTTGCCCTGTAAGCACCCTGTGATGTGAATAACTTCAACTTGCCACCTTTACCTTCGGTTTACTGTTATTTAAAGCTGATGCTACCAGGAAAAAAAAAAAGTTATCTGAGAATTTACAATTCTCTTTTACTGACACAGCTAAATAATCATCAATTCGTTTATTGCTGGCAGGGACCCAGGCTGTTGAGCAATAACAGGCTTGTTTTGAAGTTGCTTTAATTTGTTCTCTTAGAAATGTCTTGGTTAAGTGTTGCCAAGCTGACATGTAAGGAAATATGAAACTATATTCACAGAATCACAGAATGGCAGGGGTTGGAAGGGACCTCTGGGGATCATCTCATCCAACCCCCCTGCTTGAGCAGGTACACCTAGAGCAGGGGGCACAGGAACGTGTCCAGGTGGGTTTTGAATGTCTCCAGGGAAGGAGACTCCACAACCTCTCTGGGCAGCCTGTGCCACTGCTCTGGCACCCGCACAGGGAAGAAGTTTTTCCTCATATTCAGGTGTTCCAACATATTCCTGTGTTCCAGCTTGTGCCCATTGCCCCTTGTCCTGTGATTGGGCACCTCTGAAAAGAGTCAGTCCCATCCTCCTGACGCCCACCCTTCAGATATTTATAAGCATTGGTAAGATCTCCCCTCAGTCTTCTCTTGTCCAGGCTGAACAAACCCAGGTCTCTCAGCCTTTCCTCATAAGGGAGATGCTCCTGTCCCCTGATCATCTTGGTAGCTCTCTGCTGGACTCTCTCCATTAGTTCTCTGTCCTTCTTAAACTGTGGAGCCCAGAACAGGACAGAGTACTGCAGACGTGGCCTCACTAGGGCAGAGTAGAGGGGGAGGATAACCTCCCTCAACCTGCTGGCCACACTCCCTTTTAATGCATCCCAGGGTACTGTTGGCCTTCTTGGCCACAAGGGCACGTTGCTGGCTCAGGGTCAGCTTGCTGTCCCCCAGCACTCCCAGGTACTTCTCAGCAGAGCTGCTTTCCAGTAGGTTAACCCCCAACATGGGGTTGTTCATATCTGGAAGACTCGAATAGAATATGTAAAGCACTAACCATTATAATAATCAGGGTGTATGTGTGTGTGTGTGTGTGTGTGTATATATATACCCAGCATGTATGTATATACCCAGCATTCCCACTGTCAGGCAGGGAGCTTGCTTTCTTTCTGTGCTGCGCCCCACTACTGAAGGTACAGCCTTCTTCTCTGCAATAGCTCTTCACCCACTTTCTCACCATTAAAAAACCAAGATCCTATCTTTTCTTCTGTATCTTTTTAGCACGAAATCTTCTCTGATATCTCAGATATCCCTCACTACAAGAAAGGCATTGAGGTGCTGCAGCATATCCAAAGAAGGGCAACGAAGCTGGTGAAGGGTCTGGAGCACAAGTCTTATGAGGAGCAGCTGAGGGAGCTGGGGTTGTTTAGCCTGGAGAAAAGGAGGCTCTTTTTGCTCTCTACAGCTACCTGAAAGGAAGCTGTTGCAAGGTTGGTGTCAGGCTCTCCTCCCAAATAACAAGAGATAGGACAAGATGAAATGGCCTCAAGTTGTGCCAGGGGCATTTGGATTGGATATTAGGAAAAATTCCTTCACCAAAAGGATTGTCAAGCATTGGAACAAGCTTCCCAGGGAAGTTGTGGAGTCACCATCCTTTGTTAAAGGAGAAGATTCACTGAGCTAGAAAGTTACTTCTACAACCTGGAGGTATTTTAAAAAAATAGATTTGGCAGTTAGGGACATGATTTAGTGTTGGACTTAGCAGTGTTAGGTTTACAGTTGGACTTGATCTTAAAGGTCTTTTCCAACATAAATGATTCTATGTGTCTATGATTTCTTATAGTTTAGGGAGCCAAGCCTATCCAATGTTTCTTGGCTATCACCTTGTAATTATGGAGGTTACTTGAGCCCTAGAAGAGATTGCCTATGGAGGTGAGACGAACTCCATCACTGGAGTTTTAAGGGCAATTTTAAGGGATTTGTAGGGGCAAATTGGAATCAGGGTCCTGTCTCAAAGGGGATATTTCTATATTACATACAGTGACTGCTTAATGCCATGTAGTTGACCCAAATTTTTCTTAGCACATGTAGTAAATTCATTCCCATGAGAAATGTGGACCAGGGAATCAGACCTCCCCCTCCATTTCCATAGGACTTGTTCAGTAACTAGGTGAGCGCCTAGAGGGCTGTGTCTGGACAAACATTCTCTCCTATACTTAATAAAAAATTAATAACCTCTGCTCAGGTCTCTAAAAGCAAGGACATGGCTACCAATTTTCAGGAGAGAGTTCTAGTGCAGATCCTTCTCAGTCAGAGGTGCAGCTCTGCTTCCTCAGCGTGTCCCTCTGGCCAGCTCCACGTAAGTCAAGGCTGAGCTTATTCCCTTTCCCATTTGGATCCTTTCCTGAGCTCTACCTCCTCAAGGGATCCTCAGCACTGGGAATCCTGGCTTAGAAATAGACTTTTTTCAGATTTTGTGGGAGGTACATGCCTTATGTTCCCCAAGCCCTTTATAGGGGTTGGCCCGCAGAGCCAGTTTTGTGCTGCAGGCAGGGAAATTGTTCATGGGTGATGATGGGACTGTCTTCTTGCAATTTCTGAGAGAGCAATTTCAGAGAGGAAGCTGGGCACAGTGCTTTTTCCACAATAAAATTTATTTTTAGCTTGTGTCCTAGTGTCTGGAAAAAATTGTTCTCAAACTCGCTATTATCCTGAATGAAAAAGATACACTTTCCTTTGTAGTAAGTAATCAGCAACTTGTAGGATCATGTGAAACAACACAAACATTTTAGTGAAATAAATTTGCAGCTTCTTTTTACAGAGCTTCAGAAAGATATTAGTTACGGAAACTCAGGACTTCCTCACTTAGATGTGCAGAAAAGCCCTTGAACAATTTAAAGGCTAGTTTGAAGCCATCTAAAAACTTGAGCAAAAAGGTTTTGGAAAAGTTTAAAAGAACAAAAACAATAAGGGACCTTGTTCCATTACCCTTGATGACACAGCCAATGATGAATGACTTTTGCTGATGATGATTTCTTTCCATCAACAGAACAAGCAGGGCAAGAAAGGAAAAGCTGCAAAATACATGTATTTAGCTTCAGTGTATTCATCACTAATCTCTAGAAATAAACAGAGTGGACCAGAGGCCATCTTTTTTAATAAAAGTAAGCAATGACCATGCCTTTCCTAACAAACTCTATAGAAACCCATGTGCAGCTCTTCCAGCATCCAAGTCTTGCTGGCAAATGGTGTTTCTTTGGAAGCTCAGCCAGGCCCTCTGCCTTAGCCTGGCTGGCTGATGGAAGTAGGCTGACAGATGCGGACATTGCTAAACATGTGTGTAGATCACTGTCATGGTCACTGGGTCCCTACCAAAAGATTATATGAAAGCTCAAGCACTTGAAAAGAAAAACCAAACTTGCCTGGGTGGTGAGCACTAAGAGGCATCTCACGGGAGAGTCCCTGCCTGACTAAGCCTAAGAGGTCAAAGCTGCATCAAAAACTCATCCTGTCTGAAATGGGTGTGGAAGGAGGACAAGGGCTCATAGCCTGGGACAGTGCCACTGTCAGCCACAGGCAGAGCCAGCAGTTGCCAAAACTGCTGGGTTGGGGCAGGAAGAGGGGAGGCTGAGGGCGGGGGGCAGTCCTGCCCCAAGAAGGAAAGCAGGTAGAGGAGGGCTCTCACTTGGTGAGTTAGCAGACGTAGAAAAGAGTGAAGGGACATATTTTCTATTTCAGTGTTTGCCCTTTGTCCAAGATAGAAGAGTGAATATGTGAACTTTCAGCTTGTGTATATCTCAGAAAAAATAATTCATTTGGGAGACAGGTCAGCTTGGGCACTTGCAGGGCTCCAAAAATAGTCCATCCGGAAGAACTCATAAGGAAGAAGTCCATCCTTTCTCCTTTCTGTCAGTGCTACCTAGATCCAAACCCACCATTTCTAACCCTTAGGTCACTCTGTGACAGTGCCTCCAGATGCAGACTATCTTGTGGAAGACTAAATTTAAGAGATTCATGTTTTGTTTTCCTGGAAAATTCAGTGGGAACCTATGATGCTTCCAGGACACTGTTGGTGTCACAGGTTGACTCCTCTTTTTATTTAGCTTTAAACTGTTGCAGAGCCCTTTGAGAGCTGTAAGTGGAAGGTCAAAGTACTGTTAGCTATGCTTCTGTCTAGTTTTCTGTACATATCCACACTTATATTTTCTTCTCACTAAAAAAGAAATGCATGATAGTTAAAAGCCTGTGGGTTTCAACCTAAGGTTCAGTATGAATTCATCCCTGATAATAAGTATTTTTACACTATTTAAAGTGGATTTTCTCCTGCTTATGTGAAGTTTGTCCCTGTACTTTCTGCTAGTGATTCCAAGACCAAATAAGATCTACTGCCACTTTCCAAAGCACCCACAAATTCCACTGGAGAAACGCCGCTTTGTGAATGCAACAGAGTGACCCAGGATTTTCACCCCAAGCACGTGCTAGAAAAAGCGCGGTAGCTGCGTCCATGTGTTTATGCACTCGCATATAGCACTACTGTGCAAGTAAAATAGATTTTACAGGCATGCAGGCTGTCTTCTGGGCTGTATCTGCATGAGGGACAGGGCAGCCGGGCAGCTGAACACTCATCCCACGGGGACTGATGGCACCATGGGTGCTCCATCAAGAAGCACAGTCAAGGACCGCATGGGAAACACGATGTGTGGCAGAGAAACAGGATTGTGTAGGATGCGACTGAAATTCTAAATGGGGCCTGAACCCCTCTGAGGTCTATGTCATCAGCAGGTTTTGCAATACAGCATGTTTGCAAGTGGACACCTGTCTAAATCTGAAGCGTCAGCCAGGGGGTATCGTTAATGAGGACCTAGTCATTGGTGACACCGGGTGATGAGGCTGACTTCACCAAGTCAGGAAAATGATAAACTTGAAGAGGTGCCTAAATGGATCGCTAAGTGTTTAAAACATCTTTTCACACCAGCTGCATAGAAATCTCTTAAATGTCAGCGCTGGTTAGCTCACCATCTGTGTTATCCCGCTCTCTCTTCCCCTCCTCCCCATTTTATTTTAAGGCTTCTTTATGTTGCCAGAAAAAAAATAAAATTACTCTTCAATATTTTCAGTGTGTTATTGGAAAGATAAATTTTGAAGTGCTTTGGTTTTGGTTCCAACTCATGCTACGTAATGCGTACTTAATAATGCTTAACATTTATTCAGCCTACTTATTAATCATTAAAGAATAGCAGCTATCAAAATAATCCATAGTTAACCAAAACTAAGTAGTCACATATTGAAATTACACCGCAATATTGCTCAGCTTTCAGAACAGATGGAGGAGTCAAGCAGAGAGTTTTTAGATAATTTATTTCAGCAACTTCTTAGTTTTATTGCTGCTTCATTTTCAGAAATTCACTAAGATAATTACTGATTTATATCGTACGCTATGCTTAGGTAGGCACTGCTGAAACATAGCTTTTTATTTTTATATTCTTCAGTAAGATCTGCGGATCCAGTCTCAGCTGGGAAGACAAGATGAAAACATCTTGATGGCAGCGCAGGAAGTCTGGCCAGACTTCTCCCTGCTGCTCCTTGTGGTGCTGTGGTGAATGAATGTGGCTGTCAGGTGCCAGCTTTATCTACTCCTTGAATCCTCTTTTTCCCACAACCACTTAAGAGCAATCCAGGTGGCTCACCTTTTGTTGGAATGGCTGATGCAAGGAGCTGAAATAAGAAGATAAAAGGTCTTTAAATGATAGCTCTGGAAATATAAACAGTTCCCAAGGAGGTGTAATCATTTTAATAAGCGTGGAGTTGGTCACTAACCCTGTCTGTTGATACTCAGCAACGTGGTGGAGATGAGGGAGATGCAGAGAGCTGCTTGCTGAGCACAGTTAGAACCTGACATGGACCGTAAGTGCATCCTCCTCTTGAAAGTGTAAAAGTCTGGAGAAATGCAGGGACTAAAGAGCCAGAAAAACTCAGAAAACAGCTGAAAACAAGAAGCAAAGTCAAGCTGCACAAAGGCACCTCCTTTTCAGAGCCACACTACAATGCTTGAGGAATACTTTCACTGAGTGAAGTACGTGACAACAGGTAAGAGCTTTGGGACTGGACCAGCTCATAGGTTAAAAACTCTTCCTACATCTTACTCTGAGACTCTAATGCTCCCACGAGGTTTCACCACACATGAAAGTACTTCTGCCTCAATAGCATGGGCTCTCAATGTTTCCAGTTAAGGAAAAGGTATCTGAGAACACAGAGGTTTAAAATTACATGTATCTAGAATATAAAAAGCATACACTGCCCTACAGTATACATGCTGTTATAGAAAAGACCTGCCACATACTTGTTTCCCAGAACTAATAGGTTGGTCAAAGATGTGACAAATCACCCACAGCCGAGACCTTCCACACCACATTTCATTACTGAAAAGCAGATAAATTACATGTTCCTCTCTATGCTCTATAGATACCGCAAAAATACTGCAGATTGTACAGCTCCATTGTGGAGCCCAGCTGACTCATGGTTGTAAACCTGACTTGCTAGGTTTGAATGGCACCATTTTTAATCTGTTTGGAATAATTTATTCTGTCACAGCCATTTTAATTAATGTTGAAATAAGCCACATCTGTTTGGGAGCTAGATTGGAGGATTTCCACTGGGCAAGTCCAAAATTTCACTTTACCTTGAATTTTACCTTACCTTCTTCTGCCTTGCTCTGTAGCATCTGTTTCTGCACTGGGATTCTTGTGGTCTCAGTCTTAATCTTAATCCAAGCTAACATTGACCATACCCAACCCGTTCTCTACTTGGCAAAGGGAATGAGATGACACTGCATTATCTGAACTATAGTGGGGGTACGTGACCTGGTGCTTGAGTTGAGTAGACTTGCAAACCTTTCTTAAACCTTCTTGCAACTGGTTTTGTTGCAGTTACAAATGCCGTTGTAATGCCTGGGTAGGCATGGGGGAATATACAGGCAGCGGGACACCACGCAGGATGAAGGGCTGTGGGCAAAAGTTGCAGCAAAGGGAAGTCCAACAAGATAAAAGGGAAAAATCTTTAAAGTTGAGGGTGAAGTACAGGCGCATGTTGCCCAGCGAGGCTGTACAGTCTCCTTCCTTCAAGATATTCAGACTTGATTGACCAAGACCCTGAAGGAAACCTTTGCATGGTTAATGATGCCCCTGCTCTGAGTAGGTGGAGGGACCAGAAAGATGCCCCAGACCTGACCTCCCTGGGTTGCTTCCAGATTAAACTATTCTGAGATCCGTGTTTCAGAAATCCTGGGAAGCAATGGCTTCAGTTGTTTACAGAGATACAAAGTGTCCACAGCTTGTCTTGATAATAATGTTTAGCCTGCAGGAGGATGCGGATGGGGATGGATGTAATGAATGCTGACACTCTAATTCCCTTTGACTATGCCTACCTTTTACCGTGGCATGGCCCGCATGCCTTCTTCATTTGGACTGCCCAAGACAGTAAACACATTTTCTTCTAATGACTTTTTCAAAATTGTATCTAAATGGTTTACATGCTGTTCCCATAACCGAGAGGTGATCTTATTTCCATGTTCTTTTGATCAGCAGTTACAGAACAAACACTCTCTCCCAGACTGGGAGGCAGGGACGGACAACTTTTGGCTTGACCCCTCAGTGCTAGGAAAGCAACATTGCTGCAGATGGAAACTACCTGCTGCCCACATTTGTTTGATACCGGGTTTGGCAGTGATTGGCACAAAGCAGTTATCCTTTGGTTCATCAGTTCACACGCTTTGGAGAGGAAATACAGTGGCTGCTGGTTCATTGCGAGACACAAAGGGTGAGAGAAGGAGGGAGCCAGTAATTTTTATGCCCATGCAATTGGGTCTTCTCTGGTTTGACCTTATCGTTTTGGGGGACCTCAGGAACTAGTGCGGTAAACAGTCTGTTAACCCTAAAGCATATATTATTCGGAGAGGGTAAGTGTGAAGCAGGTGTTTTCGCAGCAACTTATAGCACTGCTTGGAAATATTTACATTTGGTGGTGTACCACGCTCAGAGTTCAGAGACGTTGCAGCAAGCGCTGTACGAACACAAAACTTGACATATTCTCCCCAGAAAGGCACTGGGGATGGCATACAAAGTGGGAAAACCTGATGTGATGTGGGGATGGAAAAGCAGTGGTGGGAGGGGAGGGGAGGGGAGGGGAGGGGAGGGGTGGAGAGGAGAGGAGAGGGAGAGGGGAGGAGAGGGAGAGGGGAGGGAGGGGGGAACAAGAGGAGAGGAGAGGAGAGGAGAGGAGAGGAGAGGAGAGGAGAGGAGAGGAGAGGAGAGGAGAGGAGAGGAGAGGAGAGGAGAGGAGAGGAGAGGAGAGGAGAGGAGAGGAGAGGAGAGGAGAGGAGAGGAGAGGAGAGGAGAGGAGAGGAGAGGAGAGGAGAGGAGAGGAGAGGAGAGGAGAGGAGAGGAGAGGAGAGGAGAGGCGAGGAGAGGACCCACCGCCCACCGCCCCCCACACCCCCCTCCCGGGCTCCCCCGCACCGCCCACCGCACCGCCCACCGCCCGGCCCGGGGGGCGGGGCGGGGGGCGGGGCGCGGGGGGCGGCCGCGCCGGCGGGAAACTTCTCCCGCTTCAGCACCACAGACAGGGCGGGCGCGGCGCCGCCGCCCGGCATGCGCGCCCCTCCGCCCCGCCGCTCCGCCGCCCCCGCTCACCGCCTCTGCCCCCGCACGGCCGCGATGGAAGCAGCGGCGGCCCTGAACGAGAGCGGAGCGGCCGCCCTCCGGTTGCCGACCGGCGCCGGCGGCGGCGGCGGCGGCAACGCTTCGCTGGAGCTGTCGTCGCGGCCCCCCGCGCCCGCCGCCCTCAACCCCTGGGACGTGATGCTCTGTGTCTCCGGCACCGCCATCGCCTGCGAGAACGCCCTGGTGGTGGCCATCATCTGCTACTCGCCCGCCCTGCGCACCCCCATGTTCGTGCTGGTGGGCAGCCTGGCCACCGCCGACCTCCTGGCCGGCCTCGGCCTCATCCTCAACTTCGTTTTCCAGTACGTGATCCGCTCCGAGACGGTCAGCCTGCTGACGGTGGGATTCCTCGTCGCCTCCTTCGCTGCCTCCGTGAGTAGCTTGCTGGCCATCACGGTCGACCGCTACCTCTCGCTCTACAACGCCCTCACCTACTACTCGGAGAGGACGGTGCTCTGCATCCACACCATGCTGGCGGGGGCCTGGGGGGTCTCCCTCTGCCTGGGGCTGCTGCCCGTCCTGGGCTGGAACTGCCTCCACGACCACGCTGCCTGCAGCGTCGTCAGACCCTTGACCAAGAGCAACGTGACGCTGCTGTCCGCCTCTTTCTTCCTCATTTTCCTCATCATGCTCCATCTCTACATCGAGATCTGCAAGATTGTTTGCAGACATGCCCACCAGATAGCTCTCCAGCAGCACTTTCTGACTGCTTCGCACTATGTCGCCACCAAAAAAGGAGTCTCTACCCTTGCTATAATCCTCGGGACTTTTGGGGCCAGCTGGCTGCCTTTTGCCATCTACTGCATAGTGGGGGATCCCGACTACCCTTCCGTGTACACGTACGCCACGCTTCTACCCGCGACCTACAACTCCATGATCAACCCCATCATTTACGCCTACCGAAACCAGGAGATCCAGCGGTCCATGTGGGTGCTCTTCTGCGGCTGCTTTCAGGCTAAAGTGTCCTTTCGCTCCCGGTCCCCCAGCGATGTCTGAGTGACTCTTCTCTCTGCCGTATCACACCGAGTGACAATCTACCCAGTGGACTATTACAGTGCCTGTTCTAAACTTCAAACTACGCTGTGAAGTCGTCGGAAACATGCTTAAGTATTAGCACTTTATACACGTTTGTATCTCTGAGAGTGGTTCGGGGTGTGGAGTTTTGGGTTCCGTGAAAATAAAAAAAAAATGTGGTTGTATATGAATTTGCACATCACATTTGTGAAGTGAAGACATTCCGATACCGCTTAATTATAGCACCTTATTTCTAGCTGCTGACCTGCCAAAACAGTGTTGCCTTTCTGAAGGGCAGAGAGAAAGAAAGTTCTGTTTGTGTTGTATTTGTACGTGTGTGTGTTGGGGGTGTGTGGGGGGTGGTGTATGTTTGTGGGTATCTATACTTTGCTGCACAATATTGATAAATTATAACATTTTGTATACAAATAAAAACATGTGAGATGTAATAGAACTTTGTGTGTTTAGATGCTCCTAGAAATAAGAAAGCTGGCAGATTTGCCAGTTGAGCAAAGTCCCTTTGTTTACTTTTGAAAGCTCCCCGTGTAATTCTGCCTAAAGAGATCATCATTCACTATGGAGATGAAACACTGCACCAAGAAAGGCACCTTCCTGCTTCCTTGTTTGTTTGTTCTCTTCTTTAGTCTGGCAAAGAGAGAGTCACCAGGAGCACAAACTTCTCTTTATTCTCCAGCAACCAAGGAAACAAAAAGCCCGGTCAAATAGGCTGCTAATTGCAGTTATTCACCAGGTTTCCAGTAGCTTTCATCTTCAAGTTCTAAGTTAGCTCTTTATGATAATGCTCCATTAAAAAGTTATCCAACTGTGGGGAAAAAAATCAGACTCTAAGCTGGGCTTTTCTTTTTCCTCTTTTAGTCGAACACTGGAGAGGAAAAAAAGGAAAAAAGAAAAGAAGTCACAGTCTTCTTTCCTAAAAGCCTGTAAAATGCCACAATAAATTGACTTTCCTTATCATCCACAGTTCTGAGGGGAACCTGAATTGTTTCTCCCCCTCCCTTTTTTGGACTGCGTGCCGTAGAAAAATCATTTAAGTGCATCTTTGCTGTCTGCCTGTCTCGGAGCAGTATACAGTTTTCTGATAATCCCACGGCTTAGTGGCTTCAAAGAGCCCATCAGAGTTCAATGTTATTCAGACTTTGGAATCGCTTCTTCACTCAGGTTCAGATTCGCCAGCGACTGATCTGTTTAGAGCAATAACACATGTGGCAGATTTCAGAAGCAGCATTGCTGCTTATTTATTTATAGTTATGCTACAGGTACATCCTGGTTATGTTATAATTTATCACTATTTCAGTTTGTATTTAAGGGCTGAAACGGATTACTTTTGTGTGCAGAGTACCATCTAAAAAGTTTGGACTAATATCTTTCCCAGCTTATGACTGGGCAATGCACCAAGCATTTGCCTGCTGGAGCAGCTGGGACCACAAGGATCTAACAAGCCTCAGCGAGGCTGTGAATCAGTAATGCTGTATTTATGTGGGTGCAAGTATTATGAAAACCAGTATCGTTTCACTGATAACACAAAGATATTTCTTTAAAAACAAACAAACAAAAAACCCCAACAAACTAATCCAGACTCTGCTAGCCCCATTATTTTCATCAGTTCTAACAATCACAAATGTGACATTGTCATCAGTTACTACCCTCAGGCACTCAGTTCATCAGGGCACTGTTGCAGTGATGTTACAAACATGATTTAAACCAGATCTTATGATGGGTCAAATCACTGCTTAGATTAAAAACTCTAAAGTTGCTACTGAGAAAGATTAGTCTCCCCGTCTTTTAAACACTCATCTCATACATTACAACTAAGCCAGTAAATAAAAGAGGGCAAGGCCTGCCCTTTACCCCTGAGGCCAGGTGGCACAGAGAGAGCCTAAGATCTTTTCCCCCTGCAAAGCCAAGGACCAAATTTCTGGCTGGAGCATCCTGGCCCTGCTCTAGGAACCTGCACAGACTCAGCCAAAGGTGCTGCATCACCCACAGTAGTAACTGCTGAGAGAAAAGACCAGCGAATGCCTTGGACTGGTGAAATCTGGCAAAACTTTCCAGTAAAATTGGAAAACTTGCCACCTGCTAGGCGCTAACCTCATAAATCTTTGTCATTCCTGTGTGAACTACAGTAAACTGCAGGGCAGGGTTGCCATCAGTTCCCTTAGTGAGTGTTTCCCGCGGGCAGCGCTCCACGCTGGGATGCAGGTCCTCACACCCCAGCACTGAACCTGCATCCAGGAGTAAGATGCTGAGCAGGACCTGAGCAGGCTCCTGGGAGCCCTGTGCAGACTCTGAAGACTGGTATGCATTCTAAAAGCCCCTAGGAGAAATTTTTTATGTGTACTTTTGGACCCTGAAGTTAGAAAGGCAGACTCTGCTAGAGACCACGCCTAATGCCACCTCCCTCCATTAATGCTGTCAGGAACTGGGCACCAGGGATTTTCACCATAAATTCATTAAGCAGTAACAACCTATATAAAAATTAGATATAGAAAACTTAGATGGATAGAATCTTACTTCAGTAATAAACCACTTAATCCAGGAATGAAAAGGACTTAGGTGAGTTACTTTTCCATTTTTAGCCCGATACGTTATTTGCTTTGGTTCATTTTTTTACTATGTGACCACATTTTCAGTTTAGCACTTTCCCCAGTGATTTACTCTATCTACAAAATAAAGCTGGATCCCTCCTGTTAAAAATTTCCCTGAGCATTCTCCCCACCTTGTAGGAAGCAAATTTGGGTTACCGGGATCTTAGCCATTCTTTTTGTCAGGACAATACAAATGTGGGTCTTTTTTGATAAGCCATGCTCAGACAGCTGTCTCTGACTCATAATTTCTAGGAAAGACTACGGCAAAAGAGGAGAGAATATTTGGATGGTTTTTGGTTAGCCCTGAGAGTGGAATTGATGTCAACCCACTTGCAGTAAAATACGGCCTCTTGTTTTCAAAGCGAGCCCTGATCTGCAGGGATACCTGAGCAGAATAACATAAAGCAGGCTACATAATTTCTCATTTTCCCAAATAACATCCCACTTTAGAAAAAGAAGAGCTGCAATTCCTGATGGACAAAGGCCGGGAATTTTGTATAGCATGATGCCTATATTTTCCTTGCTGAGTTTTTTAATGAAACAACAGTCATTTACTTGAGAAAATGGTGATGCGTTTGCAGTATCTGGACCCACAAACTCCTGTTGTCAGGCAATGGCATTTTTACCTTTGTCGTGAAATGATTTGTGGAAGACAAAAATTCCTGGAGCCCCAATTGCCAGTTGCTGGGCAATGCAGCGCCATGACCCCCACGCAGCCCTGATGGGGAGCCAGCTAGGGGGACAACCATGTCCCATATCTGGTCTTGTATTTCCAAAAGTCTATGGGCAACCTTGCCTGCACAGAGACTGCAGAACTGCGATCGAAATTGCTGTTACCGCTGGTGAGCGTGGATCTTTCCTGTCCCTGCGGGCCCATATGCCCAATGGTTTTTATGTTCTCACATCAGTGGTGCAGCCTGTGAGGGGACAAAACACACACTGAGTTAGGTGCAAGGATCAAGCCCAATGTTTGGTAATGATATACTCTATGTAGCCTTTACTGAAAATGGAAATGAGATTTCCTGCTTTACCACCCTTAAAAATTTTTAGGCTTATTCTGAAGTAGATAAAATAATGTCAGTCTTGGTCTACAGAGCTCCCAGCCTGCTCCCACTAAAACCAGTGATGCTTTATTGTACATCGGCCAAGATAATGACAGTATCTCATTAGAAAAAAATTACCATTTTGACGCAGGAAGTCCTCAGCCTCAGCTCCAATTTTCATTAGAAACTAATGGTTTATTACTAACCTTGAAAGTCTTACGGGACTTGTAGTGCCTTGAAAGGCCAGATCCTGGCAATTTGGCTTGTGTGAAGTACCTCTATCTGTGATTAGCTCCCTCATTTCGGCCAGAGCAATTACAGAAAGAAGAGCACAGCTCTGGTGAGGAAGGCCATGCTGAAAGCCCCCACCCCGGCTTGATTTTCTGTGGGGCTTCTGCTGAAATCAGCGGTGTAACGGTGGAAACGAGACTGACTCTGCAGGCTGCTTTGTATGAGTCACTGTATATTAAAAAGCCAGCTGGATTCAAAATCACAGGTCAAACAAAACCTCTTTATTTAGCTAAGCAAACAAAAGGACAAAACACTTTTAAACCTGAAAAGTGAGTCTGTACATATTTGTATCAATGTAATGATCCACAGGTACTAAGTAACACCCGGCAGAGCACTAGAAGCTCTAATCTCCATTCTGCTGTTCTCATTTTAAAAGGATAAATTTTTTAATGAGGTAAAAATAATTTCTGGTAGTACAGCTGCTCCAAAGGTCTTCAGTTAGCTTTTGTGGTAGTCATTTAAAAAGAAAAAAAAAAGACAAAGGGGGGGAACAAAGAAAAAAAAAAATGTTTTCTTCTTCTTGCTTCTTCATGACGGAGACGTGCGACTCAGAGGGCAAGGAGTGACCGAGCAGGTGTGATTCAGCTCTGCACAGAGGATGAGCACATCTGAAGCTCACCTTAACCCCTGCTGGGTTGCTTGTTTTGGGGACACTGAGTTGTGAGGTGTCTCCCCTTTGCCTGGTCCTCATGGAGTGAATTCCTCCCTGGGACCTGCTGCAGCTAAAAGCTCGTGGAACAGCTCTTGAGCCGCTGCGTTTTGCTCAGGAGTGCCACGCAAAACTCCCCTGGGTGGAACACTGACATGCCTTCTACTGCCTTCTCAATGTTTAAACTCTTTCCTCTGAATACAGAAAGCTCTCCCAGGGAAATCATGCCCCCAGAAGCAGTTTCATTTATCAAGGGCAGTAACTTGGCATGGAAATAATCCAACTGCTGCTGGGGCACCTGGAGAGCCATAAGCACTGACTCAGCATTGACAGTAGATGTGGCAACCAGTTCAGCGGAGGCAGGTCTGCTCATGTCAGCTCTGTCTGCTGCAAAGAAGTGACAGAAGGCAGCAGGAGGTGAAGCAATGGTGTGTTACGGGGTCCAGATGTTACAGCAAAGCCTGATAGTGACGGAGGCTTTCCAGCAGATTCCCATCCTTTTTTTTTATCATTCTACTTTGTTGGCATCATAATACAAGTGGTGGGAGAGTAAAAGCAAGAGAAAAGATGAAAGTGTTAATATCTGCATTAGGGGAAGAGCAGAGTGGTTCAAGGTGTGACACACAACATGGAAACAGCTCCTCCAGCAGGAACCTCGGATAAATCATCTGAATCAGGTGTGCCCTTCCAGCAATGAGTTGGTGCTGCACAGAAGACAAAAGACCAAAAACATTTCTTCAGTGCAGCATTGTCTAAGTTATCATCAATCCTAGAACCCCCGAAGCAGACAACTGCAAGCGCAGGCAGATCCCCTGAGCTGCCCAACCTACTGTACAGCCTTCTGAAGGAATAAAACACAGTTCAGATCCATCTTTCACCCTGCTTTTGAACACAGTTAAACTTCTAGCTGCAAGCCCAGACTTAGCAACCACCTATGAGACAACATGCCTCTTCCATCCCGTGCTGCCCTCAGTGCCCCTGACACAAGGTGCTGGGGCAGAGCATATTTGTACCATTCCTCACACATTCCCCTGTGGCTCGGGCTTTCTCTCCACCCAGGCAAGACCAGAGTCTTGCTCTGGTCTGGTTAAGACAAGTGCTGCGCCCACCATCATCCCCTGCACCTGAGCACAGGCAGCCTTGGTTAGTCCATGCTCCTTGCTGTTTTCCTTAAAAAACCAGTTTTCCTTTGTTTTCAAACAAAGGAGCCCGTGTTTCTATCATGCATGTTTGGGTCCAGAGCAGACACATTTAGCATGCATTAAATGCATGAAAAAGACCAAAACCATTTTAAAAAAGAACAAAATTTATAATGTCCCAATGGTACAGAAACCAAGAGGAGTCCTCAATGTCTTTGCTGCACCCTATACCTGTTTGCTGTTTTTTCCTCATCTTTCTGTGTGCTTTGTGTCACCCACACTGATGGACCCCTGTGCTACTGTGTTACCTGATGTGAGCTTTGGTTCATGCCTCCATGTCTCCAGAAAGCTGCACCTTGTTATGGGTCTTTTGGTTACTGAAGCTTCTCCTGAAGGTGCTGTTTCCTACAGTAGTGTGAGATGATGCGAGCTTGATCTTGATCTCACCCACAGCTGGGCATGGCGTCAGAACCTGGCTGATGAAGAAAATACCCGGGAAAATATCTGCCAAGGTTTGACTTCAGTTTGCTTCCCAGCTTTTGCCCATTGCTAGTGCCCACAGGCATTACGGGGGGTTGTTGAGTGGAACCTGCAAATCTGAATAATGGTTAAGGGAACTTTTTTCCAAGCCAACCTGTATCTCACTACTTTATCACTCTGTTAATAGAAGTCACAGTTCTGTAATCAACAAAAAGAAACAATACTGTGTGAATTGAGCTCTTAAGTTTTTCTACCTCTCCAGCTTTACTCAGAAAGGAAAGAGGATTCCTCATTTTCCTTGGTTAGCATGTAAAATCTGTACGACGGCAGATTTTTGAAGATGTGCCAGCACTTAAAAGTGAGAATTTGATGCTTAGGATCAGAATGAGAAAAAGGATTTAAGCCCCTGTATTCCTAAAGGTGGGCCCCTCAGCAATTGCTTACTGACCGGACCTACAAATACCAAATCAATCAGCTGCTTTACGTTTTTATCCTCCGCACCCTCATAACCGGGCAGCAGCATGTGCACAGCGTGCTTTTGCTTTTTACAGCCCAAGCAGCCTGGAAACTACTTCTTCCCCCTAAACTCATTGGGGATTGAGGAGCTCTGCGTCCTTACACCTGTGTTTCCCCCGTGGCTCCGTTTGGTAAGAAAGCATGGGAACACCATGCAGGGTAAGAACGATACAGGTTTTTTTATCTCTGCACTGGCCAATGTTTCGATGGGCTTAAATTTACTCCAGCAGAGGAAGAGGCTGAGCCCAGGATATTGGCAAAGAGGTGGTTTTTTTTTAATGCAATGGAGGTTTATCAGCACTGTCGGAAGCACTTGTTTCTCTAGCACAGGGTGTTTTGGTTCAATGATGCAGGGACGGCACGGGCGGGCTGGCTGCAACGCTTCAGGCACAGGAGCTGGATGAGGTCAGGAGCAGGTGAATTGGCTCTGGGGAGAAAGAAATTGTGAGCTGGGGGAATATTTTAATGCTTTTTTCCCTGCTACTCACTGTCGAGCTCCTGGCTTAAAACAAAGTTGGGTTTCCTGGGAAGGAGTTTCTCCAAGTGGCCTGCTTGTTGTGTGGTTGCTTCAGTCTGTAGCTTAATTGAAAGGCTGAGATTTTGGGGGGAAGGTTTGCAAAAAGGTTTTAAAAATTCTCTTGAACCTTCTGCCTTTTCTGAGATAAGGTGTATTTTGTATGGATCAGTACTCATTTTCTCACCGACAAGATGATGTCATGCAGATTAATAATAACATTTAAAACCAAGGCAGAAGGAGAGGCTCCGGAAACATTCTCCAAGACATAGATTGTTTAAATAAAGGTTGAGTCTCCTATGAAATGTAATTAGATCTATGACACACTTTGAATGACTGAATTTTATTTAAATCATCACCCTCAGTGGCACGTTATCCTTTGCATCACAGTGAAAGAATGTGATTGTTTACCTGCAGGCAGATATAATTTGTCACCTCTTGTTTTTGCTGCTTTTTATAGAAAGAAGTACATCTAGGTAATATTAAGTTGTTGTCAAAAGAAGTCTATTCTGTTGGTAATTGAATATATCAGCAACTATGGGGACCTTGCTGCTTCCCAATATCACTCTCTGACTTTTGATACTGTGCTAATTTTTCTTAATCAGTAGGAAGTTAGGTTTTCCTAAAGCACCTGTCATTTTTCCAAGCAGTGGTGTAGCTTGTTGTAAATGTCGTTGTGCAGTGGCAAATAAGGAAAATGGAAGACAAATAAGTTAAAGGCTCCAGCCTTCCGTACACTTGTTCTATAAATGGCTCAAAGAAAAAGTTGATTGAAATATGCTGTCAAAATAAACACATCAGAAAGCCTTTTGCAGGGAGAGTTTGGGGATGAAGTGTGATCTGTGCGCCAAGCATAAACCCAAGACTTTGTCGGCTCCCCAGCTTGACACAGCTGAAGATGGACTCCTTCCTCCTGCGGATCTGAGCTGCTCCATGGCAGTCAAAGACCATCACGTGGGAGTCAGGCATTTCCAGACCAATCCATTGTATGAGGCCTCACTCATAACACTGGAATAGTGAGCCCTAAGAGCAATCAGATACTGCCTATTCGGAATGAGACCGGCTAATTGCATTATTTTCATTTGAAATGAAATTGGAAAGATTAGCATGCTTTGCTGTAGCTGCTGTGCTGTCAGACAGCATCGGTTCCACAGGCGTTGTATTTGCAGGAAATAAAGGCTCTGTGAAGCACCACAACTCTTCCAGCTGTATTTAGGTTAATATGCCAGCTGCTAGCTTGTCTGCTGAAACCCAGGGCTACGTTAGCAGCACGCGGCACTTATAGTGCCAGCCAGAACATCTCCAATTTGCTTCTTTCATAAGGCATTTTTACAAGTTAGGAAAGGCTTTGGCTTTGCCACCATCGTCATTAAAATGGGGATCTTTTGCCTAACCATAGCATGTCCGTAGTATTGGTCAGATTGATAAAATCTTCTGAATAATACTCTTCCATCCTGCCATGCTTGGCCTGAAATGAGCACTTGTTACTTTATCTAAGCAGGCAGAAACATGCTGAATGTGTCTGATACTTGACTTGGCGATGTCAATCCAGCTTCTCTATCATGCAGGCAGCAGAACTGGTTTTCTGCCCAATCGGTTGTTTATCCTGTTATCCTCTTTGCCTGCCAAGCTACATGGCTGTGTTTCCACCTCTCCAGTGATTCTCTGGTGCCTCAGCCAGTGCTGAGCAGGGCATGAACCCCCCGGCATCCCCACCCCATTTTATCCCTGCCACAAACCAAGGAGTGTGTCGGTGGCACTCGGTGTTCTGGGTGCTCCCTGCTTCTCATGAGTACAGCATACCACTGGGCAGTTCAAAGCATGGAAGGTGGCTTAGCCTGCTCTGTGGAGCATTTCTACATAGTAACAGGTAAGAGCCGGATACCTGCATGAAAACCTGTGCTTTTTAATCCCCTTTTGCAGGGCAGAAAATTATGATATGAGAAAATGAGGTAGCAGTCGAATTTGCGTGGGAGCTACCAAAGAACATCAAAAAAGTAATTTTGCTCCTGGAATGAGGTGTTTGCGTACAAAACACAGATAAGATGCATGTCTTCTGTTCCCATTTTGGGAACATCCATGTGTGTCTGTTATTCCTATTGCTCTCTCTTCTTTCCCTCACACCTCTTTCACCTTCATTTTTGCCCCAGAGGCTGCTTTTCCTTCTCTTTTCCCTGAAAGCACTGTGACTATACTGGGTTTCCTGCTCTTGGCATGAACTGCCTTCCTTCAAACATGTCCCCATTTTACTCTCTTTTCAGATGGTGCTACTGCTTCTTCCAGAGGGGTTTCCCATGTGAGGAGTCAGGTGGATGTCACCTTGGAGGGGACTGCTCTGAGAGGGACAGTGTTACTTTTGTGCCACTTCTGCTCTTGCTACACCTGGGAAAACCACAAATGAGAGAGAGCTGTGGGCCAGTGTGGCAGAGATGCAAACAAAAATGACTGGGTCTATCAGACCTGCAGCTTGCTTTGTCTCCCAGTGCTCCTCAGAAGCATCTGTCTGTGACTGGTGGGGTTTATTCTCTGCTTTTTGAAAGTCACCTACCACCAGAGGTGAAAAGACACAACAGGGGTGGTATTTTTCAGGATACCCCGTATCTTACACTCCTAAAGGCTTTGGAGCGAGCACCAAAGGCTTAGCCCGCCTCACCATTACGTGCTCATTTGTGACCAGGATAATCCTGAAGGGCATGCCATGCTGTTAGGCTACCTGAAGGACATCTTCAAGACCTGCCTTTGGGGTACGATAGGCAGTGCAATACCCTGTGGCTCATTTTTTCCAGGTGCCAGGGTGGGAGCAGAACAGATTAATGTGGGTGTAGTGGTGGGGTCCCACTCACAGAGCCCAGTCAACAGCAGGTGCATTCAGGGTGGTCTAAAGTCATGCCACAAGCTGCTTTTGCATGTACCAGAGAGGTCAGTCAGACCCTTTGGTAGAGGTAAATGCTCTTCCCCTGCAGCAGTGCTTCTGGTGATGGCTCCCTTTTAATAAAGACATGCAAGCCTGGCCACCTGGCTGTGGGCAGGAGGCAGAAGGGGGGGGGGGCAAACTGCGCAAGATGGGGAGGGCATCCCAGCTCAGGGGAGCTGCAGCAGCCAGCTCTGCCAGAAGCCCCTCCACAGCTCCCCCGGGGAGGTGGCTGTCTTGTCGCTCTCACTCGGGTCACACAAACCCTCAGTCTGGGGCAGGTGGTGGTGCTGTGCCGCTCGGGGTCCTCCCTCCCCGCTCTGTCCTGCTGCCTCTCAGAGAGGCTCCAGTCATGGTCTGTAATTTTCTAACTTTCTTAATCAGAAACTGGGACTGAGAAACCCATGTTTATGTCCTTGAATGTGTCACTTACAGGCAATAAAAATCTCTTTTGAACAACCTAAGACAGCTTTTACATCATATTGCCTTTGCTTCATTCCCAAATGCTTTAATAAGATGTTTATGGCTTTGTCTGTCCTGGTATCACCTCTCTTTGCTTCCACATAGAAGAGAAGTTGCTGTTCCTGCTTCTTAAGATTACTCTCAGGTGACCTCCCTTTAAAAGTTATAACCCTATATAAATCCATGGCAACAATTTCTCGGCTGTTCCAGCACTTTGGGCTATCAATCAGCTGCGATGTGCTTGCTGTGCTGTGGTTAACTGGGTCTGTCCCCCTGGTTCATCCCAAGCAAAGGAGAGAGAACTATTGCTTAGCGCAGTTTCCCATCAAGCTGCGTTTCTCAAAAGCCGCTTGCACGCTTCCTCCATCACACAGATATTGTCTGTCTTTCTGCAAGCTCCTTTATGCTGTGACCCAACAGTGGTGGTTTCTTAACTTTTGAAAATGTTCCTTTGTAGAGGGCTACAGTGGAAACCTTTAGGGTTTATATTACTTTTCTGGTTTTAATCGTTAAGGTCTTAGCTGGAGCTGATGTAGGCAGTGTGACCAGTGAACCTGCAGAGCCTGAGAGCCTTTTAATTGCCTGTTTGTGCCTCTTCTCCTGTTGTTGAGTTGATTGTGTTTCTTTGTCTTTCTACAGATATGACAGCTGCTTTATGCAGCTGTCCTTCATAACTACAGTGGAGGAAGAAAGCCTAATTCTTCTGTGTAACCTCTCAAGACCATTGAGCTAGACTCCTAAGCAAGGGAGGAGAGTTTGGTTTGGCTGCAATTTCTCTGTAAAGCCCCCTGTGAGAGCAATCACTGGGGCTGTGCTGCCAGAGCAGGAGGATGTACTGAGTTGTGTTTCACAGGAGTCTGTCTCAGCCAGTGTGATTCAATTTTTTCATAAATGACTTGGGTGGTGGAGCAGGGACAATACTTACTCATTGTGGAGGTGTCAGGTGGCTGGGAGGGCCTGCAGTTATCTTGGAGGACCGACTTGGTGTTCAGCACAATCTTGCTGAGTCTGATAGTCCAGTAAAAAAATAAAAGGAGATAGTCTATTAGGGGCAAGCACAGCAATTCAGCAGGAAAACCAGCAGTGCAAATCCAGGGCAGGGATTGACCAGCCTTGTAGCAAACCCATGGAGGAATATCATGAGCTGAGCATCGCCTCACCATTTGTGAAGTCTCAGGGGAGCTCCTCTAGTATGTGAAAGCTGCTGTAGAAGTGGAAGGATCTCTTGCATCCAACATCCATGATTTGTAGAACAGCGAATGGTGGGCTTAAAGGACAGCAAGGAAGAGTCAGGCTTGACACTGGAAAATTGCCAGAAATAAAGGAATGCTGGAACAATCTATGTAGGGAGGTTATGGGGACCTCCGTCCCTGGAACTGTCTCACAGCAACTTGCATGCATCCACCAGGAACAACACAGGGAGAGCGAGTCTGTCTCCAGACAGAGTAAGAAGTTAAATAAACTTGTGAGGTCTCTTCCAGCACTATTTTAGTATGTCACTGTTACAGTCACATGTACTTCTTTAATTTGCTGTGTGCAAACACTTGAGTAGCAGGTAGTTGGATACTACAGATGGTACAGTTCCCTACTTTCTGTCTAGGACAGACTTTGTGACTAAATTGTTATGTGTTGCTGGCCTCCTAGGGCTAGCAATTCTTCTCCCAGTTCATACAAGGTCTAGACACCAGAATGGAGCCTGTACAAGCAGAATTGTTTCTGAATAACTGCAGTGGACTTTTTCATGTAGAGTATCAGCATCTTCTTAGGCATTGAACTCTGAGTTTGCGTGTGCATATATATGCACACCTTTTTTAATCAAGTTTTCTTTTGTTGGACTTCCTTGCGTGCAAGTCCATTGCTAGGAGGGAGTGCTACAAATCAGCCCTCCTGGTAGGAGGTGCTTTGATACATTTCCTATAACAATTACACCCAGCTGACCTCCAAGTTGTTATAGAGGAACGACTGAAGTCGCCTGAGGACAGTTGTACCTACAGATACAAGCTGAAGAGCTCTTTTCCTTTGTGATGCCATGCAAAAAGATTAGGGAGTAAATCATCTTTCCTCTTTAGCTAAAGCTGGGTTTGGAAACTGGTGACAAATGAATGACAGTCTAGGAAAAATGTCTCAGGTGAAGTGATTTCCATAGAGATGTTCTTTATTCCATGTTATCTACAACCGACGGAAGGGAAGGGTTATTGAATCACTGTGAGCTCCTAATACCAGACTGCCAGCCCCTGTTCACCGCCACTGATCTGAGTCTTTCCCATCAATACGGTGTGAGCGACTGCTTGCCAGGCAGAGTGAAGGGTGTCCAGCGAGCAGGGGCTGGGGCTACCAAAAATAGCAGGGAGTGGAAGAAGATCTCCTTGAGATGCTCAGGTCTGTTGTACGTGCTCTGTAGCAACTGGCATAGCACTATAAAGACTGCAAATTAAATCATAACAATGTGGATGAACAAACGGGGTCAAATTCTAGCCCATGTCATTAGGACACAGCCATTAATTTTAATTAATGGTAATTGTAATGTAATGGTGTCTGACAGCAGAATTAAGCTAGGTGTGCATGTGCATACGTGCACAAGTCAGTGTCTGCACCCTCAGAGGACAGACCTTATGGCTTTGACAAAAAGGTCAGGGTAGGAGGGGTCTTAAGGGATCACCCAGTTCCCTTTCTGCTCAGGGCATTCAGGGAACCTGTGGAAACTAGCAGAAAATAATGCCATCCCTCTGACAGACTTTGGCCAAGCTTTGCTGAGAAAACTGGAGTAAAGCAAAGAGTCTTCATGAAGGTTGGTCCCCAAAATTGCCCAACAACTCCACCAACTTCTACAGCTGGTAAACACAAAGCAAATAAGGGAATCGATACGTAATAATGTAGCAGGTAACAACCTGATGAGTGAGAAGCTGCGTGTGTTCATACAGGATAGATCACATCAGACAAAATCAATAGCCACCTTTGTTAAAGGTATAGGCTTCGTGACAACAGTAGACATTCATCTAAATTGTAGTAACTTTTGACAAAGAACCTTGTAGAAAACCTGGGGGGAGGCAATCTGTTCAGATGCTCATGCCGCTGTGTTTGAATTAGTCAAACTTTGTTAGTTTAAAAAAAAAAGGCAAGAATTCAGCTTTCTGGACTCTCTGACGGATGCTGACAGGATACATTTTGGATAAGGATCAAGGGCCAGACGCTGTCCAACACCCATAAAGCTGCTTGGTACACTGATCACCCCAAGCAGAAACCCTACTCATTCACTACCCTAAATAATTGTTGACTGAAAGCCTTTATATTGCTTAGAAGGTCTGTGTTACAGAGCAAGGTCACTATGACTGGTGTCACTTGGGTGCATCTTTCCAAGGACATGCGAGCCCCAAGACCATCCCATGGACACACTGTGCAAAGAGATGCAAGAACTGAATGAAGGAAGAAAAGGCAGAAGGCTCCTTGGGCAGTGGAAATGGTATGAGGGATGTCTCAGTGACACTTGTTTCTGGGGCAGGCAGGGCAGCGTGCAGCAGCGAGTGCCTGCGCAGACATGGATATTACCCAAAAAAGATCATTTCTGCCATGGGTGTGTCTGGATACAAGATTCACAGCGCTGGGTTTGCCACAGGACTCCAGGTGCTACGTCCTCATCAACGAGTAGGTTGGCCAAGTCCTTTGTACGTGGTCCTGCTCCATGGCCAGGGTTTGGGTTAGGGTTATGGACTTGACTCATTGGTCTTTCATTTTTGGCAGCACGCTTCTGTAACACAGTCTGCGTTATCTCAGCTGCATGTACCCAGTGCTACTGGTAACCAGCCTTAAAATGGTCATAGAAAAGCACGTAGCAAACGTGTGACCAGCTGCCAAATAAAACATGTCACTCATGTTGATATTTTCCCAGAGCATTTACTTTTCTGTGGACATCAGGTTAAAAAAGGTGATTAGCACAACCACGTGATTGCAATAAGAGTTTACATTGTTTTATACCTGCTCTCTGTGTTGTCTTTGCCTCGAGGAGAAGGGGAGAGGAGGCTCTTACAGCATTTTCTTTCCATACTATTAATAAACGTTCATGTTAGAAAGGTATGTGACACAGGAATATGTGCAGGTATCGACAACAGTAAAACTCTAATCCACAGACAACTAGACAAAAGAAAACTAGTAATTTAGCCAACATCATCAGCTTGATTTATTGTAGCCTGTAAAAGGAAAATTTGCAGTTAAGCAAGCTGCCAGAATCGTAGGCACCAATACTTCAATATCTGGTTGCTGATAAAGGTACGGCCACTGCTGTTTGCATGAAAATGTTTATGAGGGAGACATCAGCTATTTCATTTAAAGGGACTCGGGGGGGCTGTTTGGTTTGCCAGACGTTTATTTCTGAGCAGGCTGACCCGTCTCCTGAAGCCACTCTGCCTCACACTGCAGCTCAGCCCTGCTGCATCTTGCACAGGTTCACTGAAAGGGGCAGAACAGGCACAAACCAGGGAGGAACACCACCCCACGCACATGCGGGTGGTCTTGAGGGGCAGCAAGCTCTGAATTTATACATACCCACTGGTTTCCTTTTGTGAAATAGCCTATTCTGCCGGCTCCACGCAGAGGAGCACCTCTGTAAAATGGTCACTGTGGACAAGCCCAGATGGAGGCTGGGCCTTGTCCTGCAAATGTGAGATGCAGAGAGGTCTCAGCATCGTCCCTGCCATTCCCCCTCTCCTTCCCAGGTGTGGAAAGAGCCACTCTGTGCAAACCACTCCCTCCCAGCCCCAGGGGCGCGTTAGGAGACAGGTACAGCAGCAATGAGTAAAAGCCATGGGATTCCTTGGTGTGTTGACCTATAGGATGCTCTTTGTTTTAACCTGAATGATGCTCTCAGGAAATGTCCCTGTGGCAGCCCACCTGTCCTCAAAGACCTGATTAAATAGATATGTTTTCTTGCAATGTCTCATGCCTACAGACGAAACTGATATTCAAAAATTCCTTTGTAGACTGCAGTTTTCTTGAGTACTGCAAATGTTTTCAGCCCAACTATGCTTTCCTGCTTTCCAGCATTTCCACAGAATAACAAAAGCCATTTCCCAGGTTGCTCCTCCAAAATCTCTGGGAGATGCCAGCATTCAGCTTGTCACATCATCAGCTCCTCTATTTATATGCTTAAACCAGGACCTAGGAGCTCAGCTTTGGCCAACTCCAGGCAGGACTATGTTTTTACATGGCCGTGTTCCGCCTAATGCAGTGGGGACCAGGAAAATTCCCCCACACCCGATACAAACACTTACATGATGGTAATGATCCAGCACACCATAAAACAACTCATGTATTGGTGGGACCACGTAAGTGTGCACGGCACATGTACGCTACACGTAACACCCAGCACCTTGCAAAGATGTGCCCTTGAAGGTGAGCTCTGACAGCCGTCAGCCACCTGGGGAGAAGGCTGGCTCTGCGCCAGGGCAGGCATCTGCCCCAGGAGGCAGCCCTGGGGGCTTCGTGTGGGACCACTCATTTTGCCTGACCTGACAAATTGCCAGGAGCAGACAAACTGTTACAGAGGGCGAGATGGCAGAGTCCAGCACCAGATCTCAGGCATTACCTGGTCATGGTACCCATGAGCACTAGCAGTGGCAAGAAGGAACTCCCCAGACCCGCCCCAGCACAGCGACCTGACTCCTCTGGGCAGCCCCACTCACCCCTGTTCCCTGAGGGATGAACCAGGGCCAGGGCATGAAGGCCCTCCTCCAAACGCTTCAGTTTCTTGGTGCATATGGAGACCAAAACCCACAGGTAACCTCCACAAGCTCTTATCTCTACAAGTGGTATGAGCCACTCTGCCACCTTTGTGCAAACAAAAAGGCCAATGATAAAGCATTTTTCACCAGGAGAACAGCGTGTCAGCAGAGCAGCCGTGGCCAGTGGTGCCAGCACCGGTGGTGTGACCCCAAAATGCATTCAAGGGTCATGCAGGGTGGGGAAAGCACAGGGAAACTCATTGGGAAAAAAATGACTTTCTGAGCCCCAGGGACCAGTACTGCCATGTAGCACCTGAGAGCTGGAAGGGTTCACCTTGCCTTGGCGTTGCCTAGCAGTGTCATTGCAGCAAACACACGTGGGATTTGGATGCGGGACACCACTGAGCCTGTGCGGATGCCGGTGTTAGATCAGTTGTTCCATTGGGGTATTTGGTCCCACACCAGGGGGATGTTTAGCCGTGCCAGTTGCATGCATGAAGTTACCAGGGGCTACAACCAGGACTCTGGGTTTGGGGCTTCAAGTGAGAGGAGCAGCCCTGGATGTTTTGCTCGAGGGTGAATCCATCAGATGATGCACTGAGTGGCGGTACCCACTGCCAGAACTGCGCCAGGGAGGCTGCTCGGGGAGCCTCAGCACCAGCCAGGCTTGCCCCACCAACCCGCTGCTAAAATAAGCCTGCAAAAGCAAACAGAAAATGGGAAGGAAAAATGGATGCTTCCCCTCAGCCCCTTCTCCCAGGTCAGCCCGGGGGAGAGGGTTGGGTTTAGAAGGACATGGGTCTGGGAGGGGTGCAGAGGTACAGGACACCCCAGCAGCAAGGCTCTGGCACCCCACAAACACATCTCTGCAGCAGCAAGTCCAACAGGGGCTTCACCACAAACCTGAGGCTGTGGTCAGGATGCGTAAGTAAAGCCCCGTGCAGCCGCGCCACAACATAACGAACTCACAAACATGCGCCTGGCAATTATGTTACTTGCTGGGTGTAAGTGAAACTTAATGAGATGAAAACCCCATTTTTAAGTATTTATAAAAGATGATACCAACCTCTGAGGAACTAAACTCTCCTTAACACCCCTGTGTTTCCTTGACTGTGCTGTGAGGACCACAGCTTTGTGGCAGGTAAGGGCGTCTGCAGAAACACCATTTCAGTGCAGAAGAGCTGTGTATGATTCATGCCCTGCTCAGCCTTAGGGAACAGCTCACTTACCCTACACCATGTGCCTTCTGCAGTTTCTGGCCACTCTAGCTTATTTAGTAATTAGCACTTGCGTAAACTCCCAGTGCCTTGTCCTGCGCCTGAGGGCTGTGCGGCTGCTCTGCTGGGACCAGCATCTCTCCTACCGATTTACGACCAGTTTACATCAAGGTGTGGCCTCTGGCTCTGCTGCTCTCGTGCATTTAAATGCTGGCACCATCCCACCTGCCTTCCAGTACCTGAATCCTAGAGATTAAGGGTGCTGGGCTATGTCTACTAAAAGGGCCTTGGTCACAGTATTTCACAAAGGCCTTTGGAAATGTCCCAGGAGATTCTTGAAATAAGAGATGAAGCTGTTTTCTATTTTCTTTCAGTGCTGCTTGAGGAGAGTGGCTTTGGCCAGTGCCCACCAATGCTGGACCTTGGCTGTGGATTAGCAGCGTGGCTGCTCGTGCCCCTTCCCACGGCAGAGCTGGGTGTTTTTCCACTCAGGAGCTTTCTGCAAACGGGGGGAAATATTCTCGAACCAGCTATGCCCCACAGGCAGAAATGGCACAGGCACTTTTGAAGGACCTCTCGGGCTCCAAAGCGTCGATGCTCCTTTTGGAAAAGAGATCTCAGGTTATCCAAAGTCATCTGGGTGCTTTTTGTAAAGTGTGGGTCCGGCTGCTGTGCTGAGCCCCCCTGCAGGTCCATTCTCGGGGGTCCCCTGAGCTTTGTGCCACCCATGGTATGGGGCTGCTCACAGAGTGCTAGCAGTGCTACCTTCTCTTTCTGAGATGACCAGAGAAGAAGGATTTCTCATTCATTTTGGGGTTTCTTGCAGGACTTCTTCAGGGCTTGTTCCCCCATCCCTGGGCAAGCAGGAAGCTGGAGGGAGCCCCACCACAGCCCCCACTGGGAGCATCCAGACCCATCCCCTCAAGCAGGCAGGGGTCCTGGTCCTGCAGCAAGCATCCCATGGGTGACATGGGTGACCTGTGAGCCCCCTCCTTCAGCGCCCATCCTCGCTGGGGCTGGGGTGACCAGCAATGCTCAGGTGAGACCCTGGGATGCTGCTCCGGCTGCTGCAGGCAGTTTGCTGCCTTTCGGCTACCTCTTTTAACTCCTTTCCCGTCTCTTTAAAAAGAAAAAAAAAAGAAAAGAAAATAAGAAAGGGGAAAGACAAGAAAAGAAGGGGAGAGCTAAAAATAGGAGTAAGTGGTAAATGGAAAGTATGAGATGCCAAAAGCGGGCCTTGAAAGCAAAAGTAACAAAAATTGCTTCTTTTCTCTTGCAAAGAGGGCTTCGGCTGCCCGAGGGGGCTGCCGGGGGGCGGCTGGGCCCGGCCCGGCCCCGCTGCGGGCTCTGCGCGGCGGGGAAATGCTGCCACCTCCCGATGCGCGCCTGCGGCTGGGCGCAGGGTCCGGCCCGCCGCCGCCCCCCGGCCGCGCGCTGCGGGAGCGCTTGAGGGCTGGGGCTTTGCTTGGTGCGTGTGAAACACCGGCACCCAGGCGGTTTTCAGCACGGCCTGAAGTGGTTTATGGTTAGCCCTGGGGGGCAGCCAGCAAAGCGATAAAGGAAAACGGCACACGCCGTCTCCAGGCACCGATGGCACAGAGATTATACCTCATCTGCATTCTGCTAATTTGTGGTGCTTGATCAAACGTTATCTGATGGGGGGTGTGAGTGAAACAACAGGCGTAGACAGGGAAGAAGCAGCCTTTCCGTAGCAAACAGCCAAGAGGAAAGCGGCTCTCCTTTAATTACATTTGTTTCATTATGATTACATTTTAATTATTATTCTTGCACTGAAGGAAAGCAGAGAAGTGAGGTGGTAAATACGGGGATGAATAGCTCTTAATGGTCAGCGCGAAGTAGCGTATAGCATTCTTCTAAAGGCTTATGACCTGAAAAGGGAGAAGGAGAAGTTCAGAAATCCAAAGGGTGGCCGTCCTGCACAGACAGATAAATTCTGCCGGCGGCTCCACCTGCCTGCCTTCTGCTCTCCCTGTGCAGAACAGAAGGGCTAAAACAACCCTGATGACATCATGGCAGGAATCGGGACCACTTCTAAAGACACTGTCCCACGAGCAGGGCTGCTCATTGCAGTGAATGGGGCACAGCATCAGGGTGTTTCACCTGCTGGGGCACTTGGGAGGAGCTGAGCATCCGATTTTGCATCCAGGAAAGGAGATCTCTACTAGCGAGGGCAATAACGTGGACTGAGGGAACAGCATCATCCCATGGTCAGGCTGGAGAAGCCTTTATGACTGATACCAGCCAAGGGGACAGGGTGCTTTTCTGGAGACTCCCATGGGGATGCTGATGGTGCCAACCCTCATTCCCAGAGCCTGGGTCTGGCCCTGCACCGTGCCATGATGGGGACAGTGCTCACACGGGCTGCAAGTGCTGCTCCGGACCATCGCTGATGGGTTTGGTGGGTGTTGCTCGTCCCTGCTCCTCTGCGCTGCCTTCCCTGGGGGTGCGGGCAGGCAGGGCTGGCACAGAGGGCTGTCGTTTGTGCTGGTAATTACAGCGCTTTCCCACTCTCTTCCTTTCATCTATTAGATAAAGCTCTCCGCAGCTGAAAGATCCCAGCCAGCGCACACAGGAGCGGGTGCAGACAAGCACACCGAGCCCCGCAGAGCACTGAGCCACTGGCCACACTTCTGAGCCTGCTCTGACACAGGGCAATATTTTTGGATTCAAACCACAGCAACCCACTTTTCACTTAAGAGTGTGTAGATATGTATTTTAAGAATAAATGCAGCGAGCAGTTGGCGCACTGCTCAGGCACAACGGGGATGGCCGCACTCCCCAGCCACACAGGGCTCTCCATTGTAGAGAGAGCAGGGTCTGAAATTTCCTTCCAGCGTTTATAAGAATAATATATAGGATCAAAAGGCCTGTTTCATCTCTGGGGATTGTGAATCTGCTGCAAATTTGCTGTAGGAAATAGGAGGAGAAGCGCTGTTTTGGAAAAGCTTGAGTGGCTGAGAAACGGCAGCGATGTACCGCTCTATTTTTGGATAGCTTTCTGTCAAAGACAGCCCGTAGTTTGCTAATCAGCTTCTGATGTTTTATAGCATGGTGCTAGTTAAAAGTGAGGTTTGCAAAAGCCTTTTTGTTGCACCTAATTGGAAGAAGTGTTTTTAGGGACATTTTGAGCACAGATGAATTGTTATATTCCCTCACCTCCACCTGATGAATGGGGGTGGAAGCAGAAAATGGACAGACTGGGCGGGCTGCGGGCTGGAGAGGCAAAGACTCACCTTCACATGTCCTCACTTGTGCTTACGGGTGTTTTGTTGGGGTCAGTCCCCACCATGGCCCCAGAAAAAGCAGCCACAAGCGCAGGTGAGGGCTGCAGTTGTGGGGATGTGAATGAACTGGGTGCTGAAGAGCAGCACAGAAGTGGCTGCAGCCAGCAATGGATGCAAGCGTGTCTCGCTGCCAGCTCCTGCCTGCCACCGTCCCATTTGTGTAGAGCTCTGCTTCCTTTCATGTAATCAACAAATTAGGTTCTGTAATTTACCTTACAAACAAGATGCTCGTACGCTCACTCCCTTTTTTTTTTTTTAACAGGTTTAGCAAGCAAACAGTGGGAGACCAAAGAATTAAAGCCATAAAGTAATCTGCATATAATCAGTAATTGCCATGAATCAAACCCTCCTTCAGTTCAGCTGGTTATTATTTCCCTGATAATGTAATTTTCTGTGCTGACAAAACTAGGAAATGCTCATTTTCACCAGAATGGCAAATAGTTTCCTGCTGTGAATATAATACTGTATCAAGCAGTTTAGTGACCACATAAATCCAGCTAATGAAATTTATCAGGAGTATAAGGACTATTAAAATCGGGGGGGGGAAAAAGCAAAAGTAATCGCTCCCATGTGTGTTGGGAGGCTCTTTTGCCAACAGACTTCTCTTAAACACCTCTTTATACGTGTCACTGACTGTGCCAACACTGGGAGTTCGCGTGGATGACAGCAGGGTGCTCTGGCAGGATTTTTGGTTAGCTTGAAGGGGGGGTGACAGCCACATGCGGCTGCAGCCACGCAAACCCCTTCGGTTTGCCCCTGTGGGACCTGCTCAGGCCTTGTGGCAGAGGGCACTGTGGCCACCGCTGCGGCAGGGCCCTGGCCCCGATGCTCCCAAAAATGCCGCCTGGTTGCAGGGAGCATGGAGTCAGCGTTGCTGTGGCTGTGGGAGCCGGGCTGGCTGTACCACACACTTGCAGGGTCCTCTGGAGACCCTCACACCCAGGATTTTACGAGCCCCAGAGAGATGGCAAATCAGTGGAGGGTTTCAAAAACCGAAGAGGGATCCAAGCCTGGCCTAAAAAACCCCTGGATTTAGGGTTGTAACTTTTCTGCAGGACTTTGGCGATTACTATCAGAGAGATCTACAGAGCATGACCTGCAGGAGCTGCCTGGGAAGCCCAGGTATATTCAGTTTCTTCCAGGGCTGTGCTCTCTCCCTGCAGAGGGAACAAGGGCTGAGTTCCTGCTTTCTATCTCTGATTCATCCAAAGATGAACCATCGGCACAGAAACCCCCTGGCAGGCGCTGGGGCACAGCAGCCATGCAGAGAACAAAGTATACAGAAGCAAAGGAGCTATCTTAGAGTTTTCTTCCAATTAATCACCGCTGAATGACTGCCAGGAATCCCACTGGCCAGCAAATGATGCAGGCTCATGAGCAACACCTGTCCCATTTGGGAGCATCAGTAACTTCTTTGCGCTTTTAAAACCCAGAAGACACATCCCTCTCTGGGGTGCAGTGAGGGAGGGCAGCCCTGGACTGGGCTGTTTGATGGCCCAACCCCCCCTGCATCCCTGCATGTGTTGGCCACGTGTCCTGCTGGCGACACTTACAAACTGGTTTTGGCTTTGCCAAAATGCAGCTGGGAAAAATGCAGCCTATGCCATTTGCTTGGCATGAAGGGGCAGTGCTAAAGCTACACTGGCATGCCAACACCCAGGCTGTGCAAAGCTTTCTCATAAGGTTAGAAGTCTTGGGCAGCTGCTAGAGTTATTTCTGGCTAGTAGTGAAGTGCAAAATCAAACTGTGATAGTACGACCACCAAGTGTGGGCGCTTGCTCCACAGGAGTGACTGGGCAGGCCCCAAGGACTCCTGTTCTGAGATTTAAAAATTATGGTGAAGAAAATGCCTCATGGAGGAGTGGAAGCGGCTAAAATGCAGTATAAAATCGTACTGAAGGGAGATAATTTTTGAAGCTTTTCTTGGAGTGGTACTGCCAGGAAACTGTGTTAAAAATGACACAGATTTTGCAATAACAAACGCTGTCATTAAAGGCATTAAAAAGCAGGGGATGGAAAATGGAAACAACCCATCTGTAGGGGTGTGGGCTCAGCTATCTTCTGTCTGAAAGCAAAGCTATTGAACCATCAGAGAAAGAAACATAAGGAGGGGAATATTCAGCCCTGTTTGGTGAGAGATGCTTGATACCTGCTTCGATCATACTCAGATGTTTCCAAATGCTAAAAGGAAGGTAGTTGGAGCAACTGCCCAGAGCTTGCAAATACTCTAAAAATAAGGATTTTGAAGAAATGGGACAGATGTGATTTTCTTCAGAGGCTGCTGCTTCAGGTGCTGCTGGCAGTCGGGGAATGCAAGCGATGACTAAGGCAGAAGAACCCGTTCTCCAGGCAAAGGGTTAGCGGGGAAAGGGGGCAGAAACACATCTGCTCGCAGCGCGGCAGAGATCAAAGGAAAAACACAGACTTTTTATGTTTTTTTCTGTTGCTCCAATGGGAGCAGGATGGAGTGCGCAGCTCCAGCCTCGCAGGGTCTGCTCTGTACCCCAGCACCCGTTTCCCAGGACTTGTCCATGTATCCTTTTCTAGCAGCAGCTGGGATGGGGTTCCCGTCCCCTGCCTGCTCCTCGGCAGCTGCCTGGTGGTGTGCTGCCAGACCTTCATTAAGCCCTCAGAGCTGACAGCCAAGTCGCTCACGGGAGCGCTCCCTGGATGTGTGCTGTCAAAGTGAGCTGGGCTGCCAGGAACCTGCTTTTCAAGTACTTAAACCTACTCCAGCTCATTATGGTTGGATCGGGTGAGGGAGCACTATCCCAAGCAGCTTAAGGGGCAGATGTGGGGGGGAGGGCACTAACATCTACCAAGGGCTGTTGATGTACCTGAGAAGCAGCTGAGATTCAGTAAGGTCCGTCCCAGCTGCAGCCACAAAGGGTGTGTGAAGTCTCCTACGGGCAGGCTACCACCCCTGAGATTCAGTCAAGTGGGAAAAGCAGTTGGGAGTGGAAAGGAGGGGGAAAAAGCAGCTGAGTGGCCCCCAAAAAGTAGACCGCTATTGCTGCCCCTGGCCTCCAGTTGTGAGTCCTCTCCTAGTGTTTAATGTTGCCACAGGCAAAAGAGAATGAGAGTAAAATTCTTTCTAGCCTGTAGCTGAGGAGACAAAGCAGACACTTGATGGAGCTCGAGTCGAATTTCCGTCAGAGCTTTTGCTGATGCAGACTTCGGCTGCAGAGGCTGTGGCAAGGCTTTGCCTCGGCATCTCCTCTTGGAACTGCTCTAGTTTGCAAATGCTGGGTTTCAGGGCTCAGACTGCTGACGTGGTACTGTACTGCTATGGGTACGCTGCTTCGAGCTAGCAACTTTGCAGAGAGCTCTACGTGGCTGCTGGGGTTTCTGCACCATGCTCCGGAGCTGGTGTTGACCCCCCACTCCCCGTGGTGATCATGGGCTGGGGAGACTGAAGTGTGGCAGCCCACTACGGACCCCCCATTTCTATCTGCATCCTCAGAGCAGGCCGAGGGCTCATGGCCACCAGGTAAAGCAAATGGGGATGCACTTCAGGGGCGGCAGCTGCTTCCAAACTGAGATGGTCCCAGCACCGTAGGGAATGCCCATCGGAATGAAACTGGGGCAGTCGGCACCCGTTTGCACGCTCAGGTCCCACAGCACCTTTTGAAGCCAACGGTGCGTTAGTCTGTGCGTTCATCAGACGGGTGACGATGGTATGTCAGCGTCCACCTGAATGCTGAGGAGCGCACCCGTGCCACACACAGGGAAGGATGATGTTATCGACTGTCTTTTTAAAATGACTCCTGCTCATTTAATCCCAATTTAATAGCAGATTACATAATCCCTTAATGACATCTAACATTCAGTGGTTGCTGTTCACAACGCAACACTAAAAAAAGAACCAGAATTATGTGTCTCTGTCAGTTTTGTTTCTTTAGTACTTGTTCTCTGCCATTTAGCGATTTTTTTTGCTCTCTCCATGATAGCTGCAATATCATTACTAGTTTTTCTTCTGATAAAAACCTCAAGTGACCAGTTTTGCACCTAGTCTTCTGCTCCAGTTCTGTTACCGCGTACCTTTTGTTTCTTCTTTCTACGCTTTTTGTTCTTTTTTCCCCCGCTTTGCAGTAGGAGAGGTAGATCATTTTAACTGTCCCAGATTACACTTCAAGAAAGGCATGAAGCTGAACAAAGGTTTCTCTTCACTTACATTGAACATTACTGACACGTTATTTTTGTGGCAGACTTTGAGCCTTTGATTTTAACCAGCTGCTGTAAATGTACAGAAGTAAACAACAGAATCCATAAACAGTTCAATAGAGGAGACTTGATTTAGTACCTTACAAGACAAAGCAATCAATAATCTATTACGCATCTAATCACCAGCACGAGGAGCCCAGCAGCCCTCTGCACAGCGTTCCACCAAATGAGAAGGGCAGTTGGAGACCACAGGAGTAAGGACATAAATCACGAAGACTGCAAACGCCTCGCTTGGAGTAGATCTATAAATGCAAATATTCAAATTCAACAATCACCTCTTGGTACTAGTGAATCACGCTATTGCTATCTGGAGACTAGTTGCTATGGCAGAAAGCTGTAGCGATGGCAGAAGGCCAAGAATCCTGCCTTTGAAATGTTAACTGAATTTAACTCTTGACTTTTCTCAGAAAAGGTTCATTACTTTGTGTGACTGTGTCATATTAAATAAGTACTCTGTCTGCCCTGGTACCAGTTTGGAAGGGATATTATTAATTACCAGAACAGCAAAGCAGGTCAATAACAACTATTTGTCAATAAGGATTTTTTTTATACTTTCAAGTCCAATATGTGATAGCTGCAGTCATGCAAGGGCCTTTTTTCTTTCTTTTTTTCTTTTCTTTTGCTAACTTGCCTCCTTGTTTTAGGCAAGTCATACCCAGCTCACAGCGCCTGGACGCACTCAGAGCACGCCTACAGCGCAGGCACGACACTGCGATGAGGAGATCCTCTGCTTTGAACAGTTACAGCCTGGGCACAGACACGCTGCTGCTCCGCTTAAGTGACAATGTAGGCTGCTGCCTGTAATATCCACCTGGACAATCCGGAGTTTAGAGTCTTCAGCAAGGAACGGGTATAAACATCAGTTGAAAAGCAATTTTGTGAATGGCAGACCCTCCTTCACATGGATTTAGGCATAAGCTCTTCTTTCAGCTGCCTCAGGTGTAGATCTGGCTCCCTGCTTAAAGGCTGGCTGCAGGTATTTATACTGCACTTTTGCGTGAAGAGATTGATCCTTTTCAGCTGTGTAGATGAGGTCTCTCACATGTAGTTATTGGGCCAGATTTGGCAAATTAGGATTACCGAGATCCAAGGAAACACCTAGATTAAATACTACCAACTACTCATGCGGCAATGCTTCCAACATCTTTTCTTTAACACTTACAAGGAGCTCTTAGGAAGGACACGCAGGCTGAAAGCTAACTGAGAACAGCAGAATAAACCAGATGGTGTTACTGTGAAGACAACTCTCAAAGAGAATAGCATAGAGAGAACAACTGCATCCATGGTTATAAAGATGCAGATTCACAAACTGCAACAATGATTTTTCTCCCACAAACACAACAAAGGCGTTGCTGTTGCAGTGGAAAAAGTCTTGAATATAGTAGGCCAGGTACGAAGTTATAGTGGAGGCTGAGATGGTGACAGTAAAGCTGGAAGGGTTGCTGTACAGTATTCCTACTCCAGTCTGTACCTCTGGTGTTTTGCCCAGTCCCAGGAGTAGGTTAATAACCACACGCCTCTCTAAATTGTTCCATAGACTGAGGAACATTTCATGTTCCACCTTCAGAAATCTTGTTCTGACTTTCCACACTTGTTTTCCTCTGTTACACAATTCCATCTTGCAGGAGCAAGTTCACAAGGCAGAGTGCTCTTGTGCTCTCTCACGCTTCCCTTCTCAATAGGCTGTTGACTGTGTGGTTAGACCTGAAGGATTTATTCCAGAGAAGGGAAACACAAAAGCCCTGCGCAACATGCAGTACGCTGCTAGAGAGCACTTTAAAAATGACTTTGCAGGATCACCCAGGTTCTTTGTCATCCTTCATTCACCATGATTTTGACTGCTGCATCTCCTCATCTCTTCTCAAGATACGCTGATGGCAAAGTTTTTTTTTTTAAAAAAAAACAACCCTAAATCACATAAGCCCCAAGCTCCCAATTTTTAAAATAAGTTTTTAAAACTAACGGATTGTAGTAATATTTCAGCTTCTTTTTTTTTTGTAGATATGCATTTAGGGATCATTTGATGACATCTAGATATTTCTTTCTTGTTTAACATAGGTCCTTAGACCAAGTGCAGAATATTTATTGTAACTTTGTAGACCACAGATTAAATCTTTGCAATCCAAGGACCCCTTAGGCATACCAGCGAAAAGCAGGCTTCACTGAAAAAGCAACAGCCAGGACCGTTTAAAATGAACCATTTATTAAACCAAACTGTTATTTTAACAGTTACATAAGTTACACAGCATGTTTAAGTCAAAAAGATTTCACAAGGAAAAAAAATTTTAACTTTTATTATGCAGGCAAAAATAGTACCACACAATATGTACCTGGGAGGGAAGAAGGGAAGGGGAATCTCTAAACATTCAAATAAGGCCATAATTATTTAAAAACAACAATAAAACAATAATAAAACCCCCCAAAGATCCATTTTCCTTTCAGTGTGTTCAGTGCTGCTAACTGTATGTACTTTTAGTGTACAGATGTAATCGAGGCAGTGATATCTTGATAGCTAGCATAATGCTTTAAAACACCCTCAGAAGTGGAATAAGGCTCATTAGTACATACAGCTGCCCTTGGAATGTCGATCTCAGTTGCCTTCATTAACTTAAAATTCACAAAGTGCACAGTTAAGATATGCCAAAAAATTGAAACTGCTACTCTACCAACAGCTGCCCATGCTTAATACTTAGTGGTCTATTGGAACAAAGTATGTTCTTTCAAAAAAGATGTGTAAGAAAAGCCACTGTAAAACATTTAGTTTCAAAGATGCACTAGGAGCTTTTTGTAAACTGAAAAGTAGAAAAACATGGATTAATTATGTAAAGAAAAGTATACAAAAAACACTAGAAATGACCATCAAACGTTCAAAGAACAAGCACCACAATGGACATTAGCATTCGATTTTGCCGTGTACAGCAATGTAACAATTTTACTCTAACCAATCCACTTCATCAAATTCTGAATCATCTTCTGAATCACTGTACTCCACAGCAATGCGACGAGAAAGTATAGTAGCAACATCGTTCTCAATGCGCTCATGCTTAGCTTCTTGTTCACGTTGTTCTTCAACTTTGCGTAGCTGAATGCCTGGAGAACATCAAATCACAAACGTGTTACTCTCCTCCTTTACCATTATATGAAGTATTTAGCTCATGATTCACAAAACGCTTTGCAAGCGAAAACGAAGGCTGAGGGCACCATCACTCCTCAGACAGAAGTTCTCTGTCAAGTTTTTAAAGAGAGGAATGTCAGAATTGCAACGGCAGACCAGATCATCACTCCTCCTACTATGATATCCTGCTTCTGACTTCCCACTAAAAACACACCCACATTTTTAGTACCACTGTAAGTGATTAAACCGTTTTACTATTTGCATTTCCAAACAATTTTTATACTCCCTTTTCATGGTCTCAGTTAAAAGTTATAGCTGTTTGAGTATCCTAAAGAGACAGAATTTCTTGTAACCCAGTTTTCACGATGTAATGATCTGTTTTGGGATAAAGTACTGCTTAAAGATCATATACATAGGAGAAATAGCACATACCGGTAGTATGAGAAAGTTAAATCCAGTAATTTAAGTTACAAACATGACAGAGATTATGTATTTTGGTTTTATACTCATGACACCACAGACTGACACAGTCTAAATACAACCTACACTTTGTATTTAATACCTTCTGTTGTCAATTGACAGGCAACCGAAGCACAGGTCCTTAGTGGAAATTAACCTGTGGGAACTTCAGCTTTTGTTCCTTGTGCAAGACTTGGTCAAAAGCAATCACCCGAATTATGCCAGCAGGCTCTCCTTCATTAAGTTTTTGCTGGCATTCTCTACTAACGGTCATGCACCACTGTTGCACTCAACTGCTGTTGATACTTTTTTGGAGTCAATGATGTTAACAATTCATGTGCATATAGATGCTTTAAAATTATTTTTAATTAGTATTATAGCCTACCTACTCATATTACAGTACCATACAGATTCTGGTACTGTGTTGTAGGTGCAGGAGAAAAACAGAAGAATGTAGTACTCGAAACATTTGAGAAAGATAAACTATTCAGTACCACACATCAAACGGCAGCGCATTCAGTGCAGCGGGGATTTTTCTGGCTGTAGGCACGTCAGCTGACAGGTACAGCTTGTACATACAGCTCCTCGCCAGATCAACAGGAAAACATTGCCCTGCACCTCCGCCGTTCACTTGCGCTCTGCCAGCGGGGCACCTTGCAACGCGAAGACTGCTTCCCTACTGTGCTGAGACGTGTCAAGATCAGATACTGAACAGCTTGAAGTCTTAAGCAACGATTTCTGAACATCATTTATATGTCGTGGCAATACACTGATACATGATCAAAATTCCAATTAATCTGTTCTGCTTTTACCTAACAGTCTGTTAAAGATAATCTTTCTGTCTTCTACACAATCTGTAGGTTATCAGAAATAGCCACATTATCAGGTAAACAGAAACGAAGAGATAATCTCCACAGATCATCTAGAAACACATGTACTTTTCTTTTTTCAAATCTAACTTCCACAGAGAACCAGTTTTGCCATCCAAACTAAACATCTGATAAGTGCAATTATAAAAATAAAAAAAATTGACTTGGCAACGCATACGCTGTAGAGAACAGAAAGCAGAAACAGATTTAAGATGCATTCCCCTAAACTGACTTCTTACACATGTGAAATATTCCATCTCTCAAAGCTAATGTGTACTTAGCAAGTTTCTGAGACCATTCTTTTTGCCCCTTAAGAGCCAAACATTACCTTTCCGTATTGCTTCCAGCAGAACGCTTCTAGCATCACTGATTACAGGAAGAGTTGAAGGATGGCGTTTGGGTTCTGGAGCAGGAATCACTTGGGATGGTGGAGATGGAGGCATTAGGGGGGCGTGAGGGCCAGGGACGATGGTTGTGGGAGGAGGGTGCAGAACAGGAGGAGGGTGAGAAAGGGCTGCAACTGTGACAGGAGAGGAGGGTCGAATGCCAGGAGGAGGCAAGGGAGGCGGTGGGGGTGGTGGAGGAAGTCCCTGTACTTCAGCTTGAGGAGGAACTGGGTGAACGGGTACAGCTTCACACACTTGGGCGGCTCTAGTGACAGGAGGAGAGGGTTGTGCTAGGGGAGGAGCAATAGGAGGTGGAGCTGGATGTAGGACTCCAGGAGCTATCTGGAGAGGAGCTGGTGGAGGTGGGACGGCTGGGGCCTGCAGAGCAGCTGTGGGGGGGGGTGGCGGGGGTGGGACTGGGGGTGGAGGGGTGGAAGTCATTGCAGCTCTTAAAGATGAAGTTGACAAAGCAGACGGAAGAGGAGGTGGTGGTGGAGGAGGAGGAGTGGGGCTCACAAACACTGGTGTTCTGCCTGTTGCTGGTGACTGAGGACGGTTTTCTACCAAGCCAGTAGCAGAACTGAAACATCCAATAACAGGACAAAGTTATTAGAGCTGAAGAGTGGAAAAAATAGTAATAGGTTAATTTCTGCAACTTAAGAATATTGAACGCTGGGCATTAAAGAGCATCATGTACTATGATGATTTCAAGGTATTCATACCTCATATAGAAGAAAATCTAATTCTCAGTATGGAGTGCGCATCAGCCTTCCAACAGACCTTCACTCAAATTCAGCTATTAACTAAGTTTATGCTCTTCTACAAACCTGCATCTTTATCAAAGGTTTCCTATACCAGTATAATTCTGCCCTCCCCTAAATAAACCCAAATTACTTTTCTGAAGTAAGGGAACTAGTGGTTGATTAACTGCTTTGATTCACAGAACTTTAAAAACAAAACAAACCAAAGCAGTACAAGCAATGAGGATGAGTTACATTTGAAATACATATTTAAGGCTTGATGACAAGGTGAGTGAGGCCAAAGTCATCAATTCTGTGTATAGGGAGGTACACTTATACGCTAGGTACTCATTGCAGTACAATGGATAGGTGAATTGAAGAAAACAAAAGGGAACAGTAAAATTATTTTCCTGAAAGACCACTAGAGGATTTCTTTCATCTGTTGTAGAAAATTAGAGAGTTATGCATTTCTGTGTACAATCTCCTGAACAGTAAAAAGACATTCTTTTCAACAGACTAACATCTTGCTGATGTAACTGTCCTGTATTCCAAGTTGTATGTACCTGACCATAAAGTAAGATTTTGGGTATAAAACAACAGGGGAGTGACAACCAGAGCCTCACTCTAGAAACTCCAAGTACGTATCCAGTTCTGGAAATGCACAGAGAAACAAAATAAAAAGACTTGGGGGAATTAAAAATAAAAAAAAGCAGTTGCAATTTAGCAAATGTGATGAATATATAGTTTTGACAGCTGCCTTACTGTGATATATTCATGTAGGCTGAAACACAGCTCAGTTGTACAAATTTCAGATTTTCAAATTTCCAAAATTCCAGAGCTAAATCCTGAGATTCCAACATCTTTCATAGAAACATTTTTCCATACAGTTATTTGTTTTGCCATTTAACTCAGAAAGCGACTTAGTTGCAATATTAATGGCAAGGTGAGGCCTGTCTCCACATGGCATCCTATGGGGTTTAGATACCGACCTTTCTCTCCAACTCCTGTGTGGCCCTGCAGCTGCAGACATGTAAGGGCTGTGGACTGACATAGCCCCTAGGATGCGTGTACTGCCTGGGCTGCATGGAAATTATGCTGATGACTATTAGTGGGGTGCTGTAAAACTAAAACTCCCCAATAAATCTGCATGTGGCTTGTCCATTTTGTACCTAACGCAAGGAGGCACAGGTTTCACATCTGCTCCATGCATTGGAGGTGGCGGTGGTGGTTCATTTGGTCTGACCAACACTCGCTCCTCGGCTCTGTTCAGAAGTTCAGACATCTGGCTATAGGGTAATGCAGAAAGCGAATATGATCCATCCATATGGTCCACATATGCTTGAGATCTGAAGGAAAATAGTGAAACATGATCCAACGTAACCAACAATCCAAAGTAATATTAGTGCCCTCAGCTACTGTTCTATACTTCAGTTTGATTTCTGAATTCAAGTATCTGTCTTTTCCCACCTAACCGATTCTATGAGTCTGAGATTCTCTGCACCAATGTTGCATATTGTACTTCATGGCTTTTTAATAATTTATCCCACTTTCCATGCCATTGCTTCTAGCAGCTCAAGGGTTTAACGGTTTTGACAGGTATATCAGACAAATTCTACAGTATATGTGTGATCTTAGTGTTTATTAGTCAGATTATTCTGAGTTAAGTAAACATAGCAATACAATCAGAAATACGCATATACCAGAGTTTATTATGAAACCAACATTACGCTCAGTGATCATTTCTGCTCCTCAATCCCTATATATATATGCAACCATATTGTTTTATAACATTCATGAAACATCCATGGATGTTAGAATGGTTGAATTTACAACTGAATAATTGAGCTGCACTTCTGTCAGAGGACCTATATTCCAATATACAGAGAACCCACCACTTCAGACCTAATTCTTTGTAGCTATACAATGGATATAAGGAAGAAGGTAAATATCTATTATTGAGTAGTAGCAGTTAATAAAATGATTCAATTTACTTGTTAATGACAACTTTAGACATACCTCAAGGACCTGATCACTTACGAAATTTTAATTAACTACTCAACTGAAGATCTTAAGAACACTTCTCCATTAAATTCAGAGGATATGTGTTTGCAGAACACTTTCCAACAAGTAAAGCAATACTCTGCATTTCCACATACTGCCACCACTGTGGTAGCTACGCCTATTAAATTATTCAGTCGTGAAATTCTTACTCTATTATTCAAAAGCTGTTGTGTATCTGAACAACATACTCTGCACATGTAGTGCTCCGAAGCACTACAGTATTATTCATAACTGGTACTGTGATAATCGAGGTTTAGTCCAGAGTCCTGGATATAAAAGGAGTCCTGCAACAAATGTGTCTAATATGGAATCTGGTGTACAACACAACCGAAGGGACAGCAGGAAAGCAGATGTTTCTGCCAACCACTTGACACAGCAGTTTACAAAGATAAGCACTATAAAGCTGTTGCCAGAAAAATGCTAATCACCATAACTTGAGTTGTACCCTACTGAATGAAATGCACTGAGACAATTTTTACTTTCTGAATTGAGCTAAGGTTTCGACAAGCTGATTTTTTCAATTTTTCAAACAGCAAACACTATCTCCTAGAGTTGTCATAATTATCCATTGTCACTGTTAAGCTTGTTTGAAGGCCTTACAAAGCTAAACAAAATACTCCCTTATGGTGCTTTTGGCCAGCGAAGGATAGCAGAAAAATATAAGAATTTTTTGGAGGACAATGAATACTTTTAAATTAAAAATTGCACCACCCAGAAAACAGACCCAAAACTCCTAATATTACATGTCAGCCCTCTTTCCTATCAGATGTTTCCTGGCCAGTAAAATGGATGTGGTTTTGCACAAACACAAGAAGTGTAAACACAGCAAGTGTTGCCCATATGAAATGCTACTCTTAGCCACCAGCAAATCCACGCTGTGAAATGAGAACCCAACAGGTTGGATTTTGTAATGGACTATAACCAGAAGTGTCAATCAAATCTTGGATTTGCTCAAGAGTAAAGAGAAGCTCAGCATTCTCATCCGAGCTCCAAGCGGACATTTGTTCACATCACACCCACCATATAGTCTTGGCAGCGTCTGCTTAAGAAAAATCAAGAGACTGGAATAATAGGCATTTTGTAGGTCAAGACTGGAATGTAGCGACACACCTGGGTGCAAGCTTGTGACAGTGACACTACACCTTCTTCAAGCTGCAGACAACAACCTATCTGCAAGGATACAATGAATTTCAAGGATACACGCAACTCTTAAAAATAACAAGATAATATCTACTCCTTTAAGGACACACTAAGTATTTTTAAACTGAGTTTTGACTGGGCTAAATCAGTGATTTCCAGTGCAGTCCAAGAATAGCAGTAGCATCTCATAATTTACCTTTTCTCAAGCATGTTTACTACGTAGTAAGAATATCTGTACTTAATAAAGGATAGAAAAAATGAAAAGAAACCTTGATTCAAAATGTGAAGCTGGACCATTAGCAACTTCAATATGCTTATGTAAGAGGTTAGCATCATCTTCTGCGAGCTCCGGGCCTTGGGCTAACTTCTGCCACTCTCTCCGTCTGTCATGAGGTGCCCTGGGCACTTTTTCTGGTTCATGAGGGCGATCCAGATTTTTCTGCTGTAGGAGAGTTGTGCAAACAAAACTGACAACTAAGACAGTGTTTTTTAATTAGTTGCATTTATACATCAGCCACAAAATAACGGAAAACAATCCCAGTTCAAGTGCATGAAAAATTTACTTTCAGTCTAAACATGATACATAAACAAAAAAAACTTACAAGAGGCAGAAGCTTCAGTCTAGTGGATAATTAGCTGAATAATACAGAGAAAAATAACTGTAAGTAGCTTTTTATTCTAAGTCTGAAATGAAATTATCGATGTGACACTTATATTTACTGTCTCTATGTATGAAATATAGAGAAAAATGGTGAAACAAAAAGTAGCGTTACCTTTGCAAAAGTGTTTGTTTAATTTTAAGAAAATATAAACAAAGTGCTCTATTCCTACTAATTTCTTCCTAGTTTACACATATTTATTAGAATGTCATTCAAGCTTTTTCACCTATAAGATTCTCAGAATTTTGTATTATTAAAAAAAGTGGTCCAGTGCAATTCTTTATTCCTGTTGTATTCCTCCTGTTTTTTCTCCTTTTACAGTCATTGCTAGAAGACTTACAAGTGAAAGCTCTAGGCCTTTTTATAAAAATTATTAATATTTATTTATTAAAGTTGATGGAATTGAATGAATACAAATAGTTTTAGTTGAACGAAGATGGCTCTGTAAAGTTTGGGTTGTTAGTAATTGCATAGCCAAAGTAGTACCATACCTGCAAGTAAACCCTTTCCAGGAAAATACAACCAGAAGCTGTATAAAGCTAACATATATACCTTCTGCTTCCTCTTTTCTTTTCTTTTGTCCTCAGTGTCTTGCAGCATTTTTTCCTTCCACAGATCAAAGAAGTATGAAGGATTGGTATAAAACTTCAACCCCTCTTTTCCATCATCCCTAAAATACAATGATGCAAACAGGGCATACTATTTATTTGACAACACATGAATCCAAACATTAAGGCAAAGAAAAGGCATATTAAGGCATACCTAGTATCTCAGACCCTGAAATATTTTACTGAAGAATATTAAAAACATTAACATTGATCTCTGGTGCCATCATTCTTTACTATCTTTCCTTGTAGTCAAGGTCCTGATATTAGAAAAGTAACTTTTACGCAAGCTTTAGATAAAAAATGAGTATCATAAATCAGAAAACTCCCATTCCAATGACTCAAATCTTGCTCTTAAAATAATGAGCAAATTTGTGTGGCTGCTCGTTTTCAACTACTGATTCAAATTGACTTTGAGACAACAAAAACCATTAATTTCCCTGCAAGACATTTCTTTGTACGTACTTACCTGCTTATTTTCTTCACTTCGCATCCAAGAGCATTACACTGTTTAATAAATACAGATGATAAAAATGGCTTTTCATATCGTTATTACACTGGGTTAAAATTTGAGTAGAGTGAAATAAAGTTTTAGGGCTTATAAGGTCTTCTGCTGCCTGGATTCCTCCAGCAGCCTCACAGTTTTCTAGTGTGGCTCCTTAAATATTCAAGTGCTACTCAACATGAGCAAGGTGCCTGGATGTAGCATCTCTATTACATAAAATAAGCTAGAAATTGGTTTTGATTAATTTAATTTTACTAACCTGTAAGGGGTGAGGATGTTAAGTGGAGGAGGCTGTTCACAAATGTCATAAGTTTCTTGCAAAGGAATAGGCAGAGTTTTGCGGTCAAACAGCTGTTGATCTTGAATTGTGGAACTCCGGAAAGCTTTCCTCATTGTAATGTCCTGCAGTGACACTGAAAGGAGATATTGCCATTTAAAAAAAAACCACACCAAAGATAGTATATTTGGATTAATCTGGATTTTCTTAATGCTGGTTAGAATATAAATATCAAGCATTACTACTAGTATCTTATGTATTTTACAGCAAATATAAATTCATCTACCCTCCTGCCACAGCAAGATATTGTCAGATTATGTGACAAATCTGCTTGTAATGTTCTAGAAAACTATCCTCTATTTAGCTTCACAGGAAATTTTTGCTCACCTGGGTAGATATCAGAACTCTATATCTCCAAAGTAGTTCAACAAGCTGCTTACTGTAGCTATTCTGTAGGTCAGAAGTACCTAATAACATTTACCAACTTGATTTCACAATCCTTTTGGTACTAAAAGATATCTCTCAGTCTTGAGGTATAGATTTTACCTTTGTATTACCAGCAAGCCAAACTTTGCATTCCTTGCATGTAGGCAGCAGTTCCACTGAAGGCCCTCTGAGATGCCAAACCAGCAAATCAGTTAAGCTTATGCTACTGATATCAGTGAGTTTTCATGGGAGATGATACCATGTTCCAACACATGAAACTAATAAAATGTTGTTTTTTAATCAGACTGTTTAATCAAGATGAGACTTCTCTGTCAGGTGAGACACCTTGAGTTTTTAAGCACAGTAGTTAGGTATAATCAAGTATCTTTCATGTAAGATTCAAAGGAAAATAACACTAGGTGAACACAATACATTAAACAGTGATTTGAAACATATTGACTTACTGCTGTTACCATCCCATATATCTTTTTCTTTTTTGCAATCATTAAAATTTAGGAAAAGATTAATGGAAAAGCAACCGCAACTGATGAAGCTTGCGCTTTTAATTCTGAAAACAGTGTACCTGTTCAGTCTCGTATTTCTCTCCCTCCCTGATAAGCAGGCACTACCTCTGTGAAGTCCAGGTGTGTCTCAAGACTAACTTTGCAGCTAGCGTTAAGACTTTCACTAGATAAAACAGCAGCTCTTTTCATTGGTTTGGGGTTTTTTTTTTAAATCACAAACAATACTGCAAAGAGTTTTAAGACATAATAGCAAAGAGTATTTTCAGCACATGCATTTTATCTAGAAATAATTATGTCTGTTTTATAAAAACAGGTTGATAGGAGCGCCCCTTTACCCAAGATGAGAGGACACCCCCGTCCCTTATCACTAGGGCCTTTGGCAACAACTGCTTAAGAGTGCATCTGCTTAAGCTGAAAGCTGCATTTCACTCTGGTTCCTGTAACACACACACACATACACACACACAAGTGTACTCACATGTACAGAGCTGAATTTCTATTGTATAATCACAAAAGGGTAAAAGGCAAGTTTTTTCCAGAGGGCTTACAATTCCTGGAATGTTCTATCTTCTTACCTAACCGTATTGGCAGCATCTTTTGTGAGGCTAAAGATGGGATTTATTTGATTATCAGTTTGGCTTTTGAAGTTTATTACAGTTGGCAAGGTTGTGTGGTCCTGGAGGAGCTTCCTCCTTTTTACCCTTAGGTTCCATTTCATTACAGTGTATTTGATCATTTTAATACCATTAATCAGCTGCTCAGAAGGCTTTTTAAGTGTGTGACTGTGTGAAAAGTATTATAATGTATGAATGTCAGCTAGGAATCCAATTTCTGCAGGTATGCTTGCACTCATAAATAACTATATATATTTTGTACCTGTCATGAAGTACAGGTTGTTATTTGCTGGCAAAAGTTCACAATTAGAAGAACTGGGGTTTACCTCATCTAAAAACCTAATCTTAGATTCTTTTATATTTCAGCTGTTCTTCCTCTGGCTTGTTGGTTTTACAAACCTCACTGAACGTGCTTGTTCAAAGATGCTTGGCGATCCTGCTAGTCTTTAAACTGTCTGTCACTTATTGGAGACTATGCCAACAGAAATAAAAGTTAGTATACTTCTCTTTGAACCTGTGTACATTCTGAAGGCAATGAAGCAAATTAATTTAGTCCATTAAATAGACAGTTCTTTGGTTTAATATTAAAATGCTCACAGAGCATGTGATACCATACTATTGAGATGTATATTGTTCTATAAACTCTTTCTTAGCATTCCTTAATCTCTTCAGTGAGCAAATACAGACGGTCTAATTCATAATCTCAATTTTCTTGTTTAAATCTCCACTCTCTGTAAACAGGAACAAGGGGATAACTGAGGATAATCAATCAGTCCCCCAAAATAAGCACAGATTACTTCCTCTCTAAAACTAAGCTACATAGTAAAGGTCTTGACAGAAAATGTACACTGTGGAATTTCAAACAGCTAACAGCATTTCCTGCACTGATATCCAATGACCAGCATTTGCTGAAAAGCATGCCGTTATTCAAAACAACTGACTATATTAGGACAACATTACTAAGGAAATGAAAGGACATGGCACACAAAATACTGAGAATCACGACACTGATACAACTCACCTACAGACAGGGATCAGGAAAATCCCATGTTGCAAGAACAGCGTAATCCTGGGCTGTGCATGGTTTGGCTTACAAAGCCATTTGTTTACCTTGCCAGCTGGCTAAGAAAGAGAAGCCCTGCATGGCTTGCCACCTCAGGGGGGAGAATGTGTGAAAACCTGGCTCATCATCAGGCTACTTAGCTTTGGCTGATTGACAAACTGGCACAGCAAGAGGACAGGTCAAACAAATTGGACGTACGAATTCAGGTGTGAGAAGAGACGAGACACTGAAGGGGTTGGAAACGCTGCAGGCATTTGACTTGATACTGAGAAATTTAAGCTTCCAGTTGCCTAATTCCTAACTAGCACCAGAACCTTCATATAGCCAGAGATCCTAAATTTCATATGGATACATTTTCCTGAAAGTCTATCTGCTACACCACTTCTGTTTACTGTAATGAACAAACAATGAGGTCTTAATTTTCTTGAATGTTGAGATGTTCACAACTTAAGTTAAACATTCATTCAACAATCTGATCAAATGGCAGTTTACTTTTACTGTGCCTGTTGTTTGGGTTGTATGAAAAGACCTATTACATCAGCCAGTCTAACCTTCTGTACACCACAATATTTTCCACATAATTAAAAATTATCTCTGTCAGAAAGCTAAACTACCAATCTTTTGTACATTTGGTTTTGAAGAAGAGATGCCAGTCCATTTTTATTTGTAATCAACAACAAACTGGGAAAAAAAAGGTATTTAAATTGCACTACAATAAGATACAATAACTGGGGATTTTTTGGGCTGAACTACAAACTAAGTAGAAGAACACATCAGTAATATACATCTATAGTAACATTTTACCTCTTGTTAAAAGTCTCATTAAACTCCAATCGCAAATCTGTAGTAAAAGTTAGGTATGGAGCACATCAGTGTACCGACAGAGTAACTACTTTTACGTTTCAAAGGTATTAAATAATACATTTTTTCCTTACCAGAAGAAAAAAATCACTCCAATGTACAATTTATGAAGTCGTTCTAGGCCAAAAAATACCTTTCTTCTAAAGGTGGTAAATAAATAATAATACATATTTCTTTTAGAAGCTTGCTCTCTCAACACTTTCTGCAGAATTTCATCCTGACAACTTTTAAGACCATGAACTCTTGAGTGCCACAGCTATGACTCCTTGCAGAACTGAACCACCAGTGGAAACATTACACAAATCAACGGACTCAGCTGCCCACAATTCCCTCTCTCTGTTCAAAATCTTACCCAGCGATTTGAAAAGAGCAGGGAAGGAAGAATGACAATAACCAATGAACAACTTAGTCATAAGATTCCAATTAAAGGTAATTATTTGGGGGGGGTGTTGAAAATTCTCTTCAGATAAAGATTTGTGTGATTCAGTTCCTAAAGATGCTGCAATCTTGAAGTCTGATTTCTACTTTATGTATTTTATTTTTTTTTATTTTTACCCACTTCAACAATGCCTAGAATTGCACACATATTAGGTATCTCTGCCATCAGAATATTTCTGACTGGTCACCACAGGTTTAATAGTTGCTAAGCAGAAAGACTACTTCTGCAAAACAGAAACTACTCTCCTTTGGGCTTGTCCCCAACACACAAAATTAAAATTTTCTGAAATATTGATTAAAAAAAATCCAAAACAGCTAAAGCACTCTTGGATAGGGAAAGTACATAGCTTAACTACTAGACGTAAACAAGAGAAGACGTAGATGTTAGAGCAATCATTTTAAGAGGACTCAGAAGCTGCTTTAAATGCAGCATGTAGAACCAGGGAGCCTTGAGCGGCCCATTAGGGAAGATGTGAATCACCCAGGTGCATCGAGCAGTGAACCTGCTGGCGAGTCTCAACAAAACCGCCACATTATTTCTCAAATGGCATTTTGTCCAGATCCCTCCTTTCATATACAAAGTACAAATGATGCAATATCATGGCTTTACGACTGAACTTAAGCCTCGGACACGCTAATTTAAAACTTATTTACTTACTAAATAATCCACAAATTGAATTGAGGGCTAAGAGAATTGGAAGAAAAAGCAGATAGCAGTTGGAGCTCACCCTATCTAACCAGATCTTTGAGAGGGAGACGCACTCAAATCCAACATTCACTTAAGTGGAGATGTGGCAGCAGAATGATCTGCTACAGAATTTAATTTAACAGTCTTTTTCTTTTTTTTTGGCTTTGGTGGTAAAAAATCTTATGAATGAATTGAGAATAGCATTATTCTCCACATTAACATTACATGTGGAGGTCATGACCCAGTTTTCATGTGCTCCCTGTTCTTAACTTTGAGTACATTTATACTCCAAGCCACCAAATTCCTCTTCAGAGGCTAGAGATGGTAAGCTGCCCCTTAAAATGGGATTTACGACCCTTTCTTCCAAGTCTCCCAATGGGCTGAGTATCCAGATTTGAAAGTTGAACAAGTTGCCCATTTTCAGAAGTATGCAGACCACAATTAGCTGTCAAGCTTCTTAGGTTTCTCTCCACCTGATGCCACCTTTTTTGCCTAGAGCAAAACCTCAAATCTCTCCTTAGCATTAATCCAGCAAAACTTCTGAACTACTATCCTTTCTATGACAGGGCAGTATTTCTAGTATGTTTAGAAAAAACCAAATGTATTCATTTGGTTCATCATTCATACCAGATGTATTCAAAGCCAGAAAGCTACTGAAATACAATTTACAACACTGATTCTTTTCCTGGAGTATGCCAGGCTACTCACCCATACCACTTCTGTCATTAAGTTTTTTAAGTTGTTTTCTCACAGTTGTAGCAGATGTGCTGTAGAAATCAAGAATCTGATACTCTGCCTTTGACATTGAAATGCCATCCAGTTTGAGATTTAAATAGAATTAGGCAGCTTATATTAAAGAACCACTAAATTAATACCAAAATATGCACACTCGTTTATGAATTCTCCTTCTGCCATGATATAATTTATTTCTGAGTGATATATAACTATTTCCTAATATTCATTACACTGTACATCAGAGCTGTACCACGTATCAGCATTTCAAAAAAGAACATAAAAGCTAAAATGAATATTCTTTTAAAAACTGTCAGATATCTACAAATATGAAAGTGTTTACTTATAGCAGTACTTCAAAGCTTAATGGCACAAATAAATTCAAAAAACTGTGGTAAATGAACAAAAATCTATTATTACACTTCTAAAATTTGCATATATATGGAGAGAGTTAGTAATGTTATTTATAAAGTACATACTGAAATTAAAAATGGTTGCAAAGAAACTATGCTCTTAGGTTTTATTTTTTGACCTGTAAGGATATCTTACATTGCAGGGCTACTGAAACTACCAACCACAGTTCACCTCCATAGCAAGAAAGTTTTCCCAGTCCTAAAAAGACCCCAGATACCGTAACTCTTGAATACATATAGGCTAGTTTCCCATACAATTGAAATAAAGTTCAGGTCACTGAAGGAAAGCAGAGGATTTCTTTTTGTCTGTATGCAAATTTAGTACATCTTCTGAGGGGAAAAAACCCACAAGCATGTAAAAAGAATAAAGTATGTAAAAAACATTAAAATATGAAATTATTAATTCTGTGAAATCAAGAATTTGAAAACAGTGCAATAATTCAAACCAAACCAAGTTGATAGCAATTCTTCTCTGACAGAAAGATTGTGCACCGGGAGTTAGTTCCTTCAGGATACAATCCTAACCTTGGTTTCATTTGATTTTATTCTTTCACAGAGATATTGTAATAATTCAAAATGAGAACACACACAGACTATTCAAAAAAATCAGAGCTTTTTATGACTATGACTCTATCAGAAACATCTTGTCAAGTATCTGCACCTTGTTCAATGAATCTGACTTGGGTTGGTTTTGTTCATGCCACTTAGCTTTAAATGAATCTTAATTTCTTCCTCTTGTGTAATAGCATGGGCCCAAAGGAACATATTAAATCATCTTCTATTACTGCCTGCTGGCAAAGAACTAGCAAATGAGACTCATTTTACAAGCATAGCCCATTTTACACATGCTGTTAGCTGAACAGAAGTACTGAAATTTGCTTAATTCTTGCATAGAGGGTTAAGAAAGTGAAGAAAGGTAAATCCAAATGTTTTCCCTACACCTTCATATGTTAACATCCTCCAGGTATTTTAGCCCAGATCAGGGCTAAAACAAAACTCTTTGTGATTAACTTCTAAATTTCAAGCCCAAAATATGATACTGAAGGAGAAACAGTTTCCTGATGACTAGTTTTTAAGGAAATATAATATCAAATTTCTTCTCATCTCTTTTGTCCTCCTTCTGGGTAGATGCTTGTGAATAAGGAACACTGGGTATGGCTCAAGGACTGGATATTCTTAGGTTAATAAAAATAGTCATTTAATAGTTCCTGACACTGAGGACTGCATGTGTTCTGCCGAAGTACTAGCAGTCACTGCTATTCTGTGGCATGAGAGACGAATCCAGGGTATCAGATTTGAGTCATACTTAGCCACTCTGGACTTCATCAAGTAGACTCTTTTCAACCCTGTTTTCTTTAGTTGTGGTATCTGTCCCTTTCTTTAGCTATACAGTTTAGCAAATGCTACAGTATACACCGTACTGTGAAAAGTTATTGATCTCGTGCATTTGGGACTACATACTATTTAAAAATATCTCTATTTCAATTTCAATTATATTATTATATATATAATGAATATATTTCAATTCTCTAACATCAAATAGTTATGGATACTTAGTACTGAAATCTACAGCCAAAACTGTCAAAGGCCATTTACACAGGCAACTACAACTTTCCATCTTGCTCTTCTGTGGCATCCTTAGATGCTTTAACTCAATGACTTAAAATGGGTTTCTCTTCTCCTGAAATGTGAATGGTTGCCATACTAGATATGCCGTATCAACATATATCCCACTCTGATTTAAACCAAAAACTAGGCTGTCAAGGGTTAATGCACAAATGACATTAGCACTTTGGAGTATTACAGCTCTTACAAGATTACAATTGCTGACAATTTGTTACTGTACACAGAAAGTATTTTTGTTGTTATCCAATCACAGTAAACATGGCATTTTATTGGAAAAAAGGTGTATGTGTATGATTTATGCTCAGTTGCCAAGAGACCTGGAAAATCCCATTAATGTAAGAAATCCCCATGGCAAGTCATGATTTCATGGAAAATCTGCTACTAGCTGTGAACAGCTGTCTTTCAAAACCTGCTCTAAAATTGCCATGCAAAATACAGAATCAAAACTCCCTTAGCTTAATTTTGCTATTAGTCAAATTTCAATATCAGTAACTAAACACAGTCTGAAGACCACGCTCCTGGTTTGACACTTCATTTTTCCTGAATGACGCAAAACACAGTTATGGATATTCAGTACTGAAACCTACAGCCAAAACTGTCAAAGGTCATTTACACAGGAAACTACAACTTTCCATCTTGCTCTTCTGTGGCATCCTTAGATGCTTTAACTCAATGACTTAAAACGGTCTCCCCATTGTCGGTCTCTCCTGAAATGTGAATGGCTGCAATACTAGATATGCCGTATCAACATATATACCTAGACATTCATAACTCGGACAGCTTTCTATACTTTAAAATTGGATCCCACAAGCTATCTGAAGTTATTTTTCATTATAGGATGTTGCTCTTCTATGTGTTTTAGCCACATAGTCTAGAACACCCAAAAACTGTTTGGGGTTACAAGACCTTTCATAGGTAAAAAAGCTTCATGGCATTTACATATTAGGTGATCAACGTTCCTGTAGTCATCACAAAGCCTATGCATCATTTAAATCCCATACAAGTTCTATCTCATAGGCATGAGCCATACCCTATCCACTTTTGGGAGTACTTTTTTTCTCAGTGCTAACCAATACTTATAGTACTTAAAGCTAATTATGAAGAATCCAAGGGCATATATAGTATCAATAAACGGAGTTATACAACTGTAACTTCATACAGAAAGTAAGATAGTAACAAGTTAAATGCAAAAGCCCTACTTGAAAAAAAAAAAATAAATAAAGGCTTATCTCCAAGCATTCACATAATATATAATATTATTAACACTAATATAATACTACTGAAGTGACACATACTCCTGTAGCAGTTTTTAATGTAAATTCATCAGCAACAGTACTGTTCATTAACCATGAAAATGTTGAACTCAGAAAGCTGCCCAAGGCTATAAAAGAAACCTGTAGCAGAAATAGAAATGGACCTCTTTCTCATGATGCTTTGCTCTGTGTTCTTGTAAATATAATTTCAACTATTATTATTTCCATTTCATGTATCAGTGGTGTCTGGGTGACCAAACCAGAAATCTTCAATGCAGGAGTTAACTTACATTCCTCTTCCTTTGGATCAAGTTGTGTAACACTGACAGATAAGCGATCTACACGTTCTTGTAAGGAGTTGACTCTAAATGAGAAACTGTGTGCTTCATTGAAAAGTTCACCAAATATATCTTCAGCATATTTACCTGAAATAAAAAAAAAAAATTTCAAGCATACCACAAGACAGCCAAATGAGTTTGTCTTGAAAAAGATATCTGTTTTGTTTAAGTAAATCTAAGATGCATGAGTATCATTTGTAACAACCTGTACTTACTGAGGTCATTAAGAAAGTTTCAAAAAAGTAAATAAATGTTAAATATTTGTAATTCATTTATCAGAAATGAAATTATTTATTACATTACAGAACAGATATTTAGTTGGTATAAATTGATTTAACTATGCTGATATACAAGGAACTAGACTGATTAGTTTCTTGGATATGCATAAAAGGATGATTTCCAGCATCTGAAGCTGCTTCTCTAAAAGCAATAACAAGTGAAATTTATCTTCACATTTCTCAAAATGAAGCACAGCTTCCACTTCTACTGTACAGAGGACCTTTCATAAACAGATCAGATATTTACGTTAATTATAACCAGCCTATTCAAAAATACACACTAAAATAATAAATCTGAAGGATCAAATTCTAGTAACTGAACAATTTATACGGAAATAAAAGAAGAATCTCCTTTGTTCATTTCAATGGACATCACACAATTAGGCCAAAAGAGCAGGAGATTCAAGTATCACGAGAAAAGGATCAGTAATGAGTTTCTTTTCTACAGAGTATTCCATATAGCACTTCTAATGCCCCCTCTGGACTCAACTTGAGTAGGGTGCCAATGCCACTGAACAAAACCACCAGACTGCCTAGCCAAATCTGTAGCTACATTTCTGAAATACCACATGATAGCTTTTAAAACTTTCTACCATACTGTGTATATGTAATTTGTAATTTGTGTACTGTTTGTGTGTTTATGTTGGTTTTGGAAGTATAGATCTCACAAATTTCAAACTACCTGGTTTGCACACAAGTTCTGGCAGGTCCAATAGGAAAGGATGGTTATAAAAACTTTGCCTTTGGTGAACAACACATCTGGAAGTATATATAAAAATGAGGACATTTTAAAATGAAGACATCAAAAGGACAAAAATTAAATCCCTACAGGTACTGTGGAAACTACTTAAAGATATTATGTAGTAAGCACAAGGCCAGTGTATACCATGTATTAAGACTTAGGTAATGGCAACAGAAAACCAACACAACTATAAAAAATGAAATATAAAAGGGGGTATCAGAAGAAATGTACAGACGAAGAAAATAGGAAGGGTCATAAATTCTGAGATATTAAACATAAGACCCAAAAACTAGCCTGAGGAACAACTAGGAAACTAATAATAAATATTCCTTCAAAGACGTGAGGATCAAGAAAGCCTGCGATAGAATTTGTAGAGCCAACTGGTAATGAAGGTATAAAGGAGTCTTCAGAGAAAACAAGACCCCTGCGGACAAGCTAATTTAACACTTTCCACTGGTGTTCAGTGAAAGGAACTGGAGAGACCCTGATGCCAGAACTCTTGTTTGTGGGAGACTCAAAGAAACTGGAGGGACAATATAAAAATTACAAAACAAAATCAACAAAATTACTAGTAAAGTATTAGAATCATAGAATCATTTAGATTATAAAAGACCTCTAGGATCATCAAGTCCAACCGTAAACACAGCACTACCAAGTCCACCACTAAACCACATCCCTAAGCACCATAACTACACGTCTTTTAAATACCTCCAGGGATGTTGACTCCACCACTTCCATGGGCAGCCCATCCCAATGCTTGACAACCCTTTTGGTGAAGGGATTTTTTTCTTAGTACCCAATCTAAACCTCCCCTGGCACAACACAAGGCCATCTCCTCTTGTCCAATTGCTTGTTACTTGGGCGAAGAGACCAACACTCACCTCACTACAACCTCCTTTCAGGTAGTTGTACAGAGCGATAAGGTCTCCCCTGAGCCTCCTTTTCTCCAGGCTAAACACCACCAGTTCCCTCAGCCACTCCTCGTAAGACCTGTTCTCCAGACCCATCACCAGCTTTATTGGCCTTCTCTGAACACGCTCCAGCACCTCAATGTCTTGTAGTGAGGGGCTCAAAATGAACACAGTAATCAGGGTGTGGCCTCACCAGTGCCGAGTACAGGGGCACGATCACTGCCCTGCTCCTGCAGGCCACACTTCCTGATACAAGCCAGGATGCTGTTGGCCTTCTTGGCTACGTGGGCACACTGCTGGCTCACGTTCAGCCGGCTGTCAACCAGCACCCACAGGTCCTTCTCCTCCACTGGGCAGCTTTCCAGCCACAATTCCCCAGGTCTGTAGTGTTTCATGGGGCTGTTGTGACCCAAGTGCAGGACCTGACACTTGGCCTTGTTGAACCTCATGCAATTGGCTTCAGCCCATCAACCCGGTCTGTGCAGAACCCTCTGCAGAGCCTTCTTCCCTGACGCAGATCAACGCTCCTGCCCAACTTGGCGTCTTCTGCAAACTTAGTGAGGGGGCACTTGATCCCCTCGTCCAGATCACTGATAAAGATATTAAACAAAACTGCCCCAATACCAAGCCCTGGGGAACACCACTTGTGACTGGCCACCATCTGGATTTAACTCCATTTACCACAGCTCTCTGGGCCCAGCCATGCAGCCAATATTCTACCCAGCGAAGAGTAAGCCCGTCCAAGCCATGAGCAGCCACTTTCAGCAGAAGAATGCTGTGGGAAACGGTGTCAAAGGCTTTACTAAAGTCTAGGCGGACAACATCCACAGCCTTTCCCTCATCCATTAAGTGTGTTACCTTGTCACAGAAAGAGATCAGGGTAGTCAAGCCACACCTGCCTTTCATAAACCCATGCTGTGCTGACTTGGCCTGATCACCTGGTTGTGCTGTACGTGCCATGTGATGGCACCCAAGATGATCTGCTCCATAACCTTCCCCAGCACCAAGGTCAGGCTGACAGGCCTGTAGCTCCCTGGATCCTCTGGCCCTTCTTGTAGATGGATGTCACATTTCCTAATCTCCAGTCACCCAGGACCTCCACGGTTAGCCAGGACTGCTCATAAATGATTGAAAGCGGCCCAGTGAGCACTTCTGCCAGCTCCCTCAGTACCCTTGGGTGGATCCCATCCTGCCCATAGACTTGTGTGTGTCTGAGTGGCGTAGCAGATCACTAACCATTTCCCCTTGGATTGTGGGTGCTTCGTTTGGCTCCCTGTCCCTGTCTTCCAGCTCAGGGGGCTGGGTACCCAGAGAACAACTGGTCTTACTATTAAAGACTGAGGCAAAGAAGGCATTAAATACCTCAGCCGTTTCCTCATCCTCATCCTTTGTTACTATGCTTCCCCCCATCCAGTAAAAGATGGAGATTCTCCTTAGCTCTCCTTTTGTTGCTAATGTATTTATAGAAACATTTTCTATTGTCTCTGACAGCAGTAGCCAGATTAAGTTCTAGCTGAGTTTTGGCCCTTCTAATTTTCTCCCTGCATAACCTCACAACATCCTTGCAGTCCTCTGACTTGCCTGCCCCTTCTCCCAAAGGTCATAAACCCTAATTTTTTTCTGAGTTCCAGCCAAAGCACTCTGTTCAGCCAGGCCAGTGCTCTTCCCCACCGGCTCATCTTTCAGCACGTGGGGTCAGCCTACTCCTGCACCTTTAAGATTTCCTTCTTGAAGGATGTCCAGCCTTCCTTTGCCCTTCAGGGCTGCCTCCCAAGGGACTCTGTCAACCAGTCTCCTAAACAGGCCAAAGTCTGCCCTCTGGAAGCCCATGGTGGTAGTTCTGCTGACCCCCCTCCTTACTTCTACAAGATTTGAAAACTCTATCATTTCACGATCACTATGGCCTCCAACCATCGCAGCACCCACAAGACCTTTGTTTGCAAACAACAGGTCCAGCAGGGCGCCTTCCCTAGTTGGCTCCCTCACGAACTGCATCAGGAAGTTATCTTCCACACACTCCAGGAACCTCCTAGACTGTTTTCTCCCTGATATATTGTGTTTCCAAGAGACGTCTGGTAAGTTGAAGTCCACCATGAGAACAAGAGCTAGTGATTGTGAGACTTTTCCCAGCTACTTACAGAATATTTTGTCTGCTTCTTCATCCTGGTTGGGTGGTCTATAACAGACTTCCACCACATCTGCCTTGTTGGCCTTCCCCCCAATTCTTCCCCATAAACACTCAATCCTATTGTCACCATCATTAAGCTCTAGACAGTCAAAACACTCCCTAACACACAGGGCTACCCCCACCATCTCTCCTCCCTTGCCCACCCCTCCTGAAGAGTTTTTAGTCATCTATTGCAGCACTCAAGTTATGTGTGCTACCCCACCATGTTCCTGTGATGGCAACTATATCATACTTTTCCTGCTGCACAATGGCTTCCAGCTCCTCTTGTTTATTGCCCATGCTGCGTGCACTGGTGTAGATGCCATTCAGTTGGGCTATTGATCCCACCACCTTTTTGGGAGGAGAAGCCCTAATTCGTACGTGACCATTCTCACGCATTTCTGTTAAAGAAGAGGTAGTACAGCTTTTGCAAAGTGAAATGTCTGAAGGGTTTATAAGAACATGGATGGAGAGCTATGATCTAGTTAGATTTCCAAGAGAGTTTTGAAAGTCCTTAATCAAAGCTTTTTAAGAAAACTTAACAAACGGGGCATAAAAAAGAAATGACATGGCACAGATAAATAACTCATTAAAAGGTACAAAATAGAGGATAGAAGTAAATTACTGGTCTTCACAGTTGAGAAACGTGAGTTTTCATAGGTCTCTGTACTGGGACCTAAGCTATTCAAGATATCCATAAATTGCCTGAAAAGAATTAGATTAAATTTTGCCAACAACACTAAGTCATGGAAAAGAAACACACTGAGCATTAGCAATTAAACAGAAATCCCAGCTGGTTCAAGTGGCTTCCACGCTGGAAAGAGTTGGAGGCTGGGAGATTAGTAGGAATATTGTACATGCTTGCCTTGCTCTCATTCTTGGAGCATCTGCTATTAGCCACAGTGAGCAGCAGATCAAAGGTGCAGCCACTCTTGGAATCTTTGTCTTTAAGTACCAGTCCACAGTAAAATAGAAAAGTTAGTGAAGTCTACTTTGCTGGCAGCTCACCTAACATAACACTTTCTAATATATGTCTTGAAACTCTGAAAACTCTGTTCTTTAACCTGTATCTGAAGCAAGAGAAATTACTTTAAAATGTGATCTACTAAGAGCAAGATTACAAAACTTTTAATATACATTAACTACAAATATAACGTACTTCAGATAATATATTTGGATTTATTTTTAATTTTAATTAGAAAACTCACGTAATATTCAGAGACATTTAAATTAAAATTAAAATCAAGTGCAAAATCTCATGTATAGAATTCAGGGCATGTATAAATTTCAGGGCTCTCAAATCGAAGAACTTCTCTTTTACAGGTGTATTTTAAGGCTACAGTTTGTTTTATCTGTATAATTTCATCAGGCTTACAATTCATCTACCTCATTAATGAGCTCCAATGGCAAATAATCTGTCTCAAAAATCTTTTCATTATGTTGCATACAGCCATAAACATATTGCAAGGAATAATTTGTCTATGCTTATGAACGCTAATCCTCAAATGGGAAATACATTAAAAACAACCTGTCCCTTTGAAGTGGTATGCCAACCACAACGTGTCTACCTACTTGCCTGTTGGCATTCTCTTTTATTAGTTTTTAGTATATCTAACTAAATGCTTTTGCAAGCAAAGCAAAATGTTTGCTTTTAGTGAAATGTACAACTTCCATTCAAAAGAATACTATGTGTGAATGTATATACATATACACATTTATAATCCAGTATTTATGTTGCCATCTCTATGTGTATTCCATATGAATATATCTTCAATTTTGAATTTATTATGAATGATACAATCACAGGTGATAACACTGAAAAAAGTGTCACAAAGACTCAAACAGATTAAAAAAATCTTACAAGAAAAAAAATACATGAGTAAACAAACCTGATCTCACTCTATTTAATTTATAGGTAATATGTTAGAAGAGGAAAGAATTAAAAATAATTCCATTATATAGAATTAATATTCCAAAGTATTATTAACACTTCAGAAAATTTACATCATCATGGGACTGCTTGATGAAAAACTCTACTCTTGTTTCATGCAGTACAATAAAGAGAATGACAGATAACTATGACAATTAAAATAATAACACCTTTGGGATCTTGGTCACAACTGGATACATAATACCAGATTAGAAAGACTAGTGATCTTGTTTGCCTATTAAATTAAATGACAATACAGACTTCTGTAAATAAATTATTTTAACATTGGCAAAAAAAAATATTTTACTTTATTTGTGAAACTTGCTTAATTGACCAGAAATATACCAAAATTTGTCATTTTTCAAAAGGCAAGTCATATTCCCTCTAATATTACTAGCTGTTCTTCTCAGTCCATCATACTGGCATTTATTTTAATTAACAGACCACAAGATTTTTTCATTTAAATAGAATGATACATTATGGAACAGGCCGTCCAGAGAGATGGTAGAGTGTCCTGGTTTCAGCTGGGACAGAGTTAAATTTCTTCGCAGTAGCTAGTATGGGACTATGGTTTGGAGTTTTGCTGGAAACAGCGGTGATAATGTGGAGATGTTTTAGTTGTTGCTAAGTAGCACTTACACTGGTCAAGGACTTTTTCAGCTCCCCGTGCTCTGCCAGGTGCACAAAAAGCTGGGAGGGGGCACAGCCAGGACAGCTGACCCCAACTGACCAATGGGATATTCCATACCATATGACATCATGCTCAGTATATAAAGCTGGGGGAAGAAGAAGGAAGGGGGGACATTGGGAGTGATGGTGGTTGTCTTCCCAAGTAACCATTACACGTGTTGGAGCCCTGCTTTCCTGGAGATGGCTGAGCACCTTCTTGCCCATGGGAAGGAGTGAATGAATTCCTTTTTTTGCTTTGCTTCCGCATGCAGCTTTTGCTTTACCTATTAAACTGTCTTTATCTCAAACCATGAGTTACCTCACTTTTACTCTTCCGATTCTCTCCCCCGTCCCACCAGTGGGGAGTGAGCAAGTGGCTGCATGGTGCTTGGTTGCTGACTGGGGCTAAACCACGACATAGAGTCACCATCCCTGGAGTTCTTCAAAAAACGTGTAGACATGGCACTTCAGGGCATGGTTTAGGAGACATGGTAGTGTTGGGCTGACTGTTGGACTTGATTCTAGAGAACCTTAATGATTCTGTGATTCTGTGGTTATTATTTATTTTTAATTAAGGAATGTAATAGTCACCTTATTATTCTTTTAACAACTTTTCTTGTGTCAGAGGGCTCTATTTGCAATTAACCCTTCAGTAAGAAAGGGGTACAGGAATGCAGCTCCCTCTGGTGTCAGTCAGCGTCATTTTTTGTGACAGCCAAATAAAAAGTCTTGGAAGTGATGTGTAGTCCTTCCTCCCCCCAAGAATGTGCGTGTGTTTTGATAGTCTTTTTTGAACAATTATTTTCCTGACATTTAGAACAGACCTATAAGCTGAAAATAGAATACTAGCTAGTAGCTGCCAGCTGAAAATAGAATAAAAATAATACTGCTCACCACCTTCCTCATTCTTTTTTTAATTAAGACCACCAAAACATGTATCATCCACTCCTGTTCCTTACCGTGGCAGTAAGTGTACAATGGCTTATAAAATCTGAAAAAGAGATTGATAAGTTTTACAGTTTTTCTCTTTCACCATTTGTTTCTCTTAATTTGTTCTATCTCCTAATTTTCTCCCATGATTTCTTAAACATTTGCCCAGCATTGGCTTCTGTGCACAAATGAATAATTTCTAACTATCCAATACACTAATATGAAGGTGTACTAAAGTAAAAGAAATGTCATTTTTTTCTTGTTCTGGGGACTGGGTATATATCAGATGAACTGAAGTCACCTACAATCACAGATTAAGCTTTCGAACCTTATTTCAGGCTAATTAAACAAAGCACGGCAAGAAGATTCTTGTAAGTCTTATATATTGTGTTGTACAAATTCCTAGAATGACATTAACATGCGGCAGGATCAGGGCATAAATGAGCAGTCCCCTCAAACTCCAGTCCTTAAATTCACCTGAACTACAGCATTGTCTATGCTGTGTCCATTAGCAAACCTTAAGGTAAGGGCTTTTAAACTAATCATTTTACAACACTAGATCAGTTACCACAGGATTTAGTTACAGGCTCTCAGACAAGGAGTGGGACATGAGTCCCAAAGCAGGACTCGTGGAAGAAGCCACTTCTTTGCTATCCTTTTGCATTTTTAAAGAAAAATTGTTCCAAACCCTTTGACTCCATCTAAACCTGAAACAGCATCCGCAGATCAGTTATGGCATCAGCAGCATGCAGGAACCATGGTGTAAATTTTAAGTAGCTATCTGGATAAATAAATCGAGCACTTAAAGTACTCAATGTCATAAAACAACATCATTTTTGGAAATTCAAAAGGATGACTGGTAAATCTCAGCCCAATGCAAGATGCCTCAAGCAGGACAATCAAAATGAGACGATTGTTTATTGATGCCAAAAGTATTAATCTTAATTAATTTAGCCTTAACTAATCTGTCAGAAATCTGGAGCTCAGGTGGCAGGGGGCGGGCAGGTGGGGTGGTATAACCCCGTCTAATCCAACATACTTATAATTGGAATTAAATTATTAAAATATTTAATATATTAAATATGACATTATATCATTAAATGCAATGTATAATGAAGTGTTACTAATAGATTTAATTATTAAATGTTATCTTTATATTAAAATAGTAAACATGTCAAATATTAAAATAGTGAATATGTCGAAATATTATTTCAGTTTAAAAATGTAGGTGACACAAATTGATAAACTATCAGAAAGACTAAGCTAAGAATTGTCTGTCACCCACCTATATGCTATCATTCCTTGATTTCTATTCAATCCCATTCACTCACTAGACAATATTTTTGCCCGCTACATTTTCTAAAAAATAAAAGCATAGAAGAAAAGCAGCCGTAAAACCTGTCTCATGTCCTGCTGCACAATTCCTTCCCAATATACTTAACACTATGCAAAATTACACTATTCACTTCTGAATAGTTCCTTTCTACAAAATATAGTGTTTATATTAGAAAATATTGTTTCAGGATAAGTAGTTACCACATAAGCCGCTAACAATATATAATGAGGGTCCCTTTATAAAGCCAAACAAGAAAGTTAGAATTCTAAGCCTATTAATACATTTTTCCTCCTCCATTAATTCTGACACATAATTTAACATATCCATTGCTTGTTGATTCAGTTTTGGATCTTCACTACATTAATTTTATTTAATTGAATGTTTTAGCAAAAATCAAGGTATATTTGAGTTTCACTTGAAACCCTAGGCTTGTTTCTCCTCGGGATCATTTCAGTCTTCAGCTCAGTGGCTAGGAGATGGACTAAAAGCTACAAGACTGAACTGTCTCCCAAGCTTAGGACCTCGGTAGATCCTTGAGAACTTTAGTGGCTATGGCTGAGCGAGCTCTGAAAAACAATGTACGAAATATAATTCAGTGATGCTAATTAGGAAACTATGATTATTTAGGTGTAAGGGCAGTCCATGATGACTGGATTTAAGGATTGTAACAGGAATATCAGAGTACTGAAGAGACAACTTGGTTCCTTTAGCCAGCAAAATTGAACCAGGCATTTATCAGACAACCTTACCAGGGTATCAAAAGCATCAAATAAACTCTGTTAAATGCCATCTCCAGAGCAGGCCTGATGCTTGTTGTTGACATCCAAGAAGTCAGCCTTTGAAAATCTCCAGTCACGGAGGTCTGAGATATCATTTCTTATCTCCCTCTAAGGACACCACCAAGTAAGCTGGCTGAGATTATCCATCAGGTATTTAGAAATCTTTGAAAGAGACTGCTGAGAGCTGAACATGATGTTGAAGGCACCAGTCCTAAAGATAATTTCACAGGGAAGTCTTGCTCTTTCTTTCCTTTTTTAATATCACCTGAATTAACAGCTCTATGTAGGCAAGGAATTAATAGCAGGTAGGACTTTTTTCTGCTAACACATAATTGTTTTCAATGAGAAATTACTGACCATTTGCTCATCCCCTCATTATCATTCAACGTGGACACAAAATAGCATCATATTGCCAACATTGCCACTGCTGGGGAGACAACATCAAGAAATTAGACAGAAGTCTTTGAGAGGATGGGGGGGGGGGGGGGTGTGTCTCTGAAAAGCTGAGTAAGCATTTAGCTTTCAAGTCCATCAGCTCCCTTACCCCGTGTGCATAAGAACACTTTCTCTGGTGTTCCCTCGCAATCATAGTAATAACTAAGAAAGAGGGGTGACTAATGAAGAAAATTAACAGAGAATACTGACTATGCTTGTGAGCGCAGTGAGAAGGAGGACTCCCAGGGCACGACCTGCTGCAGGGATTCTGCTGGTTCTGGAATGCTGACTGAAGCTCTAGCTGCAGATCTGCAGAGACCTACCTCTGATCATGCAACGTGCGGGGGCCTCACCATATGCTGAAGATGCTGTCCAGTCAGGATGAAGTGAGAGAGGCTGGTCTTTGAGCTGAAGAGGCCTGGTTCTAAAGATTAGTTGCAGTCCAGGCACCTTGCTGGTAAGTATTTCTGGAGATACATTTCCCACTTACTGAATGTTAACACCTTAAGCCATGCTGAACTGAAGGTTTTCCTGAGGTGAGAAAATGTCTCTCACAAGACAAGCAGTGTTTAAAATCCTCTAGGGTATGGCATGGTAAGCAAAAAATAAGGAAGAACAGTTAAAAGCATTTGAGAGGGGAAAAAAGGGGAGAGAAATAATATGCTCCAAAGTCAGGGTTTCACTCCTGAAAACTAACAAATAGGGGTGAGGAAAAGAAATAACTAACTAGGAGAACATGGTAAAAATAGGGAATAGTACAAAGAAAAGACAGAAAAGGGGAAAGGCTACTGAAGGTTCAATGTTAATTGAAAATTGTTTTCACTAACATATAAGGCACTTCAGCTTAGCAAACAGAGTTATGCAGCATTCTCCTTCTCTGTACAGAGGTAGAAGAAAAAAACGGAAATTACATCTTGTTATGATTCAGTAAAACTTCTGGTCTGAATGCCTGCAGTATAAATATTCATTAAAGGAACATACTCAAAAGCAGAAATGTTCTCCCCAGGTGGAGGTGTCAGAGACCAGGGCCAAGAACAAACTCCATCAGTTAGGTTTCTTATGTGGTACTGAGATTCTGTGTACCAGGAACAGCAGAATAAAAGGAAAAACAAGATTGTTCAATAGCTGTGAACAAAATGAGGAGGTTACAAGAGAACATCTTCTAACAATGGCACAGCTGCACAGTGCTATCAGTTGCGTTTCACGTGTGCTGGAATGCTATAGCCCGACATACACCAACATACACCAGCTCAGGCAGTACTGGAGTACTAATGTGTCTGCAATATTGCTGAAAAAAATAGGTAAGCACTTCTCCAAAGCGGATACAGTCAGGAAGCAAGAAATACAGGGAAGAATGGTTAGGAAACTAAAACGGCTGTTACTGTTGTCCACAGAGTTTCTGTTGCCACAGTGCTAAGAAAAGCTGTCAGAAGACAGATCCTTTTATGAAGTTAGCGAAGACTGGCAATAGACAGGGGGAAAAAAATTACTAGCTGGCTATTTTGTATGTTGCATCAGGACAGACTGATGTGTTTTCATACTCCAGGGAGAAAGGCAGGGACTACCACTCAAAGCAGATGTAAGTATTTTGTCCTTTCATCTCTACATCTTTTAAAGGTCAAAAAATTTCTCAAACTGAACAATTAAAAGCAACACATCAAATAAACTATGAAGGAATTGGGAATTTGTATGGAGACACGTAGCAGCTACTGCTGACATATTGATGTAAAGCTCTTTTCATTTTATATAAAAACACAAGAAAACAGAATTCCTGTCATTTAACAGGTATTGTTTCTGCAGGCATGTCCTACTTACACATAGTATCCAAGATTATAGAAACACAGTCCTGTTCAGGTTGAAAAGATCTCCAGAAGTCATCTAGTCCAACACCCTGCTCAAAGCAGATCCAATTAGATCCAGTTGCTTGACTGAGTTACAAATATCTCCAAGAATGGATATCTAACAACATACATGATGAAACTCTACACTTAGCTTGTCTAAATAATGTTTTTCCAGTATCATTTAAAGTACTGGAGGCTTTAATTCCATCACAGCGCTCTTCGTCCATATCATATCAGAAGAAAGGTTAAGAATGGTTGGTCTTGAGAGTCATAATGGCAGAAGATTAATCCTCTATTTGAGGGCCAGTAACTGAAAACCCTTAGAGGCAGAAATGACTGCATTCTAATCGGGTCAAAGACCCTTCATTTAAATTTGCATAAAATTACTGTCAAAAGCAAAAGCAGCTTTAGTTTAAAGGAAATGAAACCCTACCAGAATGCTCAGTTTCTGCTCTCAGAGTGAAGGCTTGTTTCACCTACAACTTAAAGACTGATTCTCAAGTATACACATTATCCACAGAAAACAAGAAAGGAAGGACTGTAGAGAGGCTGGTTGCCAGGGGACTGCTATGAAACCATGCCTGCTGGCTGTGACTCACAGGCAACTACTAAAATTTATCTGCATGTCAGCAGGCCTCGCTGTACACCAGTAATAACGACATGCCAAGTGAAAACTGGTTATTTGTGTTTAAGCACGTGAGAGAAAATTCCTATGCCACAACTCCCAAATCTTTTTGAATTTATATTGCTACTAGAACAGGCAGAAAAGCTAAAAGAATTCTGGAACAAAATACTTTAACAGGTACTCATACCTTTGTTACATGATCTCCATTTTTGTAGAGCAATCCTTAAGGTTGCTGAGAAGAAAGGATTATTTTGCAAAACATGTTCTATTTGGTTGTAGAAAAAAATGGTTTTTTGCTGAAAACATACACAGTGTAACCCAGAAACTTACTTCAGTTGGTATAAACACTGCCTGTAGAAAACCTACAAACACCACAATTTTATTTGGAGGGAAGATCAAAAGATGGAAGTAATAGGTCCTACTTGTCACTGTTTAACTTACTTATAAAAAATTCTGAATGACCTATTCTGAGCTTGCTGCTGCAGAGTAAACTAGTGTAAAACAAAAGTAAACATTTTCCCTCCTCTTTTACCTTCCTGGTCATTTCCAACATTGCGTGCCTTTCTGACCACTTGTGAGTCACAAGTTCATGACAAAAACTCCTCTTCAGTGAAAACAGCTAACTTAGGGCTTATCCCTATGTATGCATGCTTCACACAGAACCACATTCCTTTTATGGAAAAGGAGTTTACATAATTACAGTTACACTCCCTTGAAAGTGTCTCTCTAACTGTGCTATACCTTAAGCAAACCATATAACAAATGTGGGAGCATTCAATGGATACACTTCAATACTTTTTCTTCTCCATTAATTGAGTTCTTCCTGTTCTGGTATTGCTTCATCCTGACCTCTTCCTGAGCAGAGGTCATACACAATGTCAGGCATACGCTCTGTATACCAAGAAAACACAGCAAATGCAGCCAAATCTCAATATGTAAGCGCTGAGACCACGATGTTGAGTTACAAGTTGGTGTTCTTTAAAATTGAAAAACCGTCATTCAGGGGGTTTTTTAAGGTCAAATGAAACTGCCAAGTGACTATCTAAAATGTAAATTTGGTATGCCACCTACGAAAGGAAATTCCCCTAGATGGACTATATACTCAAATAAGGATTTTTAAAACAAGCAAACTAAAATAAATGTACACAATACTAATAAGAGTGATTTGGAAGGGGAGGCTAGTACATGAGTGACTGGTGTGAATAGGGCTCAGGGCAGAATGAAGCAAGACCACAGATGCTGATCATATACCACATCCTAATCTGATATGCTCTTGGTTCACTGAAAAGAATTTAAATAGTTCTTTTCCTTGCTGTTGCAGCAGATATACTAGTAATGTTCATATTTAGGTGCTATAACCATTACTGTCTCGACTGCATAATTCAGCGTCCTCAGTGTCTTCAACATAATAGCACCCCAACATATTTGAAAGGCTGCCAAAACAGAATCACCATACAGTATAGCATCAAACCAATAACCAAATCAATCTAATTAATAAATTAGGCTATATCACCTATGATCCCTAAGATACTAACAGAGCTGAAAGGCTTTTCACATTGTAGATGGATACACATGTATGTTTTAATATTTCCTGTGTTGGTAGTCTTACTAATGTCCTAGTGGTTAAAAAGCACCTGTGGTGTTGGAAATTCAAAATGCTATCATGCTGGTTCATCTGACAACTTTTTAAAGTTGCTGTAACTTAAAGTAAAAACAACCCAGAAACCAGCCTTTTCAGAAAAACTCCTTCAGAGGGAAAAATTGTTGACAGAAGGGAGAAGAAGGAAGACAAATCTTTAGCTGTTTGAAATACTATGTAATAACTACCTTTCTGGGTTTATTATTTTAAAAGGCAACTACTTTTTTTTCCCGAATGACCACAACATAACTGAGGGTTTAAGTTAAGAGAATTAAGTAACCAGTGATATATTCCTCATTATGTCATATTCCCTACTCAAGAATTGCTCTAAGGTTAGCAATTACTGACTTCATTAACAACCAGATATCTTTTTCTGTCACGTTTCACTGGTAACAGAAATATATAGCTGAACAGTTTTAAGACGTGCTGATGGAAAAATTCGTGGCTTTCTTTCACCGAAGTCCATGCTAGTCACTAGCCACAAAAGGAGTACATTCAAGGCTCAGAGAATTTGAAAAGGTGTTCCTACTTCAACCACAGGAGCTATGACTGTAGAATACCTTAGTTCTAAATACAGCTATTAGGACAAAGTACTTACTTAGGCTACTCAGTTGTCTGATTATATTTGCCAAGGAGATATTGGTGACACATTCCAATTCATTCTTGATACCTCGGGGCAGAGCTGTGTGGCACAGGTGCCTGGGGTCTATGTTTCTTTTTACCAGCGGCATTCTGAAATGTATCAGAGGACCAGCAAACCTGTAAAGAAAGGAGACAAAATGTTATAAGTTTAATTATATTTTAAATTCAGATTATATTTAATTGACTAATCCTAACAAGACAAAAATACCTCCATAGCACTGATGGAATACATTGCTCTGTTAGTACATAAATATTTTCTTCTTTGCCCAGTGAAAGACTATTTCATTCTCTCTCTTTAAACCTATACCTGACTCAGATGCCGATGAAGTGATGATTTTTTACAGTTCATGCTTTTTTCTTTCCCCCGATCCCACTCCCCATGCCCCCTGCCCCTCCCCCCCCACCCCCCAGCCCCAAAAGGCAGGAAAATCTTTGCAGCACAAAAACATTAAAGAATTATTTCCTTCCTGATGGACTACTTTCTTATGCAGGCCAGGGAAAGTCCAACAACAAATTCCTTTATTATAAGGGCGAAGTCAAACTAGTTGTCTACTCCACCTGAAAGATAGATATGATCCATTCATTATATAATGTCATGTTACTAGCAGGAGTCACCCTTCTAGTCTAAACAACACTTCTAAAACATACCTAATCGAGGTAAGAAAAGAGAAGATGTTCCCCTTCCACCTACACTGCTATGGGCAATAAATTCAGCTAAGAACGAATCTTCCAAATACAAAGTCTCCTCGGTAAACTTGTAGCGCAAAGTCTTCCATTACTCAGAAATCCTACCCCTCCAGACATTTCCAAATCCACATGTTAAATTAATCAAGAGTCTTTACTAGTTCTGCAGACAGCATAAAAATCATCTCAGGCTGTGAATCCCAGGCTTGTAATTTTCTGCACCCACGGCACTGATTGGAAGGAGTTTCCCAGGGGCAAAGTTATGCCTCTCATCTTATTAGTGCCACTTATTAAGAGCTGCCTGCTAAAACTTCTCTTGATGAAAAATGGATTCCCTAAAATTCTGTAATTTTGCCATCATCTGTCATGTAAAACTCTGAATGACCAATGCAGAAGTCCCATTTGATATGCAGAGAATGGAATGGATACACTTGGTATTAGTATAACTTAGTCTGCCTTCCATTTGCGGAAGAAATTGCACTTTCTCCAGACAGCAAGGCAGAGAAGTTTTCCATAATGCAACCTGCAGTCCTACTCCCTCAACCGGACAGCCTGCCACAGCTTCATCTGTCCTCTGCTTAGAAGCTTTATCCCAAAATGTTCCCAGGATGCAGCTAGGGCTTTGTGTTGTGCCACAGCATACATCTTCCCTACAGCACATACTTAGGCACTGTTATCTTTTCTTGGTCAAAATGGAGAGATTTTTTTGGATAACGTAACACCATCCACGGTGGTAGAGCTGAAATTTTGCTTACATAGAATGACATAGGGAATTTAAAGAGTCAAAGACAACTGTAATGAAGCATTTTCCTCTTGCAGACTTCTTAGATTTCTCCTTGCCACTTTTCCTGGTAGTATATTCTTTCACTGAAGCCAGGGCTCACAGCTGAGGGACCCAGGCAGGATCCTTAAGTCTACCTGAGAAACACCTTTGTGTTTCCAGGATCTGATTAGACTTCATTCATTGCATCTTAACACCATGTCTACTGCCCTTATTTTCTTGAGAGAGCGATAAAAAATATTTTATGCTTTGGAGGGACAAAGCCCAATGAAAATAATTTTTCTAGTCACTGGCTTATGGAAAAGATTATAGAGTTCTTAAAATTTTGTAATTTAGTTTCTCAATATTAACAGTAAAAATTATGGAAGTGTGCACGGGACAGGGGTAAATTATAAGAACAGATTGTTATTTTTATTTTCTAGGAATATCCCAAATCTTTCTAGTCCCTAAATACGTGGTTATGGTTAAAGTGAGACTTCATACCTGCTAGTACAAGACACAGGTATAGCATGAAACAAGGCAGATTAAATGGGCCCCACCAGCAAGGCTTCTGCTGTCTTAGGAGTGCACAACCCCTCTCCCCCTGGGACAAGACCCTGAAGAAATCCTTAACTACAAGTTCATTATCATGGTTCCCCAACAGAAAATAAAGGAACCGTTCTGTCACTGTAAAAGAAACACAACAAATGATACGTGAGCAATGTTCTACAGAAGCAATTAAATATTAATTCCAGAGTTAAGCCCTTTCTTGATTACCGCTTTAATGATACTGTCACATAAACAGCACAGTAGGCAAGTCTTCCTAACAGAGGTCCAAACAAGTATGTAAAGAAATGTTTTCACAGAAAAAGTAAAACCTACATATAAAAGAAACTGAAATAGTCCTTATTTCTATCCATCTAATACAGATCTTGGTTATAAAGGTAAAAAAAAAAATCTGTAAATATCAAGCATAAAAGCAGTGGAAGGCTAGTGCACTTCCTATCTTATATAATAAAAATGTCAGTAAGTGATGATACTGTTCTCCCTCCATGATTTTATATCATTTGTGAAAAAAATTGACCAATTTATAGCATGTATAGATTGTAAAGCTTCCAATGCTCAAGTGACAGATTCTTTTGAAAACTCTCTGTAATAGTAATAAAGAAAAAGAAAATCTTTAAAGTAATTTCAGCCAATTGCTAGCTAGATTTTACATAACAGCATTTGCGTGTGTACTGCCCTTTACGGGTCTCATTTGTCTCTAGGATAGACCACTTCATGAAATAGGTGAAAAGACGCAGTATTGGCCCAAACATTTTCCCCAACAGGCATGAAAAGATCCTGCACAAGCCAAGATTAAGCCTGAATTCACTCAAAATGTACAAATCTGAACATGAATAAGAGTCCTTTTAAGACAATAGAAATTTTCTTGCATTGACCTCTCTAGAATTTGCAGAAAATCTACTCTTTTACATTTTTTTCTTCTCCAAAACCCATAAATACCATTTTCTAACACCTGAATAACACAGTTGTGGCTGTCCTACCCAACAATACAGTGTAAGAAGAAAAGATAGCAGAGGGAACAGTAAGTATGGTAAAAGGTATAGTTTTAAAACAAGAACAAACTTGGAAAGGAAACGAACAACAAAAGATATAACTGACACCTTCCAAATTATGCATCATGTTTGAAAACTATGCAAAGCCTGAACACAGAATATTTCTCTGTTTCCCACAGAAGCAAGGACAAGGAGGCAACAAAGGAAAATATAACTCAAACATGCTTAAAACAAAGGAAAAGGCATTTCATACAATGTTTAATAAATTGTGGAACTCATTGCCACAGGATGCTGTATACAACAAAAATACCTGCTGGTAATTCATCCACCATGGACCACATATTCTTTGCAGTTTGTTGCAACCACTAGAAGATCTTGATGATTCTTCCCCAATTGTATTTAATGATGCTAGCACAGGGAGCTCTCGCTCATGAAACAGATGTGCAACAGTGAACTGAACTTTACTGTACCCAAAGAATTTCTTCGCTCCTATAAAAGATGTCTTTCCTAATACAGTTCTTATCAAGAAAGCTGAAAATTTTTGTAATCACTATACTTACTATTCAGTTTTAGAGCTGTGAAAGAGGAAAAAACAAAAACAGCATTGTTACAATCTGGTATATCCTTTAAGTTAAAAGCAAAAAAAAATACACACACACGCACACTACTCCCAAATCATACATCACCCAAGCCACTTGGGCAGCAAAGGAAAATCTCACTCCTAGATCATGAAATCCTCTTACCATGTTGCTCCCAAGTAAGCCCTGGAAACTGTTCATAACCCCAACCAGGCAGAAGAGAGAAGCAGCTTGTCAGTGAATAAGAGCATCCCCAGGCTGAAAGGTAGGTTACATGACACCCCTTCAGAGGCTTAGTTCTCCTCCTGTCCCATGGGTCTCAGAGTTCTCTCTCCCCTCAGCCCAAAACTCAGTGGAAGGGAAGGCAATCCTCAAACACGGGTATTTCCTCTTCCCTACTGTCCCATACAAATCTTTGAGGCAATTCTTAAGAAGCCACACTGGTTTACACTCGAGTTAACTGGAAGCGCTTTATTCTATAGTGAGCTCAAACTGAAACTCCTCTTTACAAAGAGATGCCAATCTCTTTCCAGAGCCACTATTGAAAACTCTTCTCCCTCACTTCCTATGCATCCTTTGAAGCACTCTGAATCCACTTGAGAAGCCAACTCTAATCTTCTTTATAAACCCCTCTGCTACTTCAGTGGCACAATGGCTGGCACAACCTCACCCCCCACAAATATGCTGCGAGTACTAGTACAGAATATGAACGTGTGTACATCCTGAGTATCTGACGTTTTTACCAATCTCTCATGCTTTGATACATGATTTTTTAGGAATTAGGTAAAATGTTCCAGTTGCTTTTCAATTAATTCCTGTTACTTAAAGAACTGCAGAACAATCTCACTAATGAAAGCTAATTATAATCTTTTTAGAAGAACAGCTTTAACGAGATTTGACGGCACTTCTTTTCAAAAGGCAAGTTGTTTAGTGTGCTGCACAGCCCTCTTCACCTACTAAGGGCCTCACGGGTGACGCTCTTCTATCTCTGCTGAGTACTTCACAAACACTGCTGGCAGCAGCTGAGCAACCTGCTCTCAGGGCACCTGCCCCCGTGCCCACAGCGCAGACCCCCAGGAGCAGCGCGGCTCCCACAGCTCCGACCAGGATGGTTTCGCCCTGCTGCTCGTGCCAAGGGAAGGCCCTGGGTACCTCCAGTGTAGCAAACAGCTATCATTTTCCCTTCATCATGCTCCTTTAGCAATATCTCAGAAGTGCAAAGTGTGGAGAAATGTTTCATTACCAGAAGCTTGTGAAAAATCTGAAATGTCAGTTGTCACAGTAACGATACAGGTTTTCTAGGAAGCACAGTAAGACAAGTAGGAATGAAAGCACAACATTAAGGTGGGGAAAACTAACTAACTAACCTACCCATCAGTTTAACTGGTAATTAAACTGTACTTCAGTTTTCCTTTCAGAAGACTAATAAAATTTCACAGTCATGTGTCTTTTTAAATGAAAATTTACTTCTGATTAGGTTACACTTTGTCTTTACTAAACTTGACATTATTGTCTTAGAATTAATGAAAGACATTAATCTGTAATTGTTATATAATAAACCAATAACGCAGCACTGAATGTCCTTGCTTTCATAGGGTTAAATTTCATTCCAACCACTTCTGTAGCATATCTTTATGCCTTAATATTACCATATACCTCGTAATTTTCCTTTAACAATGTACAACAGCAATGCCTTACATATGCCTCGTTTAATTGATCATGTTCTAGCTGCTGGCAGAACATACCAGTTTGAAACGCAACAATCGATTTAATACTTCACCCACCCACTCTTAGAAACAGAATATACAATAGTTTTTATATTTCCTTATATAATCATGTACTAACTAACCTACACTAAACAGACTTTGAGATAGAATGAAAGTAGCTAATAAAAATCCTCGAATGTATTAATGAACCTGGTAAAATCAGAATTGTATCAGTTAACAAAACAAGCTCATTCTCTTGTCAAATTTTCTTCTCATTATACTACAACACAGCATGTTATGCTAGTTGCAGAAAATCCAAAGATCAAGATTTTATAATACACACCCCTACTATGAAAAGGTTAAGTGTGTGAAGACTTCATGCAGCTTGTTTCTCGGCAGCTCCCACTGCAAGATCAAGGTACGGGTAAAAGCTTTGAAAAAAACAGACACCAACAGTACAGTGTCCTTCAAGAAAGTAGGCCACTACCACCTACCGCTGAGTCAACAGAACAATTTTAAAACTCTAAAGGCAATTAACATCCTTTAGAAGATACTGACAAGATGACAACTGACATCTTACATTGACAATTCATCAGAAATCTGTTAAAATTACAGTTTTGTAATCCCTTCTGTTATGAACCATGTCACAGAACGAAAGATCATCTTCTTGGAACGCTTCCCTCAAATCTCAGTCTTCTGCAACTTAAGCTCAAAAATTTTTCTAACTGCAGATGACCAGGAAAAGATGACCTTATTGTAACTAAAAAGCAGTGTCAAAGAAAATAAATACTAAATATATTAGTAGAAAGTGATGTCGATATCACTGCTGTTTGAGTGTAAAATTAACAGTTTTCATTTTAATACTTCCTATATAGAATGTCTATTCAAAAAAGTTACACATTTGGTCAGCATAAGGAGTAATGACTATACAGGGTATGTAAAGGAAGCTGGTAAATTCTTTTTTTTATTAATCCACAGAGTCATTAAGAAGTATTTCTTATTTGTAGTCACAAATACAAAAAATACTGTTCTTGAAGTAATACCAGTAACAGTCCCTCAAACATTGTCTTAATAATTCTGTTGCTCAACTGAAGATTAGATTATGCAGGGATGGGCTAATATGTCAATGGGCCACTGAAGTCTATCTCAGTAACACTGAATAAGGAAGTATTTGATTTGCAAGGTAATAATGAACAGAATTCTATCACATAAAATTATAAAATGTATTAAAAATGCATTTGTAATTTTTATTCTGTATTTAATATTGACTGACTTCTCTATGGTTTTCTCTGTAACAATTATTATTTTCTTCTTATAGAACAATCTGTAACCATCTCAGTACATCTGTCATGTCAGATAAGCAGAAAACAGAAAACAGTCACAAAAATGGGAAGGAGTTGAGTTCTACTAAATCTCTAAGGCATAATTACAGACAGTGCTAAAATATTGCTTTTCAACTACTACCATCCAGCCAATTTTCTTCCAGATGTGTATCATAAGACTACAGTCTCTCCCCCATGCATGCATGCACACCTGCACACACACAGGGGCACACTCACCTTCAAAGCACAGGGAGAAAACATTTGAAAGTTATGGCTTTGATTACAGATACGAACCACAGCTACACCTACTTCCTTGCTGAAAGGTCTAAGTTTCACCTTTATCTAGCTGAACAAATGAAAAAAGTGGCTGTAATTTTTTACACTGGAAAAAAACAAGTTCATATTTTCAGCTCTATAGTGGTTGTGACTATCAGGAAGCAGTATAATAAAAATGAAGGCAATTTTGGAAATTTATGGGTGAGAAGAAATGGAAGGATTAATTATTTGTATACTGACTTTTAAGAGCTTTATCTATGATAAATTAGTTCTTTCCCAAAAATCTTAGTTACTGTCATGGAGATAACTCCAGTGATGGCAGCAACAACAGAACTCCCAACATAGATAACACTGCAAAGTAAGACCCCCTAGTAACAGCACAGTAGCACTGCTAATGCAGCAAGTACAACTTCATGAATAGAAACAGCAGCAGTATTTCAGGGGAGAAAGCTGACATATCAGGTAATTCATAACTACAGTGGCTACCTCAAGTTTTAGAGGAGGCAACAGCATATTTTCAGTAAGTGAGACACTGCAGTCTGGGTTGAATCAGTGAGCTACGTGCAACAAAACATAGTGTCATAGCATGCAGCAACCACTTTCTACTGAGTGAGTCTGTCACTCAGGGCTTTCATACCACTTCCAGTTTTGCTGGGGAAGATCTTTCAAGCTTGACTCCAGCTCCAACCCGTTGTATGAGTTTGGGCTTACTCGGGGTCCTTACACACTTGTCTGAAATTCCTCCCACCTGTGTTTTGTTTGCGCTGTCACTGGCCCCTCTTGTACCGGTACACAGATGACAGAGGCTGCCACCATCATTTATACAGTCCTCTCCTCCCCTCAAGCCCTAATGAAAGATTTCACTCTGATCACGCGTACAGAGCAAAAACCTAAGGTATGCTGAATGCAAGCAGAGAATATTCAGCTCAATATAGGTTTCTGTTTTCCCAATACAAGTGCAAAATACAATAGCGTTAAATAAACAGCACGTGGATTTTGCAAATCTTGTCCTTTTTCTTAAGCAGAATTCATATTAATGAGGTGGAATGCAAGCACAAACAATTCAGAGCACAGCAGCTTACAAACTGTGGCTTTTTTAGATGGTTTCTTTCCACAAGGCTAAGCTCAGCTTGCTTTCGCATAACTGAAGGTTTTTCGTTTGTTTTCACCTCTCATTTCCTGGAATATAAACAAGTACCTACTGATTTGTCCATTTGTTAAGCATCGATTCTTTTAACCATGTTGCTTCCTTCATTTTTTTCCCCACTACTGTTTCTATCTTACTATGGTAAGTGACTTTTAAATGTAAACTGTTTATATAAAATTTAACAAATCTACAGGAAAAGCAAAAAAAAAAAAAAAAAAATCCAGCCACAATAAGTGCAGTTATTTGATGTGTCCCGCTAATAACTGTAAAAACATTTCTGCTCATCTTAACAAAGAGACTATTTAAAACAAATTGCTCTTGGGGAAAAAAAAAATCGGGGTCAACACTACCTACCCTGAGCAGTAGGACTGCTGGGGGCAAGAAGGCACTATGGCAGTTGCATTGCTGGCTCAGAAGCAAAATTCAAGGAACAAAGTTAGATGTGACCCTGTTTAGCATGTCTACAGCAGGAAACATTTAGACATACAAACTTCCTTTACATTAAATATTTTAAGCAAAGAAGATAGTGAACTTTTTTTTGGTATAACAACTTACCTCCACAATATATATATATATCTAACATAAAAAACACAGAACACAAAAAGAATAAAATTTCTGGTTCAAAAAAAATCCCTAAGTGTGTTTAAAGAAATCCACAACACTAAAGATTTCCAGATGTTAGATTAGAATTTATTGGTGTTTGGGGTTTTTCCCCACCTTACAATTCTACTTCTTAGTATCTTTAAACTAAAATTTTTGTTACAAGTGAATAGTTCACAGGAAAGATGAGAATCATTGCCCCAAACAGGCACAAACTCTAATGATACCTTACTACAAAAAAAAAAAAGATTAATGAAATTCATATGTGTCCATACATTAATGGAGAAATATTTAAGTTATGTGGAACCACACTGTACTTTATTGTTAGGATACTAAACAAGAAAAAGAAATAGTGACTCCTTGCACTTGTATTTCTATTAAGCTTTTTGAAGAAGTTAATTTAAAAAATATAAAACGTATGCACAATGTATTTGCATTATATCCATGCACACACATACTGCTACGTCTAAATAGAAGTCTTTTAATTACATGTAATATTTGAAAAAAGAGCGCAAAATTTCTTATCAGCATTACTAAATATTATTCAGATTACCCTGTACTCATTAGTTTTCTGCTAGGCAGCTCCTGTCAGGTCATTTGATTAAAAACAATTTTGGAAGTATCCTGGGTTCTAATTTAGGTACAGCCAAGAATGCTCAAATTAATTTTTGATTACAAGTTTTCCTCTGCTCCCCAAAGGCTAAAAATGTATTAATGCAAAACATACTATGTGATTTGAAATGGTTTTTTGAGACCTATGTTTTATCTGATGACATTTTTCTCTCAGCATTAATCTAGTCTTCCTGTTAACAGTTTCTACGTATGGTGTATAACACAAAAGCCCTATGATGGATTGCAACAAAAGCTCTTTATTATAGTCCTGACAGAGACAGATAACTAATCCAGTGTTAATTTAAAATCAAAACCTTAGTACCAGAACTAAGGGTACAGCTTCTGTGGTTTTAACATATCTATCATAACATACTACCTTTGAAAATGTTCTACAATTTTTCTTGAAAATACATATTCTATATATTAACAATTACCTTTGCTACATAGTCTTTTACCAGTTCAGGATAGACCTATTAAATGCACATGATAATTTTATAACTTAGTGTTACAAAATTTACCAAACGCATGTAGAATGAATGCCAATGTACTTCTATTGCACGGATACAACAACCTGCTTTTCAATGGACGGTATTTTGTGGCAGTAAATAATAAATATTTAAAGAAAAGGTACCTGAACTTCCCAGCTGCTAAGAAAAGTAACCCGGTGGGTACTGGGAAGATAAGGTGTTCCACCCTCGCTACAGCACCACACTCCTATGCTCCCCATCAGCGGTGCATCACCAATTTCCAGAACTCCCCACGCCGAGGGAGCCCCTGGGTTGCGGCACTATTGATCGCAGCCAACACCTCCTGTGCTGGGCTGCTTCGAAACAGGCTGGCCCTCACACAAGGGAATTAGAATTCAACACACAGTGCCCTGCCTTAACAACAGAGCTGTCCTTACAAAGGAAACACAGAAGCGCTCACCCCCGGTGACCAAAGCCTGCCCTTTTTCTCCAGACACAAGAGGAGAACCCCCTGAAGGCAGAGTGATTAAGAAATAATTATTCCTTTGGTACCAAGCTACAACTGGTAAATATTAAATTATGACATGCCAAAAATGAAAGCAATGAAAGCTGTGCACGGGTGACGAAAGGAGAGAAGGGGAATACAACAGTCTGGGCCTTTCATCATGTTGACCTTACTGCTGATTCTGAGAAGGAAACTGGATGCTAATGAAATAATAAATGTTGGGAATCTACAGTAGTAATGAGACCAACGTACAGAGGGCTGTGACTAAGAAACCTCATACCATGCAGGAGCTACTTATGCAGTTCCCATGTATTAATCCACCAGTGATACGCACTATACTAACTAGTACTCACTTACTAAACTAAATAGCAGGTGTCAACAATGACTATCAGAAGCTTTTCATGCTCAAAACATTACTAGAGAATTGAAGAAGTGCTGCTAGTGCTGCAGGAGTCAGAGATAAGCCATGCATTTAAAAAATGAAATTTACATTGCCGTTTATGCTATGACACCAAATGCCTAAATGCATTCCATGCTCTGATACCAAACCCATGAACGACAGATTGTTGGGTTTTATTTTCTTTTTCACGGTTCTGAAGTAAGAATTAAGATATACCATCAAGCTGGATGTACAGATGTGTAATAATCATCTTATTATTAGTGTCTGAGCTTCTTTGTAGATTAATTTTTCCCTCCTGTGAACAATAAACTTCCTCAGAAGAGGATTTGTTGCAAAAAATGTGAATGTGCATAAACAACATTTTGCCCTGTCTACTGCCATTTATGCTACTTAACATGTTTGAACAGACATGCTGCAGGAAAAATGGATTAACATTCACAGAGAAGTTGTTTACTTTTGAACAGAAATGTTATTAAATATTCAACAGTCCAGAAACACTGATGATTTATATTGTTGAAAGCTAGAAACTGATCATTTCATCTTTCACTCAGGATGTGAAGTGAAAGTCCCCACTGAAGTGAATAAAAGATTTGCTAAGTAAAGACTGTAGGACTCAGATGTGCCTTTTTCCTACCCAGTGCAGTGCTGTTTGGGACAATAATTTTTCCAGTATTTTTCCCATTCAATTTTCATCATTTTAGGTAGGGGGTTTTCAGTAATTTCTTGGGTAAACTCTTACAACCAACTACATCTCATACACAGGAAAATGTGTCAATTCTCCCTCTTTCCCTCTCAATTTTGTTCCCCTGCAATTTCAGATTACACATATTAGTTCTTATTTCTTGTTATTTTTAACCTTCAGCTACTTATAGATGTCATACCCTCTCTTTGCTAGCAATTCTACCAAGTTATACATTTTTGGTTTTATTTAGGAGGAAAAATTTTGAAGTGTCACTAATTCCAGTAACATTTATTACTCTTAATCAAGTACTATCTAATTTATCAGCATTATTCTAGCAATGTGGTATCCAAAAGTGAAAACAGCATTTGGAAATTCTTTACTATGAAAGTGGTGAGACACTGGAGCAGGTTGCCCAGAGAAGGTAAAGATGACCCATCATTGGAAGTGTCCAAGGTCAGGTTGGACAGGGCTCTGAGCAACCTGACCTAGTGGAAGATGTGCCCCATGGCAGGGGACTTGGAGTAGGTGATCTTTAGAGGTCCCTTTGAAACCAAATAATTCTATGTTTCTATGAATTCTTTCAGTTATACCGTTATTTGGTGCTATCACCTACTCTAAATTTGCACCTGCATAAATTCAATTTTGCAAGTTAGGCTTTTTTTTCCCCCTGATTAAGTTTCTAATTTGGATGTCCTTCGAAGGTTGAGGTCTGAGGTCCAGACTCTCAAACTCTTGGTCCTTTAAGTAGCTATTCTGAAGTTAAATGAGATTCTTTGTAGGACCACATTTAGAAGTTGCAATAGGAAGCTTTTTCTATTAGCCTAATTTATATGACTTTCAAAGAATAAATACTCTTTTACAGAAAAATTGAAGAAACTACTCATGCCAATATTTATTAACAAGAAATGTGACTCTACTTGCCCTTCTGTTATAACACTCTGATGAAAAATAAATAAGGCTGCATCCTTTGGCCTACAAAACAATCGGTATTCATTCAGCAAATTTATGTAGCAAGTAGAGATTACCTGCATGAAAGTTTTTAAACCTGTTATATCTTAATAACTTATTTCTAATATTTCATAACTTCTGCAAGCCATAGTTTAAACACCGTAACATATAAGGAAAAACATATTTTCCAGACAATATTAAACTTCCTCGTAATTTCATAAGCAGCATTTAAAGACCTCATATTTCCATATGTACTTTTTCCCTAAATTTAAATACTAAAATTAATTCTAGCCAGCATTTACTGTCACTGTCCATGTCTGAGTTTGAGAAATATTCTTGCCAGGAAAGGAATAAATATTGCAGAGAAAATGAATTATTGTTTTTTTTGTGAACACTGGAACTGATTAAAGCTAGTTCTCTCAAGGCTTTTGTGTCATGGTTGATCATCAGCTTTAACTAAAGCTGTTCCCACAATTGGGGTATCCGTAAGATGCCTTTCCTCTCTGGTTTCCTGTATCTATTTACATGTAAACTAATACCGTCACCTTTCCATTGCCCATAACATCCATAAAGACATAGATATCCACAATATGTGCAGGAGTTTAGCAACCTTTCATATATCAGTTCCCCTATGAAATTTGGCTCAAATCAGACAGTAGTTTAGAAATTATTGAGATGAAATAGGAATCACAGACAGACAGAATGACTGCATTCACTTCCTTTTCTTGACCCCAGGTTTGGAAACTTGATTTCTAAAATAACTTGGCTTTGTGCCATGCTTCAAACAACAAATTATTTAAAGTTACTAGCTTAAATAACTGGAGGCACAAACACAAAATAAGAACATTTTGAAATGCACACATCCTTGTGCTTTCTGATTTGGGCTTGGAAATACAACATCAATGGAAATGAAAACTACAGTCACTGACTGGAGATGCCAACTTAGTTTCAACCGGAGGCAAACTATTCATATTTGGAAGCTTTGCAAGGAAACTTATCTTCACAGGGTCAAAAGATTGTTTTCAGTTGTGCATTCCTCTTACATCAGACTTCTTAATAAAGAGGCAAAAAAAGAGGTAAAGATACACCTACAAGGCTTACGGCATCAACATTATTAAATAGCTATGATGTAAAAACCTGCAAGTACTTATTTATTGGGGAAAATAAGGAGTTTTCAGTCTCCAGGGAACATCCATGGCCCTCAGGAGGGTTACATGCGACAAACATAATAACTTCTGTGATAAGGGAAGCACTGAGTAAACACAGATCTCTGCTGGCTTCTTTGAGGGAGTCGAGGGACTGCAGACATGAAAAGAAAAGAAGGTGAATCTGTTTATTCTCTACAATACAACAAAAAGATTAGCCCAGCCAGCCAAGAGGAAGGGCAGACTTAGTAAGGGCGTTAATGAAGTTGTCTCCTGCTATCTTACAAGTATTTAGCAAAGGGGAGATAATGATTGAAAGAGACAGAGAAATAGATTATCTTTAGCTTTCTCTACAGGGAGCTCTGAAAAGATAGCTTGGAGTTGCCAGACTTAGAACTAGTGCATATCATTATCAAGTAATAAAGATACCTGTTTGCCTCAGAGGTAGGTAACGTAAGAACCAAGGAATTCAATAATTTCAGCAATTCCTTCCGCTTTTAAGCTATGTTAAGTGTAAATATTCTGAGAATTTAGGACACAGTATTGGAATAAAACTGTAAAAAATTCTAATTATCAAATATTGGTGCTGTCATCAAAATGTTAGTTTCAAGGGTGGAAAAAGGGAGGAAATGGGCATGGTTGGGAAGACAACAACATAGTCACTTTAGCAGTCTCTGAGGACAGCAGTGGAAAATCACTGCACCTAGCTAAACATTCGTGTTTCCACAGAATGCATGGAAATCACAGGTAAAGAGCCATCCAGTTAATTTACTTTTTTTTTTTTCCTACCAAGGATGTATGGAAACCTCCATGTACTTCGGATTAATTCTATCTACCCTCTTTGAAGTACAGGCACCAAAGGAAGGATGGTTCTTCCCTCCTGAACAACCGCCTGCTGTTTGGAGAACTCACTTGAGAAATGGAAAGACTGATTAAATGATGGAAGCCAGATTAAGAGAAATTAATTCATGCCTCCCTTATTGTAGTAATCAAAAGCATTAAGCCACAGAACATTTTTTGTGAAAGCACTTGAAACTGAGCAAGCAAACAAGGAAGCCAAAACTTATCCAGAAATGGGGATATTAGCTGCAAGTGGCAGAACTCAATTTCCAGATCTTAATCCCAGAAAATATAAGTATGCATTTAAAAATATATATATATTGTCATTAGATAAAACGGTCTCCAGAATTATTGATTAGAAAATTAGATATGCACCCTTCTAGTTTAATGTTCTTGTTACTTGAAAGGCATTTTTCCCCTACTGCCTAGCCCCTCCTCCCCTAGAAGGTGGAAGACATAGGCTTAAATTACCTAGCTTGAGCGCTGCACCCATATTTCTCAGTGCTCTAATATGGCATAACCAGCTGAATGCTCTATCAGTCAGGGACAGCAATGACCACTCTCACATGAGATTAAATCAGTCATAGAACTAGTACCCAGCTCACTTTTTCAAGCTTCTCCTGGGAATGACAGAGAATTTAGGAGGCTGCCCAGACATCTAGACAAATTAAGCACCTCTAAGCATGCGTGGGTGACTCCAGTTAAATGTCTCAGCTAGGCAGGGAGGAGCCTAATGTATTTATACACATAGAGTTAACCAGTCTTAGAAAAGAAATAGATTTGACTATCTGAGAGGTATATGTTGTGAGTGGCTAAATTGCAATTTGGGTAGGATATGTCATCCTTAAACCACCAATCTAATCCTATGCAATGCAGAGGACAACGCTTTATAATCCTATTCATGAACAAAACTCATCAAGCTCCACCTTAAATCTAGTTAAATCCTTGCCCCGATATTAAATTTAAGAACAATTCATTCCTTAGGTGGCAGGAGACAATATGCCAATTCCATTTATGGAATTTATACCAATTCCATTTATGATTAATATTAGTTTTTTCCCATCCTAAAAGTGTTCTTCATTGCTCATTTTCCTTAGAAAATTCTGCCTCTCCAGCTGTACTTCTGTCCTTCTGACTTCTGCCCTAAAATATATTATAAAATATAATTGAATAAAATATGTATGTATTATATATTATAAATACATAAATATATATTTATATAAATAAAAATATAGATATATTATAATTAAATTTAAGATATTTAAAACTTTCTGATGGAAGGACAAGTTGCATAGTCAAGGAGGTTCAGAATACCTTGATTATCACACAGAATTTAGTTCAAGTCAAGAAGTGTTTTTCAGATATTGATTCAGGAGGGGTTTTTTAACTTACAGATGAGAAGACTGTCCAGGAGACTGTAACTAGTCGTCAATGAAATACTGGTCAGGAATCCACATAATCCGGAGACATGTCTGAAAAGGAGTAGATGTGGAATTTAGCACAGGATTCAGCATAGGGGCAGGGTGCTGTATGGCCCAGAATACCTAAGGAGCTCATCAGTGTATGGGAAGAGGATGTAGGGAAACACTAGGAAAAACCCATTGTACAGATCACACCTTGAAGAAGGTAAGCACAGGTGAACACCAAGTCCAGAATGGTTCTGCTATTCTCCAGGGGTTTGCATATGGGTTAGTAGACACTTTTTATATTTACTAATATCCTAAAGTGATTTGCAGGGAGCCTTTAACTAATAAAGAGAAAACATCTCCTTTTTATACCACTAAAGGGATACTTCATGCGCAAGAACATAACAGCTTCAACGGCACACAACGATAATGGCCAGATCACTACAGAGTGCAAGGTGTGCTGTGCTGGACACAGGTTATAGAAGTAAGTGTCCTGAAAACCAAGAGATGTGGGCCAATATCTCTATTGAAGAGACAGTATCTTCATGTCTTGCAAGTTATCTTGAATCAGCAAAGACAGGCATCCATTCTTCTCTGATCCAAGATCTCTTTCTCTTTGGCATGAGAAAATAATTGCAGTAAATTCTTTTCTTGAGATGGGAAGAATTAATTCCATCTCCCTCTGGTTAGAAAAGTAGCTTCTTGTTATTTCAGTCTTTTGTTTAAAAAAAAAAAAAGGTAACTGAAAAGAGATGGAGATGGTAAGGCTAAGGGCTGCTAGGGAATCAGACTAGATGTAGGGGTTACTGAACAGAATGATGTTGAGTACTTCCTTTCAAGTTGTAACTGCTTCAGATCTGATCTCAAAAAAAAGGTGTCAGGAAGAAGTTAGAACTAAGCGGAAGCATCTCCTAAGCAAAGATACAAGGTGATGTCTGAGGTGCAATGAACGCCAAGCCACAAAAACTATCTGCTGCAGTGGAATTGCTCTCTCCTCCACTGAGGGTTGCAAAGTCTTAATATGCCTTTGAAACTTAGGAGGTTGAAGAAAACATTCAGAAAAATTCCACTTAGAACCAGAGGAAAGACTCCAAAAAGGATGCCAAGGTAGCCACTGAATTCTTAAAAAGAAAGGTAAAGCAGCACCCAACTAAATACCTTCCATACAAAAAAACTGAATGACAAATGACAATGCCAAAAACTTGACGGCAAAATCAAGTGATGTTTATTGTGGGGAGTAGCTCCAGAGTTATGTCTCTAAAAAGTAGACCTTGTGTTAGAGGAAAATTTATTATGCAGCAGACAATTTTTGTGCTTAGTGTTGATCACGCTTTTGGTGACAGAAAAAGTAGGTGAAAGACAGCAAGCAGACAAAAACAGCGTTTGGGAAGGAATCCCCTGACCTCCCAATTCAAGTATTGCTGAGAACTGATTGACTTTGAGTTATATGTGAAGCCAAAGAATTTTACGAAGGGTGAGTCTTCTCTTACAGCAGTTCTCACCCATGCAAGAACAGAACATTGTCATTTGAGCTCACTCACTGGGTGGAATCACTCCTGTGGTGCTGCAGTCTTATGCCGTAGGATTTCCTTCACACCGTGACATCTGCTTAGGCCAAAGATTTCGAGACGGTTGAAAACAAACGTCATTTGAGGAGCAGACTAGGGATTTGGGTAGCTACAGAAGTTCTTCTAGTGTCCTTGCTTTAGTACCACCAGGGAATGACACATACTCTACAGCTCTGATTTACAGACATCTGAGACAACCAACCTGCAGCATTCTTCAGAGTATGCTACAGAAGCTTTGAAGTCTCAGCAGAAAAGCAACTCTCTCAACTCTGGGTAACTACTGAACTGGAAAAAGTATGAGCAACCAAGAAAGTGGCTCTAGGTATGGCAAGTATATTATGGCATCAAGGTCTGTAAAGCACCAAGATGTAATACTAAGAACTTTAGACTAAGTAACAGGGCTACCAGAAGGATGACCTATACCCACTGAGCAAGAGTAACCCAAAGTTTTCCCCCATTTGCCTTGTATATGAGGGTGTCAATCAAAATTTTTAGAAATGAGGAAACTTCCTGCCATGCCTCTCTGCCTCTCTGCAAGTTAACAAGTCTTAGAGCAGTTTTTTAAGGAATGAGGAAAGCAAAGCCATCCTACCTAGTAGAAAATAGCTGAAGTATTAACAGAAACAGCTTGGTTCAGAACTTGTCCCTGAAATGCACAGTGGTATCACAGTCAGAAGCAGTCTTATTTGTCCTTGATGAAAAGTCTGGCTGAAGTGAGAGGACTTTGAACAGTTAGGTCTAGGATCCAAGCCCAAAACAATGGATTTTCTCAGAAGATTACATTAAGAGCATCTCCTTGAACCCTTCACCTGCATCTGGCTCAAAACATCTGCATTTGCCAAAGACATAGTACAGACATGGAAATGAAATGAAATGTAGCAGCCACTCAATGTCCAAACTTTGAAGCTCACAGGCTTAGCTGAAGATTACTCCGCAACAATAAGAATCCAACTTCTTAAAGGAAATGGGTGAACCCTGAAGAAAACCATACCATGAGTAGAAGGTCCATAACCAAACATACAGGGACCAACAAACAAACAATAAAAATTACACCACAGAAGAGAATGCAATTTTAAAAAAGCAAAAAAGTAAGCAGGATCCCCCAAAAGCCTACAAATTATTCTGGCACTGTAGATAAGCATTTGAAGATCTGACCTGGACAGACAGTTGAAAGGAGTGAAGAGGAGCAGAGCAGTCTCTGCATTGTGTGTACACGGGCTGACACTACCCTCAAGCGTGCTACTGAAGATAAACACATCTCCAGTCTTGAGAACTGCAGCATATCCACAGCCTGTTTTTGAAAGGGAAAGGTAAATGCCTATGCAAATATTACTTCATGTATTTTATCAGAGGTGGGAGAATTCCACTAATCAATGCCAGGAGACTATTAAAAACAAAATGAGAAGTTTTCTTCCTCTTTAAAACACAACTCCTACCTAAACTGTCTCTTAAGAGACATAGGCAGATGAGAGTATAAAGGCATCACTGTGACTAGAATCTCCAGAGAAGTTTCAGAAACATTCACATAAATTGGACACATTCATACACAGCTTAATGGGAATATTAATCAGGCAAATTCAGATAAGTGTCTGTCTCTTTGTCAGTAAAAACTAACAAAATGAAATTAATTAAAATAATACTCCTCTACAGTAAATTGTTGATTTCAATAAGATAGCACAGAATAATTTTATACCACTAAAATTCTTAGCAACTGATTTGAAATAATCTAAAAAGAAGCTGAAGATCTATTTCTTGGGGAAAACAGAAATGTAAGAAATACAAGCTGTAAATAAAATCCTTGCCTTACCCTATGTACCACAATGACAGAGGCAATGAAAAAACAACTGCTTGTCTCTTCTGCAAGATCTTCAATCAAAACCTTTATCAAAAGGCTTTATCAAATAACGAAGAAGGAAAGTAAAAAGCTTGTTCAAAAAAACCCCTACCTTTAGTGCAATCCCAAAGAAAATAATGCTACTGACAGCAACAAGTAAAAGCTAAAGCAGCCACCAAATGCCATTTGCTTTACTTCCAGATCAATACCACAAAAGGAAATAGACATGGTTATGCACTTAATAGAGTAGATAAGTTCCTACTAGTAGTCTGGAGATACTTTGCAACAGTAAGCAGGAGAGAATACTACATTGGTGACAAAACTGATACTGCTGTTTATTCACTAAACACACGCATATTTTTATGTTTATTTAGAGAAACAGTGAAAGGTTCCAAAGATGAGATTTAAAAAAGAAAACTTGGTGTGGCATATATGATTTCTGCACATTTCTCAAAAACCATGCCAACTTCATCTGTGTTTTTATAACCTATAACCTCAGTTTAGTAGTGTTGCCAAAGGGCTAGACTCTCATGTGGGGAAAAACACTACCAGCATTCACACCTGAAACAATGACTGGAAAGATTAACGAAATTACCAACTCTGGCTCACTGCAGTGCACAGGTTGTAGAAATGCTCCTAAATTTTTTGCACCAACACCAGAACTTCTGCTTTGAACTACATGCATGCAAAAAGTGGAACAAACAACAGAGCATCTCAAATTATGGAATACATGCACATGCTAATTTTCCGGGAAAAAAAAAAGCCATATGCAAACAGTTATAAATAAACCTCTTGTCATGTCTATATTTTCTTTTCCAGTTTAAGTCCCTGGCTATAAATGAAGACTGGTACCAGCTTAGATAATTAATATTTAACTCACATGGGAACTCCTACGTGCTTGGAGTTATTCTATTAGTACTGAGATGATCCTTGCCATGTACATGTTTAGATGAACTAACGTTTAACTCACATGGCAACTCCTACATGCTTGGAGTTATCCTATTAGTGTTGAGATGATCCATTCCAATGTACGTGAGTCAGGGGGAGGGAGGGGCACAGTAATCCAAGAATTAAAGCAACAAGAAAGGAGATGTTTCAAAATTTATATCCCAATCATACACTGAACCCACTTTCCTCCAGGGAACTAACTAGACAGAAATTAACTAAAAGGAAAACAACAGGAAAAAGAAAACCCTCCTGTTTTGTTATTAAGCTACATCACGAGTCCAAAGCATCTTCTTCCAATACCCAGTTTATATCAGGCATGACTACAGGGAAAAAATTATGCTATTGTAAGAGGAAAGGAAGAAAAAAATATCAAAAAGCAACCTTGTACAAGACTTTACAGTAACACCATTAAATTATCATTGTGTATTTAGACAACCTTATCCATAAATAAAAAGGCTGAAAGTGATTGTCCAGCACCTGTAGTCATAGTCATTCATACTGAAGACTATAAGTTTACCAAGCCCTAATTATTTCCTACAGAGAAATTATTTACTATTGCTTTAACTCAAAAATATTACTACTTAATGAAGAAAGAGAAGCATCTTGTCACATAAGTAGAAAAATAACCACGTGATGATACAACAGTTAAAGCTGTTCAACTGTTAACTTTGAGACCAAGGAAAAGAAGAGGAGGTTCTTGTTCTTTGTAGACCCAGTCAACACAACAGCACAGTAGCAATTAAATTGAAACAAAAAAGCTTTAGGAACTGGCTTTTCTCAGTACAAAAGTAGATTGCTGCACTTTGAAGGTACTTTGCTAAGAATGTTTCATTTAAGTCTAAAATTTCAATCACTGTAATTTTTTAAAGTGATTTCTAATAGCCAATATTGAATAAGCAGAATGTGGAGAAAATAAGTTTCCACAGTTCTCAGAAGTTTGCATGAGACTGATATATTCATGTCTTCAAGAGGCCCCAGTTTCCTGCCTGCCACTTCCAACTTGCCTAAAGATCACCTGTTCTTCTAAACGTAACTGTAGATGAGAACAACAATTTTAAAAATCCCCTTTCAGCTTCCAGTCAGGATTGCTGAAGTAGTACTGAAAATATGATATTGGGCACCCCTGGACGCAAGGTGAGTGCAAAGACCACGAAGCCTGCTAAGATAGATCCACAGAGTGAGTTCCTTGGCAAGAAAGCACTCTTACCCAGAGACTCCATCCCCACTTCAGGAAGGCCTGGCATCTCCTGCAAGATAAAGACACACCACTGCAGAAAGCACGAGAAGCTCTGCCAGGGCTTCCCAAAGGAGGCTCCCCTTGGGACAGCTGGGAGAATTTCCTGCTGCTTTGAGACACTTTGGAGAGCTCCCAACTTGAAGGTTGGGCTCTTTAACCAGCCATGTTCAACAGAGCATCTCTCCTGTCTCCATTTGCTTCCTAGCCCCTGCAGGCTTTCTGAGGGGGAGGGAGGCAGCAAAGGCACCTTCTGCCAAAGTGCTCTTCTTTTCAGCCTGCCACCCTGCAGAGGTCATTCTGGAATAGCTGTCTCTGTGTTGAACCCATCCAGGTGCTCAGGAGACTGAAGGCTGCAGCAATCCACACTGACCAAATACCAAGAGTGCTCCTGTGGGAGTTTTTTAAAAGGCTTTAAGAATCATAAAGCTGCGTACAAGAGCAGGGAAAGTTCCATGTCCTCTACAGTCCGTTCTTCCATTCTAAGGAAGGATCAATTATATGCAAGTTATTGCTAGCAAATGATTGGTTAACCTGTCCTTAAAAACATCCACAGATGTCTCAGAAAGTCTGGCAAACTCCCCAAGTAAGTTTTTGCAATGTTTCACAAAAATCATAAGTCACCTGCATATTTGAGAGCAAGTATCTTTCATTATACCTGGGAATAAATCTTATTTGTCCCAAACAAAAATACTGGGCAAACACAGGAGAAAAGAAGGGGGGGAGAAAGTTCTCACAGCAAAAATAGCTCATCTAGAATAAGATCTAACCCCCAGAAAAATGTACCTTGGTTTTCTGCCTGTCTCAAAGCTTCAATCACATAAGCTCTGGCAAATTTAACTCAAGCTGTCAGTGGTGTCTGCTGATATACTGAGCCGAGAACAGGTAAAAAGCAGACAAATGTCCCACCTTTGCAAAGGGGCATCAGATATGTGGGACAGACAGCAGAGAGCTGCACCTTAAACCTCCTCAACAAACTCCAACAGAATTTGTTTATCAAGAGCCTCAGTCATCTATGTTGGGAGCATAAATGTCAGCTACTCCAGGACTTGTACTGACTCCAGGTAACTGCCAAAATGATAGCAAATCTACAGTCCTTTATCCCTTTCTTAAGTAAGAAATATAGTTTATACCAAAATATTATGTTTTTATTCAACAGCATAAGAAAAAAAATATACGTAAGTCCAAGCTAAATATGACAGAATTTGAGCAGTTCTGCTGTTAACCCAAGCCAAAGTCATTTCTCAGTTAGATCACTGGATGGCTTGTGGAATGGGTAAACGATCCCCAAGTCCTCTACCTCTCAATTGAAATCCAGGTTAGACTGGGACTGGCTGGCAATAACTACTAAGTGATTCTTTTCAGTGACCTGTGCAGAAACAGACAATTAACCAAGTGCATAATGATAAAACTCCATCGCTCCAACAACTTTATCCACAATTGCCAGTATCAGAACAGCTACACAGGGGTGAAAGTGTGCAGTGAAAACAACGGAATTATGTTTTTAGTCACAGACTAAAACTCAGTTATGCTGAGTCTCTTCTATGTCAGTGCAATAACCTCAGGGCAGCGGGGATGACTATTTATAGAGAACATGTTTACCTTCACCTACTACTATACCTCTTAAACACCTCTTACATGGAAATACTAATCTTAGCCTATAAGAGAACACCTGCCTGAAAAGAAAGGCAACCGGATGAATAAACTGAGCCTGTCTTCCTGTGGTGAGGATTTCTGAACTTTGAACAACACAAGCTCTGTTTTTGAGGCTGCTTCCTACATGCAAGGTTCCAAGGTTAGTACCAGTTTCTAGTTGTGCACCACCCTCAATTACCAGCATTCAGACAACAATCAGATGCTCTCTGATTTATCACTTTAAAGGTGAATGTTTTTAAAACAGCACTGTAGAGAGCTGCATATAATCATCATACTCCATACCAAGATGCATTTTATTCACCTCTGTAAACTGAAATGGGGAGAGAAAGAGACTATCGCCAAGCATAATTATGCGCTGCACAGTATCCTGTAAAGTTGGAATGTGCTTACATCTGACTGAACACGCTAACACAGTCTGGCACTGCTGTCCCAGCAGCAAGGTCCTTGGTTCTCCTCCTGACATTGTAATGAACAACCCTATCACCCAGCAGCTCTCCTGCCATTACTGCAACGGCATCTTAAACTGCGGAGTTCGGACGAGTCTGTAATAACCCCTGAAATGCACACAGAGAGAAGAAAGATTCCTAGTAATTTCCAAATAAAGAACCTCATGAGGGAGGGGAGAAAATAAGCAGAAGTGTATTAGTCTGCTAATCCACCTCGAGGCTCTCTCCCCTAGCGAAGGCCCTGATAGTTCTTGTAATTGTAATGAGGCCAATTCAAAGTAATAAGAAATGGTGGTAGAAATATTCCAAGTATTTTTCAGGGATTAATTAAAAAAATTCAAAGCAGAGAAATCAGTACATCAACAGAAAATATTAAATTTTGCATTTACCAAATTATTTTTAAAATAAACATATGCACTACCTGGGCAGGAAATTTCAATAATTACAAATATTGTACACACACAAAAATGTAATTCTTAACTTCAACTGGTAATACTGCTGGATTCTTCACTTATATTTTCCTGCTGAAGAGAAAAGAATGGCAAATTTCACAGGAAAACTAAGAGCAAGTGTTAAAGCTGTATAATTGTTCTGAGAAATTCAAGCTAAAGTGTTACCAGAAACTACATAAACACTATATTCAGTTTCAATATGTTTTAAACTGTCATCTTTGGCTAGGTGCATACTACATTTGCCACATTTCTGTGTTAAAGAGAGCGTTTCACTTTTTTAGTATTAAAATAGACTCAAGACACTATATAAATTAAGCATGAAGTAACTGCTTGTTCCTATGTGCTATGGAAGACTTCCTCATGCATTAATGGAACATGTATATAAAATAAGACAATTAGAAAGTCTTGAAACAGTTTGTTACATATTTTAGCAGCTTATTTTCTGCATTCATACTTCTATTTTTAATTCCTTCTGGCAATACAGAAATATAAAGAAAACGGAAGGACTTCATTTCACAGCTCTGAAGGGTTGCTGAATTTCAAACAATGAATTTCGGAGGCAAAGAGGGGAGCACAGACAGTACTTACTTACGTTACTCACATTATTTAAACTGCAAGCTTCCTGGAGCTTGTTTACTGAAACAAGGATGGTTAATCCTAAGTATTCAGTAAATTCCACAGATCAGCTGAAAAGTCTTCTGAGGCACAGATTAAAAAACTTTCACCAGGCATTCTTAGTTCATGCATGGTTAACTGCTTCAAAATACCATATACGAAATCTGTGCAGGTAGAGAACACTCTCTGCAAATCCTGCTAGGATAATTCTAAATTGTTCAGGGTGTTAAATTTAGATAAAATTAATCCAAAAAAAGGCCAAATGATTTGCATGGGTTCTCGTAGAACACATAGAACAAAGGGTAATGAAGTGATCATGAAAATTGCAAAGGTTTTCTTTTTGTGCTTATTATTATTTTTACTGTGGGATCATGTTGAGACTCAATTTAGTGCTAGATGCTGAATACAGACATTACTCCTGCCCTGAAGATCTTACTTAGCTTTAGAGGTCAAGTCCCAAATAACTGTGGAATCCTGACCTACTGGTACCAGACTCACCTAATACTAGAGATCAGAAGGAGGAAATGCTGATTGTGTGACTTGGTTGGGTTTTTTTTTTTTCTAATTAAGAGCAAATGCCATTTGATTTGTTTTTTTAACAAAACAAGTTATTCTCCCCTTAAAACGAGTGTGTTATACATTTAACACAAAAATGTTCTGTGAATTATATAATTCTAATGTTACTATTCTGGCTGATCTGTTCAGCTATTTGTTCCATTTTATTATTCTGGGCTTCCAACAAAAGAGCTGGAAAAAGTACACATTTGCATATTTCTACATCACCATCATTTCTGCATTAACAGCATGTACTATGCAGCTCACACTTTCAGTGCACAGCACTTGAAACATTTAATTTTTGTTCTTTTCCGTGACATTTCTTCTTTTCTAACTTTCATTTTATACACAATTACATTTTAAACTACATTTTAAATGCTTAATTTTATCAAATTATTAGCGCCTATGTCTCAATATTTATGGAATGCATGAGTAACACAGCATACATTATTTATACTTTAGCATTACGATAGGAACTGAAAATTCAAAGGAATATTTTAGATCAATTTCTTGTCCTAAATAAAAGCATTAATATACCAGGTATATTGGAAACTTTGTGAAGGGAAGCCTAGGGACACAAAATATACAGGTAATGGTAAACCGTGCTAGGCGTACAACAGAACTATGTATTAAAAAGGGAGTTTAAAGTAAAATCTAAGTAACAAACTACCATTTCAGTGACTAGCAGACAAGCTGCATGAATATAAATTTCAGATGGAAATAAAGTTTTGCTGCATACTGCTACCTGCCCAACCATGATAGTGACACCAACCACAACAGAGGCATCACCTGCTAATAGACATCAGAGGTGTAGCAAAAGCAGAACATTAAATTGCATTAGACATTATGTAGATGGAAAAACACCATTACTATGACATTTTTTAGATCCCACTGATTGTTTAGATCAGAGGTTGTTTCATGGTTAGCATCACAAACCAGGAAATAGAACCCATGACATGCCTACACTGAGGAACGCACAGAGCCAGTCCAAGACATCACAGTGAAAGTGCCACTGAAGCAGTAACTATAATGTACTTAAAACTGGTATCACTGCATGAGCAACAAAAGGCAAGCACAATTGCCACAGTTATGCTAATCTTCAGAAAGTGGAAGTATATCAAGATGAGGATGACTGTTAAACAGGCCAGAAGGGGCTCCTAAAACAACTGAATCCTCACAGGCACAAGTAGGGACTACTGAAGGATATTGTATCATATCGTTATCGGAAGTGCAGTGCCAGACTACACAACTTGCTAAAGCAAATGCTGGTACAGGGTACAGTGTAATCAGCTGACTAAACAACTAAGTCATTAAGTCACTAAGCAGAGGTTCAGTTTAAAATGAAAGTAACTATGGAAGAAGCTACAGTGCAAGCAGACAAACTAACATATTGCCTTAGCGCCATGGTATTCACCCAATGGTTCTAATGAAACACAGGATCAAGTAGTCAAGTGACTACAACTTCTGTGGTACCTAAACACTGGGGCGGACAAATGCAATGCCAGAGTTAGGAAACAAAACATTCTGGGGAATGCGTTTTGGTAAGCCTGAGATTTGATAATGCAAAGTACAATAAAGGACAGAATTAGTGGACATCTCGCTGAATACAATCCATCAGTGAAGAGCCAACGAAGCTTCTGTAGAGGCAAGTCCCACCTTACAAACCTGCTGAAGTTCTCTGCACAGGTTACAACCTAGTGCCCAAGGGTGATCCTGCTCACATAGCCTACTCACTTTTTTAGAAAAGCTTTAAACAAAATTCCTCACTAAAGGCTTTTCAGGAAATTAAGCTGCCAAGACATAAAAGCAAAGGTTGTGGTAGGGAAAAATAACTGATTAAAATAGAGGAACCAGAAGACAAGAGTTCAGACTCAGCTCTCACAATGGAGGAAATTGACTTGCACAGGGGGCTGTACTGGGAACTGTCCTGTTTAACACATGCATAAGTAACATGGCAAGAGAGAAGGAGAAAGGGATGGCAGTACGTCTGTGAGGTGAGAAAACGTACTGATGGCACATACTTATTCAAGGTAGTAAGGATGACTGCCTTAGAGAACAGCAAAAACACCTTATCAGTATGAGTGATCAGGTGATAAAATGGCTGGTGAAATTCAATTTAGATTCATGTAAAACGATACATGTATGGAAAACTAATCCTAGCTTCATATATAAAACAAAAGGCTCTCAGTAGACCAGTAACACTAAGGAGCAGAAGAGTGGGGTTATGCTGGATAATTCCATGAAATCATCAGCTCAGTGCTTGCCCATACTAAAAAAAAAAAACAAATCAGAAATTCAAGAAGCACTATGAAAATGAGGAAATATTAGGAAAGGAAAGAGTATAAACCAGGAAAAGGTCATTCTATATAATTCTATAAACTTATGTTTGTTCCATACTTTAAATATTGCATGAAGCTTTTTGCCTGTTCCTCTCAACAGAGGACACAGTAGAAGTAGAAAGGGTTCTGAGAGGGTAAGAACAACCTACAGTATGAACTGCCCCATACAAGGAATGCTCAATAGATTGGCACCCTTCCGTTTGCAAAAAAAACATGAGTTTGGGAGCTGCAGTGACAGGATCTATAAAATCTTGAGTAGCAACACCTTAGAGACTAAGTATACATGGTTTCTTCCAATAAAACAAACATAAAGGTAGGAGGAGCCAGGTTCACAGCGAATATGGCAGGACTTCAGGCAATGAGTGGCAGCCCCCTGGACTCTGTGCTGGGGACACTGAACGCAAGAAGCTCACATGTTGAGGTCAAGGGAAAATCAGACATGCACTTGTGAGGGAGATTCACTGCAAGTACCTAAACCCCCAAAATTTTACAAAACCTTCAAGATGAAAATGCTCAGAAGCTGAAGGAATATTAGGAAGTATCCTAGGGGCTAATGTTGTTCTTATTCTTCTCTAAGCATCTGCTGGTGGCTACTGTTGAAGTGAGAATTATAGTTTGGTGCAGAATTCATTATTTGGTTAGCTATTTGGGTGCAACATTTTCTGCAAACTACTAACAAACAATTCACATTATAAAGACTGAGATAAGAGGGTACAATTGTATCTAATACCTTACATAAACATAAATACTTAAAAGATAAGCACTCAAATTGCATTCCGCTGTCCTTGAACTCATGTTCATGCAGAAGTTCCTGCATTTAGAAGCCCAAACCCCTCTTGCAATTTACTTGCTGAACCTATGAAAGTTAGGTAAGATTACTAGTACAGTAAATAGTTTCTCTATAATCATTTATTTGAAATAACATTTCCTCTGGATTTTAGGTATTTTCCTTTTTTTACTTCCTTTTTAAAAAACATATATTTATTCTCAGCTTTTATCAAGAGAATGATAATTTCTAAATACTCTCTGTATATTACTGTAGCACATTCATTGGTCATCTCATGGCTGTATTTTTCTCTTTATTTTTTCATTGGATTGCTCCATTAGGTACATCGCTACATAAAATTCCTGTTATATGCTATGAAAGTCCAGTCCACTTGAGACAGGTGCCTTGAATGTTCCTGTCATACAATTTTTCTTTAACCAAGTTAATTTGATACCTACTGCAGGGCTATAAAAGATAAAACTTTAATTGAAAGCTATTTCAGAACCACACAACTCTATATGGTTAAACACTCCTTCCAATTTCCAATCTAAGGTATTCATGCCCCACCTTACAGATGTTTGTTCTTTTGCGAGAACCATCACTGATCTTAAGCAACCCTTCCTTTAGCGTTTACCCTCTGATGTTCTTACGGGGGGTGGGGAGGGGAAGGTCACAACTCCTTTAAACTTTAACACTGTATATCAAATAAATCACTCTTCTAGTCCTTAGCTGCATGTATTACAATAATAATATATCATTCCTGAATACAAAATTTTACATTGGGTCTTTCCAGTGCTTTGTAAAATGGCACTATTTTATTTCTATTTCAGGAATACTTCATCTAATACAGCCTAAGATCAAATGTGCCTTTTACAGAATTCACATCTACTGGTAGGTGTAAAAATGCTTTTTTTGACATTTCCCCTTTCTATTACATTTCACCCTAATCAATTCAGTCTTCAGAATTATTCAGTCTTTCCTCTGTAATATCATCTTTCACTATTTAATGATGCTTTTCACTGTCTTGTCTACAGATTTCATCAACATCTTCCCACTTTCTGTGTACTGATGAAGACTAGTATCTCCAAGAGACTTACAACAGGAGACAAGAAAATAAGAGACAGAAGAACATAGACACAAACACTGGGATTAGTATCACCTATGCCTTTTTAGGTAGGTATTTGACAACAAATTATAAGGAGGGTTTTGATGGACTATAATGAAGTGTTTTTACAGAAACTGAATAGTGAATATCATTAACACGAGCATGACAAGCAGCACAGTTCTGTATGACTATGCATGCAAATTGCACCTGGAAAGTTTTCTTTACATGCAGACTGTCCATTTTGTAATATACTGTGCACTGAAAACCTTTTAAATTTTTTTCATTGCTTGTGTTTCTTTTCTATTAAAGATACCCTCATCAGGAATCAAAGATAAGGCTGCTTTCAGAATGTTTAAAATGAAATTTTTTATACAACTGAAAAATGGAATCTTTTATTCTCTGTATACAGAACTATCAAAAACAACAAATGTGATTTCACTGAATTAACTGTACCAGTTTTAACTGCTCTTGTTGAAGTGTATCCAAGGGTCAGAGCCAAAATAAGACTCAGCACTAAAGGCCAGAGCATAAAAAATCAGGCAGCTGGCTCTAAGGATTGAATTCACAGGCTCCATTAAGCACCTTCTTTGTCTATATACTGTATGTACCGCCTTAGGTATAGAAAAATAGTATTTGCAATATTCAGTACCCTGAGTAGAGAAAATACCTACAACCACCAAAACAAAATGTGCAAGAGAAATGTATTTCTGAAATTTTACCTCTTTTATAGATTTAGATACCTAAGCTACACTTGAAGTAAGCACCTCAAATTACATTAAACATTTCCCACATTTAGTTTTCTCAGCCATATTATCTGTATCCAGACAACTGGATTAATTGATGTTATTGCCCATTTCTCACACAACAGCCCAGGAACTAAAGCACTAAGGGGAAACACTGATCCACTAAGCAGAAATTCCCCATCTATTCAGCTCCATCCCTCTCATTTTCTAGGAGAATGTCTTATGCATGGGGATACAGGCATTGGTACCCTTTACGTTTCTGAAATCTGGCAAAGAAAAAAGAGCTGTCGTTTGGGCTTAACGCCCTACTATCTATGTGCATCAAATGTGCTCAGCTTATTCCTCCTGGTTTGCACTACTGGAAGAATACGGTAATAAAAATGTCCACCCATGGTTTCTAAACAGCCTTTGCTGGGACTTAAACACCTAAGTGTGCTGATGGCTGCACCTCCAAACCTGGGCTCAGCACAGTCTTCGAAGTTTTCACACTGGTGATAGTAATATAGATTTTTCAGTTATTCAGATCACTCTCTTGACTTTAGAAATCTGAATCCCACGCAAACTCAAAGCTCAGAAGGTATTGTAGAAGAGAATAGCTGTGTACATGCCTTTCCTGTCCTTATTCTTTGCCAATGCCATAGATAGAGTATAAGATTTGTTTCCTCCATTTTGGCTTGGCTCTGCACAGCTCTTCATCTCTTAAGCAGCACTTCACACATCTCTGTGTTTCTGGAAAGTCATCCTTTGATTCTGTGAATTTAATTAAGTTAGATATTTTATATGTATTTTTCTTAACATTAGGTTTTTTTTTTCCTAACATTACTGTTACTCTACATTAACAACCTCAAAATTAATGCTTTGCCTGGAAAGATGATATTTTTCTAGTTCAGGAAACATTTCAAGTATAAAAGACATATCTCTTTATCACCTCAAAAACTAGCTGTCATTTGCCATGATAATTAAATATATGTGCAATGCAGTGATGATAGGATATGTCAGTAATTTCTTCAGCACCATGCTTTAATACTCTTTTAACATATGATGAGCATACACATTTTTATATACCTGTGCTCAATCAAGCACAGTCTCTTAAGTTCTAAAGCACCATTTATTTTAAAATATTTTCTAATCCCCCCCTGCCATAGTGGATTATCCCACTGTAAGGCATATTTCAATAAAATCATATGCTTTCAAGGATTCTGACAGTTTCTGTGGCTACTTCTATCTTACGTCAAGGTTGTACATGTATTGTATGTACAGCTGCATATAAAAACATTTCTTCCATCCCTCTTCCTCCACATGAAGGGAAATCTATGGTGCTTACTATCAAAAGGCAAAAGCAACTTTACACCATAAAGAAATTTTTAAAGCTTATGAAAATAAATTACTGCAGGTTAATAAAAGCTGTTGCATTACAACTGTAGGGCGTTTTCCAGTTCTGTAACACTGAATACATATAAGCATACAGGTGCAAGGGTACACACACAACACAACCAAAACCAGCTCTAGGATAGGTTTCCTGTTACAACATGGTAATATGCTTGTGAATTGGAGCCCTTAACATACAAGATAGTTTTGCGAGTTGTCTTGGTCAATTTTTTGCCACCTACTCTTACACAAATTTCTAGAGCATTATGTCTACATTTGAATTATTAAAAGAACAAAACCACAAACCCCAAAACAAGCAAACCACAAATTATTCTTCACTTTACTTCCCAAAGTGCAGCTCTGTTAGTGGTTAGAAGGTTTTCTACAGGGGAGTGCAACACTGTTTACTATTAGGAAGTAAAAATGGCCTCTACCATTCACTTTTGTCACTCCATCTATTAAGACCATTTCTTGGAGATAGTAGTAGATTTGAAAAAAAAACCAACCACCAAGTAAGTGTAAATCATCAAGGCATGGAGAGAATATTTTTTATTTGTGACTTCCACAGGTATACCCTGTGAAAGTAAATCTGGCTTAATCCTCTTGCCTGAAAAAAATCTGAAAGTTCTTTTCAAATGCTTTAAAAAATGCAGCTTCTCTTTAATAAGCATTAGCAGTGAAAGCAGCACTATGGAATGAACCTCTCTTAAATATTCATTGCATATCTACTAGATCAATGAAAAAGGAATAAATATTTGCATCTGATAAGCTGTTTGCAAGGATAAAGTTAACATTTGTTTAGGAAGTGATGTTACCCATTCCACAAGCATCCTGGGAGCCTTTTGTGGAGCAACCTTACGAATAGTTCTGGCAAAGAAATGCCAGCTGACTCTAAGGAAGAAATAAAGGGAAAATTATGAAGTTCTACCGCCCTAGAAGAGAGATCCAAGGGATGCAGTCTGCAAAAGACCTGATAGTTAATTTAGCACTACGAAAGCAGCACTTGGTCAGATCTGTGAACAACTGAGAGCACAGCATGACTGAATGGATAACACAAAAAGTGAATTTATCCTTACTTCAGACAAATTCAGAATCCTAAATTAAACCATTCCAACAACCCTGGGTGACATATGTATTTGGACAGAGTTTTACAGAAATTCTGGACTCAGGCATATACCTCTGATTATCAGCTAATACCAAAAACAGAATACATAGTGAACTAGTGATGATAATGGGTTTTTTCAACACAAACAATGTTTCTCACTCTCAGTTTTGCAGGGTGCTCTTCAACCTGCCTCTAGGGGAAGGAGTCTCTTCAAGAACAGGGAGTCCCTGTTAATGGTACATGTAACTCTTACAGTACCTTCAGTTCTTGAGAGCTGTAGGCAGTCCAACACAGAGCTGAAGTTTTAGATCATGGTTTCCATTGCCCATGATGTACTCATAAAAAAAAAAAAAGGCAAACAAACAAAAAACCCCAAAACAACAACAACAAAAAAAACAACCCCCCAAATAACAGCTTGGGAAACAATATCTTAAAATGTGGATTCTGAAAACCAATATATTAAGGTCAGTCACCCTACATTAATTAGTTGTATACAGATGAACTAACAGCAAAAGATCCATGTTTAATTCTTCTTCTTCCATGTAGATCATAACGTATCTAACTATAAAAGGCCATTTCATCCTTTCCTTGGGTGATGTTAACAAGATAAAACACTATTACAAGCCAATCCTAAATAACTGAGTTGTATATAAGTAATCTTGAAAACAAACAAAGATAAGAATTTGTGAAGAAAAGGAAACACTACTCTTTCTAAACCTGGAAATGAAAAGGCTTGGGAAAAGTAATGCTTCCTTCTCTTTGAAAGGTATTCCCATCAGTAGAAGGCACCAGCATCAATGTCGCACCCCACTTACTCTGTTTTGTTACTGATATGCATGCTTAGATAAAATTTTTCTAAGACATCAGTGTTTACTGGCATAACTTGGAGGGTAGCCTCACAGATTGTTTCATAGCCTCGATGCCAATTCTGCTAAACAAAATTTAAAAAGGCATACACACCAGAACTGTAGTCATAAATATGTACATAGAGTCCTTAATGTTATGAGATGACTGTGATCATGCCAAGCAGCCAGATTAAAAGCATGTAAAATGATTACATCATATTTTTCACAAAGCCAAGGAAATGCAGGGGGTTTTTTAAAATGTTTAAAATATCATAGTTAAATTAGCAGATATAAAATTGCTGTTAAAACTACTACTTTAAAAAACTCAATTAGAGTAATAAGCTTACCACAGGACATACCTTGCAAAGAATAAAAGATGTGAAGGCTGTATGTACCTTTTTTGAAGTTGTTATGTAATGCAATTATTCAGTGTTGCAATACAGACCTCAAACTAGTCTACAGCAAGGTTATCAGCTCAATTCTGTTAAGACAAAGTAATGATGAAAATCATCATGAAATAAAAATGTATAATGTACAATTTTTTAAACCCAGTCTATGAAATAAGACACATTTGCCATGTCACATAAAAATATGGGAGATGTATTCCACAGAATAAAAGCTGAATTGGCATTTTGCTCTTGGCACCTTTGTAGATGATTACTTACCTTTTTCTTCCTGCTCTCCTTTAGCAAAGGAGAGCTGAAGACATCAGACAGCTAACTCGGGTATTATTTAAATATAAAAGAAAAAGAATGCATGAGATCCCAACTGTCATATTAAAATAAAACCTCATGCTCTGCTACAATGTCTGAAAGGAAGCCTCTCAATTAGAAATAAGAGATCACACATTCCCTATCCCAAAGCCTGTGGAAATCTCAATCCTACAAACTGATCAAAAAAGAATGCTTTTGTAGTTCTAGTCAGTCAAAATAATTTGTAGGAATAAGACCAAAAGTCAAACGGATATAAATTTATTAAAGACAGAAGGAATTAAAAAAAAAGAATACTGTGGTCAAGATGGACACAGACCTTATTTTGTACATACAAGGCATTAATAACTAAGGGGTTTGTTCTGGTTAACAAAAAAGGGGGAGGGGGGAAAGGAAATTACATTCAGGGGTCCAGAGTTCCTAGGTAGTGCTCATTGTCTCTATTTAATTTTTACCTTCTATCTGCAGGACAAGTAGTTTGCATTTTTGCTGTATTTTATCACAATTATGACAAGCCTCCAGAGGGAGGTTGGTTGGGGGTTTTCAAAATTTTGTGTGGCGGTAGGTTTTTTGTTTGGGTTTTGGTTGGTGGTTGGTTGGTTTGTTTGTTTGTTTGTTTTAAGAAAAAGCTTATACAAGCTTTTTAATACCACTATCTGTTGTGCAGAACATTTCTATCCATTATTTTAAGAAAAACAGTCATAGGCTCTCAAAATACCCAGCTCAGGATCCTGTTTCTGAGAGTGGCTACTTACAAATGTCTAAGAAAGCCCTCTAAGAACAGTGCAAGTAAAAACATACCTCCATTACACAGCTTAGCAACTTTTCACCACCAGCAATTTAGGTATTCCCTAAATCATAAATTGTATCCACATTAGCAATTCCTAACTGGGTATTTACCCAATAATTTTCCTGAGGCTTAGGACAAATCACACTGTCAGCACACACATCCAAAAGCAATTAATGTCAAAACTTAAGCATTATGTGAAAACCTACTCCCTTGTTTTAAAACATCTGCATCATAATTTCATTACACTGTACAATAACCTACTTGAAAAAGCAGCTTCTCATTTGCAGTCTTCAAGATTTGAATTACTTTTTTCCAAACTGAAAAATCCCAGTCCATTTCATCTTTTCTGTAGAAACTAAGGAAAAGGCTGTTCAGTTGTAATACAATTACCTTAGAAAAATCAAAAGTCAAAGACAGAATCCCATAATTGTGAAGTCTATTAATACTGTGACCATTTTAATGATTACTTGAATGCATAGTGATAGGACCTAGTAAAATCATAGAACAGCCAGAACGTGTAATTACATCACATGTTCAGTCTCAAATCTATTGGGGTTTATTTTTTGTGTTTTTTTCTTCTTTGGTTTGGTTTGGGGTTTTTTTTTCCCTCCTCCAATAAAATACTGTATGGTTGGGAGGATGGGATGTGCTTAATGGACCATCCTCACTTCTTTCACAGAATCACAGAACGGCAGGGGTTGGAAGGGACCTCTGGAGATCATCTCATCCAACCCCCCTGCTTGAGCAGGGACACCCAGAGCAAGGGGCACAGGAACGCGTCCAGGTGGGTTTTGAATGTTTCCAGAGAAAGACTCCACAACCTCTCTGGGCAGCCTGTTCCGGTGCCCTGCCACCCTCACAGTAAAGTAGTAAGTTTTTTCTCATATTCAGGTGGAACTTCCTGTGTTCCAATTTGTGCCCATTGCCCCTTGGCCATTATGCCTCAGTGAGTCTGTACAAAAACCATAATTTTATTAAAGCACCAGAAGCAAGATCAAACAGAAGTATGCCATTTTTTCTGCAAGTGGTCCAGACTGAATCATGGGTATTTCTTACAGGGAGCAATGCCATCTTCTGCGTACTATGCATAGCTCCCAGATGCTCATCTCTCCCTTCTTTTTCCAGTCTTTGAGCACAATAAATTGAAAATCAGAACTGATAGAAAAACAAAACCAACCCACAAATAAAACATGCCTCTGTAAATAAAGACAAAATCCATGTATTTCAAATCATTATGCTTCTCTAAGGTTTTTCAATCAACTAAAAATCCAGACATTCACCTAGAATTAAATAGCTAATTCAGACTGAGCACGATGGTCTTTCATTAATTGTTTCTACTGTTTTGTGAGTATAAAAATCAGAAAGACTACTATAACCTTTGGACTACTCAGGAGTTCCGTTTTTTCATAGCAGGTTACGTCCCCTTAAAAACCTTAAACCTTATCAGTACAGGGACATTTAAAAATTCTTGATTTCCATATTTGTCTGTTTTGAAAAACTGATAAAAAGAACATATCTGCATGTAAATTACATACAACCGTTCACATTTTGTTGTGCTGAAGTATGTAAGTCCTACTCTTCCTCTGCCTTCTAATCCTACTATTGCATATAAATGCAACTGAAGTGCTTTGTGCAACTCAAAACAATAGTTTCCTTGTACATGCAATTTTGCCCACTTCAGGTCTTTAGCTATGCAACTAATTTGCTGATTTTCAAAATAACTCAGACAACACTGATTTAAAAGTTAATTTAGTGTCCTGACTCCTCCGTTACTATACTTAATGAAGATGAAAGTGACAGTACTTTTACTAGAGCATAACCTATGTTTTCAAACACATAGGTAAGTTTCCTTTCTTTATGGCCCCAGATGATGTCAAAACAGTATCTAAGTATTTCATTTGATATTATCAAAAGGGAGAGAAAATATTTACAATCTTTTCAAACAACAGTTAGGGATGTTGGGGTTTGTTTTTTCTTTTCATTTTTAAGGGTTATATAACCCATGGTTAGAATGAGAAGTATTGGAGACACCTTTCATGGGGATTGACAATGATGAGAGAAAAGGGGTGTTATTTACTGGTGGTTGGTTTCTTTTGTTTTGTTAATCCAACAGCTTGTGGTTCATCTGTCTTGAGAATGAAATATTTATCTGAGATAAAACTATTTAATTGTCCTTTGTCCATATCCTTATACTAGAGCAGAAGCATTTCTCTCTTCATCTTATTTCCTCATGTATTCCCCCCCCCCCCCTTTTTCTTTTTTTTTTTCAGTTAAGTAACTGTCTCTCCTCTGCATTTCAATTCTGTTTTGGCAGCTTGGATCTCTGACTGTTCCTTCTTCCAGTCACCAAAAAGCTACACGTTGCTGGGTGAAGAGAATGCATTACCTCACCCAGAGTGCCAAAGGAACAGAAAAGAGGCTTAGATCTGTGATCTGTTGTCAGAGCTTCTGCAGCCAACATTAGGTCTAATACAAAAAGTGGAGAAGAGAACGGGATCAATTTTTAAAGACACCTGTTGCTTTCCTACTAGCAACATTTTCTGTGTATATACATAGATCTTAACTTTCTAAACCACTCAATTTTTTTCCATGCCCTGTATCTGTTTAAACTAGCCTGACAACCTTTACAAACATTGTGTACAATGTAAACTGCCTAAAGTTACATTTACTAAAGTACTTTTATTCCATCTTTATTGTACTGAATATACTTTATGATACCTTTTGTTTGCAGAAATAAAAACATGAGTAACTACTAAATTCTTTGCACAGACTTGGGGGGCAGTAAGTCTTGAATTTACATAACCTGTCAGAATTCTACAAAACTACTGATATTTCAAATATATCTGAACAACTGTTACTCCATTGCATAAAATACAGAAAATGGGCAGATAGAATGATTTACTATATTTAGAGGAATACCTGCTAAGACATACAAACCCTGCTTTCCAAGTTTCCAATCAAGCCACTGAGAATAATTGTCTGAAACTAAAGTACACTTAGCTATAATTAACTGTAAATATAAAAAACATTTCTTATGTCTTTTACTTCAAAACCACATATACTGATATGATACACTTATTACAGAAGAGTAAGTAAATTTAGACCTATGTGTAAGCATTTGCACAACTACGCAACTACATCACTCAGTGAAGTAAGCATAATTTCATTTGCTGCACGGTGTTATGTCCAAAACATCTCTCATAGGATACACACAACCTGAAACTGCCTATGCTGCAACACAGTTTGCAGGTTACCTCATTCCTCCTCTCCTCCCCCACCTCCTGCCCATTTCCTAATGGAGGAGAAGGAGAAAATACAGAACAGTGAGGACAGTCTTCCATTTGATACTGAGCATTAAAAACAATCAAAACAAGCCCACAGGCTGTAACTAGCACAAGTATGAAAAGCCATGAAAATTTACCATTATCTATTGGCTATATGCCAATGTCACCCTAGCTAAAGCAAAAGCTAGCTAGCACCTAACATGAAGGGATTTGATTATTCAATACGGTTCATTTACTGTGGAGAGTCATCAAAATGGATCAGCATAGAGGCAAACTATCCTCACCCCAATGACCACCTCTCCATGTTACTGCAGAGGAAATGAGACAGCAGTGGAACTTAGATACTTTTGTTTCGTAAACTTACACTTGTTTCACAAACAGAAAACAGTACTGATCTAGAAGAAAACATAGTTACTTCAGATGTGTTGACCACAGACCTTTCATAGCTGGTTTGCAAGCACCATGATAAACCTGGGCTTCTTTTTAAACAGAAACATTTTAATTTTTTTTGCTGCCCTGTCTCTGTGTTACAACACCTGCAGGCACAACAGATTAAGTTGTTGTTTGTGCATGTGCAGTGTGGCAGGAACCCTCAGTTGCAGAAATTCCGAACAGCAGGGATAGAAGGTAGGTCACTGCATGCCTAATGACAGCCCCTCAAAACACTGCAGCTTCGGGGGTTAAGCTGCTTGGATCGATTCACCATACTGACCCCATTCACACTGATTTGCAAGAATCCTTACTCACTTTCTAAATCAAGTCTGATAAACACGTGGATCTGAAGTTCGTAGGGAGACACAGAAATCACAGAGACATTTGGTTGGAGGGACCTCCAGAGGTCATCTAGGCAACTTCTTGCTCAAATGAGGATTATTGCCAGCACTAAACCAGGTCAGCCTTGGCTTTGATTCATCGTGGTCTAGAAGCCTGAAAGGATGAAGACTCTACAACCTCTCTAAAGCAACCCATTCCAGTGCTGCACTATCCTCCTAGAATGTTTCCAGAAAGTTTAAAAAAAGTCCACGTTTGAAGTCATAAAACTCAGTTCAGTAGAAAAGCAAGTCAGAAGAAATTTGGCCAATAAGTTACAGAACCAATACAATTCAAAAGGGCCTCTGAAGATCGTCTAGATGAATCCCCTTCTCAAAGCAGGGTCAGCTAGAGCAGTTGCTCCAGGCCTTGTCCAGGCATGTTTTGAGTGCCTCCACAGACAGAAAGTCCTCAATGTCTGGACAACCTGTTCCAGTATCTGACCAGACCGACAGAGAAAAACTTTTTTCTTATGTTTAAATGGAATTCCCTGTGTTTCAGTTTGTGCCCAATACCTCTTGTCATGTCACTGGGCACTGCTGAAAAGAGCCTGGCTCCATCTTCTTTACTGCCTTCTGTCAGGCATTTATACACATTGATGAGATTCCCCTGAGCCTTCTTTTCTCTAGGCTAAACAACCCCAGCTCACTGAGACCCTCCCAGTGTTACAGATCCTCCAATCATTTAATCATTTTTGTGGCCTTTCAGTCCAGTATGTCCTTGTCTCTTCTGTACTGGGGAACCCACAACTGGACTCAGCACTCCACATGTGGTCCTGCTATTGCTGAGTAGAGGGGAATGATCACTTCCCTTGACTCACTTGTGACCCTCTGCTTAAGGCAGCTCCAAGACACTGTTGTCCTCCTTTGCTGCAACAGCACCTTGCTGGCTCGTGTTCAGCCAGCGCCCCCAGCTCCTTTTCTGCCAAGCTTTTTTCTAAGCAGTCTGCCCCAGCAGCTACTGGTGCCTGGGGTTGTTCCTCCTCAGGTGCAGGATTTTGCACTTCTTTTTGCGGAACTTCATGAGGTTCCTGTCAGCTTGTCCAGGTCCCTCTGAACAGCAGCACAAACACCTTGTGTATCAGCAACTCCTCTTCGTTTTATATATTTTGTTAAGACAATCAAACATTTTTTCATGATCTTTTGAAGCAGACATATTGAAGTGTGTTTGAATCATGGTGAAGAAACAAAAATAAAATATTAAGAACTAACTCTGAGGAATTTGGCTGAGCTCTAGGATTATGATTTCTTTCCATCCATTAAATAAAATGCAAACAATAACCATCATTAGAAGTCACAGGTACTTTATCATATGCTTGAGTACAGAACAGAAATAGTTTTATATATTGTAATAAACAAATCACATGATCTCTGGATTTTTTTTTCTAGTGTCTGTTCTTTAATGAATTGTTACAGCCTGCTGGACAGATGTGTAAACATGATCAGGTGGTTTCTCTGTTTACATGTACAGTTGGCACTAGACCAAAAGACAGGAACTAACAGAACTGCATCTATTTCTACATAAATTTTATTGTGAGGTGATCATAATATAGCTTTTGTTCTCTCTACAAATCCACCAATTGTTTCCCTGACCCAGTTAAAGACAGTGACTTTAAAGCCTCTAGCACTACTGACTCCAGATACCTCAATGGTCTTGTTAGGTAGTAAAAGGCAAGGTTCTTAAATTAACATTTCTTCAGTTGCAGGGGGCTGAAAGAGCAGAGAGACTTCTGGGGAACTTCTTGGTTTTGGAGTACGGTTTTTATTTCTCTGCAAGTGCTCACTGTCCCTCCCTATTCTCCTCACTGCTCAGGAAAAAAATACAAAAAAACCCAACAGACACATAAAACACACACATATCTTTATTTTATGTATTTTTAGAAAAAATAGAGTCTTATTTTAATGTAATCTTGGAGCTATTTTCTTTCTGAACATAAAACATTCAAGCACCAAGTGCTGTGTTAAATTAATATACACTTGATTCTTATATTCGTATTTGCAAAGCTCAATACGCCTACAATAATGCATATGCCCAGTAGGAATACGGCAACTGGTTGAATGTTATTAAAGAATGCTTTTTAAAAGTTTCATGTTTTTAATATTTTAACATCAGGCAGTATTATTAAATTCAGTGTCTTCTTTGTAACTATACTACAGCACTTTAGTCAGTACAATATATTCAGAGGCTAGTTTATAACTTTTATTAGTTCTCACTGCAAAAAATTAAAAACTCTTATCTACATTTTCTAACGTAAGATTAAAATAAGATCCTTGAGTCAACAAACATACTTAGACTTTCTCCATTTCTTCTCTTGTGTATATCTACCATAAACCTCACTGATTCTTAGAATCATAGAATGGCTTGGGATGGAAGGAACCTTTAAAGATCATCTAGTCCAACCTCCTGCCATGGGCAGGGACATCTTTTTCCGGACTGGGTTGCTCAAATCCCCATCCAGCCTGACTCTGAACACTTCCAGGGATGAAGCAAGCACAACTTCTCTGGGCAACCTGTTCCAGTGTCTCACTACCCTATCTCACCTTACAATGTTACATATCCTTTCATTTTCACCTGGTACTTACAAGTAGCCTACTCCTTGTTCCAAAAACCTTAAAATGTGACAGGAAATGAAGGAGCCCATCTTGGAGCTGGCTGAAACTGTCTGACATGGGGAAGACTCCTGGTGCCTTCTCACAGAAGCCACCCCTGAAGCCCCACCACTACCAAAACCTTGCCACATAAACCCAGTACAATACAAGAAAATCTGATCAATTAATTCAGATATAGATAGATTCACAGAGGTGATACTTCAACATATACACATGCAAAGTTGTAGATGTTGTCTCACTGGAGAGAATAATGATATCTCAAAGAAAAGAATGACATGAGATGATGAAAGAGATGCTGACAACAAGAGCAAGAAAAAAATCTGAGATGACAGGTTAAAAGATCAGGTGAGAAGAAATAGCAGAAGAAGAAGATTATGTAATAGAGTTCTAATATATGACTCAATGGAATTATATTTTTTATAAATTCCAAGATAAAAATTCGGAGCTGGTAAATTCAAATTATATCAGAAGATTCCTGATGTTATGACAGCTCTCCCTTTTTCCCCTGAATACCTTCAGATTGTTAAGGGCATCATGTGACAAGAAAGCATTTGGCTCCCTCATAAGAATTTTTACTGTTGTATCTAGGCCTCCAGGCCTAAGACAACTACTAAAAGTTGCAAATCCTGTTCTTCCAGCGTGGGCCAAACTCTACCTCTTCACATCTAGGGGGTGGAGAAAGGGCAGATTGTACCACGTTACAGAACTGTTTCCATAAACCAATGTATTTGTTTTAATTTTTCATGTTTCTCCTCTTTCAGGAACTGCCCCTTTCTAGTAAGTACCCTTTTCAGTAGGTGTTCTTTATACAGACACCAATAATAAATTCATTAAAATTTAAAAGAACATATAACAATAAAAAACATTAAATGTCTGCTCTGTAAAAAGGAAGGTCAACCATTACTGCCAATTTTTAAGACTTCCATTTAAAGAATAAAGATGTAAAATAAATAGAAAATTATTAACTTAAAGAGCTCAACTTTTTGTTGAAAAGAACTTTCAACAAAGCAATACATTAAGATGCTGGGCTCTTTTTAGGCTTAATTTCTCTCTTTTCATTTATTTAAAAGTTCAACATCTGTATCCATAACTGTATTTATAATGTCCAAACTGCTACTCATGCTTTCTGAATCAATTGTAACACGTATGCATTAGCTTTTTCACAACTGTAACAGAAATATAGCCACAATGCAGAAAGGACAATTTTTTTCTTCCTTCAATTTTAAGACTGCTCAATTAAAGAACATAAATGCATTCAGAAAGTCATCTCCATTTACACATTGAAAATTTGGATGGAAAAACAGATGAAGAATACACAAGATTTTGTGGACAAAGCATTATATTAGATATACAAGGTTAAAGAACAGATTATGGAACCTCATGAAGTTCAACACGGAGAAGTGCAGAGCACCTCACGTATGAGGAAAGGCCAAGAGAGCTGGGTCCTGTCAGCCTGGAGAAGAGAAGACTCGGGGGCAGTCTTACCAATGCATATGGATACCTGAAGGGAAGCTGCAACAAGGATGGAGCCAGGCTCTTCTCAGTGGTGCCCAGTGCGAGGACCAGAGGCAATGAAACACAGGAGGTTCCCTCTGAACATCAGGAAACACTTTTTTTGCTGTGATGGTGACCAAACACTGGCACAGGTTGCCCAGAGAGGTGGTTGAGTTCCCATCCTTGGGAGATCTTCAAAAGCCATCTCCTGGGCAACCGTCTCTAGGTGGCCCTGTTTGAGCAGGGGGTTTCAACCAGATGACTTCCAGAGTTCCCCCTTTCAATCTCAGCTATTCCGTGTATCATATGATCTATCATATCATAATATGGTGGTCTTCCTAATCTAAATGTATACAGCAGTTTCACCCAGCAGAGTACCAAGAATGCTGGAAAAGTGTTCATGATTGAAGACACTAAATGTGACTGTAGTATTCTTATTTATATCCAATTATTAAATAGAATTATTTTAAAAATGAATCTAAATGATTATATAAGAAAAAACAAATCTGCCAAATTTCGAGAAACTTTTATTGACCTGAAAATGAACATCTTAATTTACTACAATGTTCAGAGACTTCTAATGGCATCATAATGCTAACCTAATGCTCATTGAATGACTACTGTTAAAAGTGCATAGGCCAAGCAAGTGTACTGCATTCTTTGTAATTCCAGAGAAAGCCTTCAGTAAATTTTTTACATTCCTGAAAAGCAATTAAAATTAATTTACCCAGAGAAGTGGCAGGAAGGAGATCTATCTTTGGTAATTTCAAGTAAACTTCAGCTATGCGTTAGGGAGAAAAAAAAAATTACCTCAGCTCACAAAACATACAAAACATGCACTTTTTTTTCTATAAGCACAAAAGCTCTCTGCACAAACTACACAATTTCACGTTTGCTACAAGCACAGCTTTTCAGCTCTGACTAATATCAACCACCACGGTATCTTCTGCTTGCTTAGAATTTATTACTCTGAGAATATAAATGTAGGCAGACAGACAAATTTGCTCTATCTGCATCAGGGTTATAGATGCTATTCAAGTTCATAAATGAAGAAACTTAGCAATAAAGATTAACGATCCAATCCTGCAAAATGACGTAATCCTCAAATGCATTTCAATGCAAATCAAGATAAAACAATTCCTCACAAATTTATATCCCAGCTACCAGCACGAGCACACGAAAACCCTACAAATCCCAAGCGTCTGCCCTGACCAGAAGCTCACAGGCTAGTAAACAAGATTCAATGCTGTTATTGCCAAATCATTTTCAACTCAACAAATCTAGTACATGGTTGGTTAGATCCAAACACTGAGAGAAAACCACAACCACCAGAATACTTTCAGCCTCTCTGGAGCACCACTATTTCCTGAATGACATACTTCAAGATACACATGCAACCTGCCTTCCCAATTCAGCTAACATGAAGTCCAGAGTCTTTACTTAGGACCTTTCAAACACATAGTGGGAAGGGGGCTGCAGATGAACCAAACTGATCGGTAGCTGCAGTCTGCTCCTTACTGACACCTGTCTTTCACTTCCTCCCTGTGAGAGATGCACATTCAGTCCTACAACAGAGTAGAGACTCCAGAAGAACAAGAAGACAGAAACAGACTGCAGCTGCCTAACTCATCATCAACATATTTTTGACGGTCCTCAGGAAAGAATTTGGTTGGGAGTGCACTACATAAACTGTTGTAGTGCCATTTCTGGATGCCACTTTTCCAATAGACACAAGCAGGAATCTATGTTGATGCTTTTGCTGTACTGCACATGTGCAATAAGCACTGGTCCTGTCAGAAATATACAGATCACATGTGTCCTAAAAGTAAGCATATGACAAGAAGGTGCCTGTGAGAAATATCCCCTAAATGACTTTAGCTGAAGCTATATGGCTTATATGGAAGACCAGGAGAAAAGCCTGTCTATGGTGAATTTTGAGAAAAACAGGTCCCGTACAGCTAAAGGAATTTGTCTTACAATTCAAACTAAAAACTGTACTACCTCACAGAAAGGGATCACTTCTGACAATCTCATTGCTAATTTGTAGACTACCTCCCTTAAGGCTTCTATCAATAAGCAAACAGTCTGTTAGATGTCAACTGTTAACTGGTAAAATTATCTTGGAATTTCATCAGTGAAACACCAAGTGATGCTCCCTGCATGCTTTTCAGTCTTCCTTGCCATTGAAACTGTAGACTATAATAACAAAACCTGTTTCTGTCTGGAGAAAAACCAAACCAAACCAAGAAAACCCATAAACGCAACATAGTAAGAGCCCCTTCCCTCAATTACAACTAAACTAGGTTGCCGAATTTCAGCTTTAGTATCCAAGTATCTTCTGAGAAATATAACATTTATGTCAGCACTGTTCCGTAACCTGGAATTTCGCAACTGTCTAAAATTAAATTTTGAAATAAAATTCTGAATGCCAAAAAATGAAAAATAATAATTTTGAGATTAATTAAGCCTTGAAGTACATAAATACCTTTAAACAAATGATGCTGCATAAATTCTTGGAAGACCATATGAACTGCAGAAATATTTCATAGTAAAGAAACTAAACATTCAGGTTGCACTATGTTTGGGTTTTGCTTTACAAAATAACTATGATATAAAAGTTGCTAACATTTTCTATATCTTATTTTGAAAAGTATTTCCTTCTCTATGTTAAGATTCTGCTCATTTAAAAAAAAAAACAAAAACCAGAAAACCAAAACTTCCATAAATATCCAGCATCTCTCTGCAGGAGTTGCTTATGCATCAAAAGCTACCCTCAAAATGATGCTGCCCACACATAATGATTAGTCATTTAAACCAGAATGAGAAACTTGAGAAGAAGGGTGAACACTATCTTTATACCAAAAGAAATTTAAAGAAAAAAGCCCAGAGAGTTAGAGGAGGCAAAAGTAAAAAATCACAGTTGTGGTTATAGCCCGAAAACTTCAGCTTCTATTTCCTTACTGTCAATGAAAGAAAACGAACTGTGGCCTGTGTGCTGGGTAACAAGGAGATGAGCATACATCAAGCTTCCAAACAAAAGCATTTTTCTTTCCAAAAGGTTTCAAAGCTTCTATGAAGAACAACTCATGACAGCAACAGCTTCACGATCAACAAAACACTGACTCAAAATTAGTCCATTTCATGCTTTCAGCTTAGGAATTTCCTCTATTCACACATACATGCACACCTCCCATTACATTGCCCAGCTCTCAGGTACTGCAGAGCTGCTTCCTTCATGCTCCAAGACCTCAAATTCAGATGCTGTTAGCTGGCCTGATAAGCCCTACCAGCACTGCCTGCTGCCTGGGATCACAGAGCACAGGAAAGGCCATTAGGCTGCACTGTACCCAAAAGAAAAAAAAAGTATTTCTCAATCTCTGTCCTCCTGCATGAGCTCTGGTGTTTTTTCTATGGCTATAGCAGCCCTTCACGTAATTTTGCATTAGGCACATATGAACATCCTCTGCTCAGCTCAGTCGGCTCCTCACTCAACCTGGAGCAGTTTGGCTCTGTTTGCATACACCTTAATGCCTACCTGTATATTAAAGTTTCTTTTTTTAAAAAAAAAACAACCACGTTTATTCTACGTGTATTTGTATATGTATCTTACTGTTGAATCAATCTGGAGGTACTTTCATCTTTAAATAGATTTTATGTTCCACATCCTCAACCCCCAAACATCAATTCATAGTAATTCCTTTCTGCACAAGATATTGGAGACAGAAAAAACATGGAAAGAATTGTATGTGCTCAAAGCTTTTGTTTGCTGCTGCTGTGGTAATTACTATCCTTTGCATCCAAGTACACACAGTTAAACTAAATTAAGACCAAATTATTAAAATTTCACACATATCATAGCTTCCCCTATGCACAATGTGAAACTGAATCAGCTGTATCTTCAAAATAGCAAAGACTAGTATATTTTCCATACACTTGAACTTACATGGCGAAAAAACTTGTAAATTAGATTGGCATCCAGGGAATTCCCTAAACATCCAATCTGGGGATATATGTTACATTTTATCATCTATGTACCTAATTAAAGTGCTCAACTGGTGAGATTTCAAAAGGCAGAGTAATTTTTCTTTTTTGCCTCTTTTCTTGCCCCCCCCCCCCCCCCTTGTTTTAATACTCACTTTTGCTTTTCTCCTGATGCACTTTCAGGTTTCATCAAAATGGTTTCAGCTAATGACAACATCAATAACTGGGAAAGGACACTTCCCTCTCCCAAACTCTGAACTTTGGTGTCATATGAAATAACAACAAAAATGGACAAACTGATCTGAAATCCCTTTACTATAGCAATATTTGTTCTGTCTCAGAGATTTCCATAATTTGCTTTGGCTGCTAAGCAACAAATTAAATATGGTTTGGTATATTTAAATGCATTATTCCTCCTACTGCTCTTCTGACTGAAAAAATGCAGTTATAATAATGCTCCTGTCACAGAGCAATAGTGTTGAGGAAAGGTCCTGCACCGTAGCAGGTGTACTAATTGTAAGCAGAAGAATACACATTTATTTGCCTTGCAGTAAAAGCGAGGAAATGCACAGAACACAATGTCCTACAACCTATTTCTAGAGTCACTATTATCTGGATTGTCATGATACCTACAGGGACTACAATTTTGCCCAAATTAGCCAGCTCCTGGCAAATTAATAGGTAAGACAAACAAAAGATGGATAAGTAACTCCACCTGGGGCTCTCTGTTTGAAATCTACTAGCATATTGGGAATTCAGCACTCCATTCTGAGACTTCACACTCATGGATGCTACATTTCCAGCTGCGAAAAACAACTGAACAAAACCAACCTTCAGCATCAATCAAAAATGCCCCCTGCCCAGAAATCAGAAGCATGCTACTACTGTACCAAAGCACACAGAGACCTAAAATTGATTGTGGGTTTTAAGTAGAAGCGCAGAGAAATCACAACAGGCCTCCGTCTTCCAATTTACATGCACTACAAATTCAGACAGTTTTTCAGAATGCTGGAGACCACCCATATCTCTGCACTTTCAATTTAAAAAAATAAAATGAAGTGGAAAATAACCTTTGAGTTTGGAGAAGGAAAGGAACACCCAGCTTCCCTCCATATCCTTAAAGTAACTATGTTAAATATAAATTTAAAGCAAGTAATAGCATTTGGTATGTGGGCAGGAGGCTTGCATTGCCACTACCAGTGTTTGTCGTGCGTCTACTGAATATAAGCACTTCAGGTCTTAATCTTGCAGTCTTAATTGGTAAAACAGTAACAAAACCATCAGAATGACAGGGAAGTTATGTCTGTGCACATCTTAGTATCTACCCTTACATTCATCTCAGTCACATTGGCTTTCTGCGCACTCGCTATTCAAATTATTTGCTATTAACTATACTATTAGTAGATGAACATTAGCCTGTAATAACAACTCTGTGAGGAATATTTTCTTTATTTGTCCTCATCATTATGACGGATGCTTTTAATTTCAGCTTCAATATTAAAAAAAAAAACCTACTAGATTAGGTTGTCAGAAAAACTTTCAAGTTTTTTTCTTCTAAAATTTTAATGAACAGATTAACAAAACAGAATTCCTTCACACACAAATATATCAGACCTCGTTCCTCCACTTCCTGTTCAAATTATACCTTCAAAAGAAATATTTAAATATAGAAGTGATAAGAAAGAGTTGAACGCATAATTTATGTAGAAAGAACCCCAATATTAACTATATTAATCAAAACAAAGTATGTCAATAACTGAATTTGAAAGACAAGTTCTGACAGCAGGTTTTACTGCAGGTACTCATGATGTGACTGTACCATTATTTTTGAAATATCTGTCCATTTTTCCTCCTTTGAAAGCTGCTGGCATATACATCCCCAAAAAGGAGGTATTTCTTAATCTATAAAACAGATGAAACACATGTAGTATATGGATGGACGGCCTACTGCGATGACAGCCTTGAAGACCAACACAGACCAATACCATGTTAAAGTGACCGTATAACCACTGCTAGTCTTACTACTAAGAAATTTCAGGCGAGCCACTACACAACTGTCCAGTAGCAGTAACTTCTCATCCCTACAAAGACGAAAATTAAAATAGAAGTGTTCCTTTTCACTTCAATTTACAAGTTTGGAAATTTGGCCTTTTTCTCTAAGATAAATATCTGAAAAAGCCCTTTTTTGGGGACTGGGCCATCAAGATTTTCAGTTCCATTTTTCACTTTGACTTGTCATTGATTCCTGAGTCGTCTTTAGATTACCACAGATTGTAAGCATAGCTGTACAGAATATCTAGCTCTGATCCCATTTTGACATGGTAAAAAACCCAAAGCAAATCAACCCCCACACCCCCCCTTAAATTCATTGCATAACAGTAAAAAGAGGGACATGGAGAAACTTGAGGAGTCATCTGAAACTGTGAAGTTCAGTAAGGGCAAGGAGGTGAAGTTGCTCCACACAGGCTGACAACTAACTGGCCGAGTGGCAGCCGTGCCGAGAAGGGCCTGAGGGTTACAACGGACCCTAAGCTGGAGCCAAGTCAACAATGCTTTTCATCACAAATAAAGCAAACGGCACACTGGGCTATATTAGGAAGAAAAAAAGTCAGAAACAAGAACAAACAGAACAAGAAAAGTTACCAGCCCCCTCTAACTCACCACTAGTAAGGCAATACCTAGAATACTGGTTTTGGGGTTCCCATTTTAAAAAGACTATTAGGAAACTGGAGGGCATCCCCCCATATGGTAAGGGTCTGAGAACTCACAGCCTCCAAGAAGACCAGGTACACTAGACCATTTCAGCCAAAAGGACTCAGGAAGAATTTAATAAATTCAAATGACAACTACTGGACGGGAGTTACAAAGACAGTGGAGTCAAATTCTTATTGGCAGCAGCAGACAGTTGAAAGCGAATGGCCGTAAATTACCACTCAGAAGGCTCACACTGGACTTCTAGAGAAAATTCCTCCACAGGAGGGTGGTGCAGGCCTAGAACTAGTCATAGAGGAGCCTGTGGAAGCTCCATCTTCACAGGTGTTCAAGACTCACCCAGACAAAGGTACTTGGCCTGGATTAGTGCCGGCCACAGTTCTGAGTTGAGCGGGAAGTCTGGACTACTTAAAGTGAGGTCCCTAGTCATCGCATCTATGGGTTTGTTTTATGAACAGACTTTAAAACTGCTAAGGGATTAAAAGAATAAGTGGAGGCAGATATAGAAAAACAAACCTAATTTTCTTAGTGTTATGATAATTGCCTAAGGCTTGTAGGACTATCTCCCCTTAAAGTAGTTGTATTCAATTAAAAAATGGAACACAAAGGAAGTTTGGCATTACCACTAAAATAAAACATGTCCTTTCACCTGAAGCATATAAACATATAAAGAAATGGTCTGAACTAAACCAGCCCTGATGCTATGTTAAAGGATCATTTTGTGAGAAGAATGTAATGCAAAACAAACTTCACACATTCACACACGCATATTACTTTAACTTTTTAATATAAACTATGTATTTCATTCTTCTGGAAAAATAAACTATTACAGAAGTCTGTCTGACATGGCATCAGATTACTGATAACTAACTCATGCATGCAAACTGCTTATTTGATTTTAGAACAATCTCTTTCTACTGCCTTGCGGAACTGACAGCATAAAAATCTCATTTCAACTGTCACCCTTATTGCCTATTTTATTCCAAACTTCCTCATCCCCAAGTTCATTAATAAAGCTTCCCCATCCATAATGTCACACTTACAATTAAGAAGTTAATTTAAGGGATTCACAGAACAGGGCATCTCCAGCTTGGATTAACATATTTGCCAGAACTATTGTCTTCTGAAAACAAGCCTGAGTATAAGAAGAATAAGGACCATTTACAGCTATGATTTTAGAAGGAATGTTATAACTGGGTAGAATACTCATCATAATTATTTCTGACAAAAGTCCAACTGTCCAAAAGTCCAATTCCAAACCTACATAGATGTCTTATTTCCTTACTCTGCTAGTTTAAAACTAAGCATACTGTGATGAAAATGGAAAAGATGACTTATGTCTTGAAAGAGAAACCTCGTTAATTTCCTCCAGTCACCCAGCTTCCCCAGTCTACTTCTTCAGGCTCTTCATGAGCCTGATTCTGTTGAAAGCAGTTGCAAAGCACCCTTGATTTCACAAGTGCACAAACAGATTTGAAGAGAATTCTTGGAAAAGTTTTGCATAAATCTGCAATGAATACTTAGGTAATAATACGATAACCACTTTTTAAGCAGCATAGACAGCAATCCCTGCAGTTTCTTCCCCTACCTTTCTACCCCCACCATGCAGGAAAAACTGCCTGAGAAAACCAGAAAATTAATCCAAGTGAAACATAATCCAGCAAACAAAACCAAAAAGACCTTGGATGAGTACCCAATCCCACTTACTGCAAGACTTTACAACTGCAGGGTGACATGAATGCAAGAACCATCAGCAGGGGCTGCCTAACGAAATCAGTACCATTAGAATTTCTTGACAATCTACATTCTTACAGGCACATTTCTGAAATTCACTGAGCCTACTGAAAATATTACACCCATATAAAATCCATACCTTTTCAAAACAGACACAGAAGAGACACAGAGACAGGGTTCCTGCCTCAAGTTCAATGTCAACAGTGCAAGAATTTTATACAACATGGTATTAGCCTAAGTTAGTAATGAAGTTTCAGATTGTATAATGTTCTTAAAACCAGGCATTGCTGAGGCCTCGTGCAGATTGTTAGCTTGTTCAGCCAAGCACAACATAAGGCACTGAAGCCTCATAGCCACACTTAAAATAACTGGCTCCACAAAATCTTGTGTTGCTTTGAGCAAAGCATCTGCCAGAAGGCAAGATGAAAACCTGATACTCTAAGATTATAGGATGAGTGACAATGGTGAACAAGGCATTAGTCTGTCTAGATGTTCCTCTGAAAAACAATAAATATGGCCTATAAAAAAGCTCTACTAATACCTACACACCTTTCAGATCTGCATAGGGTTTCTAATCTCAAGGTGCAGTTTAACCTAGTTTTGTATCCCATAGTCCTCCTCCTCCCTCATATTTATGTAAGACTGTAAAGTCAGGTGGTTTTCTTTTCTTAAATGAGCCTGATATAAGATGGATATGCACTTTCACTTTGATCCTCTATATTTTTGTTATCTTTCTCTGGTTACTTTTCTCCCTCCACCTTCTGTTTTCAGTCATATTTTCCACCAATTATATTTGTCGACAGGATTTTGTTTCCCAGAAGGTATCTTCCTTTCCCTTACTGGTGCTCTCTATTTCTTCTCAAATGTACATATCAGCATGTTAGAGCTTTCTTCCAAAGCTCCTTCACCTTTTATATTTTCCTAAATTGTTTATCTACACACCAGATTTATCTTCTTTTCTCCTTTTTCCAGCTCCCAGATTCACTTCCTTCTTCCTCCTCCTAGTACGTCTTATATCCTTTAATCCTTCTCCACCCTCATTAACTTCAACTCTTCCCAGTGTATAGTGTGTGCACACGCATATATATAAAGCTCCCTATCAACATTCAATAAAGAAAACCTTGAGAATATTACTACCTATTTCAAAAGGTTCAGGGCTTTAAATAATTTAAGAGAAAAATGGGCAGTTTTTAAAGTGAATTTTCCTAAAGGAGAAAAATCACACAGAAGCCTCCAGTGCCCATCAAACTCAGCAAGTATTTGGAAAAAAAATAAAATCACAAATTCTTCTTTTTTTTCTATTCCATCTAACTCCTCCTTACAGTGTCCTGCTGCACTGCTTTACCCACCTTATCGTGGGGATTAACTTCTGTGCCTTCACAGATAATGCCATTTATTGATCCCACTCATCCATACATCTTGCAGCTCCATCACACCAGGATGTGATCACACACAACTATGATCTCATCCTATGCTGAAAAGAACTAAAAATCTTCCTGTTTTGCACACATGGAAGACTGACCACAACAGGAGTTTCTTGTTTCAAGAATTGTTTTTAATGTTGACAAACTTGAAAACATTGAAAATGTTTTCAAAACTGTTGTCTTCTTGACGTAAATAGGACAAACTAAGTATGAGAGTGGTCATATTCCCCTTCTCATCATTTGTCAGGTTAAGCTCTTCTCTAAGGAGACACAGAAGTTAAATAGATAAAACACTATTTGAAAATAAAACCAAATGTCAAATAAATGGATTTGAAGCATGATTGAACTGACTAGTCTGTGTTCTTTCAGCCTTTTAGGTGAAAGAGAGGGGGGGTTGTTGTTTTTTAGCTACCAGTTTTCACTTGCCTCTTTCTTTGTTTTTTCCTTCTTTTGTAGTCATCCATTTTCTACCCAAAGACATATCATAGCAGGCCTGGGAAAAGAACTTCAAAGTATCCCCATCCCATCCCCACCCACAGCCCTCCTATGCTAGAAAGCTATATGGTTGGGATAGCACAAGAGGCCCTTAAAGCCAATTTTTTCATCTTATGACAAAACTGCTGTATCCATATTCTATAATTGGAAAGAAACAGAATATGGCAAGGTTTAGGGTCTGACTTTCCACTTTGAAATATTCTAATAACTACCAAGGGAAAAAAACAACTACACTGGCAAGCAAGCAAATATTAGGCTGCATTTAGGTATTCTTTGTAAAAAGCACAAGTTTATTCAAAGACAGGCAAGATTTCATTTGAACATGACAACTGACACATAAGGGTAAAACAAATTGTGAGTGAAGAGCTTATTTTGTACACCATCTTAGTAGATTTCAAGAATATATTTTATTTTGATAAAAATTGTTTCCTGAGATGCTCACATAAATTATGTGTTGTAACGGTGATTTAGCAATATCCAGAAATGAGACTATTATTGCAAACAACAACAACGCTCGAGGTTTCCTTTAATTTGGTGGCAGAATTTTTAAGAGTCAGCTGAGAGCCTGAGCAAATTTGTTTCAGAACATAACTGCTGCACATGGTCCTGGAACTGCTCACTGTTCATGCTAGTAATTTCCTCTACTTTTCCACTTCGTCTTTTTCACCTGTTAAACCTCATTTCTAGTTATTGGTTTCTTCCAGTATTGAGACAATAATAGGATGAAATAAAACATTTTTCTTCCTTAGTAACACTGCTGCCCAGGCTTTGAAGAGAACAGAGAAGCTCTAAGAATTTTGTTTGGCTTTCATTATAGCAACTACAAATGCTATGAGCTGTTACATGATAATTTTTATTTATCACAGTTGTGAACAATCACACAGAAATCCTTTAGAATTTCGCACAGACATCAACTATCAACTAAAGATGACTGGTTTCTCTGAACTTGTGCATGTTTCTTTATTTTAATAAAGTGTTACAATAAAAAAAAAATCTCCTCAGGATTATGACTTTATTTTGTTCTCACTAAATAGAGTTCTGCCTAGAATTACAATGAACGCACAAGCAAAAATTTTCAACAGTACCTGCAAAGTTTTGGTTAGAAAGGCATTTTCCCAAGTCCTAGGTATACACAAATGCATCAAGTTAGTTAAAAACTTCTCTCCTGAGCAAGCTTTACATAGCATGATGTAAAAACATCCCCCCAAACCCCCACATGTGTAAGAGTTGTGAGTAATGTAAAACATTGATTTTTTTAATATGTGACATAAGGAATTCAAAATTCTAACAGTAAATTTTTACCTTCTCTTCATATCCCAAGATCTTTAAATTATACCAGTTATTACAAATAAAACAAAATGTTTATAGTCTTTACAGCCCACAGTTTACTGGTCAAAACATTATTCCTTTGCTATCCTCTTAATCTTACTACAAATTTCTAGTTTTCAGTTTAAAATTCAACTGCTGTTAAACAGTTTTTTGCTTAGGCACATAGTAATGAACTCATGCTTATGAAAGTAAGCACAGAATAAACACATCTTATTAGAACTCCTACTTTTAAAATATTTGAAAAAGTCATAACCGTCACAACTAGAATAAGGACGGAAAGAAAACTATGAATTACAATTTATAACAATTAGAAAAAAAATCCAAGCAATATCTTTAATTTACAACTCATTAAGCTGTTAAAATTATTAAGCCTTCCACATACTCACATTAAAGTGACCCACCAATGTAAGTAAGTAGAGCTTGACACCTGCTGTAAGAGTTTGTAATACATTTACTTGCCTAGCCTTGTGTATGTTATCTGCACATTAAAACAAGTCCTGCATGTGATCATCTTGCGTTATCATGCAGAGAAGACTTACCTCTCCACAGGAAGAGAACAAAGCGTTTTAGTTACCAGTTCACTTAGGAAGAAACAGAAAGGCAACAACTGTGAACAGTAACTTATTCCCAAACTGAGCATGTTGTCTCTTGCTCAAACTATATACTACCTCAGCAAGTAAAAGGAGAAGAGAATGATGAGATGAGGGGGAAAAAATCAGAAGACAAATGAAATGCTTATTTGTAATGTTCATGTGACACAAACACCAGACAAGGACAGTGTAATATAGCAACATCATCTACAAAGATGATGTTTAAATCTACAAAGAAGAGTTTAAATTGTTGTTTCCTTATATTTTTAACTTAAAAGCTCAAAAAGCATACATCAATGTTTTGTCAAATGTCTGCTAAAACATGCTGTCAAGTTATGTCAATTTTTATTGTTTAGAGGAGAGTTACCTTTAGAAGAATCTAGAAGAATTATATTTAGGAGTGAGTTAAACCAGCCTGTTCACATCGCACACTACTTCTTAATACTTCTGACAGTAACTGTCATCTTTCTTTTATGGCCACCTTCAAAAAAAGCCCATTAACAAAACTACACTCTTGAGATCACAGAGTAGAGCTTTCGAAGTTGTTTAATGGCCGAGTGAATACAACTACTATCCCAAGCAGTAGCGTGGATTGCAGAGGTCAGCAAAGGCTGAAGTGAAATGTTCACTTCAATTAATTTCTAATACCTGAAGTTCAGAATGTTCTGACAAAGAGTAGCTTATGGATTCCATGAAATATCCATTATATGCACGTCACAACAGAACATTAAAGTGACTAAAGGTTCTGCTGGTCTTAAAAAGCTGCAGTCACACAACACCTGCAGAGATCTCTTTCTCCATGACAGCAGCTGTCAGTCTGAGGGGCTTTTAATGTTGGACGGAAGCATACTGTAAGGGGTGACCCCTTACAGATATGGCTCTCTCTGGGGCCATTTTGGGTAGGTGTGACAGAGCAAGGATGGCAAATCTCTGAGGTGAGGAGAAAGGCTTTAGCTGGCATTCTCTAAGGGAAGCTCACCACTGCCCTTTAGAAAAGCAACAGCTTTTGGTACCTTCCTTTCTCCACTGAAGGAAGACAGTGAACCTATTGCCTCTCTGCATTCCTCATTCTCAGACGTGTTCTGTGGGTATGTACAGAGGTACAACAGAGCAGGGGTAGACAAACCAAGCTGGTGTTTCCCAAACAGCAGTAAAAAGAAGCTCAGCAGCTTCTAGGAAAAAGGTTTGAAAGCTGTTAGCTTAAGAAAAAGTTCTATTTACATTCTTATTAGCTGCCTCACAGCAGTGGAGGTTTGCAGCACACCACCAGATTCAGGGAGAAGAGATAAAGGATATCAGGCACTGAAAATGGTGGAACAATACTGATAGGTGTTGATTTTTCTGCTCGAAGTTTCTCTGTTGTGTATAGAAATAGATCACTTTCATAAATTCATGCTCCATTGCAATAAAAAAGCTGATAGTAAATCAGCACTTATGAGGTGCCATATTTAGAAGATTGAGAGGAAAATGGTGCGACTTTAGACTTCACACGTCCAGGAAAAAAAATTATCTTCCTAAGACTAGAGTTTGGGTGAGGGAGCGGAGAAGATTATAATCACACATGAAACATGATCCCAAATTCTAACAATTCTTTTTTCCCTACCAATTACTGGTCAGCTTCATTTTTATTGTATGTCCCCAAACAGCATTCAAGATTGCTAGTATGCTGTAAAACAAACTTAAATTACCCAAAATGCATCTAAAAACTTTGCTCAATACTGAAATATCAGGAGTAGGGAAGGTATTAAAACAAACCCCAAAAAACAAACAAACAAACAAAAAACCCAAAGCCCCCAAAACAAAAAAAACCCAAACACACCAAACAAAAAAACACATACCAGTGTTTGTTTTCAGGCATTCATTCTTCTAAGAAATGCACTGAGAAAGAGACACTATGACTCCAGTTCCACAGGTACAAGTTTGTCTGCTTTCATTTAAAAGACACATTTTTTCAGTATTGCATAGACAGCTTTATCCTCACATTTGAAAAACCCAACTTGCTTTTATTTACAAGTTGTGTCAATCAACTTTGCATTACATACCAATTGGTAAAATTTGATCATACTATTAAAGCCTAGATCTAATAAAACATTTACGGTACGTCTACCTAGACAGCTATCCCTTAAGGTGTCTGGAAACGGGCCAGTGCTGCCTCAGCCCCATCCTATGCCCATGGCAGTATGGACTGCCTTTCATAGAAGAACCCTCATGTAAACTTCTAGACTACCCACATATGGTATGATGTGGAGAGGGTATAATCTAAAAATCTATGGATGACAGTAAAGACAGGCAAATTTTATATTCCACCCCTTTTCTAGATTTCATGTCAGATTTAAACCTATAGGCAAGCTTCTTTATTCAGTAACAATGAACACAGCTGTGCACATTCAATCCTTCAAAGAATGAAGCAGATGTCCTTATTTTCTCTCACCAAAAGTGGCCAGGAGAGGGGGTGCCCATCTTTGATATTAGGTCTGTCCCCTACAAAGCAGAAACATCTTCCTTGGCTTTCTGGGAGTTCAAAAGCATATCTCCTACTTCCCATGGGTAGAATACATATATTGAAGAGACACTGTAGACAAACAAAAATTAGAAAACTATTCACCTTCCCTTTACAGTCATTCCATTAACCACAAAACAATTCAAGTCTCACAATAGCAGAAAAGAGCAAGCATTATTTTATGACTCAGCAGTAGGACACACAATGCAATCCTCCAGAGAGCCTTTCTGTATTTCATTTAATAACTTTCTAAAATTCTCTGGTTTTACAATTAAAAAAAAAAAAAATGTTACAAACTCAGAACACAGACAACATCCTTAAAAACCAAACAAAAGAAATGTATGTTCTCGGGAAGTTTGACATTGTTATTTTCACTTTGTTTGTTAGAAAAAAAGTAGGTAGATACTAAACCAGACAAAACACCAAGGACTGATGATTTGCCTGACAATTTTTAGCCATAGTCCAAAGCAGCTAGCAGCTGACACCTTTGTTAAACAGAAAGGTCTACCACCAGTAACATTCAGCTGCAGTTCCCAAGCAATCCACCACTTTCTTCTTGAAAAACAAGATTGCTGTAGTTTTTGTTTTCTATCCCAAAGTCTCATACACTGGACACACTGTATCTCAATTAGCACTAAAACAAGGCCAAACCACTGTTTCTCTCCTTTCATGTTCATGCATGTTACACAGAAGAGAGGAGAATGTACCTAAGTCACAACTAAGCTGACAGGCATTCATTTCATTTCGCAACTTTCCAACAAAGATCCAAGCTGCAGCAGAGGGAATGAAACACACTGTGTATTAAACAGGACAAAAATTCTTATTATTTTCTACTAATACATGACAAATTATAGCTATTTAATGGGATGTATGAATTCTAAATTACTGAGCTTTAGGTTGGTTTTCATACTCAATACGGGCAACTTCCTAATTTTTAATGACAAGTAAAGTATCTTCTTAATATTGCTGGTTGTACTAAAGATTCAGTACATTAATTTCCCCAGTGCTAATCAAACTTACCAAAAATTATTTTCCCCATATAATACATACTATTTGCCTGAGATTTTGGAGCACTAGCTTTTGAATCTTTAGGAAAGCCTGAAAGTGGCATCCCAGCAGAAGCAGAACACTAAAATTATTAAGCATGAGTCCTGTACCACGACCTAATTCTGACTTCATCAAAACACAACTTGTCATATAATTGACGCACAAAAATTGAAGAAGAAATAACAGTGTATGTAGGGGGGCGGGGCTTGTTAAAGGCCATGCTTTTCTACATAGGTTTTCATGTTGATATTCTTCAAAATACACTTCCATAATAAGCTCAATACACAAACAAATGCAGGTTCAAGAAAAATTTAAACTCAAGACTTTTCAAGTCTATGACTCAAGTTTGTACTTTTGACACAGAAAGTTTGGAACACAAGTGATTGCTTTACAGAAGAGTTAAACAATGTAATAGAAGAAGCTAATACACATTCAGATCCATTTACTCCTTGCTTATCTGTGGTAGTATTAACACTAGTTCTGATCATAAGTTTTACAATGCGTAAGCACATCCACTGAAAATATTAAATTTTGGCTCATATTGCCCTTGTACCAGAGATAAACTGGATGCCATTCACCCATCTGCCCAATTCATGAACTAGCCAAGTATATTTAATAGACAAATTTCTCTCCCTAGGGTATCCCTTAATTAAAGAATATATGCTTAAAATCCTAACAGCTGCACAATAACAAACAGTATTAGCAATACTTTTACTTTCTAAATATGTAATAATGACAATATATTTCATTTTCACTATAAACTGTCACTAACTTTGAATAACAAGTGATTTTGAAGCACTCGATTATAATTACATCTATAGAACAAAACTCACCATTTGTAACAAAAGAAAAATTATTAAATATCAGTAATAAACATCATTTTATTCGATTAAATCTAGGAATTAAGTTACAATTCTGTAGTTTTTAAATAGATCTGCACGTCACTTATTAAATCTTATCTCCAAAGCTTGCATAATTCTACCCAAAATTAATACATGCACTGCAATGAGACCACCATGTACCAGTTATAAATTCTCCTTAAGAAAGTTAGAAAAACACCCCACCAATTTGAACAACAGGATTATTATAATTATATTCAAATATTTCATTGTCTGTTCTAGGCATCCTAAAATGTCTGCACTTTTTAAAGGGCTATAATTCTGTGCACTAAACATGCATTTTTCTTCTATAATACTCCAGATATTTCATCATTCCTACAGTCTTACAGAAATAAGGTCCTGACACAATATATATTTTTTCTTTAGTATATCTTTTGAATCAAAGTACTGTTCCCAAGTACAGGTGAATCTGGTTTCTCCAGAAGCCTTTCAACAACAATGTCCAAAGGGTTGCTCGTGTTCCAACATGGAATCAAACCATCTATCATTTTGTCTGCAACTCAAGCAGAGACATAGCTGAGTACTCAAAAAATAAGGCTATCAGATGAGTCTTGGGATCTAAATGGACATTAATATCTTGAAAATTAACATAAACTGCTAACCTGCAAAAATGATGTATAGGCAAGTTGCAAGTGAAAAAAAAACCAACACGTGGAAAGCCTTATGTTGCAAGTCAGACTTCTGAGGAAGGTAGGAAACCAAGAGTAAAAACTCTTACAGTGCATGTTTGAAAGTACTGCAATGCGAGCTTATGAATTCCTGAAAAATGAGGCATAAAACAGGTAGAGAAGAATCTGTCCTTCAAAGTCTTTCTCAGCCTTCTAGAAGGTCACCATCAAGCAGAGTCCTTAGCTCTCTCTAGCTAACATGCTTCTGAACAAAAACTAACCAATAACCAGAAGAGATCAACACGTTTTATGACTGCATCATACAGTTCTTACTGTTTTCTTTTCCAGCTGACTCCATTTTAAAATCGTATCCTTATCTCTTTGCTTAATGAAGTTAATCTTTTTTCTAAAAAGATTCTTTCTTCTAATGATACAGAAGGTTTCAAAGGAAAAATTACTAAACTGTGAGTAAAGAAGCTCATTATAATCAAGGATGGACTAGAATATCTCCAACAAGCATATGGTTTGGGATTCTGAAAAACTGAAACATTTGCTTCTTACCACATAAAAAGGATTGGATGCTACATTCATGCTCAAAAATCAGTTTTGGCAGCCAATGCCCCACATGCAAGCACTGAGCTACAGGAAAGTGCTTACATTTCTGAAAACACTCAGGCACAGAAGACGACCCATTTAGACTGTTTCTGTACACAAATGGCTTTGCTTGTCAGCGTATTCCCAGATAGAATTAAGGGACTATTTTATGTGACTGGACAAGAGTCTGAAGCTTTCAAAGTAACAGGGATTTTTCTCTACCAAGAGATTATTCTACATGAAACCTCTTACCAAGTATCACTTTAGGACAACACTAGTCATTAAGTGGCTGTTTCAGTTGCTGTCAGAAGCTCAGAGTAAGAAAAATTTTAGGCCACTAAAGTATATACATCCATCAAGATGTCCCACCATTGGGCCACACTGATCCACCACAAGAAGGTCATTCCAAATATAACATGCTATGCTGTACTAAACAAATCAACAGACACTCAAAGGGATGGTCCTGGGGTTTCAAGAGCAATGAAGCCCCACTCTGAACTTTCCTGCAGATCAGCCAGATGACTGTACAGGAGGAATACAAACCTATACAGACCTCAAAGACATGTACATTTGTCATTCTGGAATGAAGTACGGTGTTTATCAGCAGAGTAGCCACGGGTATGGATTAGAAGTCCAATTCTCCTCCGAACAGAAATAATAGTATAAACAAAAATCTTTCTTCCTGTTAATAAAACTTTGTATTTCCTACACAAGGAAAGAAAATCTTTCTAATAGAAGCAGAAGGGATAAAAGTCTAGCTAGATAGGCTAGTCACAGACAATCCCCAATATCTGACTTCCATTACTGGAAACATCATAGTTGGTAGAAGGTATATACTTTTTGGACTGAATTTTACAGAACCTTTCCCTGTATCATGGAACTTGCTGAAGGTAGATTTGCTTCAAGTTCATTCCCACGGGAAACAAAAACTGTTAACTCCTTTGCAACCCACATATTTTTTTTAATAGACCACTCATGCTAGCTAGAGTCACAGAATACATTTTTGCCTGGGGATGTAGACAGCATTGTTTCAAGTGAGTGGCCACGTCTGAAGTTTCCAGAGTGCACTAGACTATGGAATTACATCAGTTCATTCTGTATATGATATGCATATGTATTCTGCCATATAATGCCATTTTTCAGCTGCAATGTAGATCTCTGCAACCCCAAACGCTGCTCGTATCATTTTTTATGTATTTTCATAAGAGCACAGAATCACAGAATGGCAGGGGTTGGAAGGGACGTCTGGAGATCATCTTGTCCAACCCCCCTGCTTGGGCAGGGGGCACAGGAATGCGTGCAGGTGGGTTTTGAATGTCTCCAGGGAAGGAGGCTCCACAACCACCCTGCACAGCATGTTCCACTGCTCTGGCACCTTGACAGGAAAGAAGTTTTTGCTCATGTTAGCTGGAACTTCTGTGTTCCATCTTGTGCCCGTTGCTACTTGTCCTGTTATTGGGCACTATTGAAAAGTGTCTAGTCCCATTGTCCTGATACCCTCCCTTTAGACAGTTATAAGCATTGATGAGATCCCCCCTCAGTCTTCTCTTCTCCAGGATGAAGAAATTCAGGTCTCTCAGCCTTTCCTCATAAGGGACATGCTCCAGTCCCCTGATCATATTTGTAGCTCTCCTCTGGACTTGCTCAAGCAGTTCCCTGTCCTTAAACTGGGGGGCCCAAAACTAGACAGAGTACTCCAACTGCGGTCTCACTAGGGCAGAGTAGAGGGTGAGGATAACCTCCCCCAATCTGCTGGCCATGCTCCTTTTAGTGCACCCCAGGATATCATTGGCCTTCTTGGCCACAAGGGCACATTGCTGGCTCATGGCCAGCTTGCTGTCCACCAGCACTCCTGGTCCTTCTCAACAGAAATTCAGATCAGACTGCAATGCCAGAAACTTTCATTCTCACCTCTACAGCAGCCTATGCCACCTATAGCTTCTCCTGAATTATTTCTAAGATATTTTTTTTCTCCTGCTATGAAGATCATATAACAGAACATTTAAGGCTGTCCAAAAAAGGATCAACTAGCAAAGGTTGCTCAGAGTATTAAGATGTAATAAATATCACTGTCTTGTATTACCAGCAGAGACTGACATTTGCCACACCAGGTAGCTGGGAGGCACAGAAGTGAGAGTTCTCTCCCACAAATGACACAATTTTTGTAAAGCCCTTGTTCCTGTGGAGAGGCTTCCAAGGAAAGTGTACTTACGACAAACTCAACCTGTATTTTTGGTTGTGTTCTCAAGACTGGTAAGTTTCACAACTGCACATGGAGCCACATTTGGAAAAGTTTGTCAATCACAGCCTTCTCTTTTAATATGAACAAAAAGGCAGAGCCAGCTGAATGTAAAAGACCTCTCTAAGCATTTCTGCATACACATTCAGTGGCTAGTGGCTGAACAAGATTTAACAAGTTAAGCATTTCTTGTTTTTTTTACTGAAAAGCTGACTCTGCACACCATTTTTACACGAGCTGGTTGAACTACTTAAGTTCACACATATTATCAAGTTATAAACAACTTGTTATTTTCCTTTTTTTTTTTTTATTTACTTGAAGGTCTGTGCCAAAAATCACTGTGGACAGTACTGTTTTGTTTTATTATAATGAGAATCTTTTGTGGAAAACTGCTCTGAGCTACCAGCAATGGCTCTTCAATAGTGACCCTGCTTATCTGGTATAGCTGATCCGGCAGACAATCTATCTGAACCCATGTCACCATCCTGAATGTGCCTGAAGGTAAAAGATTCTGGACCCTCAAACCATGAGGAGTATCATGTTGTATAAATATAGCTGGCAGCTTTGATTTTGGCTACTCCATAGCTGTTACTTTAGACACAGCAACTGGGTGCTGCTGGACGAGCTACCGGAATACATTATTTGGCATAAGTACCACCCATAAAGTACCTCAGTGTCAATCACTCTTCCAATTTTCCAAAATGTATGTGTCTATTATACAGTGCTGATACTAAATAAAAGGGTTAATCTGAAAGAAGATTCCACCCCTGAAAAGGACCCTCATGCTCCTTTGCCATATACCTCCACTCTAAGCTTGCTGGATTGGCCTTTGATGGCTTCTCTTCAAACATCAATTTTCATCCACAGTTTGTGTTCAAACTGGCCATCCCCACGCTACAAGCCATTTCCATATTCAACATATTGATGTAAGAGTTTCTCCCATTATCACCCGATTTGGACTGTTTAATTTTGTGTAAAACTATTCATTACATCAAACAGCCAGAAAATTACCCCAAAGCCCAGAAATTACAAAATTATTTTCAGCTATAGAAGACTGAGAATACCTCACTCCAATGAGTATTAATTTATTTGAGCAGTCATCTCTGATGAGAAAGAACAAAGTTCAAATTATTGGTTTGAAGCAAATAAAGCAAGGAATTTAAGCTGGTTCTGTGTATTCAAGAGAAATAATCTAACACTGAATGACGGATGGACACATATATACATAGAGAGAAATACAGGTACATGGGGGGGAAGCAGAGAAAAATTCTCAGTTCCCCTTTCCTTGCAAAAAAAGTATGGCTTCAATAAACTGTCCTTTACTGAATGCAGCTTTTTTGCCTTTTTTTTTTTTTTTTTTTACATCTGCTATAGGAGAGCGTAAATTCACATCTATTTTATCACTTCCCACTCCTCACTTGTTTGATCTGCATTTCATTTCCTTGGGTAAATGATTATAATCTCTTCAGTCCCTTGAAAAGACTCTGCTATAGCCTTCATATTGAACTCTCTACAACACTGTGATTTATCTTTTTTAAACTATTTGACAGTTAATAACACTTTGAATAGCAAGTAAGAATTAAGGAATTTGTATAGACTGACACTTCCTTCTCTATGCTTTTTACCCCACTTCTGATTACAGATACAAATTGGATAACGATACTTCAGCAAACTGCAAAGTTGTATTCTTGTTCTATTCTGTTAATTTAGGAACTTCTAAGACATAAATGGTATCTTATTTTCTGCCTCCAAAACACGCAGTTTCGCATATACCAACAATCAGTTTTACCTGTCATCCTGCTATCCTTTCACACAGCTTGCTTAGACTTCAGATGACCTTTCCACTACTCCTGAATTTGACTGAACAGTTTTGAATCCTCAGTAAACACCGCTACTTTATAAATCAAATTCTACAGACGACTAACTGAAAATACTGAACAGCTCCTGACTTAAGACAAAACATTAAGCCTCCTATAACTTAACATTTATTTCTGTTATTTCCTCTCAGAGATTTGTGTATCCCATTAAAATATTTTACCTCTCACATTGTGGCTTCTTTGTTTAATAGCCTGGTGTGTGGAACCTTCAATTACACCTTTAAAAAGTATATGTAAATTAGAACTATATTAAAGTTTAATCTGCTATGCTATTACTGCAATCAGAAACCCTAGTAGATTAGTGAGGCACCACTGTCTTTGCAGAAGCAGTACTAACTACATTAGTAATACTAGTTAGTACTACTGAGTCTATCATCAGTCTTTGCGACTGTAAGCGATGAGAATTACATGTGTATGTTTTTTCTTTAAGGGCACCCAACAATTTTGAGACCCATTTCCTATGCAAACAGAGTTTATGAGATCATTTGCAGAGTATTTGTTGGAAGTTCTCCTTCAGTAACTTAAAATCTGTTGACCAATTTCTACCAAACTGGACTCCAGTTCTCCAAATCTATGAAAACAAGAGCCAGATAGAGAACAGACACTCTATTAACACTCCCAGTAAACAAATGCAGTTTACCACAGAGCAGGAAAAAAGGGGAAAAAAAACAGTACAAATGCCCTAGCTATAAGAAATGCTTCAACAGAATTTAACGCCTTTTATTAGATGCCAGAAAAACCCACCTGGCTTTAGAATAGATTCATGTTTTCTAATCAGTTTTAAGTGTCAGGCAGTTATGGCATTCATAATAATCTACTTCTGTATGGAGTCTGCTGCCAGAAGACTAAATCTGTGTTGCAACCATAGCATCTAACTAAAAAGTCAATCAACAGCAAGGAATAAACTCATTTGAAACTATCCATTATTTCTGCTCTTCATTAAGTGTTTTTTTTAAATATAACTACCTTTGTTATTCTGTAGTTCTTTGTGTGTATAAGGTAATTTATTACACCAACACACTAGCATAAGTAAGCTAGCATTCAATTTAGCTTCCCACCCCCCAAAAATATATAAGCTCCCATATTGATAAACATTTTAGAATTGTATACACTTTTGATGTCATTTTCTGCCCTTTAACTGATTTAAAAACATTTTTCAGAGAATTAAGAAACCCAATATTAAAGATGAGAATTTCTAATTATGCTAATTAGTTTAGTTTCCTGGAAGTCTATAATCAATGTTTTTCTGCCTCTGACACATTCTTTGTTCAACTTGTGTTACAAGATGCAGGTCACAGCACTATATAAGCACTTGAGTGGTTTGAAGAGGCTACACAGCTTATGACCTCTAGGGAGGAGGTGGGTCTGCAGAAAAAATTATTTTGTTTGCGAAGTCATTTGAAATAAGTATGACAGTCTAAATTGCTCCGGTCTTATCTGATATCTTTTCTTCTCTGAAACCATGTCTTGTAAACATGAAATATATAGCCTGTAATCTGTGTCAGACAACCTCAAGATCCCTCCCAAAAAACTTAAGAGACCGATTCACAGATGTACTGGAACACAGAACTCCTATTGCAATCTGGCGCCTTGATATCTTTGAGAATCTGGGACATAGTCCAAAAAAACAAAAACTGGAAAAGAGGTATTATCATCCTTGCAGCAGTCAGAGGCTCCAAGGTGGTAAAAAAAGGCAGAGCATGAGTTATAAAAGGTGCCTTCTTCTCCAAACAGTTAAATTAAATAGAATACATTAAGACACATCAGACACATAAGCAGAAGGTTATAAAAAGGCCCAATCCAAATGCAGTGACAGTAACCTGATAAGACTTCCATCAGGATACCTTTTCTCAGCAGCCAAAAGCATAGGAACAAAGGAAAAAAAAACCCTCATTTTCTTTCAAACTCTTAATTTACCACAGACAATAGAGCCTCATATTTTAGTTCAATCCTGTCTGACAAGTATCTGGCTTTTTTTTTCTTTCCTTTCCTCCAAACTGCAGACTTACAGATCTTGGTGGATGAGAAGCAAGTGTATATGCAAGTGGGTTGATAGCAGTTTCAGAGTGTTAAAAAAAATACATAGAAAAACAGAACAAGAGGGACTATATGCATCATCTTCTGTGGGGAAGAAAAACCAACAGAAAACACAGGGTATGAGATAAAGCACATCCATCACGGAAAGCAACAAAACAGAACTATGAAAGAGCAAGTAAAGGGAGAAAAAAGTAGGATAAAACAAATTGAAAGCACAGGGAAACATATTTCATTATCTACTATGGGGAAGAAAAGCCCGACGTGAAGGAAAAAATGTGAAATGTTCAGTTAAAACTTAATATATTCTACCCCAGCTTTTTAAGGAAATTAGTCTCATGCAGGAAGTGTTGGGGGGGGGGGGGGGGGGGTAAGGGGGGGACAGAGCATTCCCCCCCTTGGAAACTGGCTGGCTGAATTCAATCACGTTTGACAGAAGGGTAGAGGTCTCAAAGATAATTGCCTAAGAAAATGCTAAGTTCATGAAATCAAGATGCTATCAGTGTCCTGACCAAGGGAAAGGCTGCAGTATGCATTAAGACCTTATTAGACATTAGATGATCCACAAAAGGATGAGGCTGTAAATGTTTCAAACAGGCAGGGGGGCGGAGGATCCTTTAGAGCTTACAATCATCTGTGAGGTTATTTTTTTTTTAATAAAGGGGGAAAAAAGGGTAAGAAGCCAGGCTTCTACTGCTCAAGGAACTACTCTTTCAAAACACTTCTTCCTCCTTCACCTGAGGGAAAAAAGGAAGACCTGGTATTACTTGGTATAGTATTCACCCACCACCGGGAGTACTAACAAACAGATGCCAAAAGGCCCTTTTTATACACAAAAGTGCTGTACAAAGCTAGACATCTTTATCATCCTTCAGAGAAATCAAAGGAAGAGAGACAAAGTGACTGCTAGGAAAAACAGCAGATGAAAAGCTGGATGGAAAGAGCCAAGTAACCCAAATCACCTTCCACCCACTACTCCAGTCTGCCCTCAGAACCAGCAGCATCCAATGCATAACATAATAAGTGTTCTGGAACCTGATTAAAACAGAACATACTTACAGCATATGATAATCAATGAGAAGAGGTTTTTTGAAAGCTGTTTCACTCTCTTGATTTGTTTTATACCAAAACACCCCTTCTTGAATGCACAAATATTCCGTTAATAGCCACTATGTGTTAATATACTATCTTGACACAAATGATGAGTGATGATAAGCAATTCCTCAGCTTTTCCAATAAAACCAGATTTTAGATAACCATGTATATTACCTGCCTACAGTTTTAAAGCGTAGTAAAGTCAGTATTTCATATTCAAAAATGGCATCTGCATGCTCACTAGAAATTAATCTTTGCTACAATTTAAGCAAAGAGAAACTTCAGATGGTGTTTCCCTAAATGCCTTCTTGTGTGCTTGCTTATACACTAGCCTGATAGTACCTGAAAGGCAACTAATTTAAACCAGTAAGTGGTTTTCATAGGTTCTACAATGAAAACATCTAGAATCCCAGATGACTAAATTTTACTGGCAAGCGATCTAGGATGCTTGGGCACAACGTAGCTGAACATACTTCGGTAAACTACCACAGCTTTGTCAATTAAACATTTCAGATTCAAGGAAACAAAGCAGAATTAGTTTAATAATTTTCCACACAATTCTCCAGGTAAAATATTACAGACTGGTTGCACAAATAGATCTTGAAATCTTTCACTTTTCAGGGAGCACACCTTTCAACTTCAGACAACACCCAGCATCTGCATGCCAAGAGAAAAAAGGAATGCAGTCATATGGAATCAGTTAACAATTACAGCCGATAAACAAATTGACTGCAGTGGAAGATCCACTTTTGATATTAGTAAGCAGTGATTCATGTGAAACGTCATATAGCTTTCCTTACTTAAAGACTCATCATCCATATATTCAAGAGAAAAAAAATCAACTCGTTACCATACGAAAAGCTAGTATATCTCAGCAGTTGGAGATGTAAACAAAAGAAAGGTCTCAGTGTTGAAAATGTGGGACTTTTACCTAAAATCCTGTTTCTAGCATACAAAGAGGCATGCCCATGTCTAATAAAACCAATCTAAATGCAGCATCTTGCTCCGCTCCGTGCTGTGAACACTTCCTATTTGCCCTTACGTTTATGCTATCATTTTTTCAAACAGAATCCAAGTTCTATCTCCTGCTAAGGTATTTGATTAAAACCGAGACCACTGAAAAGGGTGGAAAATCCAACTAGAGCATTTAATCAGATTAAATGCCACTGTGCCACAATTAGATGTCACTGTATGTTCACTTTAATGCTGAAAGCACATGCAGCATGAAAGGAAGTCATGGCAATGTACTGCTCCAGGTGCAAGCACGCGCCATGCATGTACCTGGCATTAAAGCTAGCCCTTCAGCGCTCTGTACTTTTTCTATTTATTCTGTCGGCGGGTGAAGCGGGCGCAGAAGAAGGCGTTTTGCTGGCGGGAGAAGTTGGAACATACGTGCTTCTCCCGCTCCCAGCCGGCCTCACAATGGTAGCAGTGTTTCCGCGGGGAGATCCGCCGTCAGTCGGGTCGGATCGAATCCCCCGGCCTGCGAGGGGCAAACCCGCCGCCCGTCCCCACCGCCGCCCTCCCCGAGCCCCAGTCACCCCGACGCCGCGGCGGCGGCGACCGGCTGGGAGGGAGGGAGGGAGGGAGGGAGGGGAGGGGAGGGGAGAGCGCCTCACACCTCACACCCCACCTCACACCTCAGCCCGCCGCTCGCACCTGGCGGCGGCTGACGTCACCCCCACCGCCCCCGCCCCGCTGACCCCAGCCCCACACGGCCCCACCTTCCCCGCCGGGCGATCCCGCCGCCCCCGCCGGCTACGGGCACACGGGGCGAGCGGTCTGGGCGGTGGAGAGAGAGCAGAGCCGCCGCGCTCCGGCACACGCGCGGCCCCCTCCGCTCCTCCGCCTCACAACACGCCCCCCTCCTGCCCCTGCGAGCGGGGACGGCGGAGAGACGGGGGAGAGGGGCTCGGCGGCCGCGACGTGCTTCCCCCCTCTTTCCTTCCCTCCCTCCGCCGCCGCCACCCCCCGCAAGGGCAGGGACAAAGGGGAGGGGGCCGACACCTGGCGGGGGCCGGTCCCTTTGTGGGGCAGGGACCGACGGGGAGCGGGGGCGCGGCGGGGAAGGGAGGGTGCCCGGTCCCGCCCGCCCGCCCCGGGGCCGCGAGGGAAGGGTGCGGGGGCACTTACTCGCCGGCCCGGCTCCCGTTCTCCGCCTCCCCTCGCCTCGCACCTTCACGCCGCTCGCCTCAGCCCCTCCCTCCGCCTCCGCCTCGCGCTGCCCCCGCAGCCGTTGGGGCGCTGGAACTTCAAACGGCGCCGGCCATTCCGCGCGCGCGCCGCCGCCGCCAGCCGACCGGCGGCTCCGGGCCGGGGGGAGGCGGCGGGGGCGCGTGCGGCGGCGCGGAGCTCCCCCGAAGGCTTCACAATAGAGACAGGACAGCGCGTGTGTGTGCGGGAGGAGGGGCCTCTCGGCGCGCCGAGGCGGGCGGGCGGGCGGGAGGCAGGGCTGTTTACCCGGCGGCCAGACCCGGCCCCCCCGCGCCCGATGCTCGGGCTGGTCCATGCGCCGCCGCCGCCCCCCAACCCCGCGACTTGAGGGAGGGGAGGCGAAGGGAACCCACCCCTCCCCACCCCGCGGGCGGCAGGTGGTACGGTCCGGCCCGCCGGCTCCCTCTCCCGGTCACGGGCGGGGCGGGGCCCGCCATTGTGACGTACACAAAGCCGGCTGCTGACGGCCAATCAGCGGGAGGGGGCAGGGCTCCCCAGGGCACTGTCCGCCCCCGGGCCGGGGCGGTGGGAGCTGGGGGTTGAGCGAGCGCCGGCGGAGCGGCGGGACCGGCACAGCCCGGCTCAGCTGCCACCGCCTCCCTGCTGAAGAGGCGGCGAAAACCCCTTGCGTGCGGGGGGTGGCGGGCGCCCGGGAGCTATCGCGCCCAGCCTCTGTTGCGTGTTTTCCCCTGCCGTTACGTGGGGTGCAGGCGAGAGCGGGGGAGATGGCCCAAGCGCCCGTCACAGGCCGTAACGGGCTGGGCGCGGACAGGCAGCCGCTGTCACCGGCCGGCGCGCGTTCCCCGGGACCGGACAGCGGGAAGTTCCCCCTCCCGCTCGTCCCCCCGGCAAGACCGGCGCAATAAAACTCCTCCCACGGCGACAGGCCGGCAGCGGCCGCCCCGCAGAGCCCGTTGCATGCCGGAGCTTGTAGTCCCGCCCGGGAGTCCTGAAAGGTTAAGCACCAAGAACAGCGAAGGGAGATGATTTCCCCCTTCAAACGCTTGTCCGTCCCGCAGCAGACCGCAGCGGATCCCTCAGAGCGTACTTTCCGTTTTAATGAGCTACCTTTCGGAGCGCAGCCCCACCCCGCTCGTTCTGCGGGGGAAGGCAGGCGGCCAGCCCCGCGGAGCTGCCAGGACCTGCCCGTCCCGTCGTCCCCCGCGCCAAGATGTCGGCGGCTATCGCCGCGCTCGCCTCCTACGGCGGCTCCGACTCGGAGCCCGACTCGGAGCCCGAGGCCGAGGCTGGCTCCCAGGGCGCCGCCGTGCTCGCCACCCGCGACGCCGTGCTGCACCTGCGCCCGCCGCCCGCCGCCCCCCCGGCCCTGCCCGTCGACGCGGCCCCGGAAGTAGCCGTGAAGGTAGAGGCGTCCCTCCGCCACCCTCGGGGCCGTGGCCCGCCGCGCCCGCCGCCGCCGCCGCAGGGGACGGCCCATGGGCAGCGCTGGGCCGCGGAAGTGGGGCGAAACGGGGGCGGGCGGGTGCGGGGCCGGCGCGCGAACGTTGCGACCGACCGGCCTTGCCCTGCCCCCCGGTGCGGTGCGGTGCGGTGCGGTGCGGGGGCCCGGGCTGGGGAGGGAGGGCGTCTGTCGGGCAGCTCGGCCGGTGGGTCTCGCTGCGGCGGCTGAGCTTACTGCAGCGTGCTATCTCCGTCTCAAAGCCGTGCCCTGCTTGGAGTTCCTCAGACACTCTTGCCTTGCGCTCCCCCGTGTTTGTTTTTGTGTGTGGCTTGCCCGGGTGGTGGTGGGGCGAAATCGGTACTTGGCAGGTGGAGCGCAGCTGAATCCTGTTCTGAAGAGCAGCCGGAAAGCTGGTCGGTGCTCTTGTTTTCGTTCCAGTCTTGCTTGGGAAACTTAGTTTTCTAAGTTTGGTATCATATTGGTTCACTTTTGTGATTCCAGAAAGAGGGAGAGGAGGATGTTAGTTTGGTTTTGAGATTTTAAATATAAGCAACTAATTTCTAAGGAAAAGGAGGCATCTCACCGTGATGATTGTCACTGTAGCATTGTGTTGCTTCCAATTGTTTTGAAAAGTTTCCTACTTTGTGACAAAGGGGTGGATGGAGTCTTTCACTTTCGTGTCATTAGTTAATCACATGCTATCGCAACTGATCATATTTGCATGTGCATGTTATATTGTATGTACTGACTAGATGTGCATTCTCATCCCTCAGAGTCTTAGAAATATCTAACTTGAACTGCAGCCTCTGGCAGACTGTCACATACAGGCTTTGAAAGGAATGCTAAGTAACATCCGTAATATCTTCTGAGTGTGAATGATGATAAGTGGCAAGTAGCATTGGCTGTGCTCTTCACCACTCTTAAAGCTGTAGCTGTTTTCCCTTTGCCATGCTAGCACAAAGGTTTATACAGTCCCTTGGTGACTGACATCAAGTACCTGATCTGAATTTTTAAAAAAATAATTCTGGTGGAGTTATTTGTCCTTTGATCCGTTCCCTGATCTGCACAAATGCTGTGCCAGCACAGCAGTGCCAGAGTAGAATCAAGCAGCTGGAGGAGAGTTAGGTGTCAGTAGCATGTTCCATTCAAAGCTGTTTGCCAGGCTGTGCCCTGAAAGGGGTATCCAGCGGTACATCTAGGGCTGTCTCTGCAGCAGGCATTCTGTTAACCAAGATAAAAAGGAAGTGAGGTTTCTGAGTATCAAGATGTTTCATTAAAATGTTGTCTGTCATTTTTATTTGCGATCACAGATGAGATGCATATAACTGAAAAGATCAATGACTTCAAGCTGATGCTTTCTGAATACACAGCATACTGGAGCTTCTTTTAGTACCACAACCTTCTTTGAGGAGTAACAGATCATATCCTTGTAGACTGGTATCAGGCTTTCTATTCAGTTTTTTATGGTTCAAGAAAGAAGTGCTGGTGTCAGACAACACACTCTCAACACCTTCCATGTCTAAAAAATGATAGTGTCCCACCAGTCAGTGGTGGAAGCTTCCCAGTCACCCCCTCAGGAATTTACCCTAATTTTTCAGGATTAGAAAGCCCTTACTGAACAAATATAAAAGACATGATGTTTGAGTGTAGGTCACAAGAATTCTTGAAGTACAGAGTTGGAAAACCAGCAAGCTGAGTGAGGAGGAAAGCAGAGTTACAGTTCATTAGTATCACTTCACGTGCGCAAATGTTGTTTTGACATGAGTAAGAATCAAGTACTCCTAAGTGCATGGATATGTATTACACAAGGGACCAGGAATGGATAAGAAAAGGTGGTGGTAAGAAGGGAGGCTAGAAGGGTTAGTCATAAAACAAATATAAATGACAGCTGTACACAAGTGCATTTTTGGCAGTTGAGAATATAAATCTTAACTGGTTGGTGTTCTGCATCCTAGTTCTAATCATTGTCCCTGTTACTGGTTCAGAAGTTTGGCCTGTTAATTTGCACAGATGTTAGACTTACATGTACTTTAAAGAGGAGTAGGTTCCTCACTCTCTTTGATAGAAAAGCATAATTGTTAGCACACTCAGCTATAGCATTTGGGTGTTTTGTTGTTACTTAAATGTTCATATCAAGTATAGCCAGCCCTGTTACTCCAAGATGTATTTCTTCATTCTACAGAAATCTGCTGAGTTCTTGCCTCAAATTACATCATAGGTATATAAAAACATATTTTTCTGAAAATAGTTTTTCTATATCTGAAAACTGTACTAATGACTTGTAACTTTCTTTTAAAAGTTTGAGGGGACGGCTTCTGTTACACACTCCTCTTAAAGTCCACCTGTTAAAATAGGCCTATTAGAATCGTAGAATCGTTAAGGTTGGAAAGGACCCTTAAGATCATTGAGTCCAACCGCTAACCTAACACTGCCAAGTCCACCACTAAACCATATCCTCAAGCACCACGTCTACCCTTCTTTTAAATACCTCCAGGGATGGAGACTCAACCACCTCCCTGGGCAGCCTGTTCCAATGTTTGACAACCCTTCCGGTGAAGAAGCTTTTTCTAATGTCCAACCTAAACTTCCCCTGGTGCAGCTTGAGGCCATTTCCTCTCGTCCTATCGCTTGTTACTAGGGAGAACAGACCGACCCCCGCCTCGCTACAACCTCCTTTCAGGTAGTTGTAGAGAGCGATGAGGTCTCCCCTCAGCCTACTCTTCTCCAGACTAAACAACCCCAGCTCCCTCAGCCGCTCCTCATAAGACTTGTTCCCTAGACCCTTCACCAACTTCGTTGCCCTTCTCTGGACACGCTCCAGCACCTCAATGTCCTTCTTGTAGTCAGGGGCCCAAAACTGAACACAGTACTCGAGGTGTGGCCTCACCAGTGCCGAGTACAGGGGCACTATCACCTCCCTGCTCCTGCTGGCCACACTATTCCTGATACAAGCCAGGATGCCGTTGGCCTTCTTGGCCACCTGAGCACACTGCTGGCTCATGTTCAGCCAGCTGTGAACCAACACCCCCAGGTCCTTTTCCTCCAGGCATCTTTCCAGCCACTCCTCCCCAAGCCTGTAGCATTGCATGGAGTTGTTGTGAGCCAAGTGCAAGTGTTGGCACTTGGCCTTGTTGAATCTCATACCGTTGGCTCTGGCCCAACAATCCAGCCTGTCCGGGTCCCTCTGTAGGGCCTTCCTGCCCTCCAGCAGATCAACGCTTCCACCCAGCTTGGTGTCATCTGCAATCTTACTGAGGGTGCACTCAGTCCCCTCATTCAGATCATCAGTGAGGATATTGAACAGGACCAGTCCCAGCACTGAGCCCTGGGGAACACCACTCGTGACTGGCCACCAACTGGATTTGACTCCATTCACCACCACTCTCTGGGCTTGGCCATCCAGCCAGTTTTTAACCCAGCACAGAGTGCGCTTGTCCAAACCGAGAGCAGCCAGCTTCTCCAGGAGAATGCTGTGGGAGACAGTGTCAAAGGCCTTACTAAAGTCCAAGTAGGCAATGTCCACAGCCTTCGCGTCATCCACTAAGCGGGTCACCTTATCATAGAAGAAGATCAGGTTAGTGAGGCAGGACCTCCCTTTCATAAACCCATGCTGGCTGAGCCCGATCCCCTGATTGTCCCACATGTGCTGTGTAATGGCATTCAAGATGATCTGCTCCATGACCTTTCCTGGCACCGAGGTCATGCTGACAGGTCTGTAGTTCCCTGGATCATCCTTCCGACTCTTCTTGTAGAGGGGCATCTCATTCAGTAGTTTCAAGTCATCTGGGACCTCCCGGGTTGACCAGGACTGCTGATAAATGATGGAGAGTAGCTTGGCGAGCTCCTCTGCTTGGGTGGATCCCAGCTGGCCCCATGGACTTGTGAACATCGAGGTGAAGGAGCAGGTTGGTGACTGCCACCTCTTCAACAACTGGGACTTCATTCTGCATACTAGCTCCATTTCCCAGCACAGGGGCCTGACAACCCCAAGGATGACCAGTCTGACTGTTAAAGACTGAGGCAAAGAAAGCATTAAGTACCTCAGCCTTCTCCTCATCTTTCGTGGCAAGGTTACCTTCCGCATCCAACAAAGGAGGGAGATACTCCCTGGCCCTCTTTTTGTCACTGAAACATTTATAAAAAACATTTTTTGTTGTCTTTAATGGTGGCGGCCAGTTTAAGTTCCAACTGGGCCTTCACCTTTGTAATTTTTTCCCTGCATAACCTCGCAATATCCTTGTAGTCCTCCTGAGTCACCTGCCCCTTCTTCCAAAGGCAGTAAGTTCTCCTTTTTTCTTGAGTTCCAGCCAAAGCTCCCTGTTCAGCCAAGCTGGTCTTCTCCCCCACCTGCTCAGCTTACAGCTTATGGGGACAGCCTGCTCCTGCACCTTTGAGATTTCCTTCTTTAATAACATCCAGCCTTCCTGGACTCCTTTGCCCTTCAGGACTGCCTCCCAAGGGACTCTGTTAATCAGACTCCTTAACAATCCAAAATCTGCCCTTCTAAAGTTCAGGGTATTGCTGATCTTGTTCTTAAATTACTTATTATAAGTAACATTGAGTTATAGTTATTGGTTACTTCAATCCAGTAACACTTCTACTTTAATTTTAAGTTGGAAAGCTGACTAGATGAAAGTGCGTGTTTCCACTACTATTTTCAGCACCACTGAAGTGCCGATAACGTTACAGTACCTGAGAGAAGACTCCAAGGGAAGAAAGTGTGCACTTCTGGTCCCTTCATCCAGAAAAGGATACCTTATAACTGCAAAAAGTTCAGAGAAGGGCAGCAGGGCTGAAGAAGGGTCCTACTTCTGTATGAGGAATCACTGAGGAGGCCAAAACTGAAGACGACTGAGGTGAAAAGTATGACAGAGACCTACCAGATCATTAAACAGCATGGAGAGGGAGTTAAATACTCACTGCCTTTTCCAGTACAGCAGCTATAAGCTAACTTATAGCTTACTATTAGGAGCAGTGGTCATCGCAAGGGGCAGGACATATAGAATAGTTTTGTGGTGTCCTCGGCACTTGCACCGTCAGAGTGCAGGTTCAGTACTTCTACTCATCCATTCCATCGTGAGTGGACTTTCATTCAGAGGAAAGTCAGGTCCTGTGACTTCTGCAAGGATTTGTGGAATCATTGATTTATTGATAGAGATGCAGCTCTTCTCAGCTTCCTGCTGGTGATTGTGTTTTCTGTTTGAGAAAAATAAAGTCCTGTTCTCATTTTTGTCTCTAAGATATAGTAGGTACCTCCAGTCATGGTAGGAGCATATCTTCATGAAGCATAGCTCATCTGTTCCATCTGACTCTAGTAGCTGCACTGGCTAAGCACGTGCCACCCTGGTGCTTTGCTACTGGTTTTCTATGGATTTTTTTTTGCCTTAATCAGCTTCATGGTTATATTTAAGGCAGTTAAAACCAATAGTAGGTATGACCTTTTTGCCTCTGTGGTGTTTTCTATGAGCCACATATGTGGCTTCCAGAGGAAGGGAGGCTCCCATACAGGAACACCCATGCTTTCGGCTCCTAGTCAGGCCTCACACAGGCAGCGGCACTTGTCTGTTGGTCCAGCCTACTTCAAGGAGAACCAGAGCCCACCTGAAGCAAGGCCTTAGGCCTTTCTGCTCTGTAAGAGCATCTTACTGCAGGATGGGTAGCTCCAGGACAGTTGCATTGACTCTGGTTATTCTGAGATAAGAACCTGTTAAGAATTTGAGGCACCAGTTATGAATTGGTCATAGAGATCTCCTCCCCAGGATAGCAGTGCCCATGATACTGGGCTAGGCTGGCTCTTTGTCTCCTAGGCTCTTAAAGCAATTGATTAGTTGACTACGATTGTGAACTGATTAACTGTGGTTAACACAGTGAGAAGAAACCCAGAATATGTTTAAGTAATGGAAGTCTAATGATCCAGAGCTCCTGTGCTGTTAGGTATCCAGAAACTGGCTAAGTAAGGTGTGTTTGTTAGTGGTGGCTTTTATGTGTGGAGTGAATTAGGCTAATTAAGAACATAAACTGAAAAAGTCAAATACAGATGCTCATTTACTTGGTCCTTAACACCAGTGCATTATGAATGTTTGTTCAGTGCTTTAATAATGCTGGCTTTGATTTGAAAGTAGGTGTCAGCATGTGTTTCAAGTCCTATAATACAGCAGTTTCCGGTTTTTTTTTTTCGCTCTAAACCTCTTATTTTAGGATTCTTTCTAAGTTATATTTTGCTAGACATTGCTAAACCAATTATAATTAGTTTTCTTACAGCTTCTACTGATATGAAAAAATCACCCTAAGATTGCTCACTAAGTGTCTGCCTTCACTGTTGAATTCACTGAAAGAAAATCAGGAAATTGCACATTCTGTGAAGAAATCAGTTTGACAGGAAATGTAGCTATAAGCTTTGTTTTTGGTGAGAGCACGTACTGTTTGATCATCAGTTCAGGGTGAGACTTGGATGGGAGCAGATTTTATGATATTTACCTACAGTATCTCGTTCACTGGTTTTGAGGAGAGGTTACTCAACTGGGTTGCAGTCAGCTAGGCTGTCCTGGCCCAGTGCAGGGGCTGGAGGTTTTGTGTTGTCTTTAACGTGGGAAGGGGTTGGAAGTCTCAGGTCTGTTTCTCTGTTGAATCTAGTTTACCTTAGTACTATGCAGGTGTCCAGAAAAATACTACGTCAAGGGAAGAAACAGACTTCAGTCACATTTCTTAATGTTTTTTAAAACCTAATCCCTACCCATCTATGGAGAAAGAGATACAAAGTCAGCGTGTGATCATTCTGTAGCAGTGATGAATATCAGTGATTTGCGAGGTATTATTTGTTAGGAATGTTTTGGCTTCTTTTATATGGTGGGTTTTCCTGATTTTTTTGACACAAAATGCCTTGTAGAGAATAGATATTTAGAACTTGTCACCTTGCAGGATGCTGGGAATCTAACCTAGTTCAACAAAACCATTTACCACATGCTTTTCTTGCTGGTTTATTTTTATTCTATTGAAGTTAGTGGGATGGATATTTACTGTTAAGAGTGTATGAATGAGTAGAATGACTAAGAGCTGATGAGATCAAAATCTTAATGTTGGGACTTCACTGTAAATGCCATTCATCTCTTGGTAGTAAATCTGAAAATCTTTAGAACGAGATAGTACTCAGTATTTGACAGCCCAAGAGGTTTATGCAAGAATTGGTAAGTGACAAATTGCTTAAGCCTCTGTGGCTCATGGGATAGGGTCTTAATTTACCCCATTTTAATTTAATGGATAATTAAAACTACATAAATCATATGCAAAGCAGCCTGCCCTTTTTTAGCTAGTTAGCTAATTAGTAATGAATTCACCTGGGGAGGATAGAACACTGTAGGTTTATTATCTAAAATGTCCAGAAAAAAAACCACATAGACATCACAACTCATTGCCTGCATGATAGGAAACTTTGAAAACTCTGAACTTTGCTTTATTCTAACAAACTTCATGTTTAGACAAACACTTGAGATTTAAGTGTCAATTTCTGCTTCTGAATGGATAAATGGTTCTCATTAAACTTACAGATAGCCACATATTGGCACAGTGGGGATTACAGAATGTGGCTGAAATCTAAAAATATTGTGGATTAAAAGGTTTGTGAGTTGCCTTAACATAAACAACATTATATTTTTTCTAAGGAACAGAATTAGCACTCAGTGTTGCAGTCCGTGCTGCAGCTTGTTTCTTTTATTTAAGGTTTTGCTTTGATGCCTATTAGAGGGATTTGGTCTGTGTTCAATTCAAAAATGTTTTTGTCTTGCATACATATAAAACTTCTAGCAAGCCTTTTTTTGGATTTTTTTTTAAATTATTGAACTATTTTGCATTCTGTAAGTCAAGTACAGTTTTGGTTTATGGCATTCAGGTAGGGGTTTTCCAGTGAAAAACAGGTCTGTGGTATGTTTAAGGAATCCGTAAGAAGGAAAGCTAATCTAATTTACTGTATTTATAGCATAAAATCCCTTCTGTTTCCTGTGCTCTTTCCTGGCCAGAGGGCCTTTATGGTAGGACTAAAGGAGCAAGCCTTGGTACGAGCTAGACATTCTGTGGTCTCTAGGGAGTTATAATGAAGCACCTGCTTGTCTACACTTCGTGCCAAAAGCTTCTTTCTGTCTCAAGGTAGATTCCTTAGGAAATGCTAATATTCCAGAGTACAACCCTGAGTACCATTCTCTGATGATAGTGTGATGCTGTGTTGTAGGATGAAAAAGGCAAAAGGATAGTATCTAAGTGTCAAAGTATTTTTTACCTTATCAAATCATACCTGAACTGTAAATCAACCTGATACGGCAAGTAAGTAGACAGCACATCTAGTTTAAAAATAAACAGACAAAAAACCCCAACCAACACACCAAGTAGTTCTGTGATAAGATATCATCTGCTTTTTTGCCTTGCATCAAGAGTGATACCCGTGTCTGCCTGGACAGAAACTCATTTGACCTGTCTGCCAAACTTCAGTGGATCTATAGACTGAGTAATTTCAGTGCTAGACTGGCCTTATTTCTGCTAAGTCATATAATCTGAATCTCTTTTAGACTGAATTAGGTTGTTCACTTTTTCTATACAGGTCATATTTTCTTAGACCTTTGATCATTCTTGATTTTCTCTTTTGGACCCCTTTCAGTAGCATGAGTCTTACCTGTGGTGCCCAGTATGGCCACTGTATTTTAGTTGGGCTCTTGTTAGCAGTGCTGAGAAAAGCAGAGGTGACATGTAGAGCTGAAGTTTGTAGCTCCATTGTATTCTGTCTTCCAAGAAAGCATATTCAGTAAAACATAACTTTCTAAAACCCTAGTTCTTCTTTTCCACGTTATATGGGGTGTACCACCTTTAATGATATTGCAGCATGCCATAAAGCCCATATTTATATTAATTCTGAGTTGCAGCAAACACAAGCTGCTTCTCTGCCAGTCCTACAGCTGAACTTTTAGCTCTCTGCAGAGGAGCACTACATCTGTTTAAATTGACAGCATCTTGACACCCCACCTTTTTATGATTCCTATGCCTTTCTGAATGGGAAGTGACATAGAGTAATACTTAGCCAACTGTTAAATTCACAGATGCCCTCTTCTTTCAGCCTAGCTACTCATAGTCTTCCATCCTGCAGAGCCACTTGTGTAACATTGCTCACCTTATGCTTTTAGATAAATTAAGGCACATCGTGTGTGACCAAAGGAAAAACTACAGCACAGCAGAGGGATGTGATTCCTTAGATTACCTTATCTCAGTCATGGCTCTACCAGACTGCTTCTCTTGTGATCCCTTCCCTGTTTGCCATAGCTAGGGAAAATGCCTCTAGAATGCACGCAGGTAAGTTCTGTCAGCTGTTACCAGCGTAAGGGGGCAAGAGTTGTAAGACCTGTATGTTTACTTTTTTCGCTTTTTGGGTTTTAGAAAGATGAGTTCTGCTCAGATGGTCTTCTGGTGATGCGTGCAGTTGTACCCAGTGATCTTCACCATGTGCAGAGGTTGCTGACGAGTTCTTTCCTCTCATTAAAGAGAAAAAAAAAAAGAAAAACCACAAAAATAAACCCCAAATCCCAAGCCAAAATGCCCCAATGCAGATAGCTTACCAATTTGTGAAATGATTGATGGGCTAGGTTAATGTTTTTAGTGTTTCTGCGACCTACCAGAGTCTTGTAATACTGTACAAAATGGCATTCATTGGATGTTGACCAGACATTAATTCGTCTGCTGCGAGTCAAACTCTTGCTGTAGACTAACGTTTCAGAATATGTTGTGTCAGTATATATTTTCATATCAAGATTTTGATTCTTTAAAATACTGAGCAGGTAAAGAGGGGAGTTGAGACATGCTCGAATTATTACATAGTTTAAAGTGAAATGGCATAGTGAAAAGATAACCATTATGTGCTTCCGCAGCATATTAACAGATCATCATTTGATGCCCAAATATATGAAAGCATGAATAAGGCTGGAGGTCTTGAGGAGTGTAGCTCCTGTAATATAACATGTGCTTCAATTTCAAGGCTCGGTGGTTTTCACACAGAAAGACTATGCCTGTGGTGGTCTAGGAGTGAACATATTGTGTGGTTTCCAAGTGACTCAGCGCTGTTCCATCAGCAGCAAAGTAGAACCAGAATTGCTATAATCGTCCAGCAGAGGATCGGCTCTCATGGCACAATCTGTTTCTTTTCTCAATTACTGAGCATCATGTAATAGGACTTATCAGGGAGAAAAGAGGAGGAAAAACAGCAGGACTGAAAAATTGTTGGCATTTTTGCAAAACTGGGTTTTTCTCACTTTTTCAGTTTAAAGAGCAGGAAAAAAACCCCTGTGTCTTAACTTCAAGTAAGCTGATCACTGTTAAATGTCACTGACATTTGATCAGAAAATTTTGCCATATTATCAATGATACTAATTTTTATTTTCTCAAATTATAAGGTTGGTGGATAAGATGCGAAGTCTAGCTGGCAGAGCAAGCTGTATGATGTGACTTGAAAAAATTGGCTATGGAAAATGTCCTCAGGCCATGGAGCTATGAAGGGAAATCTAAGTCTGTAGGTAGTACAGGTTAGGAACGGTTTTGATGTGCTCCTGTTCTAGAAGGGGATGGGGCAGGGGTCTGTTGTTGTTGCTCAATGACTGGATTAGGCCTGCTGTGCTGTTCCCAGGCAAGTTCATAGTGTATGAAAGTCAGGGCTGTGAATGTCCCGGTAGCCGTTGTCATCCAAGCCCAGTGAATTGGAAAGGTCGTGTGATGAGAGAAATGAGGTCAGGCTGAGAATTGGCAGCGCTGAGGGCTCAAGCAAGAGCAGTGCAATGGCTGGACCTGCCTGTTAAAATAATTGATACACAGTGAGAGTAAAACTTTCTAGTTGGACTTAACAATTCTGCTAAGACAGTGGTCTTAGTAGAACAATTGAGGGATTGCTGATGTCATTCTCTTTCTTAAAAAAAAAAAATCACGATACTTTTTATTTCTGAGCAGTTTAAACCAAATATAGTCAGGTTACAAGCCAAAGATCTTTAGGTACTGTTTTGCTTTTCTGTGTTCTAGAAAGCCAGGTTTTAAAACCTAAGTCTTGCATGCCTAAGCAAATTTGTTTGTAATTGACCTGCTGTTGAATTGGGGAGGAAAAAAGCTTCTGGGCACAGCACGTCAGAGAATAGCTAACAATATTAAATAAGTAAAGAACAGGCCGTTTTGCTCTTTCAAGATACTATAATACAAATCAAGATTGAGTTTGTTCGAGGTAATTTTCTATTAATGAAGTGACTGCTAAAATTCAATCCTCTATTGTGTCACTTCCTTCTGTGAGTTGCAGATGCTTTTGGATCCTGTGGTAGAAGAGCACTGATTAAACACTGATGCTAAGATAGCTTTTTCAGTGTAATTACTAGGGATATTATCAATATACTAGCTCATTGTAAATCCCTTTCAAATGCATTTATACTAGAATAAAGATGCAGGAAGCAATACCAGTAATAATACCACAAAATAAAGTTCTCCTTCATTAAAGGAGCCCTTGAAGGGTGTGGGGAGGTAGTGTCAATTTAGGATCAATGTAATTGGGCCTTTGTAGAGCTCTCTGAAACCAGATCTTTTTGAGCACTGCCACCTAATCATCCTTTTTCTTTCCTATCTTATCTGTCTTCTACTTCAGCTGCATGTGCCCTTCAGAGTTTTTCCCTTTGAGTTGCTAGAGAAGTTATTCTTTTGGTTAGCCCCTCTTTCTTGTCCCTTCATCTATCAAGTTAAATTTTTGTCACAACAGGCTTGGAAATGTGTTTATATACTGAGGCTGAATTCTGTTTATACCTTTTGGTAAAAACTTGGAGATAGGGGATCGCTGGATTCTCTGAAACTCATTGCTATACATAGGTTTGTGCGGATGTCTAATATGTTTTCCCATCTCTCAAAAGAGTTACTTGTCACTTCTGCCTTCCACCTTTTGTATAACTCTGGTTTTCACACTTTTATATTCAATTGGTGACAATGTTAATTGGCTCTTCTTTACAAGGTCTGGTATTCAAACATCCTCAAAGATTAAAAAAAAAAAGCAGCTCGCCTCCAATCATGCTACTGTTTTTAAAATGTGTGCATGAAGTCTTTAAAAAAAAAAAAGTAGTAGTACACATACAAAATTCCGCATGTATCTTAGACAAATTTCTCAGTGAGGGCCAGATGTTGGGTTTGCAATCAATATTTTTTAAAAATAGAAACTTCTGCCGAGCTACTCTTCTCCTTTCATTGTGCTCACAGTGTCAACTTGAACTACAGCACTAATTTGGTCTGAAATGGGGCAATGTCATGGTTTTAAAAGTCTGTATGTAAAGAATGCGGTATTAATATGTCTGTTTTATTTCAGGAAGATGTGGAAACAGGAGTCCACCTTGATCCTGCTATCAAGGAAGTTCAGTACAATCCCACTTATGATACCATGTTTGCACCTGAGGTAAGAAAAAATATTGATCTCTAGAGCAGAAATGCCTTTGGCTTTAAGGGCAGATGTTCTATAAATCTCGTATGAAATTCATATAAGACATACCTTCTTTGGATGCTTGCTGTGTTTTGGAATCTAGTTTGGGCAAATTGAAAAAACATTCTACACAGGTGTGTTGGTATTTTTAACACCTGAATTTTAATATTCTGCATAAAGCTGTTCTAAGAAGAATCTTAAAGTGTTTATCAGAATTATAGCTACGGAAATTAAAAATCAAGCTAGGAAAATAGCATTATAAAAATGTTGCGTAAAACATGAACTGCATTAAAGTAGTCTGTCATTATTTTCACTTTTTTGCTACTGATTGTACTTAGAACAAAATGAATGGTAGTGAGTCTTGTGGATGTATGGCTTCTAAGAGGAGGATTTATAATTAAAACCAAGTACTTTCAGTATAGCTATTCACATCAGTGTTAAGTATTTTAGTAACTTGAGCTATGCTAAATTTGTAAAGTGAAAAATCATTTTAGGCTGAACTTGGCCTGCCTGGTGCCACTTCCTATTTTATTGTAACTGACAAGCTATCTGAAAGATAAAAATAGCTGTTCAGGCATTTAACTTTTTTCAGTATTTAACTTCTTTGTACAGTTTGTCTTCTGTTAGACCAGGGGTTAGCATTGTAGGTAGACAACAGCTGCATCAATCTGAAATTTTTACATTACTTATGTTTTATGTTTAAAAAACCTTTTGTGGAACCACATAAATTGGCCTTTTCATAGCAAGCTTGCATTTTGCATCATCCCAACGCCATGAAGTGTGTGAGCAAAAATACTGATTTAAACTTACTACAGTGTTAGTTCATATAAGTGTTTTAGTTAGGGAGGCCTAATGTGGGACAGTCTCAGATGTCTGCAAATATGGCTGACAAGCGTAGGGATTACAATTAAATTTAGTTTGATATTAGTCTCACTGTATTGCATGTGTTTGTATTCACTGTTCTTTTTCCTAACCATGGTATGGTCAGGAAGACTGGCATTTGTCATCTTGCAAGAAGAAAAGCAAGGCAGGGTTTCATAAGTGTATTTCCTGGAATAATACATCAAGTCCCCAGCTGCTTTTTAAATGCACAAATGTATTGTTGGCTGTGTAATTTCTGTATTAAGTACACAGGTTTAGTAGGACCTGCTATCTCTTTCTTGATATTTTCCCCTTACAAGGGACAGTATGCTGTTGCTTTGTCTTCTGAATGCTTGTCCTGATCACGTACTGAATGGCACTGTTTTGTGTCAAGTGGTTGATATTGATTTGTCCTCTGTACCAGTAATACAGGCTAGAAGGTTCAATCATGAAATGAGCTGTTCAGAGCAACTGTGTAAGCGATTACTGTGTAAAATAACTACTAAGATAGTACTTAGACTAAGATGATTATTCAGTAGTCATAAAGAAATATAAAGTTGAAGTGATTTTTGCATTACAGTTTTTTTGAAAGGCAAGTCTTTTTTTCCCCCCGCGGTGTTTTTTCCTGAAAAAGTACACACACACAAATAAGAAATTAGTAATTCTCATATACTTTCTTTTAACCTTGTTGATGTAGTTTGGACCAGAAAACCCATTTAGGACTCAACAAATGGCTGCACCTAGAAATATGCTTTCTGGATATGCAGAACCAGCTCACATCAATGATTTCATGTTTGAACAGCAAAGAAGAACATTTGCAACCTATGGTAAGTCCTTAACAGTGGCATTAATCTCCACCTTTGTTATGCACAAGTTGGACAAGTACGTTGTTCTCTATAGAACAGTTAATAGGACTGCATGTTTTGTAAATTGCTTTTTAACAGACATACTAAAATGGGAAAGGGTTTTTGAGAATCTGTATGGCTGGAGAGCGTATTTATTTGGGAAAGCTCATTTTGTAATTCCCTTTGAAACTGTAATCAAGTGTATGACCTCCTACCAAACCCCTCTTAATTAATCCTGCCATTAGTTGCATCTGTGTGGAAAACACAAATCAAAATTTCACACTTTTAGTAAGACAAATAACTGTAGATCTGTTATGCAAATAGATTCTTTCATGTGATTCTAAGCAAAAGTAGCGCTCTCAAAACCAAAAGGAAGCCTTACTGAGTTGTCAGGTTCTTCAGCGGTTGCCTCTAGATACAAGCTGAATGAACAGGATTTGAAGAAAGTGGGAATACATTACTAAAATATTCTTAGTAAAGATAGACCCAAAGAACTCTATACTGGTGCTCTTTATAGTTGCTGCTTTCTTATCTTGGAAGAACGTTTTCACTTGCACATAGTTGCATTTGAAAAATGAAACATTTGAGTTTTGGCGAGGCTTGAGTTTCAAATAGGCTTTTTATGTATTTTTTTTAATAGGGAGGACATGGAAAGACTATGAATTCTAAGCATTCTTTTGGACACATTTGAAAGACCAAAACTGCCATGTATTTATATATCAGTGGTTAATTTTTCTTCTGTGTTTCATTGTGAGCTTTCATTGCTGTTTTAAACTTGACTGCAAGTGCTTATCTTGCAAATATGAATCTTTGTTTTCAGATGAAGTATCACTTTATATCCTTTAAGTTCAGCCTATTAGGCAAGTTCTGATACTGTGTAAACTTAGTGTCACAACATTCAACTTTTTACACAACAGACTTGAATCTTTCTTTATTTGTATTTACATTCAAAATACTACTCCCTGAAAACTGTCATGCCTCAAAATCACCTCCCTACGCACGAGTCCCCTCCAGTTCATTAGGACTTTATGCACACGTGAATTCTGCAGGTAGGAGCCTATTCAGGATCTGAATAGACAGATTAGATTTTGTTCTGTGAAATTAAATGTTGCATTGTGTGGGTTGTGCCTTTTTGTGTGTGTAAAATAGATATTTGAAAAAAAGGGTCTGTAGTCATATAGTTTTTGGGATTTTTGTTTGTGAAGTTTAGTTTGGGGGAAGATGGAACTAGTAAGTCTACTCAAAGCTCCTGCTACTGGTTTATATCATCAGTGTACAGCAACTGCCTTGAAAGCTGTATTGCAAGAGAGTAGAAGAATATGTTTTTAAGACTGATAACATTGGCAACTGTGCAACTCTCATATTCAGCTTTCTAGAAATGTTCGATAGATAATGATCTGGGTACGGTGAAAATGGAGCTATGAAAAGACTGAGATAGGCAATTTAAACTGCAAGAACACAAGCACTGAGAAGCTGAAGTTCAAGCTGGAAAATGCAATAAATGAACAAGATAGCCTGGCTCACTAGAAGGTCTGTTAAAAACAGCACTCCTTTAAGTTGTCAAAAAGTTGTCTATTAAAAAATTCAATATTCTCTTTTCCATTTGGAAGGAGGTAATAAACATCTTCTCAGAAAAGACCAAGTATAAAAACGCAAGCATAATTGCTAGGTGTAAATCTAAGTCACAATGTTTTTAATGACTAAGTTATAATATATTGGAAGAACAGAGAGTAAAACTCTAAATTAAAAGCTGCAGATCTTGACACCTCTGGCCTCTGTTAGGCTGTTTAGCACCATTGTGCTAAGGCAGGAGGTGTCAAAAATCTGCAATGGCTAGCATGTAGGGTAAGCAGTGACTATAAATGAAGGACAAGTGTGGTGCAGGACAGAGAGGGTGGTAAATGAGATCATGTATCCAAAACAGCTCAACTGCTGCAGAGTCTTCCCCCCCCCCCCCCCCCAAAAAAAAAAAAGGCAGCTGTAAATATCATCTTGAAAGTTAATACATATTCAGTGAGAAGCCTATACATTAATCATAAACAAAACCCAAGTATTTTTTGGCAAACAATCTTTGTCATGTACTTCTCTTGCAGTAATTATTTACTGTTGAAAGTACTTTTTCCTTGTGATGCTTGGGTAGCTCAGAACATTCATGCTGTCACTGACAGAGGGTCCTTCCAGCCCTTTATCCTCTTAGGTAGGTGGGCAGCAATGGGTACCTAGTGAGGAGCAGAAGAAAGAAGCAAATGAATTGTGATACACCTGAATACGTCTTTTCAATATGCATTTTCTCAACCAAGGGAATTGTCCCTATATTAATTAATTTTCAGTTAATTTGTTGGTTTTGTCTGGGTTTTGTTTTTAATAAATTTGTCCAGCTGCTTCTTGATCCCATATAATTTTTCTGTGTACATAGTAACCTATTGCAGGAAGTTCTTGAGCTTACCGTGTGAGGAGATACCTCTGTTTTGAACTTGTGAAACTTAACAGCCTTCTATTTTGAATTGATGTCCCCTAGTCTTTTGTGCTGGAAGACACGATGAGCAGTCATTTCTTATTCACCATTTCTGTGTCATTCCTTATTTTATAGATCTTGGCCATACTTCAGTTCAGTCTGCTTTTTTCCCCACCTGAAAAGATCTGGTCAACCTTCTTGTTCCTCTGTTGCAGCCTATCCATGCCTACAGTTCTGCTTGTTTCTCTTCCATGTCTCTGCTAGTTCCACTATATCATTCCCAAGATGAACAGCAAAGCTGTACACAACGTTTAACATGTAATCTCACCATGAATTTGTTCTGTAGCTTAATAAAGTGAGAGGCTTTTTCCCTCCAGTTTCTAAAAATTATTAACATTGCGTTTTTCTCTATGACCTTGAGTAACTTTGTAAAAGCTACTTATGCCCTTTTCCCAGATCGTTTATCAATATGTTGAACAACATGGGCCTGAGCGTGAATCTGCCAGCAACTTTCCTGTGCTGTGGAAACTGACCAGCGTTTAAATAACTTCTAATCAATTGCCTGTGTAAAGACCTGTGGGTTTTTTACAGTGTCTTTGAGGCACCATATAGTCTCAGTTTCATAAAGGTATCCATAATCAACCGAGCTTTGCTGAGTCACATGATTGTCACCTCAGAAATATTCTGGAGGTTTTGTCATTGTAATTTACCTGTACAGAAAGCTGTGTTGCCTGCTATAATGCTCATCCAAGTGCCTACTCGTTGTTTTCTTTACTGTAGTTTCTACTGCTTGAAGCTCCTAACGATACAGATGTCTGTCTGGTTGACCTGTAGTTCTCCAGATCTCTGAAGCATCTTTTGAAAGTCGGCATCATATTTGATAGGTTCCATTTCTATCATATTGAGGCAATATTAGGCAAGAGTTTTTCCACTGTCGTTCGGCTTTAGATCTCTTGGATGACTACCATCTGGTCCCTGGTGTTTTGTAACATTTATTTGACTCTTTAATCCCCTGACATTTGACTTTCAGGTAGATATTTTGTCACACTTCCCATCAAGAAAGATGCTGGCACAGGAGCCTACCCAAGCTGCTCCACAATGAACATGTGTTTAAAAAAACCTCACTGATGCTCTCTTTTCATTCCTTGATCATCTGTTGGCCTACGTGCTGTCTCATATGCTTTCTGCCCCTGCAGATTTTGACAAAGGACAAGTGTTAGTTTTTATACATTATGTGATTTGGTCCTCGTTTTCTTGGGGGGCAGGCTGCCTTACTGTAGTGTTTGTTTTGTCTCCTAGAGTTTGGTTCTTTGTATTTTCCACATTTGGATGCAACTTCGGCTCTTTGAAGAATAGCTCCTTATTTCTAATAGTTTCTCTTTACATACTGTTCAGCTGTGCTCACTTCCTTCTGGTTTCTTTAAAGTCTTCTTTTAATAGCTGGCAGGCATTAGTTCTTTTTCTCTTACATGGTGTCTTTGAAGTGTCCCTGCATTTGGAAAAGGCTTTTACCCTTTGGTGCTCACTTTCTGTTCCTTTTCAAAATCTTCTTTACCTAATATAGCCCTCTTGTTTTGAGATTGAGAACATTATAGTAAAAGTTTTTTATGGCTTTCTTTGCTTCCTCAACAATGTTTACTTTTACTGCATTATGGTCATTGTTAAAATGTGTATCCTTAGAAAAAATGTCTTAAAATAATCTTGCACTGCTCAATTGGCTTTTTTTTCATGTGAGTCTCTAACATGACTGCTTCATGGTACAAGTACATTGTGTAAAAACGCTGTTTTCATCACGTCTTGGTGTAAGATTTGCACAGTCTGCTACAAGGAGGTGACTATAGTATGTCATTATTACTGTACTGCTTTCCTTAGCACCTGTTTGATCTCTGTTACCATTCCATGGTTATTGCATCTTCTGGCTGAAAAGTCAGTAAGGGAGTCCTGGCAACTGTACTCACCACTACTTAAACCTGGAATTTCAATCCACAGGATCCTTTAATGCTTGTTAACACCATTAACTTGTTAATCTGATTTGTCTTTAAGCTTTCTGTAGCAAATAGCATGGCTTTCCCCACTGGTATGGCTATCTTATATCTGTATTCTTCCTATCTAGTAAAGAGTGTATTCTATCCAATTATGTTAGTATTGTCCTACCAATTTCATTAGTTTACTAATTTAAAACAAGATATTCCAATTTCATTGTATATTATTTTTAGCCTCTGCCATTTTGTATGCATGCTTGGGTTTTCTATTTCCCTGCCTTCAGTTTAAATAGGATTCTGTGCTTATTACTATCCCTGTTATCTGAGGTTTCAGATTTCTGTGCTACCTTTTGCTTAAGGATACAGCTTTTTTAAGACTGTATGTCATTCCAAATTCTTTATTTACTTTAACTATTGACTATCCCCAAATCATAGAATCATAGAACCATAGAATCGCTAAGGTTGGAAAGGATCCTTAAGATCATTGAGTCCAACCGCTAACCTAACACTGCCAAGTCCACCACTAAACCATATCCTCAAGCACCACGTCTACCCTTCTTTTAAATACCTCCAGGGATGGAGACTCAACCACCTCCCTGGGCAGCCTGTTCCAATGTTTGACAACCCTTCCAGTGAAGAAGCTGTTTCTAATGTCCAACCTAAACTTCCCCTGGTGCAGCTTGAGGCCATTTCCTCTCGTCCTATCGCTTGTTACTAGGGAGAACAGACCGACCCCCGCCTCGCTACAACCTCCTTTCAGGTAGTTGTAGAGAGCGATGAGGTCTCCCCTCAGCCTACTCTTCTCCAGACTAAACAACCCCAGCTCCCTCAGCCGCTCCTCATAAGACTTGTTCTCTAGACCCTTCACCAACTTCGTTGCCCTTCTCTGGACACGCTCCAGCACCTCAATGTCCTTCTTGTAGTCAGGGGCCCAAAACTGAACACAGTACTCGAGGTGTGGCCTCACCAGTGCCGAGTACAGGGGCACTATCACCTCCCTGCTCCTGCTGGCCACACTATTCCTGATACAAGCCAGGATGCCGTTGGCCTTCTTGGCCACCTGAGCACACTGCTGGCTCATGTTCAGTCAGCTGTGAACCAACACCCCCAGGTCCTTTTCCTCCAGGCATCTTTCCAGCCACTCCTCCCCAAGCCTGTAGCATTGCATGGAGTTGTTGTGAGCCAAGTGCAAGTGTTGGCACTTGGCCTTGTTGAATCTCATACCATTGGCTCTGGCCCAACGATCCAGCCTGTCCGGGTCCCTCTGTAGGGCCTTCCTGCCCTCCAGCAGATCAACGCTTCCACCCAGCTTGGTGTCATCTGCAATCTTACTGAGGGTGCACTCAGTCCCCTCATTCAGATCATCAGTGAGGATATTGAACAGGACCAGTCCCAGCACTGAGCCCTGGGGAACACCACTCGTGACTGGCCACCAACTGGATTTGACTCCATTCACCACCACTCTCTGGGCTTGGCCATCCAGCCAGTTTTTAACCCAGCACAGAGTGCGCTTGTCCAAGCCGTGAGCAGCCAGCTTCTCCAGGAGAATGCTGTGGGAGACAGTGTCAAAGGCCTTACTAAAGTCCAAGTAGGCAATGTCCACAGCCTTCGCGTCATCCACTAAGCGGGTCACCTTATCATAGAAGGAGATCAGGTTAGTGAGGCAGGACCTCCCTTTCATAAACCCATGCTGGCTGAGCCCGATCCCCTGATTGTCCCACATGTGCTGTGTAATGGCATTCAAGATGATCTGCTCCATGACCTTTCCTGGCGCCGAGGTCATCAAAAAGCTCTACTCAGTACCAACAGCCTTTTAAATCTAGATGATACCTACCCATCTCAGTAAGGATCCCTTCACTCCAGGAGTTCTGAGAGGTGAAGTTGATACAGGCACTGGAGATGTTTTCCACAATAGGGTTAAGATCTGCAGCTCTTCTTTGCAGGAAACAACCTCATGAGAACAAGCTGCCCTTCTAGAATGTATTTTATACAAATTCAAAAATACCATAGCTTAATTGAGTCACTTTTGTACTGTCCCTTAGTCCATGGAAAACTGAGGATGAGCATGCCAAATGCAAACCTCTGATCTCTGACAGATAACCAGACCTCAGCTTCTTTATCAAGAATGTCTCTGTGATACCAGCATGCTGAAGTAGTCTGATATCTGCTGCTGTCTTTACTCTTTATGATACAAATCATTGTGGTTCAGACATATAATACACAAAAGGAAAAGCCAAATCTTAGACTGCTCTAGCCATGATCCTTGTGCCGCCCTCCCCGCCCCCCCCCCCCCCCCCCCCCGCACTGGATTCTTAAGCTTTCATTTTGTTCCTGACCCCCAATAGGTTGTGAACCTTTGTTATTGTGAAGGCAAACCTGCTTCTCATGTCCTTCAGGCTCCCCAGAAAGGAGTCAGTGGATATGCAGGTCCTATATCTACAGACAACAGCTTGAAACCAGTGATCTAGTCAGATCTCTTTAGTCAGAATTGCTTTGAGGTCAAGTCTATTTTTGTGCTATTTTGCATGGTTTTAAAATCTACATAAATATTGTAGTTGTAGGGTTTTTTAATGAGCGTAATAGTTGAGATTTTATTGATACCACTCTGAACCTCCTGTGCTGCAAATTTAAACTATTTCTCATATTCCCTTCAGCAGCCCTATCTAGCCGTGGGACATTGTTGTCTCTAATGTTTGACATATTGAAACTACCTTTGGGTTCATCAGTTTTTTGCCTTCTGTCCTTCGTCTCTCTTCAGACTGACAATTATGCTCCTTCGGTCTTTTCTAGGCCCTCCCCCCACCCCCAATGTTTTATCATTCTTGTTACTCTCAATATTTATCTAAATTTTTCTTTAAAATACATCGCTTAAGACTGAACACACCAATCTAGATTAGGCCTTCCCAGTGCTGTTCCATGTTTTAGATAGTTTTAACTTTGCAGCAAATCTCGGATTTCTTTTTTCTTTTTTTTTTTCTCCTCATTAGTATCAGATCGAGTTGCTAAGTGTATCAATGCCACTACCCTTGTTGCAGTCCTTGGAGCATGGCTGAAAAGATTAGGAAGTCCTAAAATACAAGCACTTGTTTATTCTTCTCTATCTGTATCCTCAGCAGAAGCAGTCTCTTTTCTTGAAAATTCCCTTTTGAGCACTGGTTAATAAAAAAAAAAGGCAATATACTTTCCTTAATTATGTGGGCACATATAAATTTTCCATGTGAAGTAGATTTACAGATTATTTTTTACATGCTGCACACAAACTGTTCATGAATATGGTAGAAAAATAATTTTGTAGCTATTTCAGCATCAGTACTCATCCTAGAAGTGGACTGCTTCATTCACGCAGCATTTAGTATTTTAAAATCTCCTTCTCCTTTTTAATAAGAAACAGTCTTCTGTCCATAAACCTCAACGTTCTTATGAGTATTCAGTAACTTGGTTATAACAGGATTACTTAATCAGTAAGAGCTTAAAATGACTCTGACTTGAAAATAACACTTCTGATTTTTTTTATCTACTCTGTTACATGCAACACCTACAGTCACCATTATCCCTTACAATTGTAGGCACTTTATTCTCTGATTACTTTGATTCTGCAGAGAGGCCAGTGCAGTCAGAATGGGTTAGTCCAGCTGTATTTTTCCGCATACCGGAGCTACCTTGGGTCTCTGTATGCTGCATTGCACAGTATGGTGTAAACATACTTTAATTAGCTGTCTTTCTGGAATGCACATCAAAGTCTGATTATTTAACTAACCATTTTCAGGTGCACTGAAATTATGGATGTAGGTGGAGTTGTACCTTTCCTTGCTAAAATGTTGCATTAAATATCTACCTCCTAAAAAAAACCGAAGGAGACGTAGAAGTCAGGGCACATTATATGGCATACCAGCTGAGTAGGATAAAAGCAAGCTGTCTTTTGCAGCTGTGTTTAGCAGTCCCAGCCGGAAAGAAAAGATTCTCTTTCACATATCCATTAGAAAGTAGAAATTGTTCAGAGCTTTTCTGTGAGAATGATGCTGGACCAAATTCAACCCAGCTATAAGAAGCCTCTGCTTCCACGGGAAGCTGTGCTTGGCCCAGGGGCCCTATTCATTAGAATACTGTCCCTCTTTTACAAGCACCAAGCAAATAGAGTCCCAGAGACTTTGTCAATACAGTTGGAGGACAAGTAAACCACTGTATTGATTTTGATGTAAATCCAAAGTAATATCTCTCTGCTGTTAACAGAAACCTTATAGCATGGAAAAGAACTCACTGAAATAGTGGCTTAATAAAAGCAGGCAGTTAAATTAGCAAAAGTCTAACTGCAGTGTCTGCTCAGTTTGGTTATCCATGGAAGTAAATCCTAATAATAGGCTAGAACAATTTTTGTTGTTGTTGTTTGGTTTAGGTATAGTGGGACTTCATATTTCATAAGAGGGCACTGGTATATATTTCTGTCCTTACATTGCACTCGTGGAGCATCTGGGCATATGTTGTTCCACAATTGGGTCTTACCAGGTTTGAAGCCCAAGAGTTGGTGTGCAGGTGGATTGCTCCATTTGTATGGGAACACTTGCTGTGTTCTTGGAATGGTTGTTCTACTAATGTCAAGATTTTTTTTTTTTTTCCTGGCATCTAAAAGGAAATGAGCTGGACCATCTTCTAGGACAGTAGGCTTTCTGAGAAATAGCTGGGTACATGATCTATTGGGATGATGTTGATAGGTTCTCAACTTGTATGCACCCATGTGCTTTTATGGGCCATTGGCCTCTGGGGTGGACTGGATAATCTCCCACTGCTCATGATTGTCTCTGTGAATCAACAAAAATACAAGAATTAGATTGTATGCTCTAGGTTTTCTTTGATTTTGCATGTGTGATTAGTTTTATCAATGGTTTTATATCTTCATTGCTTTATTTATTTTTTTATTTTATTTTATTTTCCTTCCTGATACGGAGAAATTCTCCTTGGGTCTTCAAGGGACATTTTGTCACTTGAATAATATTTAATAAAAATTGGTGATATGTCCACCAGGGTGCAGTCTTTCCCAAAAAAAAAAAAGCCATGGTGGTCAGTAATTGTTCAGTGCACCTGTTCCTTGGAAACTAGATGAATTTATTTGTCTGTCTTATTCTTGTAAGATCATGGTATCCACTTCAGGAGAAACAGAAAAAAACTGTAAGATACACATATTAAAATGAGAACCTCAGTATCAAAAATTGTAAATATCCTGAATATCTATGAAATGCCAGGACATTTCATAAATTATTTATTAGAGTAAATGCAGCAGGTTTGGGGTTTGTTTTTTTAAATGAGACTCAAAAGCTATAATCAGGAAATGAAGATGTAGATACGTAATTCTTTTAAAAATTAAAGGCCATTGCTGCTGCTTCTGATACCATCTACGTTAGTTAAAGCAACTGCTTTCAAGTTGAAGGAACAAGCTTTCCCAACTCTGGCAGGAGGAGCATGAAGTAATTTCTGCTGGAGGAGACAGAATATGCACAAAGTCCTAGAAAAACTTCATTTGCTTTCATTTTTCCCCATCTCTGTCCTCTTCCTTCCAGCTGCTGTCATTCCCAGGACTGCCAGAGATGAGTAGCACTCTAACTGACCCAGCGGAGGTAGTGGGCAGGGGGCTGCTGGGCCACAGTCTGCTGCTGAAGCCAGAAGGCTGTCTGTGCACAGCAGATTGGGCTGGTTTCAGTGTGACTTGCTGGCTTTGCAAGCCAAGGAACAGTGCCCTGAACTAAAGCAGCATCTGTTTAAAATGATGTGTCACTAACATAAGATTTTAAGCTAGTCTTTTCCTTATGCCACGTTACAACAAGAAGAGGTTGCTATGGCATTTCAAAATCTAATTTTTGCATTTCAGCAAACTCATGTGAATTCAGTGCTGACCTCGCTTGGAGCAGAGTGTTAGGCCAGGGGCCCCCTGAGGTCCCTTCCCACCAGAAAGATTCTGTGACTTTGCTTCCTATGACTACTCTCCTTTTGTGTCCTATGTTAACTGTTGCCTATTTATTTGCTTCTCTACCCTGTGCAAAATTAAGCGTTCTGGCAGCAGTGCATACTCATGGTAATAATTCATAGTAATCTTAAGTCAAGTGAAAACTGTGTAGGATTTCAAAGTATCCACCCTTCCTCATCTCTAGCTTCTCGAGAGCCAAGGGGAAAAAAAAAGTCACGGAGTGGGGGTGAGGGGGAGTAATAAAAGTTGTACAAAACTAAAAGGCTTGAAATAACAGTATTTCATTCCTCCTCTTGTTCTAGGTTATGCATTAGATCCCTCTATAGATAGCCCTGAAGTTGCTACCAAATATATTGGTTCTGTAGAGGAAGCTGAAAAAAATCAAGGTAAATAATTCTGAATCTCATATAAATTACTTGCAACTGATGACTTTCTGTTTCTTCTTCACTAAGAAATGCAATAGGTATTGTCAAAGGAAGGAATTATGAAAGACTTACCCATGTCCAAAGACACAAAAAATGAAGATGTTTTGCAATTGTAATTTGAGAGGGAAGAGATACTGAGGGGCTTTGTTTTCCTGAAGTAGCAAATATTTCAGGCTATCATTATGTCAAATTTCAAATTAGGATTTGTAATTGGAACCTAGCATGTGCCATTACATGAGCAGAATTGATCTGTGTATCTGAAACAGAGGGGTTTGGTCCTCTTAAATTCTGTCTTGGCTAGAATTATCATATGTCTGCGTTAGGATACTTTTACGTTGGGCTAATCACCTTAACTGTGCTACTCAGTAGCAAACTGATCACTATGTACGCAACCTCTAGCATTCTGTTGGGAATTGCATGTTATCTCTGCTTAGCAGAGTTAAGCTATTTGGGTTATTTGGAAAAGAAAAACCTTTGGAAGGTTGCTAAATGGTAAAGGCATAGCATGCCACTGGGAGGATTGGCTACCAGAGGCATGGGTTTGTAATTAATGCTTTGAGTGTTAAATATCTTGTATCAAAGTGACATATTTGCATTGGAAAATTGTACCTTTGTAAACTTTACAGTAATGCTTTCCATTGCGTGTCATTTTCCAGCATCTTATTCATCTGTGTATACAAAGGCTCTTTATTTCTGTGTCCTCTTCCATGGAATATATCAAAGGTTATTTCACTCTTTCCTTCCAAAGTAAGATAAAGAAAATAGACTTATTTTGGTATAGCAGCTATAGACATGTGACAGAAATGGCTAAGATTAAATAATTTCAAAAACAAAAAAATAACCTTTTCATTATGGAATTTTAGTAATTTATTTTAAGAAAACTGTCATTAATGTACAATTCCTTCATATGAGCATTACTTCAGTTTTTATGTTCCCTGTTTCCCCTTGCTTCTACAAAACTCTTTTTGGCTCCTTTGTACTAGGTGAGTAATACTCATGTTGTGGGAGAACAATGTTTGAAAATTGAATGTAATTGTATATACAACCTGTTGAAAAACTCCTAAGCCATTACTTCAACATCTTTGAAATTTTTTTGCTATCATACCTATATTGTTTAATGTTTTGACAAATGGAATTCTGAGGGCACAGCATTTGTGAAAAGCTAGCACTACGTCAAAGACCAAGATAGTGGTTGGAGGTAGATGACTGTTGTCAGTGGGGGGACAGACTTTTTAATAGGGCTTGTAGCAATAGTACAAGGGGTAATGGTTTTAAACTAAAAAAGGGTAGATTCAAAATAGATAGAAGGAAGCAATTTGTTACAATGAGGGTGGTGAAAGATTGGAACAGGTTTGCCAGAGAGGTTGTGGGTGCCCCATGCCTGGAAACATTCGAGGTCAGGCTGGATGGGGCTCTGAGCAACCTCACCTAGTTGAAGATGTCCCTGCTCACTGCAGGGGGGTCAGACTGGATGACCTCTAAAGGTCCCTTCCAACCCAAACTATTCTATGAGACTTTTTACTAAATTAAAATACCCGGTGTGGTTGGAGTGTTGGGAGACTTGTTTTATTTTGGTTTGGAGTTTTGGGGTTTTTTTTAAGAAATTGAGAGATGTGAGGGAGATCAGAAGCCAATTGTTAGGACTCTACTCTTTCAAACACTGCACTGATTAAAGTATGAAAATTGATGTATTCATACAGTCTGGAGACTTATTGTTAAAAATGCATGGGTACATGCATGGTTAAATACTGTAACAAACCATAACACACAGTTTAATTGGTTCCTCTGTTACTGTACATAGTTAGCAGTGCCCATAGTTAACAATGTTAGCAATGCTTTGGCCAGTTTTGTTCGAATGCTTTTTGCATTTTGCTGTGTGTATTGGAAGGAGTGGTGGTGGTTTCTTTTCCTTTAAACTGACTACGATGTAATCTATGATGGTGTATTCTGTGTAAGCAGCTAGGCAGTGCATTGTTTCTTTCTGCAGGTTTAACAGTATTTGAAACGGGACAAAGGAAAATTGAAAAAAGGAAGAAATTCAAGGAGAATGATGCATCTAATATTGATGGTTTTCTGGGACCATGGGCAAAGTATATTGATGAAAAAGAAGTAGCCAAACCATCAGAAGTAAGTACTACTTTAACACAACGGATACATACCATTATTACATTGCAGTAGTTTTAACAGAGATCCAGCTGCACTAGTAGTTTTTCCAAGCAGAAGATCCCTGCTATGCTTTAGAGTTACAGAAACATTTCAGGTGATGTATCCAAATAAGGTGTTCCAAATATTTTGCATTCAGTTATTTGCAAGACTGTTTGGACATAAAATTAATGGTATCTGTGTATAGTGTGTAGAGTCTGATAAAAATATGTTTACAAACAGAAGGAGCTTGAAAAGAAAAAGTAAAACTTGTTTAAAACAGAAAAGAAAAACACAAACAGAAAAACAATTACCTCCCTGCCCCAAAAACCACTCTCCAACCAACAAACATCCTTCTTGTTCAGTCAGTGATGCTTAGCTGTAGTCTATGAATATAAAGATAGTATTTAATTCTTTTTAGTGTTACATAGCTTCTTAAATTATTCTGGTTTTGATAAAGGTATTATCTTTACTGATGCTTAGAAATATTTCTAATCTCATTTAGCAAATAAATGTGTTCTTAAAAGTCAGTAAACAGTAGCACAGCTCTGGGTTTTGTTACATGATTCTGAATGCTGAATTTTTAAAAGTCAAGATCTTGTTTTATTTTTCCAGGAAGAACAAAAGGAGTTGGATGAAATAACAGCTAAGAGGCAGAAGAGAGGAAAACTGGAAGATGATAAACCTGGAGAGGAGAAGACTATATTACATGGTAATGGCATCTTCCTCTGTTCTCATTTTCTTGCTCACTGTGTTTTCTTGCCTGCTGTGTTAATTAGTAAGGATGGCAGACAGCCTCAGCAGTTTTGCTGAGGCACCTTGATGTTTTTGTATTGGAGATAATAGCACTCACATGCATAAGCATAAAGGACAGGGAAAGAGATAAACTTGGACTAATTCCACTTCATACTGTGAAGAGCAGCGTGGAAATGTCATCTTTCAGGGTACTGATTTTACTTATTTATTTTTTAATTGTACTGGACGCACATATGCCTTTCTTATTTTCCAGAACAAACATTTTAAAGTTATGAGTTTGGCTTAGTTTCAGCTTCAGAATTACTGCAGTTTTATGTGTCAGTACTTTCATCAGCAGGTAGTGCTTTGAGTTATGGCTTACATACAATTTAGAAAATCACTTGGACTTTATACTTCCTCAGTTCTTAATGTAAATGTTCTTGCTGTCATACTATGAATAATTGTGTATCAAATAATTACCCTATGGAAGCCTATAGCATGTGGTACCTTCAAATAAAATTATTTGGTAGGTAAGTGAGTAAAATTAAGTGAATTTTGGAAACTCTTATTTCAACTCTGCATGCAAAACAGTCCTGCTTTATATTGCTTGGCACAGATAGTTAGGTAAACCAAGTCTCTCTTTGTTTACCACTTTCTACAGCCAGACTCACACGCACAAGCTGGAGCATCCTTTCTTATATGCATTAAAGAAGAGCGGCTAGGAGAGATGCCTTGCTGACATTACTACTTCATTCTGTTCATATGTAGTAGATCATGACAATATTTATTGAATAGTGATGAGCATAACAAACCTGAAATTTTAGCCATTGAACCTCCTATAGAATAATTACTTTGTATCCAGCTTTTCGTGGTCTCTACCTGAAGTTTCGCATTGAAAGACCATACAAGATGACTTTAATCTTCTCAAACACAAACATTACAGAAATATGCCATTTTGTAGACATGTGTAAACATCAATACTGTGCAGCTTGTCACTTGTGCAACCAAAACTGCCATAACAATATCCCAGACACTGAGAAATTAATTTAATCAGTGCACAGCTTCATGTCATGGCTATCCAACATGTGTCTATGCTGAAATACCCATGTCCAAGCACAACGCATCCCTGCATGTCTGACTGTCCAGTCACTTCCTAAATCTAGTTAAAGACCAGCTGCTGGCTACTGCTGACCACTGTTGGTTCACACTGGCCAAATGGATCTTTTTTTCTCTGGTTTGTAATTCTGTTGATGTGACTGACACAGAACAGAGCTGGCTGGAATGTGGATTGAAAGCAAATGCCAGGGTTAGAGTTGCACATTATAATCAGTGTAGAATTAGTATAAGCAAACCCTTGTTGGCCGGAGGAACTTTCTTGCTCTTTGAAGTTGTGTAGGGGGGAGATTGTCTTAATGTTCAGATTATCAGTTTCCAAGCAGACTTTGCTGAAATGACTTAATTTGAGCTTGACTGATGTCAAATAAGATTCCACATCTGTGTCCTATGAAGTGAGTTTTAATCCGACACACACACACACTTCACAGCAGAGCAGCTGTCTTGAGAAAAACCTGAATTGTGTCTGGCTGTTGAGCCTTTCAAAGATTATAACCTCTCAAAATATAGGCTCTTGGATTCTCAGAATTCTGTGTTTACCTTTTCAGTTAAGGAAATGTATGACTATCAGGGGAGATCTTATCTTCATGTCCCTCAAGATGTTGGAGTTAATCTCCGTTCTACAGTGCCACCTGAGAAGTGCTATCTTCCAAAGAAACAAATCCACGTGTGGTCTGGACATACAAAGGTAGGAAGTCATGTTTGTGAGCGTGCATCATAAAAACCCACTTCACTTTGTGTCTGAAGCTAGTAACTTTATAAAACTAAAGTATCAGTAGAAGAAAGGAGTATTTTTGTCTTTACCACATTTTGCATGTAATTGTTGCGTTACATGCTCGCACAAGGTGTTTGCCTGCTCAAATGCACCTGTTTACCTGCATATACTTTTTCATGAATGTAGTGACTTCCTGATCTCCTTTAAAGGGATGAATATTATTGAGTGGCTTCTGTGGGATTTGAAGCTATTTCCTAAACTACCATGTGAATAAGAGTAAGGCTAATTCTAGAGATCCCTGAAAATGCTTTTTTTTTTTTTTACTAGCAAAAGTAATTAAGGGCTATTTCATATCAAACTTATGAAAAGTTACATAGGTTTTGTGATTACGATGCATCAGCATTACAGGATTCCCAAATACAGCTATTACCTTTTGAGACATCTGCCTTCGTAAGAGTTTTCTTTGATGATGCTACTTAATATTTACAGTTTCTTCTTGTGCCAGCACCTGTAACTATATACATAATTTTGGTATTAAAAAAGTGTTTCACTGATAAGATTGTGAAGCCTGTACTCCATTTGCTGCTTCTTTTGTCTCTAATTTTCAGTATTGCTTCAGGGAATATGCTGTGCTGCAATGGACAGCACCTTAATGATATCTGAAAGATGGAAGAAAGGAGGACACAGAGGACATTTTTAGCTTTTACCCTTTTTTAGCTGAGTCACAGCTCTGAATTGTTCTTCAATTATTGCTGCATCAAAGAGCTTGTAGCTGTAACTATCAATGCTTTCCAGAAAAACATCTCCTCCCAAAGCTCCAGTCACTCCTCTGCCTATTACCCTATTAGAACAGACTGATGCATAAAATAGCTTTTTCCTTCAAACGAGAGATGAACAATGATATCAATGAGAGAAGCAAAAGAAAGATGGGCTGACAAATCTAGAAAAGCTGGGGGCTATAAGTAGACAATAATAGGGAGGATGAAGCACCCAACTAACCAGGGGTGGGACGAACTGGATGCAATATGAATAGAGTAATTGACATGAAATGAAAGAAGGGGTATCAAACCAAGAGTACTTGGTGGTTCTTTGGACTTCCTCTGCAAGGAGTACCTGAAATACAGATAGATGGGAAGATGCTGTGCCCAGGGAATCCAAGTTCATTTGGTCGAAGTCACTGGTAGTACAAGTAAGAAATGGAGCTGGCCAGAAATTTTTTTTGTGCAAAACTTCACCTACTGCACCTGAAAATGCTTGTTATACGGAAACAGTCACTCAAACCCACAATTTGTATTTCTTTGCTGTGTTTACCACAGTAATGATGTGAGTGTTGAAGGAGGGTGTATATACAGCTGCTGAGGTGAATCAATTAGTTGCCAGTAACAGTTGTTCAAAATGCATTGCTGTTTCTAAAATGGAATGTTAGTAGGTTATTTCATTTTAAGATTATGAAGATAAGCTTTAGCTTTTTCCTTAGAAAAGAGGGCAAATCAACTGAGGAAATCTAGATGCTCCACTTACTCTTTAATTATGTCCTTATTTACAGGGTGTCAGTGCAGTTAGATTGTTTCCTCTCTCTGGGCATATACTGTTATCTTGCTCTATGGATTGCAAAATTAAGGTGAGTTATTCTTCTGTTTTCATGTGTATATTTTATATCATCATTGAATACAGACAATGAATTTTAGAATACCTAAACATTTGGTAGTTCCACCAAATACCTTTTGGCTGTGTTGTTTTATTTTGCTCACTTGATTTTTAAATTACAAATTAGTTGGAATGAAGATAGACATAATACACAAGACTGTGGGTGTTAGAACAGTGTTAATCATTTAGTAATAGCATTTAGAAAGTCACAAGTTCCTCCGGTTATTGCCTTTATTATTATAATAATTGGTTTTCTGTGAAGCCTAGTTTTACAACTAGCAATAGGTTTCTGATGAAGAGATTTTACAACTAGCAATATGTTTCTGCTGAAGAGTTTTACTGAAGCGTTTGTGGTCTTGAACTAATTTCATTTGAGATTAGTTTGAGATTGTCCAGCAAACATCATATTAGAAAGGTGTTAGTTTTGCTTTTTTTTTTTCTTTTATTAGCAAATCCTCAGGGCTTTAAAGTTGGACTATGGTTTGGGGTTTTTAGTTATTTTTAAGGGGGTTTTGCTAACAAAAAGGTGACAGAGCCTGCTTGTGAATTCCTGGGTACGTAGTTGTGATTAATCAGTAGATGTCATATGTTTGTAATTAATTGCTTAAAAGATGTTGCCATGTATGTTTGCACTTAATTTCAGCATCGTTACTGTTTAACAATTGACATATTTTCTCCCCATCCCTTTTCTGTTTCCAAGCTATGGGAAGTATATGGTGATCGAAGATGTCTACGAACGTTTATTGGTAATAGTCTCTCTTTTATTTTTTTTTAACTGATGTATATTGAAGACACCTTCATGGAAGGATATGATTTAGGTTAGCTTAGTAATTTATCATAGAGAGGATTTGTGGGCATCCAAGGCAAATAGTATTCAGTATGATCTTGGCCATAAGAATTGAAAAAGGTGCAAGTTTTTAGTGAACCTTTGTTGTTATTCCAAACAATTTAATGTTGATGTATAACCTTACGACCCTTGAAACAAAACATTAGTGTACTGCCGCAATCAATAATTTATGCAAGTCTCCTTTCCAAAGGCAAACTTGTGACATTAAATTGCCCTGCCTTCATGTTGAAAACAGCAGCCCTCTGTATTTATGCTCTGAGGGCATCTCATGGTCTGATGATCCATCCCACCTTAAATACGTGGTCTCTTCTGTGCTGAGTTTCTAGTGCAGAAGCATGGGAATTTGGGGGGGGGGGGGGGTTCAGGTGTTGTCTTTGTTCATGTAACAGGTGCTTTTTAAAGCAGATAGCTGAGGGAGACAGAAATACAATCTTCTTAGCAGCCTTGAATGCAGAACAAAGGCAGCTGATTTTCCTTTTGAAATGGGAACATTTCTAGAACGCTGAGTGAAATATGTTGAGTAACAACAAAGAAGTCTTTTTTTCACCTAATATTTCTGGTGACAGCAGTGTGGCAAAGATGACGGCTTAGAAAAGGTTCTCTCTCAATAGGCTGCTCTTTCTGAACAGTTTGACTGTTTTTGTCAAAAGATCCTTATTATCAACCAGATTCTCTTGCTATTTTGCTATATTTAAGTTACTGTGCCAGCATTTTAACTAAAGAGGTCTCCTACCAATCTGATGCAGTGATCAGCTGAAAGTATTGAGGCTTGAGGGGTAGCAAAGTTAACACTAGATGAAAGCATTCTTAATTTTCTGATCTCATATTCCCCATATTTTGTAACTGGTTTCTAATTTTAAATGTTTCTCCTTCAAATGTATCTCCTGTAGTGTTTGTGTCTCATTTTCATTAGATGTTGACTTTTATTATAGTGTTTTAACCTTCTCTTGCAGCTCTTAACTGTGACCAGAACAATCTTTGAAGCCAACAGTACTTAAAGTTCTGCTTGTATATCAATTTATGAAAGATGCACAGTAGGCAGATGCAATGCTATTGTTTCTCTCTCCAGTGCTTTAGAGGTGTGGGGATTTGGGGGTTTTATTCTCGTTGTTCTTTAGGAGCTGATTTTTCATTCACACTTGAATCATTCTTTACTAGTGCTCATGAAGAGCTTCAATAAGTGATTTCCTTGTTCTCTTTGCATTGTTAAAGACTGGAATATTTAACTTGAATAATCTTTTAAAATAAAACATTCTAAGCATGAATGGATGAAAGTTTATTATTGCATTTTTTCTATCTTGTAGGACATAGTAAAGCTGTTCGAGACATCTGTTTTAATAATGCTGGCACTCAGTTTCTTAGTGCTGCATATGACCGCTATCTTAAACTCTGGGACACTGAAACAGGTAGGCTTGTATTTGTAGAAGCTGGGTTTTGGCACTACATCTAATTAATAGTAAATATCAAGATATGTTATCAGTCAGCCAGGTTGTTTCAACTATTCTTAACATCCTCCTGTCGTTCAGTGTTTAGGCTTTCATTACAGGATAAATAGTCTTTTTTTCCTAAATGTTTTGTTGTTATCTGTAATGGTGCAATTGACACTGCCTATATACCTTCTTGCTTGAGAAGTTTGATAGTTATTTGAAATGCTAGAAAAATTTTCAGCAAAAAGACAACATTTTACCAAATCAGTTAATTGCACATTTATGTTTACAGGCATAAAAAAATAAGCAATGAAATCATACTTTAGACCTAAATATGCTTAATTTAGAAGAATGACTTCACTGGATCTTTCAGTTAACCTGAACTTGAAGAGCATTCCAAATAAAAAAGGTGGTGGAAATTGAGCTGCTGGTATAGGGGGGTGGAGGGTAGGTCTGATGCTTTCACAGAACTGCATGGGAGACACTCTATAACATTCTGCTCCAAATAGTTTATTAAGCTAAAAAAGATACAGGATACGTTTTGTCAATATTCTTTTAAACTTTTGTCTGTTCCTAAGACAGGAAATTTCCTTGTTTGAAAAACACACTAGTTTTCTTGGTTAGCAGTGCCACTAGTCTCATACAGGTGACAGCCAGAGAAGTGTAAGTCAAATTCTCCAGACCTATTAATACACCTGAAAAATGTATTGAGCTTTCAGGTTAAAACAGGGTCCTGTAAGTTAAGCATGTAATCAGGGTATTTATGGCTGAGGCTATGAGAAGAGGCCAGTGGCTTGTTTTGCAGTTGAATCGCTGTTATCCTTTCCTAGCCTTAGGATTGAGGAATTGTTGCCTGAGTTAAAGTCTCTTCTCAAGAAGATCTCTGATCTGAAGGAGGTGATGCTATGGAAAGGTAGTGGTCAGCTTGTGATATCCTGACCAGTCCTGATGTCTTTGATATGTCCTGATGATATACAGGGCACTGAGCAGTTATATTGTTTGGAAAGCTGTAGTAAATGTACAGAACAGTTTGTGTGTGTACATGTTTATACAGGTGAGTGCATACAAATGTGAAAGAAAGTATAATCAAAGAGCAGGGTAAATTCTACCCTCTAATCCCATCAAGGGCTTTAAAACAAGTGTTTCTTATCAATATCTGCAAAGAACTAATCAGCCCATAGAACTTCCACTGATGCACTGTGAATGGCTTATCTGTTGCAGGGCAATGCATTTCAAGATTCACAAACAGGAAGGTTCCTTATTGTGTCAAGTTCAATCCTGACGAAGATAAACAAAATCTCTTTGTTGCAGGAATGTCCGATAAGAAAATTGTGCAGGTATGTCTGCTTAATATCTCTTCTTCTAAAAATCGAGATATTTAATAAAAAACAAGGTCTTATTCTGACTTTTTTTATTTGTAGTGGGATATTCGAAGTGGTGAGATTGTGCAGGAGTATGATAGGCATTTGGGAGCTGTCAACACCATTGTGTTTGTGGATGAAAATAGAAGGTTTGTGAGTACATCTGATGACAAGAGTTTAAGAGTCTGGGAATGGTAAGTTTAAAAATTTGAATTTTAACTTGAAGTATATTATGAGCAAACTGAGAAAAGAGTTTATTTTTAAAAGTATACGTAGCACATAGGACGCTGTAGTGTAGTGAGTTCTAGCTAGCTGAGGAAGAGCTGAATTTAAATTCCTAACAATTGTTATGTAATTATATATGCAGTAGCTAAAACATTTCACAAGAAAGTAGAATCAGAACAATCTCAGCTATTATTGCTGCTAATTTCTGAAAAGTGTTGAACTTGTGCAAACTTCAGCTCTGCAAACTCCTGCATATACTGCCACTCAGTCTAGTATGGGTCATAGTACTTAAACATTTTTGTTCACTGAAAGGAAATATCCCTTCCAAAATCTTAGTATAATACTTTCAGTGTCTTTGAAATCATGCTTAATGTCTAAGAGTGAACTACTCTCCCTAGCTTACTGCCCTACTATACTGCAATATCTGAAACTGTTTTTAAAGCTTACAAAACCTAAATCTCTATATGCAAAGTAAAATGTCTTAAGTAGCCTCTGTTTTATTGGTGCAGATTTTATATGGGCATTGGGCCGTATTTATTTTTAGCATTAATTATTAATAATTTATCTTAATATTGTATCTTTTAGAATAATTTCTCTAGAGATTTTAATCTTCAAAAGCAGTTGCTTGCTGTCGCGTTGCTAAATACTAACCAACCCATCCTGCCTTAATGCTCAAGACACTTCACAGATTTCCTTCTCCCCCAGAGAAAGCATAAAACAGCCCTGTCAGCCTGAAGCACACTGCACTCTATTAGTGATCTCTGTTCTCTCTCCTTTCCCCAAGGGTGTATGAGCCCTTACATTAACCTTTTAAAGAATTGTCTGCTCTGTTACGTTAGTATGTGTTGGTTTTGAAAAGCTTTGAACTTGGATGTGCATAGTATTATATAATATTTGGCCCAATTATAAAATAGCTAGATTAGTGTAGCTAAAACATCTCTGGTTTTCTGGTAGTCTGGACTTTTTGGCAATCACTGATACCAACAGTATGAATACAATAGATGACAGAAAAGTGAAAGTCTGTCTAAGAAAAACTCATAAAAACATTTTAAATGGCTTCCAATTTTTAACATATCTGGGCAGAAACCAAATCTTTCCTATCTGAAATGTTTTCCACAAGGTTCTAGGTACTAAGATTTTCAGCTTAGGATGTTTAAGATTTCTCTAGGATTTCAAATTTCTTTTTGAAATAATCTTTAGGTATCCATTTCATTTTGCTGTTCACACATGCAAAGCTGTTGCACAATATGGACACTAGTTCGACAGCTCTGTGACTAATCAGTTCCTCAGTTCCTTCCTAGCCTTTCTGGGTTGTTTTTTTTTGTTGTTGTTGGTTTTTTTTAAACCTAGACAAGAGGCTCCAATCTGTGGTATTTGAACGTTACCCAAGCAGCCAGCAAAACCCTCAGCATGTCTGTGATCGGCTGCTATCACTGCCAGTAGCAGCAGTGGTAATGACCAAAGTCTGGGAACCCAGGCTTAGGCTAGACATGTAATGCTGTCACCATATGTCACTCCAGGAGAGCCTCTGTTCAGTATTTCATAATTAGATCCGTGTATTTACTGAGCTCCTTAAAGAAAAATCTTTACAATATTGTATCTGCTAAGGAGTGTCTTCTCTCTGGCGAGTGGGAGGAGGATCTCACTTGCGCAAATGTGTTATTTCCTTGAGACTGGATTGCCCTTGTTTTGTGAGCTTTGTGTTGATGGCTGAAATAAATAACAAAGTGGGCGGATTTAGTCACTCTGTAGGGAAGAACACGAAAGGCAAAAAGGTTCTGGCATGGGAACATCACAACCTGATTGTTCCAGTAGCAGAATTTTTTTTTTCCTTCTGAAGAAAAATGTACTGAGCTTGCTGAACGCTGAAGAAAGAGCTCTCTTGTTCAGTTAATAGGGAACTCAACTGTAGGCAATATTCTATACTACATTTGTCGGGGATTATTTCTGGTTTTATAAAAAGCAACTGTAGTGCTGTTTTCCTAGGCATGACTCGAAAACCTTTCTTCACAACCTGCCATGATATATGTTAATCAGTCTGTAGGCCTTTTTCTATAATTTCAGGATACAGATTTTTACAATGTATTAAAACTAAGTTAATGTATTCAGTACAGAAGCTTTTGGAGCTTGAAAAGTTCCATGGCAAGTTATTCTGTTCTCCACCTCAAATCCTTTTTTCGTAAGTTCATAACGAAAATTATTTGGAACTTAGGGTGATTTGGTTACTGCACCTTTTGGCATGTTTCTTCATGTGTTCTTCAGCACAATATTTCCTCAGTATCCTACAGAAACAAAGCAGAAGTAATTATGACCTGAGCCATAAAAGCCAGTAATTAAAGCCGGTCTAATTGCTTAGTTTCAATTGTCTAGAAGAATTTTGTAGTATGTTTTGTAAACACTTTGACTTGGCCAGAGCTGGTAATGGGATGCCATGTTAGGCTTCATCACAGTGAGGAAGTTCTCCCTCGAGAATTTAAATCTCCTTTCCCCAGGAGTTCATCCCATGCATAGATTTCACGGTGCTGTACACTGAATCGCAGTTGGTTGGTTGCTCAAAGTTCAGACTGCAAGTAGAGGACAGGCTCTCCCTGATTAAATGGGTTTTTTAGGAGTCTTAATGGGAGTACTCTAAAATTTTGGTCTGCTTTTGCATTTCATGTGAATGTATCATTACAGCAGTGATATTAAAGTTGACATGGGTATCATGTTCTTTCTTCTAGAAATTCAAAATGTTATTTTGTCTTTGCTTCATATGTGCCTGATCCTACTTGAATAAACAGTGAAATGATTTGGGCAATTGACCTTGGAGGCTTTATTTCCTTTTACTTTCAAGTCAGCTAGCAAAGCAAGAACTGCATATTGGTAGCTTAGTTATTATCCTGACAGGGTTAGGAGGCTTGTCATCTCTGTAAAGCCGTACCCCTCAGCAGGCTTTTTCTCTCCATCGTTCCTGGTAGAGATGTATGGTAGTCTCCCAAGAGAGCTCTTCATGATGTGCATATCCCAAAATTGGACTGGGTTAGGTTTGGGGTTTTTTCTTCTTTCTTTAAAAGGATTTTTATCTCCCCTGCCTGGGGCAGAAGCTGTATTAGAACCCCAGAGTATCACGTTTCTAAATCTTGGTTAGCAGATACTACTTTTGATATTTAAAATTTTTCAGCCTCCAAAATGCTATGAAGTGGGGAAAGGACTTCAAGATCTTTAAATTTAAAAATTTGAACAAACAATATCACAGGAGTCCTGAGGTCAGGCGACCATGACAGCATTTTTCTTGGTAATTTTTTGTAAAGATTTTCTTAAGGGAGCAGGCTGATATTACTTATTTAGCAATCTGACTGGAAGCAAATGTGAAACATAAATGTATCTCTTTATTCTGCCTAATAGTTTAATGCAGCATATCCTGCAGCTCCTAAGTGTGTCTGAGAGGTTTCAACGTAAAGCAGAGCTGTCTTGAATAAATTCCAGTAGATGAATGAGCCTGCCTTCATTTGTAAAGGGAGAGAAGGCAGGACAACCTGTGCTGCATTTAGATTTCTCACTGCAGTACAACTCAGCATTGGAAGTGCATCTTTTGTGATGAGAATTGTTTTAATGGGGCTTCCAATGGGATTGCTTTTACCTGGCATTGAGGCTTCCGGATGACCAGTGGGCTGAGGAAGTGCTGGATGTTGGGGGATGACTGGGGTCTGGCCTTACTGCAGTGATGACCTATTGCAGGTCCTGTTGCAGGTTGCGTTTGAAGCTGCTGGGGCAGGATGCCACCTGGGGGGCTGTGCTTCCTGTGCTGTCGTGTTGGTCAGCCCCAGAGATTATGTGGACTTTTTGTTATTCCTTTAGAGATCTACTGTCCAACGGTGGTCTTAGGTCTGCCCATTTGGAAACCAGTTATCCCTGCGTGTGCTCTTATCCACAGAGTGTATTAAGTACGTTGCCCTTCTTATGCGGAGGGGCAAATGATTTTAACATTGAACTCACAGGAGCGTTTGTGTTGCTTCCTGACAACAGAGCAGCTTCTCACTCTGCTGCCCATGTGCATGTTGCTTAACACAAGATGATGGGAAATAACTTACTCCACAATAAAATAGAATTGTAATTACCTTGCCAATGTGAGCTGTATCGCCATCCAGCAAGGCTTGGTCAGCGAGTACAAGGCAGCCACCCACGCTTTCTGCTCCGATAGTGCCCCATCAGCTCTTCTCCTGGGTGAATTAGACAAAGAAGTCATAATCATCTGCTTTGTATTAATTAATGTTGCTACAGAACATTTTGCATGTGTTTTCTGCTGAATACATTAATCAAATCTATTCTCTGCTGGATATTTCTTTTGCTTAATGAGAAAGACATGTATGCCTTCCCTCTTTACCAGCCTTCTAGTGTAGGGTATGAGGAATACTGTGAATATACACAGTCCATTAGTAATTCAATTTATACAGTCAAAACCAAATGACGGTTCTGCAGAGTAAGGATTAGACTGTACTGGTGATTTCCTTAAGTCCACATGCCTTTGTACAGGGCAGTGTGTGGTGTTAACATACACTGACCACAGTCCTGTATGGAATCGAGACCAAGGAGTTCACAGTTCAGTTCAGCTGTAAACATTTGGAATTGGTTGGCATCCCATTTGGGGAGATCAGGAGGACAAGGACATTGTCAGAGAGATGAGAGACAGACACTCCTGTTTTCTTTTCCATTAAAAAAAAAGAAAAAAAGAAACGGTGGAAATATTCTAGTTAAAACAAAATTCAAGTCAGTAAGGCATTCCAGTAAGACACAAGCATATATCAGTCTATTCCTGGTACATATATAAGACTTTTGTAAGAGCTGCAGCTAAACTGGAGAAAATAGAGTAACCTGGTGTTACACTTTTACTCTTAACAATTGGAATTATGATATTATGATTCTGCTTTAGACTCTGGGTCATTTGGGGTAAACTTACTTTACCAGAGGTTATCATGTAGACAGCTCTACAGCTGGAGCTGTCTAGGTGGGCATTCATAATATTTTTGAGCTTTTGCACATTCTTCCTTTGGACACCGCCATACACTCCCCGTGACTCAGTGGCTGAGTAAATGAGCTGACTGGGGGCAGCCCTTTGGAAAATCTCCATGTCTTCATAAAACACATACTTCTTCCTTTTGCAGGGACATTCCTGTAGACTTCAAGTACATAGCTGAGCCAAGTATGCATTCAATGCCAGCCGTGACTTTGTCCCCAAATGGTAGGTTAACGCTTTACTGCCTTCTTGGGCCTAGTTTATGTAAGCATGTCTCGCCGTTTATATCTCTGTAACATTGCCATGTGCCACCGCACACTACACCCCCACCCCACCCCCCGCCAAGTCAGTGTGTGCATTTATTCCAAGATTGGATTGGATCTGGTTTTGATTTAAAAGTCTTAAGAAGAACAAGTATGTCAAAATTGGGGGTTATATCAGGAGGACTGTATCAATTTAAATTTAGACCTTCATCCAGACAGGGCAGAAGGACGACTTCTTTTCATAGATCTACAATGTGCTCTTTGCTGTATTTAAAATATTAAGAGAAACAATGGTGGGAACTGACGATGGCTGCAAAGTACTAAGCAAGTTCAGCAGTCCTTGTGGTGCCACCGTTAAAGCAGAAACTGATGTTGTACATGATCCTGTTAATGTTTTTCCTTTCTGTTCTGAATATAGCCCAAATAATTCTTGCATAAGAGAAATCCCAAAGTATCTCAGTGTTTCTATATGTTAATGTTTTACTGGTGTTTATGTTCTTCAGTTAGAATCAAGTTGAAGGAAGATAAAGGTTTAGTGCTTCTGGTAATCAGTGAAAATCCTTCTAACAGGACAAAATCTCTGTTATCTGTTTTGGCCAAAATTAAACGGCTTTAGTGTCAACATTGAAGTGTTGCCAGATTTACAGTTAACAGTCCCATTATGCCGAGTAGAGGCTGATCATCTTGTTGGGCAGCTAACGCTTTCAGCCAGCTATCAGCATCAAATTGTATTTGCTTTGCAGTGTAAATATTTTATTCTTACAGAAGTGTATTTCTAATATAAAAAGGAAGATTGTAGAGAAAAAGGTAGCTTCATTTAAAAATGTTAGCTTCCCAAGCTGGCCTGTTTCAGCCCGTTTCTGAAATTGCACAATTTGCTGTATTCTGACCCAGTTTTTCAGTTCATCTCATTCTTCCACATTGAAATACTGGGTTTCTCATTCTTTTTCCAGTTCTGGCTGGCCAGCATTTGAGTATTTGAATTCTGAGATGAGATAGTAAATGATGTTAGGGATGAAGTAATCATCTTTTCAGCTCAAGACATCACCTGTCACATTAACTAACATTATCTTGATCTACAGTAGTCCAGTATCACACAAAACAAGTTCCTTCAGAATACAGATAGAGCCAGACATCATGCATCATTTTGGAGTTAAACGAGTCCTTTAACGAAAAGTAAATTGAAGATTTTACAGATGTGAAGCTTTTCTGCTTAGGGGTACTGATTTATGAATCTCATCAATTAAAATCTTCCTCTTGAGCAATGCAGGAAACAGACCTTTTAAAAAGTAGAAGAGAAGGTTAACATGCTTGGGGTACACACTTGATTTGTTTCTTTGGGAGGCTGAAGAAAATCCTCCAATTCCAAGCCAGTAGCTGGAAGCATGGTCAGATTTACAGTCAAGTCAGTGCATTTTATGTTATCATTGTTTGCATAAAACATTGGAAAGGCAGCGACCAAATGCAGAGTTCAGGACAGAAGTGTCTGTTCTGTGGAGTTCTGTAGCACATCATCACTGGATTCTCAGGCAGGAGTTAATGCACTGTGAAGACGCAAAATGAGATAGAGTTAAGATTAACAAAGCCTGGGTTTTTTTCTTTCACTAAAATATCTTTATTAAATTGTACTCCATTAGGACAGAGATACTAAATATTTGCAAAAATTCATAAAGATTTTCAGACTCCTGAGTCTGCCTTAGACCTGTTTTTTCCCGTAAAGAAAACGAAAGGCGACCATCTTAAAGTACCCACAAAACAGGTAATCAAATATATTGCAGCTAGATGGGGGTTTTCACCTCATCTGGATTAACTGATTACGTGCACCAGCAAGCTTACTCAGTAGCTTAAGAATTTATCAGTAAGTCAGTGGGGTTATTGCAGCTCATTGTTATAACAGCCAGAGCTTTTCTGGAGTCCTGAGTGCATTTTGTAGGAATAGGTGTCCTGAAGCCTGTCAAACATAAGGTTTTGCCTCTTGACGGTTGTACCAGACAGAAGCAATATCAGCTACCTAGAACCCTGATAGATAATGAAAATCTGGGTCAGGACAGTGCAAGAAAAGTTACAAAAATCTGTTAAAACTTTCCAGTTAAGTCTGTTTCTTCAGATGCAGTGCTCTGATGCCACCTTTTTTATTGCATTTGTAGGGAAGTGGTTGGCTTGCCAGTCGATGGATAACCAAATTCTGATTTTTGGAGCTCAGAACAGATTCAGATTAAACAAAAAGAAAATTTTCAAAGGTCACATGGTAGCGGGCTACGCTTGTCAAGTGGATTTTTCACCTGACATGAGGTAAGTTTATGTGGGAATGAACTTCATCTTAAAACTTGCTGGCACAGACATTGCATTTCTTTTTGAACCCTCTGCAGCACTCATTGCTGCACAGCCATCTTATTAACTCAGCCCCAGACAGAGTTCTCTAGCCAAGCAGCAGAATGGAAGGTTTGCTCTTGTCACTCGACAGGACAAAGTTATACTCAGCAGCTGCTCTGAGCAACATTTAGAAGACAGTCCATGTAGTCCAGATTCCCTATTCTGCAAAGATGATATACACGGCTGTTAAACCATCTAGAGACTCCCTTTGTTTTCCCTAGCTCTGGTGCAGCACAGGAGGCTTCCACTTCTGACTTGCATCTGGCTCTTGCGCGTGGTCCACAGCACAGGGTTTATTGCCACACTGTGTACTTGTCTGGAATCCCGGGGATTCGGACTTGCCCAGTTTGCAGGCCTGGTGTGGGTATCCTCATTTACTATTCAGAGAACCATCCTTTTCATCCTATTTGCTTAGTAATACGCCGATACATTTACTACTTTATGTACATAAGATATGCATTACTGTAAAAACTGGAGAATAACATCAGCAAAACTGGAGGAAAAAGTGGAGAGAAGTGTCTATAAATTTTAGAAAAAACTTCTGGCACTTTCTCTTTTGCTGATGCATTCTCTTCAGTTCCAGGAACACAGTGTATGGTATAATCCCATTGCTTAGCACATTTACCGCGCAGCTGATGAATCACCTTCTTGCAGGACTTGTGCGCTTTAGAGCACAGCATGAATGCTAATTCTTTGGTAGGTATGTTTGCAGACTGTCAGACAGGTGAAGCTCTTTTCCATTGCTCAGTGTAGAAGTATTGTAATAGAAGCAGTCTTCACACATGATACAGCTTTTATTTTAATCCTGTTCATATAGCTATGTGATATCTGGAGATGCAGATGGAAAACTTAACATCTGGGACTGGAAGACCACAAAACTCTACAGCAGATTAAAAGCACATGATAAAGTCTGTATCGGTGCAGTGTGGCATCCACACGAAACATCTAAAGTCATTACATGCGGCTGGGATGGTCTTATTAAACTATGGGACTAAAGAGGAAGCCACGAAGATCCAAAGGTGTAAGTCCTGCATACATCTGAGATTAGAATGAATTCTGCTGTAAGGATGGGTAGACATTTGTAATACTGCAGTTCTCAGCTAGCTGTACATACGCACTAACAAACGGGAAATCTTCAGAAGACACAACTGAAAGGATGTAGTTCTAAATATGACCTCTGGGTATGAGAGGCTGAGGTCGTCTGAAGCATGCAGAATCAAGTGTTAGTTCGTCACGTCACTGTTTGTGCAAAACACTCTTGTAAAATAAAACAATTTTAAGAAAAACTATTTTTGTGGTTCTGGCTGTCGGAGGTGTGGGGAGTTAAAGGAGAAAACCAGCAATTGTGTAACTCTCTTCCTAAGAAGAAATCTTTGATATCTACTGCGGTAGAGCTGGAAAGGATGCGTTTGTATACCTGGTTTGGGGTGGTATTTGGTTGTTCCCAAAATACTTCTACTTTTATAGAACAAAAAGCCACTTGTGAAGATCTGTTAATTCACAGCAGAAGTGAAGAGCTAATCAGAAGCTAGCAGTCATCAGATCAACTGAATCAACTGAAGGCTGTATTAATAAACTCTGGGTTTCTGTCTTTATTTAACAATAGCATCACGCTGATCAGTGAGTTTCATCTTTGCAAGTACTCCTCAATTTCAATACTTTGCTTGTAACGGCTGTGTTAAGTGTTGTTTTTTTCTCTTCCCATATGATGATGTTAAGTTCCAGTAAGCATGACACATTATTAAAAAAAAGTTAATGTCTCTTATTCAGTTTGGAATACATTGTATTATAAGCCCCATAAACTTTTTGACAATTTAATGTATATACACGTCTCTTTTTTCTCTTTAAAGAACTTATTTTTAATAAATCTTTTTATAAGAAACCTGCTTAGCTTCATTAATTCTTCTGCCGAGCAGTGTCCATTTAAAATATTTCTTACCATTTGCTATTTTAATTTTGCAGTTGTACCAGTGTTCAGATAAACCCGTTCTCTTGCACTGTTCATACAAAACTAGTGCACGCTGAAACCAAGAAAAAAAAAACCTTTCAACTCCCTCTCCACTCTCTTTTTGGAGCACCTAAGGGAAATAAAAATGTGTAAGGAATTTATCCCATTGATCAGTCTTTAATTACAGTTTTGAGTTACACTATATTGCTTACTATAAATCCAATCACTCCTCATCAATTATAAAAAATAGCAAAGGAATAATTGCCTTAATTGACAGCCGGATAGGAGCTGAGGCACTTCTGTAGATGAGATGCAAAGAATCTCAATTTGTGTCGACAGAAGGAAATGGGCTGGTTGTTTTGTGGGGTTTTTGTTGGTTTGGGCTTTTTTTGTTTGATTAACAGGACAGTTCTGCTCTTCCGAAGAGTGCTTGCTGAAGACAGGCCTCTGGGAGTGAACATGGAGGTTAACACAGTTTTAGACCAACTCTGTAAAGCTGAGCTTGAGAGTCTTTCCACTGTCCATTCTTGCTGTCAGGTGACTGCACTGAGGTTAAATGTTTGTGTTTACTTTCCCATCTCGGTAGCCTTGGCGTACCTGAAAAACTCCACACCCTCTTTTCACAAACAGCGTACTGGTGGTGACTGGCTGTTGCCATGCAAGTACTGGGGCAGGAAACGGTGGAGCCTGGAGTGGAGAGGAGAGAGCCCGTGGTCCAGTGTGTCCTGAGGACGGTCCCCTCTGCAGGGAGAGAAGAGGCTGTTGCTGTTTCTCAGCTCGTCAGGGTGCGGGTGGGAGTGAGCTGCCGCCATGTCGCAGCGGGTGAATTTCCGACATGGTTCTTTTCACAGGGAAGACTTGACTTCTGAGCAGGGAGTTGAGCTCTGGTGTGCGCTCTGCCCCGGGTGCCGCTTCAGGAGAAAGTGGGCTGAAATGATTTAGAACAGTTTTTTTCCCTCAAATACATTTCCTAAATGGATATGTGGCAGAGTGCCCTGACTGTTAACAGCTTATAAGTACAGGGAACTAGGGAGGAGAGGAGGAATAGAGCAGATACAGTCCTGTGAGAAGTATTTGTATATGAGCTTCCATATCAGAAACATCTTTCCCAAATGCTTAAAAGCCTTTAAATCATAATACACTGAATGTTTGGCTCTCTAATTGGTACTGCATTTTTCCATGTGTCACCTACCAGGTAGAACTTTATATATATCTATATAGATCTACACACACAAGTGTATATACTAACTACAAAAATAAGTGTATAAACTTTAGTAGTAATATACTGAGTGTTGCCTTTGGGGAACAAAAATAAGTGTTGACTCAATAAATTATGCTGGAGTTGATGAACTGGGATTAAGCGTTTGCAACAAGCCCAGAGTCAAAATTCCCCTAGAAACTTTCAGATAAAATCCTTTGCCCCTCACAGCTGGTCACTGTGTTAATCTTTTGTGGCATTTATCACATCTGCATTGAAGCCTGCAGGGGAAATTTTTATGAGGATAATTCCCTCTCGTCGGCTTGAGAGTTGCAAACTCCAAAGCTCACATTGTCAGCTAGTTTGCTGTGCACGAGGATAGACTGTGTGTTTGTTGTGCGAGTCTAGACTTGTCTTTCCAGAAGCCACCTGGGAAAAGATTTTTTGCTCAGCTAATTAACTCGAATCATGTCCTTCTCTTATCTTCCCAATTTCATGTTTCACCAGAAATTAGTCTGCTACAAGTGTTGGTCAGAACAAGTCTAGACTGAGACCCCTAGGCTGAACTTGGTGTGTGAGCAGACGGAGCCAGGGAAAAGGCAGCACTGGGAGAAAAGGGAAGGGCATGTTTCAAGTTCCCCCAATTTATTCTCCTCTAACATTAGTCAGAGAATGCAACAAAGTGATTCAAGTCAAAAGGAGCTTCTTGGGAGGGCTGGAGGCAAGCGTGTCACGCTGCCGGGAAGGAATACGTGCAAGCTGGAGTTCCAGGTTGCTGTCACAGCATCATAATTTTGTTCCCCTTGATCATGCATCTGTAATTTTCAGAAATGACATGCCAATATGTTACCACTTTTATTAATACCAATTACTTTTACAGTGGTGCTTGTTCAGATAAGTGAACTATCTCCATCATTCTTGGAGTTCTGCCTGGGAAACTTGATAGTTCCTTTGGCCTTGTGCCATCTTTTTCTTGGACTTTTTTCATATGCGGGAGGGGAAAATATCCCACATCCTCATGCAACGCGGTGGTAAGAAGGCTGTCGTTCTTGCAGCAGATGGTCTTGGCATCTGTCTTGCACAGAGTATATAACTGTCCCCAGTAAGATGGAGCTGCTCGGTCTTTGCCCTCATTACGAGGAACAAATATCTAAGTCACTGTACATCCAGAAATGTCCAAGATTGTCTCATAAAAAGCCAGTTTTTAGCAACAGGCAGACGTTCAATATATCATTCAGCACCACGGTCTTTAAAGGCTGATTTAAACAGTGAGCTTTGCGGATCTGGCAGCCCAGTAACACAATGTACCTTCTACCAGCTGGCCATTACAAAATCCTGCTCCCATTTGCTGGGAAGACTCCATATGACAAGCAGCCTGCATGAGGGAGAACATGTGGAGAGCGGAGGAGGGAGGGGAGTTTTGCTTGGAAGACTTTAAACAGCCGAACCTATACACCAGAAAAATCAGTTTCCAGGGAGGTTGTTCCTCTGGAGACTACTTAAGACTTGCTACCGTAGGTTGACTTCGCTAGCATACGCTCAAAAGTTAAGTCTCATATCTTGCAGAAAAATATGTCTTTTCTGTCAGGCTTGCTGATTAAAAAAACCCCAGATACACCACAGCTGTCTTGCAGCGCTCGGAGAAAACTGCTTGTGGCAGGGTTATGTTTACAGGAGCTGCTTGCAGAATTTAAGGCTTTTACAAACAAGTTGCAATGACTTTCAGTGGGGCATGGACCGCTAAACTCACCAGGTACTCTGGAAGTTTGACCTCAGACCTGTTTGTTATCTTGTGGTATGATAGAACATTTAAAATGTGTTAAATGCTGAAGCACTGAGCATTTCGGAGGCTCCTTTTAGCCTGCTGGGGCTTCATGCCACTGGGAGGCTGCTAAAATGAAACATTATTGCAGATGGGTTGGGTTTGTCCTTCAGAAGAAGAGGTTCTCCTTAGGCCTTGGGTATTTTTGGTTAGTCTGAAAGATGTCAAGCCTGACTGAGCCTCCTTCTCTGATTTGGGAAAGGAAGACACGAAAAGAAAGCCTCTAGGGAGTCATTTCAGTAATAGGAACTTTATGGAGCTTCAAGACCACAGGCAGTTACCTGGACATGGTTCTGGGAGCTGCAAATCTTTCCAGTTCTCCCAGCATAATTACCCCACAGCTGGTGTCTTGCTCTAACTCACCAGCTAAACACCTCAATTGCGGCATAAGTGGTTTTTCAGTGGAGTTTAAACTCTTGCAAAGCAACATTGAAAAAGAAAAAAATGCAAAAATGGCCTGTGCTAGAAGACCTGTAACGCTCTAACTTCATACCTTAGCTTGCACCAGGTTAATTTCCCCAGGCAGCTGTGACTTTGGTCGCCCAGGCTAGTTGGTTTTATTTTGCATCCGCATCCATGTACAACCTTGCTCCTTCAGATCCTCCATATATACTCTGTAAAATGTGATCCCTTCCAATATTCCTTGCCCAGGAGATGAGGAGGGCAATCGGCCTCCGAATGAAGTCAGTTGTCAGGCCAGACATCTACGGGGGAGAGAAGTAAGCCCCATTCCCCAGAGTTTTCAAAACCTTGTTGAGTTTGGTCAGAACAGCTTCTCTGCAGCAAGCTCCTCTCTTTCCCTCCCATGGTGCTGATCTCTTAGGATAACCTTGGGGCGGGGGGCGGGGGCAAGTCAGGTTTTCTTTCTTTTTGTCGTAATTCCTCCAATATTAAAAAGGTGGCATAACATTATGGAATAATATGTGTTCAGATGCTGAATTCTCCTATGTCTTGGAGCAGTTTTCCTTAACTTCGCAAAGAAGAAGACAAATTAAGAAGGTGATTGAAGGCCTCTCCTGCCTGGCAAGTCAGTTTGGGAGGTCAGCATGGGGTTTGATGAATTCCCAGCCCCTGCATCGTGGCTGCTCCTGCCTGGTGTCAGCAGAGAGGTGCAGATACTGCCAGGATCCTGCTGCTGCTGCGTTAGAGGTCTGCCAGCAGTCAGGTGCCTGTCCTCACCTCCCTGTGAGGGATGTGGTGCCCAGGGTGGTGGCTCCACTCTAGATATCTGAAGGTGGATGCACAGGTGGGATTCACATCGTTTGGTTTTGAGTCAGAAATGGAATTTCAAATATAGTGGGGGACGTACAGACTGAGGCACAGGAGCATTTTAATTACTTACAGAAGTTTTTGTACACCACTGAACTTTCTTTCAGGAAATTGCTGAAAAATAAGCACATACAGGGTGATAATCCACCAGAAAGTGAAGGGACGTTGCATTGGTATTCACTGAGTCATTGTTTCTAGGCAGTGCAAAGCAGGCTCCCGTTTTTCTCCTTGTGTGAGGCCCTGCCCAACAGGATAAGGGATGTAGCACGGGGCTGTCTCTGCAAAGGTCTCTTTCTGAACCAGCTGAAACACTTTACAACAGGCAGGTCAAACTACACCATGGCCAGGGACTTCTATTTAAGGGAAGTGAGCCATTCGTTATCACTGGTGGTTCCCTTCAAGTGCTGGGCTTGCTCTGCAGATGCTGCCCCTGAAAGCCAGCAGAGGGAGGCAAGTGTGAATGTGTCTCTGAATGTAGGTCAGCTCTGAACTTCCACCGGCACTAAACCAGGTCTCTACTGACTGCAATTAAATGTCACATTGTGTTAACAAGCAGAAAGGAATCAAGAGTCGTTTCCTACTGAATAACCCTGAGGATTTTTTCAAGGGCAAAGGAGCGGCTAATGAAGCTCATGAAATCAAAGTTTTTGAATGAACCAGATGGTCTCAGCTGTTGAATAATTCACCAGAGAGAACAAGTGCTATTTCTTCAGGTGTGCTACTGGATAATATGTCTTCTTGGCATCTGCCAAGAAAGGCCAGACATATGTTCCCTTTGTTTTCTTTGATCTTTCGCAGTTGAGAGGCACCCGTGAAGAACAACCCTTCACAAGTCACCGATGGGCTCAGAGCCTGGGGCCAGACATGCATGCAATAAACATCAGGTTTTGGAGTGGGGTAGGAGATCAGACCTTTCTTTGGTCAAATTTTGGAACTTCCAAGGAAGCCAGCGTGGCATTCAGAAACGGACTGGTTGCCCTGGAGGAGCGTTAGTGTCCTAACACATCCCCTTCTGTGCTGCCGTGGGCTCTCTATGGAAAGTCCATGTTGCAGTATTAACTGTGAGAGTCTGGGGCATTCAAATCTGTCACTGCTCTTCATCTTTACCAGGTCACAGGCAGCACCTGTAAATTCTGATTCACAAATGTGAGTGATTTATAAATCACTGTGGGAGCCTCTGAAAGAGAACCACTGCCACTACACACAGGTCATCTCTGCAAAGATCCACTTTAGCCCCAGCTGTAACATCTCCTGGTGGGGGTGGCAAACTAATGCCATAACAACTCCACTTTGGGAACAAGACCTGGTCATTATGTCTACGTAAGCTGGGGTTGGCACTGTTGCGGCCACCATGAATGACCGGAGGTGTGGGCGGTAAGGAGGCTCCTGGGCTGGGTTTCACCCAGTGCCAGGCTGAAGGCAATGGGCTGGCTGCTCTGGAGAGCTGATGCGGATGCCTGCAGGGAGTGCGGGGAGATGCCCAATGCACCTGGGGACCGAGGGCCAGAAGCCTCGGGGGAGAGCGGAGCTGGCCCAATACCCATAAGAGTGACACTGAGCAGATCCAGGGTGGCAGAAGGTGCCAGGAGCACGTGGTCGATGGCTTAGTATAGATACACAGCTTAGGAAAGGGGACAGGCCACTCTTCTGCAATGAACTCTGGTGCAAGCGCATTGCTGAGCAGGTTGCTGGAAGGTCAGTCCACAGACGCACATTTGCCAGCTGCCACCTGATGACATGGGATGATTTGGCCCCTGTGTGCCCTCCCTGCCCTGATTTGGTCTGGGCACCTTGCTGTGCTGCTCCTGGCAGTAGGAGTTTGAAGGATGAGTCTCACTTTCTTCCTCAGATGCTGTCAAGGGCAGGGCCCCGCAGCAGGTCTCTGGTGAGTCATCTCTCAGACCAACCAGAAGGAAAAAGAAAAGCTTTACTGCATTGTCTGCAGGAGATGCTGGACGCTGTCAGACGCTCACTCAGGAATATTTTAGCAATGCCAGGACAGGTCAGCAGCCCTTTCTTCCTGCATGGCATGGCCATGTAGTTACCAGTCTCCAGGCTGTGGCTATAATGGGAGAATGCCCTGGCCACACTGGTTTTAATGGTGCACTTGAAGAAGGGAGCAGCTACTGCAGTTTCTGTGCAGGGCTGATCTGGAAAGAGATGTGGATACAATGCTGGCACATGGTTACTGTGGGGCTCGCTGCAGGGAGATCCTCTCAGCAAGTTCCTTACCTGCTTCACAGCCTCTCCAACAGCTCCTCCCGGGCTGCTCCTGGGCACTGCAATGCTCCCTGCAAGGAGCCATCCCACAGGAGCAAGGCAGGCTCGGCCACGAGTGCCAGATGTGTGCGGATGTCCCCTGAGTAGCTGGTGTGGTTGAGAGCCAGCACGTAGCAGTAAATCCGGGCCAGGTGGATGGCTGGTGGCTCTTCAGCGCTGAAGCAGCAAGAGCTTGTGGTCACCAGCAGTCCTGGATCCCTGCCCTTCTCTCAGCACTGTCCGTAACAGGCTGGTGATACCGCCTGAGCAGGGTGTATGGCTGGGACCCTGCAGCAGGCAGGGGCCAGTCGTGCCTGGGCATGGCAGTGGGTGGACACACACTTGCCCACCCGGCGTCCCTCAGTGCCAGCCTGGCTGCTGCGGCAGGGTCAGCCAGCGCTGGCTTGTGCCCCTGCGCGCCTACCTGGCAGTCGTTAGGAGATGGGAACTGACTTCATTTGAGTCTCTCCTTTAGGTAAAAGCGATCAATAAAAGAGAAGGGGTAACGGCACGAAAGCAAGACCTCAGAAAGGAAGGCTGTAGCTCTGCTTTAAGAGATGCTAAGTAGAAAGGCACCGAGATTGCATAAAATAAGAGCTGTTCATTTTTCTCCCATAATATCACATAACTGCCTCCAGAATGATAAATGGCTTTTATCTATCCTGTATCTGAGATAAGGTTTCCTTAAAAATTACCATAGTTATTGGAAACCTTTTCTTGCAGAAGATGCATTTGCTACAGCCTGAATTATTCCTGGCAATCCCGAGCAAGATATTAGCTGAGGGTTTACTAAACTCTATAACTTAAGCAAAGAGGAACCAGGATTGACCTCCACTCCTTTTCTATAATTTACATATACATCACCATTTTTTCTTCAGGGCAATAAATGATGGAAGATCTACATCCCCTTGGAATTTAAACATCAGAAAGCAATCCTGCAATTTGTTTTTTAACCGCTATCTGTTGGTTTCTTAAACAAACGATAATAAGCCACTAGGCTACTTACTGTAAGACTAATCAGGAAGAAAAACCTGTGCAGTGCTAGAGCCCATATTTTTATGCTTTTTTAATAAATGAGTACTCACAACTGGGCTTTTGCCACCCCCTTATTTGAAAAACGGGAGCTGAGCCATTCTGCGGTGCAGTAGGCGGGATCATTCCAACAAGCTGGATACTGGTTTAGGAAATCCTGGCACCGTCTGCATTTTCAAGAATCTCCTCATGGCCCTGCATCATCAAACCACCTCGGTATTTAACGTAGGAAGGTTTGCAGCAAGCATGGCTGTCACAGAGAACGCATTTCCCACCCATTTTCAGAGGTCGCGGTTCCCTTGCGTTGTGTATTACCTGGCTCAGGGACGGCAATATGTGGCTCGGCCCTGTGCAAAGTGCCTTGCCTAACATCTTGGACATGGGGAATCCAACACAGCAGCACTATGTCATCTTGATTTTGAGCGCCGCAGAGCTGAGGATGTGGTGGGCCCCACAGCACCCCGCTCTGGGTGACTGCAAATCCTCTTGCCCCCCAGCCCAGGCGGGAGGTGCAGGAGCAGCAACAGAAGCTGTGTTTATACCAGGAAATCAAACGGTGCCAGGAGGTATTCCCCAGCCTCGGGGCAAACTGGCAAGGATAGCCTAGCCTGACCGCGCTCATTTACTAAGCTCTTTCAGCTTCCCAAACAAGGTGGCTGCATCCAAGCCGTCCTTGGCTTGGGCTAAACTCCCTAGCTGTGCCTAGGAATTGTCTCAGAGAGTCCTAGATAGCCTGAGCCAAAATTGTACCAGGGATCTCATTAACCAGATAGCCATTTCCAGCGCCTGTGCGCGCTGCCTGCCACTGCTTAATTTACCAACACAGGCACACCTGGGATCATCACCTGGTCAGCAGTCCTGGTCCTGCTGCACCGTCCACTTTCTTCCCCAAATGGGGTGTTTGATGTGCAGAAACCCATGTGAAGTCCTCTTAAACTGTAACTAAAGAAGTAGATGGGTTTGTTTTTAAAAGGAAAATAAAATGGTGAAGCAGACCCCATACAACGCAAGGCACTGTCAGCGTGACTGAGAGGCAGTAGATTGAAAAACTAGCATGCGCTTGTTAAAAAAGAAAGGGTTTGACATTTAGCCACAAGTTAAAATTTCAGATGTGATTTGGAAGACTGATACAAACCTGAACGCACAAGGGCACAGAGCTGGCTTCCTCAAGAGATTAAATCCTGCCCCCGTTTCCACCAGCCCCTCACCACCCTAGTCCCTCACCACTGAAGCAGGCAGACCTTTTTTTTTCTGCCTCTTCCACAGCAGCCGAGGTCTGTGGCCTCTGTGGCCAACATGGATGTTCAAAGTTGGATTCACTGCCGCGGTTTCAAGCCCCACGAGGGGCCTTGCACGTCCTGGTAGGGAGGTGGGCGCCAGGGTCAGGGCAGGTGACTCCTTGCAGCCCCAGAGCAAGGGCAGTGGGAGGAAGACTGTCACCCCAGCAGGGTCACCCACCTGCCGGCCTCTTCTGGAAGAATGGGAGCTGACCTGAAGGGCTGAAGCAGTTTCTGCTGGGGAGAGCAGTCCCTGCCCACCCTGGGGCAGCAGGAGCCCTCAGAGAGGTAGGAGAGGAGAAAAGCAGATGCTTCCTTGGGGAAGAAGCCTCTGGAAGGTGAGGGGAATGGCTTGATCCACTGGTGAGGCAAAGCAGTGCCTCTCGGAGAAAGCTGACTCGCCTGGCTGGAAGGAAGACCTCCTACTCTTTTTTTTTCCCCTCTGACTGGTTGCTGAGATCCTGTGGGCATGTTGGGTCCGGTGCAGGGCCCTGCTCTGGGAAGGAGGGGGTGAGGGAGCTGAGGCAGCAGAGAGGGTGAAAAAGGAAAGGAGGGTGTGAAAGGAGAGAGGGGAATGCCAGGATTACAAGAGAAGGAACAACATGGGGGCAGAAAGAGACTGGTTAGAAACACAACACTGGGCTGAAGCACACTAAAGGGAGGAACACTGAGCCCTGCAGAAGTCAGAAACCAAATGCAGTTACAAAAGCCATACATGAAAGACATGGAAGTGGTGACATCTTGTATTTTAATGCAAAGTTTAATGTCAAAATTCTTTGAAAGAGAAGAAAAAAACCCAATCTGCTATATATTTTTCAGGTCCTTAGGTCCTCAGGGAACGGCCAAGGCTGGCTGCTGGGAGTGCACTGCAGACACGCCAGCCAGCAGAGCCCCAGCAGACCACGGCACCTGCCTCTGCCACAACATCTGCCAGCATCAGTGCAGACCTGGGGTCTGGCCTGCTCATGCTGGGGAGAGGCAGCCGGGCCAGGGAGGTGCTGAGGCGGTAGCAGGTGTCCAGGCGCAGTGCTGGAGAAGACACACAGCAAAACATTCAACTAAAACCCCAAACAAATGAACAAAAAAGACCAGGTTTCACTTTCAGCTCTTTTAAATAAGTATCTCACTAGATAAAAAAAAACATTTGCTACAGCCATTGCAAGAGTCATTTAAACAAAGCCATTCTTTGAGCAGAGGAACTAGGGAAGCTCTGTCTTCTGTGGCTGAAGCCTCTGGAGGGTGAGGAGGAGGAGTGCTGGCAGCAGCTTTTCCTACAGCTGAGTCCCTCTGTCCCACCGTCACCTGTGTGATAAGCACTGAACTCAATAGAGCCAAAGTCAGAGCACGCAGAAGCTGTTGAATGAAACAGGTTAAGAACTTCATTTGGTGGTGATTTCTGCCTCTGACAAATTTAGCTGAAACTTGCCAGTGGGTTGAAGAACATACTGTTCTTGCCTAAAATTTGTTCCATAGGAAATAAGGCAAAAGTAAAGAAGGTGTAAATCAAAGACAATCGCTTTACAGAGAAGTAACACTTGACCCTTTTGAGAAAGGCACCTCCTCACGAGCACTCTGCTGCCCAGGGGCCGGTGCAGCTCAGCGAGCAGAACATCCTGGGGCAGCCCCAGAGGGATGCCCTCTGTGCTGGCACACTCAGGCACGGGGCAGCCTGGGAAGCTGCGCTGTTAGCCACCCCAGACAAACCTTTACAGAAACCTCTGTTCTCTGAGACAGTGTACCTGCTGGCAAATACATTGCTACACAGATCTGCACCAAGTATCTTCTAGTGCGGTTCTTTTGACAACATATAAAAATAAAAGCCAGTCCATTTTGTTAGCAATCACTGTGTGCATATTTAGCAACTTTAGCCAGTGACGCCAAAGTCCTCTTCAATAACGCTACGGGGCCAGATGGCTCACAGTCACACATCATAAATTCCTTTCTGCTATCTCCACCTTGTATTTACCCAGCTCAGTGTGTAACAGCTACTGGCATTGAAGGCTTCCTTTTTCAGAAACATTTGTGGTTTTGATAAGTCTTTGTAGGTATGGAAAAGCCTGAAGTCCTTCAGCTCCAGTTCTCGGAGCAGACTGTACCAGTACCGGACCACGGTGCTGTCATTGCCACTGACCTCAAACCCAGGCCAGTGGATGTGCACCTCAAAAACCAGCTGTCCTATCTGCTCCACAACATCCTCCAGGATCAGGTTTTCCAAAATTTTCCACTCAGCGCTTTCCACATCTGCTTTGAGGACATCAATCTGCAACAAAAACATGAAAATGAGAGGCTTTGCAATTATTGTAACACCTGAGGCCAGGCTTGTCCATTTTATAATATATGTAATTGCTTTTATGTACAGTTCCTGTAGTGTTTTAAGAAAAAAAAATTAAAATCTCAGAACATCCTAGGGCTAATATGGACAGTAGGTGAAGTTTCGTGCTTGTCTGTTCACAGCCCCTCTCCTGCCTCTGACTCCTGGACTGAAAAGCTTTGTACCCCAAGGTGTCCAATGCAGCTGATCCTACAATCAAAGCATGTTATTGTTCCTTCATAAATCTTGTGGTGGCATCAAAGCTACAGAAAAAAGAAACCCACCTCACTAAACAAAGACACTAAGGCATTACTGTTCCTTATTTCTCCATCACAAAATCCTGTAAGAGAACAAAACAGACTAACAGTGATTACTTGCACCACAGTAGAGCAGGGTCCTTACGTGCCAGCTGCTATATGCCCCACACAAGCGCAAGAGAAGGCCAAAGTGAAATGAATACTATGAGCAGCTCAGGCCACGAGCTAGCCACAGCCAAGCTGCTCTCTGAAGCTTTTGCAGGCATCACTATAGACACTGAGTGAGGAGGACCAGTTCAAAGAAAAATTATGCAAAGACTCTGCAGGGTTTTAAGGGCAGCTCCTCCAAAGAAAAAGGGATAGCAGGAAAGAAGCCATGAAGTTGCTTGAAGGGAAAAATACAACTAACAAACAAGCACCTGTTTTAATTTTAGACCATTATTTAATTTTCTTACCAGATATTCAGCAAACCAACTTCTCGCAGCCCAACACAACTGCTGATTTTACTTGGTTATTAGCTGGAGGAAGGGAGTTGTATACTTTAATTAAAAAAGAGCATTTCATCAAAATTTCACACCTAATAGAAAACGATGACTGCAGTAGTGCTCACTAGCTGCAGAGCTCAAGGGCCCATGTTTCCCAGAGCCGAACAGGGGAAACTCCCCACACATGAAAGTGGGGTTTGCCTGTGCTGGTTCCACCTGAGTTGCTGCTGCTGCCTGTCTGCTCATGCTCAAGATGCATTTGAAGTGAAAACTGAAGACTTTAAATAGAGTCAAGAATAGTACAAAAAAAACCACCAACCAACCAAACAAAAAATAAACAAAAAAAAACCCAAACCAAAACCCCAGGCTCTCTCAGCAGCCTACCCTAATCCTTGAGGCAGTGTCAGAAAAGGCACCTGTGCAGGTACAGGAGAGAAATTTGGGCAGGTGATGTAAAAGCATCGCCAAGGCAACTGCTTCCCTAAGCTGCACCATTCCAGGACGCCTTGCTGGTTTCAGGCCATGCCCTGTCCATGCAGGCTGGGGCCCTGGCTTGTGGACCCCTCTGCCCAGGGGCACAGGGGAGGGGTTGTGCTGGGAGCACCTTGCCTGTACACAGAACTCTGCTTTGCAGGGGCCGTAGCCAGAAACCACAGGGCCATGGCAAGGTTTGGGTGAGGTGAGCTGCCACGACCGTGTGGGGATCTTGCATGGCTGCTTCTTCAACTGTGCCTTGGATAAGGGAGTTGTTGTTGGTTCCTCAGCTTCACCCACAAATGTGCATAAAGACCCTTCACCAATCTAAAGCCTAGAGAGCAGGGACAGGGCTGTAAATAACTTGGGCGTCCACTTTCATAGGTAGGTGCAGTTGAGAGGAGGAAGGATGCCTCATACAGCTGTCTTGCCACACTCTTCCTCATCCCTAACCTGAGGTTAGGGATCAAAACCACAATGTCAAAAGACACTGGACATGAAGTTTTAAGAGTTAATTAATTAATTTCAAATGTTAACCCCATATGTCAAAAATAAATGACAGTAACTGTGTGGGCTTCCTACAGAGGGGCTCTTGCTTCATGGCAAAGGTCTGTTCAGCCTACCTGGACCTGTAGGACCAGCACTGATCACACCTGGATGCCCAAAGCTCTGCAGTCTGTGGCCCCTGGTTGCCTGAGGGTCAGACAGAGGCAGGTAGGGCTGGTAGCAGAGGGAAGAAACATTAAGACAAAAAGCACAGAGGTTGAAGAGGCTGGGACCAGGGACTGATGGAGAAGTTACCTTCAGACTGGAAGTTTGGGTGAAAGACGTTTGGAAAAAGGAGTATGATGGAGAGCTTGGGCAGAGATTTAAGAGGCAGGGCTGAAGGTAGCGGTGGAGGAAATTGTAGTAATGAGGTACACACAGAGCACAGCACCAGCAATAGAGAGTGTTCTCCTTCCTCGGCTTTGAGAAGGGTCTTTGAAAGAGGGCAGAAACCAATGGAAGGTGAAGGGCTCGGTGCTTCCTAACTGCAATTGTATTACCCAGAGAAGGGAGACAAGAGGAGCAACAGGTCCTGGGCTGTTCTTGCTCCGAATGGGATAAAGGCTAGGGGAGTAATGGTTACTTGCACCTGTCTTACTATGACCTGGGCTGGATAATGCTGCTACCAGTGAGAAAACAGAGGTCATTAGAGGCAAACATGGTGAAGCATCAGAAGGGGACCAGCCTGGAGGGTAGAACTGAGATCTGAGGACCCTGTGCAAGGCAGCTTGGCGACATCCTCATTTCCAATGGGGTGGCCACATCTACCTTCCCTTGTTCTCTGACTGGAGGTCTGATCTGCTGAGGTACAAAGTGCTCACAACCACATCAGCCCTCCTCAGGGACTGTGCTCCAGCACTATGGACGGGCATGGGATGGCAAGAACCAGTAGATGTTAAAACGTTTGCTGTTTCTGGTCTCCATCTGCAAAACGAGGGTATTAACCACTGAACTCCCACTGCAGGGTGCAAGGGTTGTGTCTGTGAAGGACTGCGAGACTTTTATGGGAGAAGCTGTAAAACACCACATTTTCAGAGCAGGACTTGGAGAGTGGCACTTGAATGAGGTCCACAGTCACAAACCAAATAATGACAAGCCAAGCCACTGCCTGTCTGCTCATTAAGGCAGCATTGTGCCTCCTCCGCACAGAGGGAGGCAGGGAGCCAGTGGAAAATGACCAAGGGATTATGGAATTAAAGTCCGTATTGTGGCACGTCCGCACGGGGGGTAGAGAGGAAGGTTGCACGGACAACCTTAGCTCTGGTATTTCCTAACTTGACTCTGCAACAAAGAGCCTGTCAGCCTGTCCATACGTGGGTCAGTGAAACAGTTTAGCATAGCGCTCCTTTGGGTTCATGGGGAGGCTGAATGCAAATGCTGCTACTCATGACATTTCAGCTGAGAACTACTTCATGGCTGAGCTCACTTGTTTCCCTTTATACATTTAAATAGGTTACTTATTTTTCAGACAGTGACTTGCAGCTCTACCTGTAATGCAATTTTGTAGGTAGTTTTGATTCCGCATGGGTGCATTTGCCATAGGACTGTGCTGCTGCACTTCAGAAATCACAGATTTTTATCTTTGGGAGACTTTTATAACCTCGAAAGGAGACACATTATTCAAAAGCCTTTTTTTTCTTTTTTTGCAGGGGGAGGGGGGGATGGGGAGGATGGGAATGTTTCTAAGTGTTTGCTTTTGTTTTCCCATGATTTTGCTTTATGGCAACAGTAGGACATCTTTTTCCCATAGTAATGTCTCCAGTCATCATCTAGGCTGGTTTGTTTTTCTCTCACAACACTAACTGCTGCTCTGGCTGCTCAGCAGGTACTCCGCACACTCTGCGCTGTATTTGCAAAAATTATCTGAAAAGTGGCTGCTAACCAACGTTTTGGTAGGATAAAATGAGTTACTGCAATAACTGCTTAAACACATGCTGAAATGACCAGGAAAGAAACACAACACTAGTGGGGGTGTGCTGCATACAGAAACCAGAGGCTCTTTGTTACCTGTAGTGCCCCGTGCTGCTCAGAGACCCAGAGGGAGGAAGGTACCTGTCTCTACCCACCAACTGTTGTGACAGCCTTCCAGGCAAGGGATCCATCTCAGCCCAGAGTCTCCATTTTATGCAACAGATAGGGTAAAATATGAACAGCAAAACAGCTTTCTGTTAGAGTATCCGAGGGAATAACAACTGTCCTGCTAACCCTGAACGCAAGTTTTGTGATGATTAAACCACTCAGGAGATATTTACCCTCAGTGATAAGCTGCACACTACCGGTAAGAAATGCACAACCACCTTCCAAATGCCTTGATTCAAAGTGCCAGTGAACGGATTAGTGGACAAATCTATAAATTCAGAGCTCTGAATCACCTGGGAGCCCAGCTGGAGTGTGCTGCTGAGTAAACCCTGGAGGACAAAGATCTACAGTGCCTGAAGGTAAAGGATGGATGCTGATTGCCCATTGGTTTCGAGCGCTCACAGACCAAGGCTAGCTCTTCTTATCTTCCACAAACCCTCTTATCTTTCACAAACTAACTAGGTTATCACAGAGAAGTAAAAAAACTGCAATTTTAAAAATATTTTCTCAGTGTTTAGCTCCTTTGAAAAAGCACTGCAGCATTGTACCAGTTATACGTGGAGACAAAAAAAGGCCTTTCCTCATGTGCAACCAAGCATATAAACCAGCTGAAAAAGAATGTGGTTTAGTTAGTGCAGGTTAACACATACTGTATGAAGGTTCATTTCTTATTTTTAGGGTAATGACTTGTTACAACAATTGCATAATTTCCTAAAGCAGAGATCAGAGCTGTTTGCCTTGAACTACCAGGGTTAACGGGGATTTCAGGCTCTGCACTGCCCCGTGGGCACCATTTAAAGCTCCCCGTGGAGAAGAGTCAATTGAGAGTGAGTAGCTGGAGGAAGCAATTTAGCTTATTACTTCCAGCACAAACTCAGCATGTGGAAGCTGCAGCCAGGAGAGGCAAAAACAGCGAACACGGTACAGGTCAGGTAAGGAGGATCCCTGCATTTCTGTGGGAACGGCTCTGTAGGAACAGCTCTTACTCTTCTAGTAAGCTGGAAGGAGGGAGAGGAGAGCTGGTTACAGCTTTCAAGCAGAGGAGCAGAGCTCAGAACCAGCCTGTCCTCCTGAACCACAGTGCTGCGCTCAGGATTTCAGGCTGTGAGAAATAACCCTCTGCTCTGGCTCCCTGATACTGGGTTACTATTTTGCCATCAGCTGTACAGCAAGACGAACTCTGCTTGCTTACGCATCAGTTTTTCCCCTCTCCACCCAAGTACAATTTTCTATTTTCAACAGACAAAACTCTAGGAAAAGCCGTTTAATTCAGATTTGGTAGCACATGACTTTGCAGGTAACAAACAGGTTTCTTGAGTGTGCTTTTTTAAAATGTAGCTTCCCTCTTTTCCCATGTGCAACCTTTCAGCATGATACTTCCCTTACTTTCTTTCCTTTCAAAATGCATCCAGCCCCTCCTCACCAGCAGGCGATGGCTTGGATGTTGAGTCCCTTTCATCCCCTTTTGTTCTGAGCTGAGGCTGTAATTGATGGCAGACAGGATGCCACATAGCCTAACAGCAAATCACACTCCCAGCAGCTAGTGACTGCCTCTCCCTATGCTCCCTGCGATCAGTGGGAAGAGGAACCATCCTGGGTCTCTCTGAGCCACCTGGTGAGGAGATTGGGACTGCTGTGGCCACGGTCTGAGAAACATGGATACCAAAATCAGGGGAAAAGTCAATCACTACTGGTCAGTGATGTACAGCTCCAAATACCAGCAATTCTCCTCCAAATTACCTCTCTTCCCTCCTGCTCACATTTACACCTCCCTCTGTGATGGTCTGTACGGCCAGCTTCAAAATTACTCTGGGACAAATGTGTCATTTGAGATTATTTTCTCCCAACGTGACAGATCAGGCACATCTTCAAGTATCTGCTTAAGGCATCAAAGCCACAAAGCCAGATTGGTGCGGCTGGGTGCTTACATGGTCTTTTGTCTTTTTTTACAGTAAAGGGCAACTGCCAGTTGAAGTCACTCATCCAATACACACATCACAGAAACAGAAAACCAGCAGTGGGTGCAGACAAGCTTCATTCCTCTGCTCTCACTGCTGATCCTCTGCAGCCTTGCAAGGGACAGAGAAGCCTTTTTTCTCCCAGTTTCGGTGATGTGCTTCCATGAAAGCGTTACACAGCAGGGGCAGGATATTAAGTCATTTTATATTTACCACTTAAACTGGAGAAAATGTTTCAAAATCATATTAAGAAAACATTAACTTTCTCTGACGGCCAACTGTCAGTATAGCAACAGCTTGCCAGAAGCAGTAATAGCCCCAGAGAGACAAACATACCCATCCAGAAAGCCCACCCTGGTGCATGCAGGAGGCATCAATCTCAGCTGAGTGCTCAGGAACACTACGGCACTTCACCCATACTGCCCCATGCTCCCAGCGAGGACCCACATGGACAAACCACGTGACTCCCTCCCACAGCTGCAGAGCCCAGGCGTGGGGGCGACCTGCCACTTCTATTCCTCACTTCTTCCCTTGGTCTCTGATGCTGAGACATTTCCCTCACACTCTACATCTGGAAGCAATTTCTCTCTGAAGACTCATTACAGAAAGAGCGACATCTGCCCCCCACCCCTGCCCCTCCAGTCCAGCCCAGTTAAGCAATGCCACTTGCTTAACTGCAGAGGCAGAGAAGATGAGGCCTTTTAGGTGACAGGAGGTATTCTTCAATGCCACCTTACCAGAGGACAAAATCTCTGGAGAAACAACCACCACCTGACTTAGGAGATCAGCACGGCCTGAAAGCCTTTCTCCCTGGCCACATTAGGCCAGGAGGCTGCAGGGTTTCACCTGTGGCCTTCTTGTCATCATGAACATCTTTCTTCGCTGTAGGATTAGTTCTTGGCATCTTCCCATCTTAACTCATGCTGGGCACTGGACCAGCCAGAGATGGCAGCTCACTCATTAATTACCTTCTGGTCATAAAATAATACATGTCCCAAAGCCTGAATTGACTTCCAGACAGGTTTGATGGGTTCAGCTAGCATTAGACTATAATGACCTAAAACCTAGAGGTATTGTGCTTAACATCTTGTGTAGCTTGCTACCCAACCAAGACCAAGGTTCCTGTACAGTGACCCTGAGAACAAGATCTACAAGCCCTCAGCGAGCAACAGGCCGGCACTACACATAGGCAATGCTGAGGGAGAGGACCTTCCCCATACAAAAATCCTGGGCATCAAAGATCTTGGTTCCCCATCTCTTTAAACTGACACCAGTCTCCGGAGCAGGCAATGGGAATCTCACCACTAGCAGAGAACTCAAAGTTATGCTTCCTAAGAGGAAACCAGGTGAAGAGCCACCATGAGGACATGAGCCCCCAAACAGTGACCTCCTCATCTGCTCAGAGTGGCAGCAGCTCATAAGCATGCATACCTGCTCAGAAATACTGTGCCCCAGCTCCCATTTGCACTGTATTACCTCTTTCAGTTTGAATGGCTCTTCTGTTGTACAGAAAAAGATAAAAACAGCATCCCCTCGCCATGTCCGTCAATCTGATGGCTAGATAACCCAAGTGGGAAAAATCCCACAAGGGAGCTGCAGAAACTCTGATCTTAAATTATTTATTAGTCTGATCATCAGCAAGAGCTCTGCTCACCAAAGCCCGTGCTGCAAACAGGCATTTTAAATATTGCATTTATTCCACGAGTGGCCAACAGCCCAGGCTGGAAGCGCAGCTGCTCCGCACGCAGCCCTGGCCGAGCGCATGAGTTGCTTTGCAAAGAGCGCATTCAGCCATCTAATCTCACAGGAGATGTCCTGCTGCCTGCTCCCCCCGCAAAGTGGGGGAAAATCCTTTCATTTCTGTTCTTTTGATCTTCTCTGCCAGACGCTGCTGGATGCCTGTGGGAACGGATGTTTACTCAAAAGAATAAAAGCCGTACGTGGGACCCTCAAGTCTCTTCATTAAAGGGGAACAAACATTTGCAGTCTGTTTGTGTTGCCCCAGCACCAAGAAAGGACAGTGGGACCCACTCCGTACTTACATTAAGCTACATTATCCTGGTCTCGCTAAAGGTGAAAGCCAGCAGCAATACAACAAAAGCATCATGAGGGGACGAAGGAGCAGTGGGCGCAGGAGGTTTGCATTAGAGGGCAAATTGTTAAGCCACAATTGATCCCAGAGCCCTGAGGAGCAAGACCTGTGAGCGTGAGCACATGTGCATGGGACAGGGGGCTTAGGCTACTGTAAAATGGTTGTACACAGTAAACAGCATTTTGGCTGCAAGACCTGCTATTGTTTATCAATACAGTGCCCATGGGAATATTCAATATGTAAGTAATTGAAGAAAGGGCTAAGAGTCCCATCTTCAAAAAATGTTCACCACACCTTAAAGAACACCTCTTGCAGGATAAGAATATGCAGCCTTGGTATAACAGAGTAGCTCCAATTAAATCTGGTGGAGGACCTGGTTCCCACCTGCAATAGGCAGTGCAATAACGTCCTTTAAGACTACACCCCTTCATGGGAATCTATTTGTTTCACTCCATTTCTGGTCCAAGGTGCCAACCTGCCTCTCTTCTGCTTCAACTCTGTCTACCCTGCTGATTGCTTGCAGGAAGAAAACTGTGCGTTCACTGCATGTTCCTGAAAACGTGAATAAGGAACACCCTGAACTGCTTGCACAACTACAAGATTCCCTTTGGGATGGGCAGCGAGGTGGGGAAAGAAGAGCTGCTGTGACTTTGACCTCTGAATTTCAAATTTTTGAGAATGGAGGGATACCTTAAACTGCTGTCAGATCAAAAATGAGACCAGAAAGGATCTAGACACTAAGGTGAAAGCATTCAAACAAGAGATAGCTAGTTCCAATGACATGAATTTGTAAACAGTGACAGGAGGAGGGATGAGCTACTAGGGACAAACATGGGGGAAAATTACATTTTTTTCAGAGAGCTCCTAAGCACTCTGGACAGGGCATTTATCTAAAGAGCTTGTTAATGTCAATTACTCCCTGGAAACTGTGAGAAAGATGGGTAGTGGAGAAAGACCAGGTTGCTTATGGAGAGGACGTTGCTCTCAATTCTCGTAAAAACAGTGTCATGTCATGGACCACCACACTGAGCAGACAGATATTCAGCACCTTGGCCAAATTAAAACTGTGCAGATTCAAATTACTGTGCTAAAGCCAGTGTTAATGGCTTAAGCAGGAGCTGGGGAGCACAAATACAGGCCTGAGCTCAGCAGGTGCCCTGCATCTGGTACCACCTTGTGAAGCAGGGCAGGTTCCCCAGGCCAACTCCCGTTTCAGTGGGAGGAGGGAACCAGGAGTGACTGGCTTCTTACAGCAGCAGCATACCAATGACGACTCCACCGTGCCTGGAGCGAGTGCCGTGACTCTCCTGAATGCAACTGTTTGACACTGAAATAGTGGTTATGCTGCTGCTGCTGTCGAAAAGAAGGTAGAATGGCATATTAGTGCATCAAACTGTGCTGAGAATTAAACGCAGCTTGTGCAGCCCTCTAGTAAAGCAGATTTTTAATACCTGACTTTTTTTCTGAAGGGTCTTAACCACAACGAAGGCAACAAAAAAATTAAATAAAACCTTAAAAAAAAAAATCCTCCTTTTCTAATTTTCAGCAGATAATAATATGCTCTGAAAGTGCCTTTTTTTTTTTTTTTTGGAAGATTACCTGCATAAGTTCTGTTTCAACAGTGAAATGTTTTCATTACAATTCAGGCATTGCACTAGCCCTTTTCCTAGGGGAAGAAAAGGCTATGGATCACACCACATTCAGCCAACGGTATCATTAAAAAGATCTACACTCCATGCCTGACAAATGCATACTAAACAGCACCTTCAGATCGCTCCCTAGAAACACCACTATTCTTAACAGTATCTTGAGAACTGCTCCTGGTGGAAGGAATTTAAATGAGGTGAAAGGAGATGTAAGGGACCAGGAGAAAACCCCGTAATGGAATGTGTATGAGGCATTCCTTGCATACGACACAGCGAGTGGGAGAGGTGGTGAGCAGTAAATCACTGTCCAAAGATCTTTGCTTCCAGAAACATGAGGTCGTCAAGCCCATTTCTCCTTGAAGCCAAGCTCTTCAATCTAGTTACATTTAAAATACTTTATGCAGCAGCAGCCTCAGCTGACTAAGCAAATACAGAGCAATTACCAACTTGATTTCATTGTCACTAAAATTAAAAGATATATACAATCCAGGAAAGAAACACTGTCTGTCAGGAGCTTGTAGGTTACTCAGGGGCAACCACTGCAAGGGCAAAAAAGGCAGCATTTCGAACTGCAGTGGGAAACATCTGCACCAGTTTGCCCCTTTTCAACAAATGGAGTAAAATTTGCCAACTCACTGATGCACCCCCAAACAAAAGGTTCACACAGAGCAACGGTTAGTGGTTAAACTGCAGCTCTGCTATAACTTCAAGGAAATCAGTCGTGCTACACAGAGAATGAATTTGACCCAGTATGTACAAACATAACCTCAGAGGGACTGAATGTATGTGTTACGGGCAATACATCTCACAAGAACTCATAAATCAAATTACAGAGCTAAAGGCAGATCCTTATTGCAGAATAACATGTTCTCCAGCACTCTGAGCTTTTGCTTTAATGGGATGACTTAAAAAAAAATTACTTCACGTTTTCTGGCTAGTTTGCCCAACGTTATCATCTCTGGTACTCTCCTTTTCATCACAACCAGCATGGAAATCAGGCATGTGAGGCAGGTTTGCTGAACTTTGAAGTCCTTATCTCAGGACTTGTCAGACAGATGCTGAGCACAGACAGCAACTCAGCAGAAACAGAAAGATGCTGCGCACAGAGCTGAGTTTGTGGGCAAGTCGCTCAAGATGGGATGCACCTCATCCAGCCTTGGACATCTAAACACAAACCAGTTGCCCAGTCTCCCTTTACAGACCACAGAGAAGAACTGTAAGTTCTGACGGGCAATTTGAGATGTACAGGTCACACTATCCAGCCTGTTTTGAACACCTACCCTTGAATGACATGAACCACACCTTAACCTTTTGCCTCGAGTTTATGAGGACCTCAACAGCTATCTCAAATATAGAAATATAAGTTAATGGAGGTGAGCTCCATGCTCCTTCATCCCCTGGCAGGTCATCTATGTAGACTATAAGCTCTTACAGCTATGGTATTACATCTGCCTGGTGCAAAAGGGTCCAGTGCTAACATGGGACTTCACTGTGCAGAGATACTCCTACTACAAATTGGCCAGGACCAGCCGCTTACACTTAAAAAAAAAAAAAAAAAAAAAAAAGAGTGCTCTGGGACAAAACTCTTTCCATTGTGCCATGCAGATATTGATATAACAAGAGACAGTCTGATTTGCCCACATAAACACAAATGAGATGACAAGTGGTAGCACTGCAGACATTTCTAGGGGAGGGAGGGGAATAAGGCAGTCACAGACTGAGCCTTACCAGAGACCTCATTGGGACTTCTGTATAGTACTGATTGCTGATGCTCCAGGTGCAGACGGGACAGCGAAACACTAATATGATGTTATAGGAAATACAAGATCTCTCATGTCGGAGGAGCTGGAGACCAGGAGAGGCTGGTATGATAACGCTACCAAAGCAAAGGCTGTTCTTCACGAATATATCTGGATGGTAAATAACAGCTCCAGGAAAAGGGCCACTTAAGCCTAAAGACCATTGATTGCACAAGAAAACTTGGATGTGAAAATAATGAGGCTAAAAATCAGTTTCTTTCCTTGTAGAATTGAGATTCTGGAAAAGCCCCAAATAAGCATAATAAAGCAAAGAAAGAATTAAGCCTTTTCAAGACAGAACTCCAAACATTAACTTAATGATTTGTATGATGCAGCAATTCAAGAGATCTGGTCTCATTTGGGCTTTCTGACGCTAAGCCAAACGTAGCAGAGTGCAGATCTGAACTTGTGCCTCCCCCTCCAGCAAGGTGAAGGGGGCTGTTACCTGGCTGCAGCAGAATGGTGACAAGGACTCATCTCCCTGCAAGAGCTCCAGGTCTTCTGAGCTCCCGGCTTCTTATCCTGAGCTCAGGCTTCCACATCAGGACATAGACCAGTCTGCAGGCACTCATCAGCCAGTACTGAGGACCTCTGTGAGTTAAGATGGCAGCTGAGTCTATAAACACCAGCAGCATCCACACGTTGAACCTGGGTACAGCAGCCCCTCAGCAAACATAACTCCCACTAACCCCCAGGCTCCCTGTGCAATACCTAAGTCTACCCTTACAAGGGATAATTCAAAGTTAAATGATTTTGTCTAGGCAGCGTCAAGAATTCAAAAGACTACTCTGGCCCCTGCAGTCCTGCATTGTGCATAGTAAATAGTAATGGCATGGATTTGGTTGCTCCAAACCTTGAACATGAACTTTTCCCAACCTGGAGAGTTAACTTTTTGGTTTGTTATTCAAATCTCCATGCACAACTAAGTTGTTATACCGTTTTCCCAGGGCTTTTATTTTATATTTATTTGTGTACCACCACCAGAGTTCATTTTAAATGAAAATGGTAAATCAATTTTCTTTAATCTTTGCTCTTCCACGCCAGTCTTCACAAAGCTGAAAGTGCAGCACAAAATAGACTCTCCAGTATCTGCTTTAGGAGAGGAGCAAGTGATAAATTACTTGCCTAGAAGGAGATGAGGTTATTAATCAAAACGGCTTCAGGGGGTAGTGTTTTTGAAGTTGCGTTGAGTATTAAGCAACAGGTGAAAGGGAGGAGGTTTTTCTTTTTGAAACCCTAAATCTAAGCCTGTTCAATAAAATGAAGCAGACACTTGTTAGTCAGGTTGTCACAGAAAAAACTCTTCATGAAGAGCCAGTGTAAATTAAAGCCTTCAAATCAAAATCAGGACATAATGATTGCTTTGCATTTCTTTTCATAACAATGACACCGTTCGGTCTCTTACACAATTTGTTCAAGATGACTTGAATGGGAGGAGTTGAACCCAACTCTACTTTCCCCTGAAAGTTACACCTATGAGCACTTCCCGATTAAATGAAGGTTTTACTTTGCATTCTCAGATGCTCCTTTCCAGCTTATTTTGTTTTTAAAAAGACCATCTCATCCACTGCTGAGCTATACTGCCAAGGAATGCAAATTCACAGCATTTACTGATGGCATCACACAAGATTTGTCCTACAGAGCTCCAGAAAGAGAAAAACTACTACTTAAGTAAGAGTTTGTGTCTGTAAAAATATACAATTTACTCATGCATGCCCATTCAGGACAGAACAAACTCTTGCTTGCTTCTGCTGCTCAAGGCCTTTCTGTCAAAGGTTTTAAATTTTGCTTTATAGAATAACCTTTGGAATACAGAATACATGTAGTAGCTTGGTTTGAATTTCTGGTTAAGAGTTAGAACTTTTTGTAGAGGGAGTAATGTTGGAGTGGTGGGAGGGAGTTTCATTTCAATATGGTCTTCCCCTTATAGTTTTATTGCATACTAAAATCTGGGCTACATGGAACATAGCAACCTTCTGAGGAGGATGCTGATACCATGGACAATGCTAATCTAGGCTGGGAATAGGTGAATGGTTTATTTAGACAGCTGAATTAGCCCCCTTGTAACTGAAATTCAGATGGATGATCCCCTTGCAAGACCATGGAACCAGTTGTGACTAGTCTAGAAAAGCACTGGGATATATATGTGACACTGTCTCCCACAGTAGCCTTTTATCCAAGTCAGGACATTACAGTCTGGGTGAACAGACAATCACATAATTAAGAAATCAGTTGGATGGTTGGGCTCAAGAGGGCAGAGGTTAACAGGTTGTACTCTACTGGGAGGTCAGTTACAAGAAGAGTTCCACAGCATCTATACCAGGATTCCTCCTGTTTAACATCTTTATCAGTCACCTGATAAAGCAGAGGTACCCTGCATCAGTTACCTGATATAAAGGAGGTGTTAGATGATGCTCTTGCCATGTTTGTGGATGATACCAAATTGGTGGGACCGGTCCATACACACACTCAAGGGCAGAGCTGCCATCCAGAGGGACCCAGTCAGGCTGGAGGGATGGGCTGACAGAAACCTGATGAAATTCAACAGGGACAAATGCCAAGTCCTGCACCTGGGGAGGAAGGACCCCCTGCAATGATACAAGCTGGGGACTGCCTGCCTGGCTGGGGAGCAGCTCTGCAGAAAGGTCCTGGGGGCCATGGTGCAAAGGCGGCCAACAGCATCCCAGGATGCATTAGCAGGAGCATGGCCTGTAGACCAAGGGATGTGATTATCTCCCTGTACTCAGCACTTGTAAGAGTGTACCTACAACCAGTTTTGATCCCCACAACACAAGACAGACAATGACAAACTGAAGTGAGTTCAGCTGGGGGCCACCAAGGTGGTTGGGGACTGGAACACCTGCCCTGCAAGGAGAGGCAGGGGAATGGGGCCTGTTCAACCTAGGCAGGAGATGGCTTTGTGCAGGGGACTAACATCAGCTGTGGAGCCTATGAAGAGGTCATGCAGACAGTGGAGACAGGCTCTTCAGCAGTGCATAGAAGCAGGACAAGAGACAACAGGCATAAACTGAAATTGGGTGCTTTCAGACTGGATATAAGGAGAAACTTTTTCATGATGATAACAGTCAAGCAGGAGAACAGCTGGCTCACAGAATCTGTGCAGTCTCCATTTTGGAGAAAACCCATTGGTTTTCAAAACCAGAGTGGATAAAGCCTTGAACAACCTTGTCTGACTTCACAGCTGGCCTTGCTTTGAGCAGGGGATTGAACTACAGGCTTCTCAAAATCCCTTCTGACTTGAATTACCCAGCAACTCTGTGTGAAGGAAGTTCCCCATCCAGCTATCCCTAACCCATTGGGAACACCAGCACTGTAGAATCCTCACCCCAGTAGGTAGTTAGAGAATAGGAAAGTGAAAGCTTTCACAAAGTTGAACTCCACTGCAATAAGAAAGAAAATCTTGTACATTCATCAGTGGCTTTCTCCCTTTTTTCCACTGCTCGGCAGCAGTGCATAGAGTGTGCATATTCAGCAAAAAGCCTGGGAGTGGGGCAGGGGGGAAGGAAGATAAGCAAGATCAATTTTTACATCTTTATCCTTTCCTGTGGCTGATAAAACACTGCTGCTCTTAGAGGAGACACCAGTAGATTTTCAGTTTATATTTTCATACCAGAAAACAGGACTCTCATTACATCCTTTGGAGATTATTCCAGGGCTTAAAAGATTTCACACTCTAACAGTTCCCCAAAATACTCTGACTATATGTTTCCTTTGTCAGTCTCATCCTAATACAGTACTAAATAAGTCTTCTACCTCCAGGCTATTTACACTCCCCAGAGACCTGAGGACTGTTACGCCACATAGCAAATTAGAAAGATCAAGTTCTTTTAATCCTTCCTCAAATCCACTCTAAAACGAAAAACCTGTTTGTGTTTCTTGCCATAATATCAGGATGGGTTTCCCCTTTCTGTGGGTGAGGTCCCAGTACTGACTGCAGAATAGCAGGTGTGCTCTCATCCGAGCCAGAGTGTAAACAAGCCCATCCAACTTCTTTGATTCCCTTGCACACAAAACCTCCAAACTGCATGTCTTCTTTCCAAGGCTACATCAGCCTTGTGTGCCCTCTCTTCATCAGCCCAATCCAAAGTCTCCGACTTCATCAGTGGAAATAGTCTCAATCACTTGGAGGGTCTTTGATCAGGTCCCAAATCTTAAAGAATAAAAGCAAGGAAAAAGCCAGACATTAACTTCGGATACAGCTGCCTGGAATTCCTGCCTTGAAGTGGGAACAGAAATACTTTGAGGGTAGGCAGAAGGATTTTTAAAATTAAAAAGAATGGAACGAAAAGTGTGTTTTAACTTTCTAATTGAAAAAAAAGTGCTTTGGAAAAATATTCTGTGAAACTGTTTTGTATTAACTTATTTATTCAATCAAGGGAACATTCCACTTACATTCACTGGAAGAATGAAAACCTGAGCGTCATGGTATTTACTTTGATGTCCTCTTCACAAATTGGAGCTTATCCATGTCTTTATGCAATACACAACTTCTCAGGCTGCCTTCCAAATTAAAGGAAAACTAAACAGAACAATGTGAGGAGAGTCAGTCCATTCAGGTGTTTCACAAATAGGAAGTAACAGAAGATTGCAGATTGTGTAACAGCTTTATCCTCATTGCCAGTCAGCTCCTGACTTCACCAATGCCATAGTTTTGCACAGGCAAGCTACCCGAATGCTAATAGAACAAGAGGCTGTATACACTGTTCATGATGCACCAATACACTTAACCAAATCCTATGCTATGTGTACACAGCTAGAGGAAAGCCTGACTGCATGTGTTACATGTTCATTATGTTCCTTGGCTGCCCGCCAGCCAGCTGCTTTCATGTCAGATAACTTCTGCCCAGAAAGTTATATACTCAGAATTCATAGCTATACCCTTCCCATTCACAGAAGGTCTTACAATCACTCTGTATTACCACGATAACCTGAGAACTGACTGTTCTCAGCAGGTCTGGTATATCACAAGACTCACACACCACTTCTGGAACAGGTCATTAATCATTTGCTCTGAGACTTAATTCTTCTAAAATCAAACCAATCAATGCAAGGCACACATCAAAGGAAAGCCATCTCTCTTTCCCCCAGATGTTTTACTAATGCACAGCCTAGTATAGTTACAGTATGACAAAAAAGTAGGAAAAAGCTTCTTTTTTCTGCTCTTATCTTCAAAATGGTCCAATCAGTAGAGCTGAACTGAAAGAAAATACTAAGAAAACCAAGAAGTGAACTGAAAAGGACATCTTGCATTTTGTAACAAACTGAACAAACATTACACTACTTGCTTTGTAAATCTTACAGAAAAGCTCCTCCTTAGCTCAGGCTGCCTACTTCTTAAAAAACAAAGACAAACAGAACTAGCTGCAGGCAATGAAGAATATTAGCATTTCAATTCATGCTTGTATATCCTCTGAGGGAAAACTCTCTTAAAAGCAACCTAAAGAACTTCCTCAAATGTATTCTGGCAAGTTATTTGAGACTTGAAGATTTCTGATGTCTTCACAGCTCCTTAAAAACAAACTGGGAAACGTTAGGAAAAAAAAAAAAACCACCACCAAAGATTGCTGCCAATTTCAGAACAGGATGTTTTTGTTGTTGATGACTGTAATTAGGACCAGTGACCTTGAAAATGTAAACAACCCATCCACTACCTCTTCTAAATATTGTTGCAAATATTTTCTTCTCTTTATAAACTTGGCTGTATGAGTAGTTTAGCACTCATACTCAGGCGAAGACCAGAAATTCCACAGGACTGAAAATACACCCAATGTCACCAGCTAGTTGAAGGAAAAAGGAGGAGGAAAGTATTTAGTATACGGCTAGTTATCAGCACACAGAAAAAGCAAGACAGAAAAGGCAGACCTACAAGAAATGCATTACAAGTACTGCTGAAGACAGACCCATTGTCAGGACATTACCTTGGAAAGTGCCTGAACTCCTGAGACAGCAAGGAGGAAGTTCTGCAGCTTTCCCAACACCTAGTCCTGCAGTCAGAAACCTGACCTCCAAGTCCTTACCTTCTGGTGTCCAAATTCATTCAATATGGTGCCCAGCTTCTTCGTGTTGCTGTGTAGTTTATGAGCAGCAATGGCCGGATTGGGATCCCTCCAGTCAATAGACAGGCGATGATACCAGAGGTGCCGACCCTCCTGAATGTGTGCTGACTTGATGCTGGGGTCAAAGCGATGCACCTCACATCCACTGTTGGCCATGCTGATCTCAAACTGGTTGTCATCATTGCCTAGCCTACGAAACAAAAAAACACTTATTAATGCTGCAAAAAGAACTATTAGTGAGTAGGACATACTGAGGATTCACAGTAAAATCCAACCTATTGGTTTCTGAAGCAAAGCGGAAGAGCTGCTGTGCTCCTTCTTGGGATACATCCACAGCACTGAGCACAATCTAACCCTAATTCTGATGAGATACCCAGAAATAAAGCTAAGGGTCTACAACAACACCTGATGAACATTTGAAGTACTTAGATAAAGGAAATTGAAAGGAACGTGTTTTTTCCCTATGTCACATTCATAATTGTCCTTAGGAAACTTTTAATGCATTTTTTCATTTATAGAATGAAACTACTGGAGTGGATTGGATGAACTAACCTCACCAGAAAATTCAAGCTCAGTGCAATATACTGCATATGATTAGAATGAAGGGCTCCTTTCAAGGCAAGAACTAAACCACTTTCAGCCAGGCTGATAACCTTCCCAAAGAGCTTTTTCTTAATTCAGAAGTTGACATCGTTTATAAGAAAGTAGATTAAATGCTAGAACCTTTGTGCTGTCATAATTCCTCTGTTTGTATTTTGTATTTATATATATTTATAAAAAATTTTATATGTAATATTTATATATTCCAATTTGCTTTTTCTTGACAAGATTACAATACTTTCCTTAGTCCCCACTGCACAAACTTCCAATAACCAAGCCATATGCAGAAAAGCACATATATTCAAAGTTTATAAAATACTGTTTTGTAAAAATTGGGCATATTTCCCACTGTGTCTATAATCTGGTGTTACAAAGGTGAACCACAATGGCCACCAAAACGGACAAGACACAAAAACCAAATGCCTCTCCTTCTCTGTGCACAGGAAGATACAGATTTTAAAAAGCAAATTTAAAAATAACCTCTTCACAACAGTAGCAGAGCTGTGCTTCTTCCAAATGTTGTTGAAATCATGCACTAGACCTTAATCAAAATTATGCTGTTGGATATACACACATGTAGTGCTGGGAAGAGAACCAAGATTTTTAAATCAGCGCTTCAACCAGTCGTACTAATTGCGAATATCCACTGTGTACTAACAGCATGGCATCTACCTATCATACATAAACCATTAAAGGGCAGTACTCTTAGATGTACTGTCAGAGCACCTGCTTCTCATACTGGCTGACATACTGGTAAACTAAAATGAATCCAACTCGGGAAACAATGTCTGGAAGAGCGTATGTTTTGGAAGTTACTAACACAGTATGACACTTGCTGCAGTACTGGCTAAGCACAGTGTAACTATGCCCTATTAGAAGGTCTTCTCCTCAATCACCTTTCCCTTCGGGCATCCTGGGAAAGTAGGAGAAGCCAGGGTTTGCAAACACAGCCCAGCATGCTTTTAAGAACAACTCTGTTTCACAGGATTCCAGCCCATACAGCCATGTAGGAGGAAAAGAGAGGAGTTTTCTTTTAATACATTCAACACACATTAGGAAAAAAGTTCAGAAGTTAACCAAGTGAATCGACATATTTGTTTGCATGTAGCTTTCTACAGAAGGGTCACTGATGAACAAAGACCAGTGTAATCCCTTAGGAATGAGAAGCTGGCTAAAAATTAACAACATGCAAATTGCTGGGGACAGTTACAGCTTTAGAATGATGAGCCTACCAGAGACGGATGAACACATGCGTCCATGACACACTTCTAACAATACCAGCTGGTACAATGCACAGGGCCAGATGCTTTTGATGTAGACAAACCTCAGGCTGCCTCCAAACAGATTGCTACTCATTTGGACTGCAAAGGGAGGTTCAGTGGTGCAAAACAGAAAAAATTAAAAATAGATGAGGGTGAAGAAGGTGCTGATACATCTTCTGGCACTCTAGCTAACAGCTCAAATTTATGTCTGAAGAGAGATCTAACCAATCACAAATATTTAGGAGAGAAAATAAGGTCATCTCCAAAAGAACTGGTTTGAAAAATTCCTGGCTCACATGTGATCACGCTAAAGAGTAACACAGCATGAAAAAGGTAAACAAATGAGGGCTCCTAAGAAAGATTTTGCATTTCTTAAAAAGGGACCATGATTTTAAAAGAAAGGTGTGGAGGTCACTGAAGACTAGAGAGGCCCTTCCCCGCCATCAGGCGAGAGCAGCTGCTGCCTCCAGCAACAGCAAATAAAAAAAAAATGCTAAAAAGACAGACTTATTTTTACAGTATAAGTAAAGACAGCTTGGTTACAGAGTCAGCAGTCCCTTGCAGCAGGGGTAGAGGTGGGCTTTTCGAGGAGCAGAACAGCACCCCACAGACAGGCCCTGCGTGCAAGTCGAAAGGAAGGGCTTGCTGGCACTGCTCCCCGCTGGCAGCAGGGCAGGGATGCTGACCCAGGACAGAGCGCAGCACAGCAGGGAGCAGTGTCCCTTGGCTGTCCCCTGCTCCCAGGGTTCGCAGAGGGCCACAGTACACAGAGCCTCACACTCAGAATAAACACTGGGCTGCAGCTTGCACGGAACAAACCAACACACTGGCCCCCACGTCGTCCTGAAGCGCAGCAAGCGTGCAGGTGGCACAAAAGCTGCTTTGTCTCCTCCAGCACAGCTCTAGTGGACACCTGTAGCTGATCCAGCCTGATAACTGCAGGTACTCCAGCTCCCACAGGGACCACAGGACAGAGCTGTAAAAACATGCATGTCAAGGCCCAGCTTTTCTTTTCTGTGTTCCCCCTCCTCCCCTTCTTCTCAGAGGAAGATAACCGAGCTCTACAGCTTGAGAAAAGAGAAGCATCCCCTGCCTGGATCCTGAAGCCCCTTTAAGATCCACCTGAAAGGGCTTTTATACAGTATTGCAGCAAGACACTCTAAACTTCAACTGGTAAGTTTCTGTAATCCTATTCATTTATATTATCCCAGCTTGAGTGCCTGCCTGTGGAGTCTGTAACAGACTTAGCTTAATCTAAGCAGATTTAGCGCTAATAACTAGAGCTCACTAATGCATATTGCAATTATGTATCATACTGGGAAATTCTGTCCCCCAAGCAAAAACACTGCTGCCTCCCAGTAGTGGAAGCAACTAATACTAATCTAAAAAGATCTCCAGATGTTTAAGACACTGCTCGCTCCCATTCAGAAATAACCTCTTCTGTAGCATTCAAGAAGGCAAAGCCTAAGCAGCATGTTTTCTTCCATTTTTAATGATATATGGATTTAATTCAGGATTCCCAGTAACACTCGCACTGAACTTTCACATTTGTCCTCCATCCATCCTCTCCACAGAGAATGTTCTTCACTGCAAGCAGCTGTTCCCCCTTTGCTCTTTATGAACTCTATGAGATAACAAAAATGTTTAGAGAGGATTTTTGTCTTAGAACAAAATTACTTTTCTGCCTGTCATAAGCTAAAAGGAAGTGAGTCTGATAGAAGAATTATGCAGTAACAAGCTCCAAGGGCTACAAAAGCCAACTGGAGGATTGAAGACTGCTCCTCCTTAACCTCAAATATTTCCCTTTTATTTTTCAGCTGTTTCATGTGATGGTTGGGTATTTACTACACATGTGTATCTGATGATTGATGGGAGAGCCAACATCAACTTCAACCTTTGCTAAGCCCTACTGTTCCATCAGTACAGAAAATCTGGCATTTGGGCTTCCTGTACCACACCCAGAACAGCACCAACATCTAAAGCAGTGGTATACATGCACTAGCTCAGATTTGTTCAAAACCATTAGCAAGTTATCTTCGTGCTGGTCAGCTTCGTGCCAAATCTGCATTTCCTAGAACAGATGAAATCAACTCTGCATTTGTTTCTACTGGCCAATTCAACAAAAATACCATTCTAAACCCACACTTTGTCCATAGCAAAAGGGAGGAGGAACATTATTAATATAGAGCTCGAGTCTAATATTAATGATCATGTAAACTGAAGGGCAAGATTAATTCCACTGAACTTAGAGTACTTTGCCAAGACATCTAAAGTCAGCAGCCACATTATTGCAGACTTCCTCTATAATCAAAGGAAAGCTATACCTACTTCCAGAATGTTATTTAGCTTAGCTGATTTTCTGCCTGAATGTGCCTGCCTCTCCCTACTGACTACTAGAAGCTGCCTCAGGCAATGAGCCAGTACTGCAGTCAAGCAGGTAAAGATTGGACCTGAGCACATGGGATAACACAGCATCTCTCCTAACTTGCATAGGAACATAAAAAACTGAAAAAAATAAAAGCACATTGTCCTGGTTTCAGCTGGGATAGAGTTAATTTTCTTCATAGTAGCTAGTATGGGGCTCTGGTTTGGATTGTGCTGAAAACTGTTGATAATGCAGAGATGTTTTAGTGGTTGCTAAGTAGTGCTTACACTAGTTAAGGACTTTTTCACCCTCCCATGCTCTGCTGGGAACTTCTTAGTTGGGAGGGGACACAGCTGGGATAGCTGACCCCAGCTGACCAAAGGGATATCCCACACCATACGGTGTCATGCTCAGCATATAGAGCTGGGGGAAGAAGGAGGAAGGGGGGGGGGATGTTCACGGTGATGGCATTTTGTCTTCCCAAGTAACCATTACACATGATGGAGCCCTGCATTCCTGGAGATGGCTGAACACCTGCCTGCAGATGGGCAGTAGTGAATGAATTCCTTGTTTTGCTTTGCTTCTGTGCGTGGCTTTTGCTTTACCTATTAAACTGTCTTTATCTCAACCCAGGAGTTTTCTCACTTTTACTCTTCTGATTCTCTGCCCCTCATCTCACCAGGGGGTAGTGAGCAAGCAGCTGTGCGGTGCTTGATTGCTGGCTGGGGTTAAACCACAACCCTCATAAACCTATATTTTGCACTAAAACCAGGCAGGTATAATTTGAAATAAATTGCAAGTAACATTCAGAAAATCGGAAGCAACAGTAGTCAAGAGGAGTTTGCTCTCCATATGTGTGATCTGTCTCTAAGGGGCATGTTATTGTTCTGCCACAGAGCAGTGCAGCTGAACAAAACCTGAGAGCTCCTCACCTTCTGAGGACTTTGGTCTTTACAGCTCAATATAAGCTCAATCCAAATATAAGCCCACCCAAATTAATAGAAAACATTCCCTTTTGGCTGCAGTACGCTCTGCATCCACTTCATGTTAATCGCTGGTGTTAACTCCCATGCGCTAATCACTGAGAAATGCCACCCAGATGCAGTTCCTTGCTATCCACCCACAGCAGCAAAATCACAGAAATAAACTATGCTTGTTCAATGAGGATGAAGTCTTTCAACACACCTCTAACCTAAAGCTGGCTCCCAGGACAGCAAAGACTGTTTTTTCAGGCTGCAGCCATGTGGCGATCTCTGTGAAACGAGCTCCAGATCACAGCAATCATTCTCCTAATGCACCTATGTGCTGATGAGTAATGCAAAAGGCCAGTGGCCTGACAAACTCTGAAGACTGATCTCCCTTGTCCTCCTGGGAAGCAGAGTGTTTTACTAGCAGGGAAGCAGGTTGCACTTGTGGTTTTACTCTCTGTGAAACCACTTGTTCTGTGAAGAGTGAAAACTTCAATCTCAAGTGCTATAAACATCATAAACACTACAAACATTTTAAAATAAAGCCACAACTGCCTTTATTATCATCACTTTGGCACATGTCACCCCTGAAGTGTTTAGCAAACACACTCTCATGTGGAAACGTACTATTTGTCCCAGGAGTAGTTAATGAAGTTTTATAAGTAATGCTGCTGAAGTACCTGGCAATTACGCAAGTCATTTCTGCTCAGGGAAGATGCTGTAGGCTTCTCAGTTTACCTCATTAATTCCCATCTTCCTCTATGTGAACTACCACTCACTACTCACCATTAAACAATTTGTTTTCATACTGATATTAGAAAAGCAAAAGGAAAACAAAGACCCTCATGGTTAAAGGTTTTTCCCTAAAAACAGAGTTTACAGAAGCACATCAACATGTAGCAAATACACCTGAACAAAGTCTGTATCTTAAAAGACAACCTTGCTGCAGCCTGTGTTGCTTTTATAGGGCTTTTCGAAGCTAGGTGTCATGAAACAATTTGCTGTCTTTTAAAGAGAGCGCTTACCCAAGGGAATAGAGACGGCATTGCTTGCTTCTAATTCGATGAATGAGGCTGAACCTCTCATCAAGACAGATCGACCAGGGCTTCTTTGCAGTTTCAGAGTACCCTCTCAGGCTGTTCAGGTTCGTGTGTTCACATGAAATCTGTTGAAATCAAAGGATGTTTCATTTTAAGACATGACTTTTAATTTGTTTTTAATTTGCCTTCTGGGGAAAGAGTGGAAAGAAGAAAAATGTTAATTGGTTTCAATTAAATCTGACTGTCGATCTGATACACAGCTATGGAGATGTGATGATTTTTTTCCCTTGTTTGTCTGTTCTGCTTGGTGAAATTTAAGGCTTACATAATCCCGCAGAGAGCAATGCAGTTTGAAAAGCAAATAATTAAGCATTAGTACTATAGCCAAGAATCAATTTTCCTGAGAACAAGTTATTTCAGCATTAAAATGGGTTTGGGTTTTTTTCTTTTTTTGGTTTGTTTCGGTTTGGGGAGTTTTGGGGGGTTTTTTTGTTTGTTTGGTTGTGTTGGTTTTGTTTTGTTTTGTTTTTCAAACCTTGGAGTGATGCTCTGCCACACCATTCAGCACTATCCTTTTCCTCCAGACCAATTCTGGAAAAGGCAGGCATGGAGAAGGGGGGTGCTGCAGCCTTTCCAGCATTTGGGATCCAGGGCACAGCAGGCGATGGAAACCAATGCAATTTGTACGATTGTCACCGTAGCAGTGGTAAGGAGGTAACAGCAGGAGTAAGCACCAAAGCTGTGGCTACTTCTGCCCGAGAGAGGCTGTGCCATGCTGCACCACCATCAGCTTACAGCTGGTTGCTGAAAGGCTTTTCAAACCATGTGCAGCCCAGCCACCAAATTCAGGGGTTGCAGGGCACAGGCTGCTAACATGCAGAAAGGAAAGCAAAGACTGAGAAGAGCCCAGGAACTCAGCTGAGCCATCATGACAAAAAGTTGTTCTTTGGACCCAGTATCAACCCTGGGTGCAGGGATGGAAGCTGGCACTGCCAGAAAGGCAACAATAAAAAAAGGTGGAAAGGACAGTAGTAGAGGCAAAACCAGGTTAAGTATCAGTCTTGATCTGACTGTTCTTATCTTGCTCCTTCCCTCCTCTGCAGCAGACTGCCCAGGCTCAGCTCTTGGCTGTAGCCAAACTAAAAAGCACAGGTCTGGCCCTACCTAGAACCACAGAAATGGAACAATTTTACACAGGGACAAGAGTAAAAACTGGAACCCAGCCTTTGCTGTGGTAGGCACTCTCCACCATGTGCCTTATAGCAAGCAAATAAAACTCTCATTCTTTAAGAAGCTTAAGCTCTGAAGTATCATTACCTGGAGCATTGCATCTGAAGAGCTGCATGCTGTATCACCACCTCCCTGCTCCTTCTCAGCTCATAATTCCCATGAAAAATTATAAAAGCTAATATAGCATCTCTTCATGCTGTTTTCAGGATTCACTAAGTTTTAAGCAATGATTTGCACTGCACCCCATTACCTATTTCTCTTCAGTCACGTAACAGCGAAGGAATAAATGGCATTGCAATAACAAGCACTAATTTTAAGACACAGAAGAATAATGTGTTCTCTACAGAAAACTAAGATTCTGCAATGCTGCCACTTCCTTCACTCATGGCATTATGAGCAATTACAACACTCAGAATTTGGAGCAATTTTAATAGGTCTTGCTACTTAACAGCTCTTGCTATCAAAAATACAAAACCCTGAACTCTGCCTTTAGCACCATCACCAGTCTGTTGCAAGACTTACAGACCCTGATGCACTGAGCTCACGTCCTGTTTTGGGCTTCTGTTCACTACGATCACACAAACAACAGCACATGTAAAATGGTTTTTCTGATCATTAGATACCAGCATTGGAAAAGCATTTTCTGGCCACACCTTGACCCTGCTGACATGGCATCTTCCTCCTCCAGTAGTTTGAGCCATTTGACACTAATGGCAGCAAGGTGAACTCAGGCACAGTAATTAGTAGACACTTGCTCAGCAAACAAGGAAAATCAGATCCCACCCTCATCTACGTAAGCAGGATCCCATTTCCAGAAGTTCTGGTACCATGGTGTTATCCTGTCAGTTATTAATCCTGTAACATCTGTCAGGTCAGGAACAAGGATTTCTCTCCTTTTTTTGTTTTCACTTATGCTTGTCCCCCCCACAGGGTCTGTTACTCTGGGAATAAAACTTCTTGATTAGTGTGTCAGAAACAATAAACTCTCTGCTAATTGATGTCCTTGTAGTCTTTGACCCAACCAGTGGAGTTTAGCAGCATCTGCCACTGTTTATTAAGTCACCAAGATAAAGGATGTTTTCAGCTTAATATGCCTGCCACAGCCTAAACTTCCACACAACAAAACAAGCAGCTCTACACACATCTCCTGCTGTCTCCACATGCATCATCTTGCCTCCTGCCCTCTCAGTGCTGCCGTGAGTGCAGGCAGAGAAGTCATTTTCATGAGCGTTTAGCCAGGGGTACCCACAAGCTGAAGGATAAGTGAACACCCTGCTACCCTCCCAGTTACCATACCATCAGCACAGCAGCATATTTTTAGATGTGTTTCAAATGAATCTCATCTCAGCCTTGAAAGCATTGCATTACCAAAGAATTTCATATGTGAATGACATTTCAGTAACTTTAGCACCTGAGGCTTTTTGCTGTTCTCCAGTGTAGGAGATGGTGCAATTAAATCTGTATTTAGGGGTCAATTGCTGATAGATCTGGGTACCAAAAGCAGCTGCCCTCTCAGAACTGAGGGCATCCAGCACCTTTTCCATTTTTTATTACGGCAAATGCATGCATAAATGCTGTTGTGTAAAAGTGATGCCTCCATTAAGACATGACAGCCCAAGTTCCATATATGCTGAGCCCTGGAAGTATTTCTCAATGCAATCTGGACTTGGAAATGTCACCTTTGAAAAAGCATATAAAAACACTAATTTTCCAGGTCATCATTTTTGTCCTCAAAATATCAGGATTCTGCTAGTACCATTGGAACAACTTGTCCAAGTTAGGGACTGATGCCTTGTTCTCATTTTACTGGGAACCTCCTCAAGTGCATCCTTTTTAGCTAAAGTGGGTCTGGTTATCCCATTATTATTGAGAGGTGGAGTGGTTGAATACACAGTTCTCTCACTCCAAACTGCTCTGTATTTTTCTGTGTCTGAAACAGAGTGAGAAAGAGAGAGAGTGTGAAAGGAACCATGTCTGGAATTTCAGTCCTATCGTACTCCTGTCAGGACATGAATCCATCTGGAAATAAAAACAAAGGAAATAACGCATTCTTTCTACCCTGTGCTTTGACCTTTACATTCATGTTGACCATCACTGCTAGGCTAACCAACCTTAGAAACAGAGCAGTTTCGAAACTAGTTTGGTGTGAGAGGAAACAGCCTGTGCTAGGCCAACTGTTTTCTAAATGCAGACTGAAATAAAAGACCTACCTGAGAAGTGCTAATGTACTTCAGGAATCTCAAGGCCTCGTAGTTCAGGGAAGGAGTTGGACTTGCCCATGGTTGAAGTTCAATGTGCCATCTTACAGTCTACAAAGCAAACAGAAAAACACCTTAAAAGGAATGGGATTCATTTCTTGGTACAAGCATAAAATGCAAGGGCTAATAAATTAAGATTTCACTTCAAACAAAGAGCTTCCTATGGGCTTGTCTGCACATGAAAGTCATTTCAGAATGAAGTAGGGTTTGAACTACAGTGAAAGAACATTTAACTATGGTTTATCATTATCAGCTTTGAAAGCAGATGTAGGTAATTTAGAAGCAAAGGGCACTTCATCCAGGACATGTGTCAACAGTTATTCTAGGTCACCTAAGTAAGCCCTGGCTTGCAGAAACACATGAAGAAAATCAAGATCTGAATAACAAAATCCTCTAGTAAAACATCTGAAAACAGTGAAATGATTATTTGCAACATATCTCCACCTGAATGTCCACTGAAACAAGAACTTGGATTGCAAGCACTAATCATCAAAGGAAACCTCTTCAAACAATGTCTTTCCTTTTTAAAAATCTAGATTTAATAGAAAAGCAAGCTTCTTGCAGTCTTTGAGAAAAAAGACCTCTTCCTCTCCCATAACTGCCTGACAAGATACACCTGAATTCTTTGTTTTCCTGAAAAAAAAAAATATGTGTGGCTGTCAGTAGCCCTACCACTCCTCATTTTCATAGCCCCAGGTAAGTAGCTTTAGTGGGTGCTTTCTGCACTCCCTGTGAGGCCTCTCAGCTCTGAACCCCGGGGATCCTGTCAGCTTTTCCAGCAACACTTCCCACACAGAGCGGGACAGGAAAAGGTCTTTCAGACACGTGCTTGCAGAGCAATGGGGCTCTGCTCTCCCATCTGCGCCACCTTCTCCAAATTCTGCCAGTTTTTGTAACACTGGGAAGTTTAGACGTGTTATCTCTTGCTCTCAAGAAGATAAAAATATAAGCACAGTGTTAAGTTGTACTGAATTAAGATTGATTCCTCATGGCTTTTTATCTTCAGGCGCCACAACTCACTTCTATGGCTAGGCAGGTAGTATCAAGCTTCTCTTTAATCATCCCCAATTAACTGAGCTTCCATAATGAACAGGATCGTTTTTCCCCCGCCTCCATAGGTTCATGTTGACATTCAATAAAATAACAAAACAAACAGAAGCCCCATTCAGTATTCCCATGGGACCTTATTTCAAACGAAGCCTTGGAAAGCATATAGGATTAGCAATTAACCAGAGAGGATGGGGGCAGATCAGAGACAAGGTGCTGAGCCCCACCAGAGAGGACAGCCCCACCATCGGGCTGGTCTGCAGCACCAGAAGAGCCAGTGCAGTGACAGCAGGGATCCTCTGATGCCAGAAGGGAACACAGGAAGGAAAAAGACACAGCAATGCTAGAAATGAAAGATGATTAAAGGGGACCACCAGACCAGATGGAGTACGCCTTGAGCTGGTATCATGAATTGGTATTTTTGCAGCCTAAGTAAACATAGTCTGGAGTGAATGAGAGCCAGGAGATCTGTATAAAGTTCATTGTTCCTTTAGGGTTTGCTCTTTGGGTTTTTGTTTTGGTTTTTTCCTTTTTTACTGTAAAGAGATGCTGAAAAGGACATTTGAGATTCCCCCACCCACCCAGAAGCAGACATAAGTGGCATTTCCCACCCTGCAACTTGCTGCCCACAGCAGACTTAGGGTCCTATACCCTGCACAGCAGAAGGCTGGAAGCAAGCTAGCAAGCAAGCTCTGCAACAGGACATACCCCTAACCTGCTGACGGCAGAAAGCAGCCTGCAAACAGCTAAGAGCAGGAGGATAGGTGCACGCCAGGGAGGGAAATGCATGTAATCTTTCAGAATGAGTCACAATTCACATGGCTGAATAACGTTTGCATTGACAGGAATGCTGCAGTTTCAACACACTTGAAAGCTGAAATGAAAATGAAGACTGACAATCATTTTCAGGCAAAAAACCCCCCAGACACCTGAACATCCACGCTGTTATTCTGAAATCTATTTGCGTGAGAACTAGCTCATTAAGTAGGGGAATTGCAGAGTGGCCATTGTGGCACCATTCAGCAAGAATTCCCTCTGCAGAGAGCTGACAGGGAAGAGAAAGGAAAAAAAAGATCCCTATAATTAACCACGTGAATGAGGTGGTTCTTCAGCAGAGTGCTATATCAAAGAGCTACTGTGGCTTTCTCTCAGGTTCTTAAAATCTTAAAGATGACAAACTGCCTTTCCACTGTCTCCAAAATGTATCAATAAACACATGACTATGAAGATAAAAAGCCCAGTGACTTAATAACGCAGTTTCACTTAAAAAAAAAAAAAAAAGATCAACCTTTTATATAGTTCTTTAAATTTATAAGTGCTACACAAATACTACTTTTGTGACTGAGATCAGACCTCATCTCCTGTTTGACAGCAATGCTACAGGAAAGCTGGAGAGGTACTTTTTACAAGGCCCTGTAATGACAGGACAAGGGGTAATGGCTTTAAACTGAAAGAGGGTAGAGGTAGATTAGATATAAGGAAGAAATTCTGCACTCTCAGGGTGATGAGGCACTGGAACAGGTTGCTCAGAGAAGCTGTGGATACCCCAATCCCTGGAAGTGTTCAAGGCCAAGTCAGATGGGGCTTTGAGCAACCTTGTCTAGTGGAAGATGTCCCTGCCCATGGTAGGGGGGTTGGAACTAGATGATCTTTAAGGTCCCTTCCAACCCAAACCATTCTATGTTTCCTTCAGACCAATCAGAGTCATCCGCAGTGACTTTCCTCTGGAGACCATTTCTTTCTAGATATTTCTCCCTCATCAGCCATCTATGACAGTCATCCATCCAATAATCCCTTAATAATCTGTAGTATACACAGGGTATAATTTATCCTAAAAATCTTAAATCATAATATTAAGTTTAAATCAACATGTGTAAAGGGATCACAAACCAGCAGGTGTAAAATCGTAGGTTTGCAAAATTCCTGGCTTTCCTAGCATAAACTTGAATACCTAAATCATTAAATTCTTTCCAGATCAATCCTAGTTTCAGTGCAGTAATTCAAACAGCCCAACCCCTCCCCTCCCTTCTGCTTACATTTGAAAGGGAATTAGTAACTTTTCCATACTTCTATCTTTTTTAACTCTGTAACTGGGTTTTTTCCCTCCTTTCAATCTCCTTCCTTTTCAGCAGTCTATTAAAATACAGACACATATTAGCCATGTTTATAAACAAAAAATTGGGAATCCCATTGCCCCGCCAAGCAGTCTGTTGCTTCCAACGAAGAAACAAAAGACTTGTCAATACATACACAGATTTCTTAATCAAGGGAAAAATATAAAATCCTCTGATGAAATTGTGCAACAATAATTTTTTACATTCGAGGCAGGATCAAATGTGAGTGGAAAGCACTTGTGGCGATAAACTCTATCCATAAACATAAGTATTTGCTAGCCATAGAAATAAATTACATACACATCTTCACCTCCAACCATTCTGGCTGTACTGTGTATCACTACGCTCACCCCTTGTAGAAGGGTACAGTGGAACAGAGCTTGCTCATGGGTGAAGTTTTGCAGGGGCTTTATTGGCTTAAAATGCAATGGGTGGGATTCAAACTGCAAAATTGCAGACATCTACAAGGCAAACACGTATTTACTGGATTGCATTCCTGAAGGCTCACCCTTGTGAGAGTAGATTGTCCCTAGATATGATTTACAGGGCTTGAATGTCATTTTATTTGGGCTCCTTCTAGAGCACCTGTGGCCTTAATCATATTGTTTTGTAGTGGTCTTGTCATTTTGTTTCTTCCCCCAGTTCAAATGTACCTTAAATAGTGAAAGCAGTGCGTTGTAGCCCACCCAAGTACTGGCTTTACGGGACGTGCCAGCATGCCTCACAAGGGGCACACAAGTGCAAAGCCTGCTGAGACGGGTGGGAGGGCTGCTGAGTGTGGAGGCAGCCAAACCTGGCACACTGCTCCTCTCGCTGATGACATGGAGTGGCTCCAGCAACGAAGGATCTCTCATGAACGCCCACATTTAGTTTCAGAAGCAATTAGCTGGTCAACTCCACGGGAGAGCCAGGGGGGAAGAAACATTCCTGCAGTGCGGACAACCAGGGACCAAGCTCCCACAGTGGGCTGGGGAGCTAAGTTATTTGGCAGGACAAATGAGGCAGACAGGCTCTTTAAGGAAATGATTCATCCCACTATAGAGTAGACATCTAAAATAAGTAAGATGAGTCATGCACTAGAAACATCCATTTCTCTCCATGACCTGCAAAGGAAGCCTGGAGGATAGGCTCAGAAACATCTACACTGTAGACATTCAACATCACAGAGGAGGAACCCCAGACCAGACTACCATGCATGCCACGCTGCAGAAAAACTTGTATTTTAGAGGGCTGAGCCTACTCTTTAGTTGTGAGCCTCGAGCAACAATAACTGCACTCTATTCTTCAGCAAGGTTGAGTAACTCCAAATGTTTTATGTTTGGAGCAGCAATACATGGCACAAGTAAAATAAACTCCACCTCAAAGTGGAGGTGTCAATAGGAAAGAACAAGTACGCCTCAGCCTTGGCAAAGATCTCCTTGAGAAAGGCCAATTCATATGGTCCCCTTTAGCTAAATGTAATCAGCATCATACAGAAGGCTCACAAGAGGTACACTCATAACAACATGCTATGCTACACTGTTAATTTAGAAGTAGCAGGGACACACACAGGCTCAGTATGCTGTAATTTAAAGCACAGGCTTACAAAGAGACTATGACTCATATATAAAGCTCCAAGTGAATTACTTTCTAATGTGGCTGGTTTTATAGCTATCCCATCCCTACATGTCTGAACTGTTTGTTTCCATTTTTTTCTTTTATATTACTATTATTTTATATTTTTTCTTTGTAGTTTGGCTTTCTTAAACACATTAGGTTTTTGCTTAAGAAACCATATTGCAGAAATCACTATATACATTCCTGCTCTGCATGTGCATGCCTGTATTAAGAGAAAAGCACTGGGTTCCCTGTGAGGCATCAGGCACTGGGAGTATCACAGAGAAACATAGCTGACACCTAGTCTTGCAGCTACCTAAACTGAAAATTTCCAGTCCGACAGTGAAACTTTCACATGTGGCACAAAATCCATAATGAACTTTAAAAAAAATATTAATACAGGATGTCTTTCTGTTTCCCCATTTTTTTTACTTTTCCAAGTTTATCTAAACCAGAGGCATCTCTGACAACACCACAGGCAAGCACAGAGCCTTCTTTGTACCCAGCCACCACAAGATTGCTCCATCCTCTGCATGCATTGGGTTGGCGCAGTGGAACAAGCAGGCCATATAGGGAGTCCCTCCCATAGAGCATAGAGTCATAGAATCATTTAGCTTGGAAAAGACCTTGAAGATCATCAAGTCCAACTGTCAACCCCACACCACCATGCCTCCTAAACCATGTCCCCAAGTGCCACGTCTACATGTTTTTTGAACACCTCCAGGGATGGTGGCTCCACCACCTCCCTGGGCAGCCTGTTCCAATGCCTGACCACTCTTTCAGTAAAAAAAATTTTTCCTAATATCCAAGATAAACTTCCCCTGATGCAGCTTGAGGCCACTTCCTCTCGTCCTATCACTAGTAACTTGGGAGAAGAAACCAACACCCACCTCACCACAACTTCATTTCAGGTAGTTGTAGAGAGCGATGAGGTCTCCCCTCAGCCTACTCTTCTCCAGGTTAAACACCACCAGTTCCATCAGCCACTCCTCGTAAGACTTGCTCTCTAGGCCCTTCACCAGCTTCGTTGCCCTTCTCTGGACACGCTCCAGCACCTCAATGTCTTTCTTACACTGAAGGGCTCAAAACTGAACACAGTATTTGAGGTGCGGCCTCACCAGTGCCAAGTACAGGGGCACTATCACTTCCCTATTCCTGCTGGGCACACTGTTCCTGATGCAAGCCAGGTTGATGTTGGCCTTCTTGGCTACCTGGGCACACTGCTGGCTCATGTTCAACTGGCTGTCAACCAGCACCCCAGGTCCTTCTCCTCCCCCAGGCAGCTTTCCAGCCACTCTTCCCCAAGCCTGTAACATTGCATATAAACTCCAGCACTATAAAACTCTAGTGTTCTACAGAATCACAGAACGGTTTGGGCTGAAAGGGACCTTTAAAGATCACCTAGTCCAATCCCTTGCCATGGGGAACATCTTCCACTAGATCAGGTTGCTCAAAGTGAATAGTGCTGGTCCCAGTACAGACCCTTGAGGGACACGACTCGTTACTGGTTTCCACTTAGACATTGAGCCATTGACTATAACTCTTTGGATGCAGCCATCCACCCAATTCCTCATCCATCTAACAGTCTATCCACCAAACACATCTCTCTCCAATTCAGAGGTAAGAATGTTGTGGGGAATAATATGAATGGCCTTATAGAAGTCCAGATAGATGACACCCATAGCTTTTCCCTTGCCCACTGATGGAGTCACTCTGTCGTACAGGGCCACTAGATTAGCCAGGCATAACTTGCCCTTGGTGAAGCCACGTTGGCTGTCCCTAACCACCTCCCAGTCTTCAGTTGGTTTTGACATATCTTTCAGGAGGAGCTGCTCCATAATCTTAACCAAAGATCTGATGGTGGAACATTAGGCTGTGGAACAAAAGCTTTGTGCCAAGATGAGCAAGCAACATAACGTACAGTCAGGCTCTTCCATGCAGTAAGGCTACTTACCAGACTAAACCCTGCTTATGGAAACCAGTCCTGGGATAAGAGTGTTTTCTGCATTAATAAGTGGGTGCCTTCAATTTAAATGAGTTTGACATGACTTATGTATGAAGAATTTTAATAACTAGAGATGTTTCTATGTCTGGACATGTGTGTTTTATTTTATTGAAGAGGGAACTTCTAGGATGCACTTAACTCTCCCCTAGCTCCCTGCTCTCTGTGTATCACCTCCTCCAAGCCTCTGCAGTGCAGCACACATTTGTCCATCTGTGAGCAGAATGCAATTGCTGCGAGAACCAACTTACGCAGCTCTGAGCATCACCCAGAGGGCTTTGCTTGAGAGCAGTTTATCAGCAGTTGCTTCCCAAGGCTGCAGTTTGCACCATAAGTAAAGCTCTTATGCTTAGCAGGGTAAAGGAAAAAAGCAATACATCTTGAATGCAAAGTTTTACACTGAAATGAAGAAAACAATTTTCTGACTTCAATTCTCATTAGAAAAGCTTTGAGCACTGCATGGTAATTGAAATCAAGAGTCTTTACCATTGTAGAGCAAATCAGTCTGAACATGCATACATAACAACCCCTGGAAAGGCAGCAATCAGCATGAGTTTCACCTCTGCTCTCCTTTTGTTAATATTCATGTTTTATTTTCTGCTCCTTTTGCTTCTGATTTCCCATCTGATGGTATGAAATGGAGCCACATGCATACAAATTACAGCGCTTGCAGGGGAACTGCTGGTTTAACCTGAAGGCAAGCCACACCGGCAACCTCAGTGCAAAACACCAACAACTTTGCTGCCTTGGGAGGTTCAGCATTTCACACGCAAAGCCCACCGTGCTCAAACTCTCTCCAACCTTACTTTTAGTTTTGTATCTTTTCCCCCAAACAAGTGCCTCATAAGAAAAGCATACACAGAAAAAAAGGATGCTTGGCACTGACTTTAAGTGACAGAATTTGTATCACTAAGAAATGGCTTTGGAAAATAAAGACTGCCTTCCAAAACTAACATGACACAGCCAGATCTGTACAGGAATTTAGGTGACTAATGCTCCATTGAATTAAAATCGAAACCCCGACTTCCATAGGAAAGGGGCATTGGGAAACAGCCTACCAGGTTTAAATTAGTCATTGTGGACACACACCCCCACCCCCCATAAATTCACCAGTACACCTGGGCTTCAGCAGCTAATGTACATCATCCTGGGTGCAGGTTTGTGACTTACAGGAAGCATCTGTTTCAGAACACTTGCCAAAATATTAATCTGTAGGTACTTAAAAATTTGGAAAGCATTGCATCTGATTTATTACTAACATAGCATAACTACCACCCCTCGCTACCTCTGAGGAATAAATCCACTGCAACCAAAGGAGCTGGGAGCTGCAGAGGTAGGAAAGGGCAGTGTTGCACCGGGGAACGAACCCCTCCCCAGACCTTCAAAGATCACTAAAGAATGACAGCTCTGCCGTTGGAAATGCCAGCAACATCAGGGAGAAATATACATTTATTAAAAGAGAGTTTGATTTTACTCTGCTAAGAGAGACACGACTTCAAAAACAGGCAAGAGGGATTTCTTTGCTATGGTAATAAAATAAAATAAATAAATCAGGCAGCAGCATTCCAGCGCTATTCAGAGGCTGGCAGCGTGATAATTTATACGTGATGGAGATAAAACCAGGAGCCAGAACAGATTGAAATTCATGGAAGCAAATTCTCAAAACTGCTTAAGCAGTGTAATACTCAATCAGCTGAATTATTTCCAGTGCCTGCATGCCTTTGCCAACACTTAAGGCTAACAGCAAAAAACAGATACAGCAACTACTGGTCACTGCTTGTCAAATTCAGACTTTAGCTAAGCAAAGGCAAGACCATGGTTTCAACCTGTATTCAAAACTGCTTTAAACAAAGTGCTTTGGTTGAGAAAATATGGGAGATGTCATAATACACACAATAGGGGGGGAAGCTATTTTCCTCTAGATTGATTTCATTGCATTATTCAAACCACAGCGTACAACAAAGAGAATTCATCAGTAAATACTCAGATAGCCAGATAAGCCGAGTTTATTTTGTGCATATTCCAGCACTCTGTGATTTACAGATAGGGATGCCTCTGGCAGCCTATCCACTGACTTCAGCAGCCTCTGCCTGAGGCTAATAACCGGGGAAAAAGAAGGTGCTTTAAAGTAAAACTTCATGCTTCCACACAAATAAGAGCATTTCACACTTGTGCAGCTTTCTCCCTCATCCAAGTGGAGTGCACATGTCTAAACAGAAATGGCCCACCGCACCCTCCCACCTAAAGTGAGATCTGAAGCGTCAGCAAACCCCTTCCCCTGCCCCTCCTGGGCAAGGGCCAGGAGGACATTCTGTGTCCAGGGAACAGGAGAGGCCAGTATTGGTCACTAGGCATCTATACCATCATAAAGCAAGTAAACATTAATTCTTATCCATGGGTAAACCAAAAGGCTGAGTGACTTCTACAGGTATTTAAATTTCATAGCATAAAACCTAAGGTAAGCTAGAAAATATTCACAACAGGTACCTAGGGGCTTCTGTCCCTCCAACCCACCATCAGTTCACTTGATCATACTGGTTTTACTGCACAGCAAAAGACTTAAAAAGCCAAATTTCACTTTTTTCTTCTTCAACTCCTTATTTCTTACAAGCACTAGTTAATAAAACAAGGTAATGGAGCTCCAAAGAATTAAATGTATACTAGCTTTAAATGTCTACAAACATACCCTCTTTCTTATTTCTAAAATGGTTATGGATTACTGCCCTCAGTCTAGAGCTATGTAAAACTCTTCCAAGCAAAATAAAACAGTGTGTTGGGCAATTAGTTCCCCATGTCTAGAAAGGAAACGAGCTGGCTTACAAATTGTTAGGATTTTGAGTACAAGATGATACATTTATTTTCCAATTTATAAAGAAGAAAATCAAGCTTATTTCAAAGCACATGATTTCGAAGTATATTTTGTTCAAGACAAGTACAGACTCAAGTATAAGCCCATGGAGGATGGGCTTGGGCAAATATGCACCATCCTCTTCAGTTAAGGACATTTTCCAATGTTTTATCATTAATTCTGAGCATTTTACAGAATACAGCACTGACCAGCTACTTGGTTTGATCCTGAGCTCCTGATGTACCCATAATTCCCACAGATTTCATAATGAATAATAACTGTAAGATCAAACCATTAATCAAGACATCTAAGAAGAAACATATCAGCTCAGCAGCAGCCAGCTGACACATAATTGGTTCTTGGTTTATTTTCTCAAAAGAGCGAGGGAAAAGAAACAAGATGCCTTTGCTTTGCTCTATTTGAGATGAAACAAAGGTCACTCCTTTGAAAGTTTCAGTGCCGCAGATCAACCATGAGGAAAGCCCAAGAAGAGACACAACATCAGTATTAACAAATTTTATTGTTCCTTTGGGTTTTTTTCAGGCAGCTCCTACCCTGAAGCATTCATCTCTGGGATATATCTCAACCCTCCACTGGTGCCGTCAACTCTGCAGGGAGCAGGAAGGATTTCAAACTGATTCTTAGAATTTTTAGACTTCTTAGTGGCAAGTATTATTTAACATTACATGCTATATCAACACACATTACCATCTCTTCCCCCTAGCATTTCAAACACTGTCTCTTTGTAAAATATGAAAGAGGGCGCTAAATAAAGGGCACTTGACTTTGACGCTCCCAGTTAATTATCTGACTATACTAACAGCTAGGAGAGGAACGAGGAAGAGGGGTGGGGATGGATGGGGCAAAGCAGGGGGCGTTAAAGCAGCAACAGCAACTCTACGATGTTAATATTCGCAGGTTCTAACATCATTTTCAACTGTATGGATTTCCCAACCAAGTCCAGCCCCTGGCACTTCACCAATATTTGCTTCTTTGCTTACTTTTTGTCTAGGTTCATTTTCCCCAGCAGACCCTCCTGTCACAAACACACAAAAAAAATTTGAAAATAGCGACTTATACCCTCATCAAAACCTGTAGCAAGGATGCAGAGCATTCACTATTTTATCAGTATCCCCAAGAGACAAGCTGCATAACTGGCTCTTTGCAGGCCTGCCCTTGCTAAGTTCTCAAGGCTCACAAAGTTTGTCTTCCACGCCCCAAGAAGGGCAGAGGGCTCAATTCCTTCAGTCTGCAGGAGGCACAAGGTCAGTCCTGGAAACAACCCAGAATTTTGTCACTTCCAGAAAAACCTACAGCAATGTACCTGAAGCTGCACCTGAAATCTATCAAAGTGGAACCCGAAGTAAACTTCAGTGGGTCACTTGTTAAATGAGCTCTTGGTTAGCTCTTCCTGCAACAAGCATGTAAATCCAGAGGTTTTCCCTCTAAAGTCTGAAGCAGTTGGTTTGACCTGAAAGTCCTAAGAGACTTCAGAAACCAACAGCTCACTGAAAAGTCCTCCTGGTCCTATAATCCCAGAGACAAGAGAAGCACCCATCACACGATGGGGAGAGGTGGCAGCAGGAGGGACATTCCTCACAAGAATCCCCCAGATGGGATTTGCAAAGCCAGAATGGTTCTGTGTTACCAACTTTCAAAGAACACTGCAAAGCCATTTTGTTCCTGTCTGCAGAGCATATGGAGAAGACTCCAGTGAGAAGCAAGATTTTTGTGTATGTGGCAACAGCTGCTGAAACTATTACATTTGATTATCATTACACAAAGACATAAGGAAAGGTTTATTTATCATATTTATACATGTGTCAAGGAGGACATGAACTGTAGGGCTAGTTTTTAAATGTTGCAAAAATGAAAAAGTAAAATAACCACACCAAGATGTTCCCCTAGAGCCAGACCCAGGACTTGTGCTCTTCAAGGAGTCAGCAGTCACCCAAGGACACCCCATCTACCCATTCCCCTAGCAGTTCAATCATGAGCAACTCACAGGCAGCGCCTTTCTTGACGGCACCTGAGCCTGATAGCACATTTAAAAGCAAGACTACTGAATACAGGACAGATCAGGCAGGGAAAAACACAAGCAGTTGAAGATCCAAACTCTTCCTCTTAGTACTGCATAAACAGCTGGGACTGCTTCCACCATCTCCTGCTTAAAGTGACCGAGTTGTTGCCATAAAAGTGAGTTCAAAATCATCGCTTTCACCTATCAGTTCCCCAAGACATCAGTCCATTTGTGCACATGGTTTCTACTACCCTTAGAGATTTGCTAACTCAAAATGGGACAGCGTGTCACTCTGCCACTTTTGTATACAGTAACACTAACATAAACAACATTGAGGTAAGTAATGTACCTTACGGATTCCAGGATAAACATGCTATACCACAAATCAAAAGAAAATGAAATCAAATCTCTTCCCCACCCCTTTTACTTGTTCCACTGAACTGAATGACATTTGATCTTAGACTTCCACAGCGCAGAAGGGCTCTGGACAACATTTCATCATACACAAAAGTATCTTGGTGTGCATCTGCTAGCTATGAAAACACTCGAGTTGATTTAAGTGACTTGCATCCACCACACACAGCTCTGGAGTGCTGAATGGCCGTCCAAGACAAACACAGCTCAAAGTTAATATTAGAACAAGCGATAAGAGGGAGCTGCTGCGGATGCCATCAAAGATTAGCAGTGGTTCACAGGGACTTACTCACCTATGCGTTAAGTCTTTTATCTAAGCTGTGCTATGAGTAACAGCCATCACTGCCAGGCTGCAGGAGGAGGACAGCGTAGTCTACCACAACCCAGTCAAAATTCTGGTGTGAGAACCAGAGGTCCCTCACTAACTCTGTCTAAACCTCCAAATTCTACACCTGTTTTGCAAGAGACATGATGCACTTGTCACACTGTCTGCATGTGTCTGCAAGGCAGCTGTTAAACAGTTTTGTTCTTCACTGCTGGATTTCAGTACCACATCCCTTGTCATGGGCCCCTGGAGTTTTGCTCTGGGTTCACACCAAAGATCCACCAGCTGCACCTCAGTCTGACCTGTGCCCACGGTTCAGTAAAAGTGGCACGAGAGAATTGTCTGGCATGCAAGCACCTACCGTGCAGCCTTCAAGCAGATACACACCTCTGTTAACTGCCTGGCTGGATGGGTAAATGTTGATGTGAATTAACTGAACAAAGTGGGATGAAAACCTTACTAGTGACGAAGTTAAATATTTGTCTCATAAGAAGGCAGCTAAAGGTCAGAGATATAAAGGAAAAATCCAAAGGCTTTCTGGGAGAATTTTACTTGTCCCAAATGCCTCTCTGGCCTCTCCAAAGAAGGAAGTTTTAGAAAAAAAATGAAGCAAGCTTGGCTGCCTTGAGAACTGATTAAGCAAGAAGAGCTGATTGTTCAAAACTGTCCTTACTTCTATTATTTCTTATATAAAACATGAAATGTGACAGAAGAATTTCTGGTACTAACTGTGTTCATTGACTTCAAGGCTGTCAAATTTGTAGCTTTCAGGGACTCTTGCTCTTCTCCCATGACAAGACTGTGACTTGCTGTACAACTGATTTTCATACCAGTGCTCACCTCCTCCCACCTTCTGCTCGACAGCTGCTTTCATGCAGAAGACATCCTTCCTCCTCCGAGCACACACAGAGCATGTGAAGGGGAGCCCTGCTTGTTTGCTGCTGATAACCAGCAGTACACCAAGAGACAACATAATCCATTACCCCAAACACAGTGAACCGTGGAGGGGTGAAGAAAGAGGTTACAGCAGAGGATGTGTTTACTGAATTGCTGCCCTTTAGTGGGACATAGAGCCATGACCAGAGCTGCTCAGCCACTCTCTGAGCATCACCACGTGGGGAAGGATGGCAGCATCAGTCGCTTTCCCATGCAGCAGTCCCGTTCAACAGTTTGAGCTGAAGACAGCAAACGGGACTGGATCGGTATGGGTTTTTCTGCACCTGCTACCACAGTCATAAAGGATTCAAGTTTTGTACAATGCCCGTGGACCATCCAGCCTGGTTCAAGAAAAAGGTAGCACAACTCTAACAGCCTTCATGGAGCAAGGCATCTGCAGAAGAAACCACCACCTCAGTCCCTGGGTTACATCCTCAAACAGGAAAGCTTGCATACCCTGAAAAACATTTTGTCTGTGGCACAGCTATCTAGAAAAAATTACTCCCCTATCTTTATATGCTGAAAGCAAGCCTTGAGTAGGTATTTGAAAGAAATCTATATTATTGGATATAATTAAGTCTCATAAAGCTGTAATGACTTTCTGAAGGATAATATTTCCCAGCTGCTTCTCAAAAATTCATGAAGAACTTACTTTAGGTAATAAAAAGTGTGTAAGAATCAAGGTTATTCTGAGTGATCATCTACCTCACAAACTCACAAGTGTCATCACTGTTAGAAAAAACATTACCATCTCCTCCTTACGGTCTACCATAAACACATTTCACCTGCAGTTAAAATACACTGAAAGCCCAGTATTGCCCTTGCTTGGCTACTTGGAGAAGGATTCCCATGCTTGGGTACCTTTGGTGCCTCAGCTGCCACCATTTACTGGCAAAGCTGGCTGATGCTCCCCAGATTTGGTTGTCCGCTGTTGAAAACTTCTATGAATAGAAGTTTATTCTTTTCTTCCAAAGACAATAACCTCTCTCAGTCTGTGCTATTAGCCTGAATATTTGAACAAAACCCAACCAAGGCTCTCGCAGCTGTTCCCCAGGTACTAATGGCCTGAAGGCATAAACTCCTGCGTTGTGCTCATCTTACAAGCTAAGCAATTTCGGATCAGTTTATCTTTGGTAAGAGACCTCCAAGTGCTGGAGGGAAAAAAGTTGTCAAGTAGCGTTCCTTCCTCTGGGTCCACTAAATCATCACAGGACAATTACAGTGGGGTCTGGTCTCTCAAGTGAGGTACTGAGCCAGGGCAAAGATTGCTTATAGTCTTCAAAGATCCCATTACCTCTTTTTATTACCTTGTCCTTAGATCACTGTTCAGGCTAAATTCCAGTTTGGCTAATCACATAGTACCTGCCAGACTGCTTCTGTAATTGCAGAGCAGGTAAATGAATACAGAGGGACCTCAGGAGGTTGTTGACTGACTCTACCTCCCTGCTCTGAAGCACAAGTAAGGATACCTGACCTTCCCCGTGTGGATACTCAAAGTTCATATTTTTCTACAGAGTCTTTCCACTGCTTACTCAACCACAGAGTTGAAAGATTTTCCTAATATCTCACCTGAAAATTAAGCCAGTTACTTTTTGTCCTTCTTGCAGTGGACCTAGGGAACAATAGGTCATTATGCCCTTAAAAAAATTTATTTTTTTTTAGTTTGAAGAGCCTTGGCACATTCCTCTCAAAAGCTACTGTTCCCTAATTCAAAACAAGTACCAGTTCTGCCAAGCTGTCCCTGCAGGCCTGCCCTCCTGCACCTTTTAACACCTTTTCCCTCCCATTGAGACTCTCTCCAGTTTGCTTACTTGTTATTAAAGGAGGTGCCCAGAAGTAGGCACACTCAAAGGACTAACCGATATCCAGCTCTTCAGCACTGCACTCCTCTGCAACAGAACCACAGCTGCAACTCACATTCACTGAAGCTAGGATGCTATTTATTGCTCAACGCAGCATTTACAGAACAGTGCTGCATGCTGTGAAGCTTGTCCTGTCTGGTACACAGGTGAGGTGACTGAAACAAGCTCTGGATTTAAATTCACCAGGAGATCCAAAAGGCTGCCTTGACCCATGCTCCTGCCCCAGCAGCTCCCTTGTTTTGGCTCAGCCTGGACAAATCTGCTCCTTTAAACACAGCCTGATGTGACTTGCTTCACAGCTTCCAAAGCCCTGTCACGTTAAACTTTGCTGTAATGTTAAAACATTGCTCCAGGCATACATAATGAATAAACTGTTATAAAAGTTAAGTCTCAATCCAAAACAGACCAGCTATTACACAACGGGATATGGAAAGACAGACAGATGCTTTTGACTTAAGAATAACCAAGTTTTCTCCAACAATTTTGGCTCCCGCTCATCAAGAGGCAGAGTAACTTCCTATTCAAGTAGCACCCAAAGTTTACCAGATTTTTAAAGATGTGAAGTCAGCTTGAAAGCACTATACATACAAAAAGGAAATGAAAATGTCTGATATTTTTTTCCACCAGAGGTGTAGAAGAATTAAAAAGGACTCTTTGCATAAGCCCTACAGATCACTGACATAAATGTACATAGCATTGTCATTTTTAAAATAAAAATCAAATTTAAGTAAAATCTTAGCAATAACGTAATGCTAAACTGCAAGAGATTATTTTGAACCTGCCATATTATTAACTGCCAAACAGTTATTCCACATAACTTTGAACATATCACTCCAAAATAATTTGCAGCTTTCAATTACATCAAAGATAAGACTGTTATCAGCCATTGCTGCAGAGAAGCAGTAACCTCTTGGAAATAGTTCCTAGTCAAAGAAAAACAAAACCTCCAATTCAACAAGCAACAGCAAAAGACAATTAGTCTGTATTTACAAAGAAACAAAACACAAATGTATACAAGTGTAAATAACACCTATAAAAATACAATCTCACAAGATTTTTCTGTTTTAGGCAATGATACTTCATGTTTCAAAATATGTCATAATTCCAGACAAAATACAACTGGGCCCAGCAGCAAAATCTAACTCTTAGGTTTTAACCACTAAAGGCAAGCATTTTTATATCCCTAGATAGGGGATAAAAGAGCATGCAGAATAATGCCAGGTTAACTTCACCAGTGTACCGCACTCCCCACCTTTGGACAGCCACAACAGGTGAAGTGTTTTCCAGCTGATATTATAATTTTCAAACTAAATTTAGTAATTTGCTTGTCTCCTGGCAGGCATGCTTTCAGAAGAGACACCTGTAACTGCAGCCTAAAGCATTTCTCCAGGCCTGCCTTCCAGGAGTCCCCCACTGCACAGCCCAGCTACACCCATGCAGAAAGCAAGACCCTGAACCTCGGTTTTTAGGAGAGACATAGTCACAGGGCTTGCTGCGTCCGCAAGCGGAACTGCAGGAACTCAAAACACCTGTCCAGACTAACATCAGTCTTTTTTCTTTCATGCATAACGATATAAAGCTTCCCCCCCGAAATAAATCTGCCCTGAAGGCAAAGGACTCCAGCTTTTCTTAACCAGACTCTTGGAAAGGGTTCCTTCCCCATTTCAGAGGACAAGAGCCAACATAACCTTGTTATTGCAACCCTTGTGATAAGAATTTGCTGTTATTTCAAATTCCAGATACAACAAAATCATTTTTTTACCATCACACCCCGCAATAACATTCTCAAACTCACCTGATGTGTCTGCAGTGCTATGTGGGTACAGACCTCGCTAACAGCTATTGCAAGAGCAGGTACACGTGGCAGAATTTGTGTGTTTCCATGTAGCTGGAGTTTTTATCTGCTGCATGTTACCAGACCAGTGCTTAACACAATGACAGCTTAGAATCACAGTTTATAAACATAGTTGGGCATTTTATTAGCAGCAACACAGTTGTAAGCACTCCCACCGAAATACAAATGGGATTGCAAACTTCCATTTGCTTTGCATTTGCAGCACAACATGTAACTCTTCCCATTCTTCAGATGACCGTCATGTGTTCTCAATGCCTAATTTTGTTTGTTATTTGCCAGCAAGAGCGGCAGCATCTGCTCTTTGGTAGGCTCCACCGGGAGCAAAACAACTGGGAGCAACACAGCTCCCAAAGGCACCAGAACAGGCAGCTCTGGCAGCTCCCAGAGCTGTCACATTGCTAAATTACTTTATTCCCTGCTGCTTTCAGTCAGCATTTTTTATGCATGCATCTTAAGGCACAAACGGACACTTGTAACCTTGGTGGTCAAACCCTCCCATCTGCCGCACAGTCACTCTCTCCACTGACGGAGATTTACCAGCGGTCAAGAAAAGCGCACAACAGCACAGGCAGTTTCCTGCAGACAGCGGGGACATTATGGGCAAGTTTCCGTCTCTCCCATCCTGTCTGGGTCTTTTTTTCCCCCTTTTGGTGCTGTTGGTTGTCTGACTGCAGTTGTGCTTGGGAAATGAAAAACACAACTCTGCTGCAGGAAACTTTAAAGTGATTCAAATAATTTCCTTGTGTGTTTTTTGCAATTTTGGTATTTTTTATATGGCCACAAAGTAGGATATTCAACTTGATCTATGGAAACACTCTGTTCATCAGTCTTCTGCATTAATTCAGTGATTTAAGCATGAGCAGAGTTATAACCAAGTGGCACTAGGGAAAAACAGAGCAAGGTTTGGCCTCGCTGGTTTTTCATTACTGCCATCCTGCTGCTCACATATCGCAGCATACTCCATGGCTCACATATTGCAACATACTCCAACACCACCACCACAATCAGCAGTAGGGGGAAAAAAAAACCCCAGCCCTGAAAGCCTCTGCAGGCTTCAGAAATGGACTGACAATGGTTTACAGACAGACAGAAGACATGAAAACATATAAAACCCAGAGCAAAAAGCCACTCCGATCCGGAGCAGCACAGATCATCTGCACCAGGAGCCTGTCCCTCTCCCCAGGCAGCAAGCATTCACACACGCCAGCACACCATGCTGTCAGCAGTTGCACACTGCCGCCTCTCTCCAGAGCTGCTGGTGGAAGCAACAGACCACCAGTTTAATCAGCCTCTTCTTATAAGAGCCCCCATCTTGCCTTAAAGCAGCCTGAAGTGAAATACAATGTTTCCTGAAAAAAAAAATTAAATCACTCATTTTTTTATTGTAGCTATCATGCATGATCACCGCTTATACAAGAAACATGGCAGTACTCAGACCACTTCTAATTTCATTTTCCCATCACTTTTTCCCCCTACATTTTTATTTAACAACTCTATTTCAAAACTAGTAATTCCCAGAATTTCAGTCCCACTATCCGCAAAGCCTTGTCTTCACTTTAGGTAGATTTTTCTTAGCCTGAAGCAACATGTTCAAGTCAAATAGCTGAACAAGGCAGACACTTAACGGCTTCAAACTTAACCTGACAACTCCACCCTGTATATTTACTAGTATTTTTCGCTTGACTTAATTAGTGGGATTCAAATGAGACCTCAGCAGCAACGTGCCCAACACCACGAACCACAGCAGTGATGTTCCACACACTTCACCTGGAAACGCACCAAAACGTACTGTGGGCTTTCCAGAGCCTCGAGCTCACCAACACCGCAAGGTGCTGCCAGTTCCCCGGCATGTAAAGCAGCCTCTCCTGATGCTACTTCTCCACTAGGATTCCCTCAAAAATTGTGAAATAAATTAGGATATTCTTTACTTTGCCTCCTGTTTTTTGAGGCCATGCTTAGCACGTTTTCAAGAAACTATCTGAATCCACATGATTACAATTTTTGTTTGCCCTGTGAATGGTGAAATTCTTCCATAATTACAATCACTTAAATGTTGGGCTTTAGGAGAATACCAAGTAATATGGCACTGGCACCAAAAATCACAAAAACTGGCACAGCAAGATCTAGATGCCTCAAGACAGTATCAATACCACAGCACAGTCATTATGCTGAAGAAATATGTGACAATGTTGTCCTCACTATTGCCGCAGTGGTGAAGGAACTAAGAGATTATCTCATTTCTCTTTATAAACCTTTTGGGAAACCAGGGACAAAAATAGCAGTGTTATTTTTCCATCTCAGCTCCCCACGGAAGATGAGGTGAATCTAAAATTGAAACTATACAGAAGTTTACTGCCCGTCTTCTCTTTAAGTGAAAAATAAATTACTGGGTGTGCACAGGCAAAGAAAAGAAAGCAGATTTGCAAATGAGACCCTGTAATCACAGGACATCTGCTTAGATGGTGGTCTGGATGTTAGCAAATGGTCTCTTCATCAAGAAGGTCCAAGCAAAAGCAGATAAAGCTTCAGTTTAAGAACAGTAAAAGGTTCAGCCATTCCACAGAAAACCGTGGTTTTATTCTTGCCAAGGCAAACATCAGAAATAGTTATTTACTTTTACCATTTGCACCTCTTCACGGTCATTCCAGCTTCTTTAAGTATCTGCACATCTCTGTACAGACCATTACCACTGCACCCCAACAGCGGGGCCTCAAAATAGGTGACAAACTACTCTGTCCTGCAAAGAAAACTCAACAGAATAAACAGTTGAATCTAAAAGCGGTTTCCGAGAGACCGGCACCTGCCAAAACCAAAGACGGCAGGGAGCTTGTTGAAGGTGGCAGCATCCCGATACTGGTCGCGCGTGGGTCTAACTGGGGGAAGAGGTTAGCACTGGCACTCTCCACTCTTGCTGAGCTCCAGATGCTAATGGTGGTCCTCATGTCTCTGAAAGGCTTCACAGTCATTACCACATCTAAACCTAATTACAGGTCCATTTACCAACTCATTAACTAACTCATTAATTCTCACGCAGAATGTCTCAGAAGCATTTCTCCCTGGCCTTCAGCGAATGAAATGGCACTGGGACGCCAAGCATGCCAATGGCCAAGGACTCTCCCCAGGCGTGCTGGGGTGTTTCAACTTGCTGAGCAAGGCCGGTGTCTCCGGGCCGAGGTTACCTTTCCAGCCGGAGCTCGGAGCTCGTCCAGCCCCCCCACCAGCACACCCCACCTGTACTGCGGCTGAGCAGCATCGCCCAAAAGACCTCTTGACCACGAGATGTCTTACTGTGAAGGCACCATCGCACCCCCTCACCTCACCACACCAACGCCCTCCAGTCACCTAAGGCACCGGCCCACCTCGGCAACGGGAGGAGGCCACGCTTGCGGGGCAGGGCTCCTGCGGCCCGATGTCCCCCAGCGGCCCCGAGCGGGTCGGCGCGGCGCGGGGGCCGCAGGAGCCCGGTCACCCTCACCTCCGCCTCAGGGGGAGAGGGCACGCCGTGGCGCCGCGCCTGTCGCGACGCACCGGCGCTCCTGTCGCGGCACGGCGGGCGCTTTCCACCACACCCACACACCCCCCCAGCCCGCCCTACCTTCCTGCGGCGGCCACCCGGGGGCTGCAGGGGGCAGCAGCCGGGCGCGGCGCTCCCCCGCCGGCCGCTCCGCACGTAGGTGACCCGCCGCCTCCCCGCCGCCACCGCGCCGAGCTGCTGCTCCGTGCCGCGGGCCGGGGGGAGCGCCCGCCCCGCCGCCGGCGGCGCCCGGGGCTTCTCCTCCGGGCACCAGGATCGCCTCATGCCCAGCTGGAGGCAGAGGAAGAGCGCGGCCGAGAGCAGGCAGAGGCGAAAGGCCGGGCCCCGCCAGAGCGGTCGCTCCTTGGGCATGGCGGCGGGGGCTCGCCCTGCCCGCCGCTGCCGCCCCCCCGCCCCGCCGCAGGGCTCATGCCGCCGGCGGGCCGGGCCCCGCGGCCGCCGCCGAAAGTTGGGAGACCCCGCCCCGGGCGGGGCCGGCCGGGGAGGGGCCGGGGTGCCCCTGTCCCTGCCCCTGTCCCTGCCCCTGCCCCTGCCCCGGCCCCGGCCCCGGCCCCGGCCCGGCGGGGCTGCGGGGCGCCGAGGGTGTCTGTCTGCGGCCGGCCCGGGGGGCCTGGGTCAGCGCCCGGGCCGGAGCGTGTCACACAGTCACAGAATGGCAGGAGTTGGAAGGGACCTCAGGAGATCATCTCGTCCAACCCCCCTGCTTGAGCAGGCACACCTAGAGCAGGGGGCACAGGAACGCGTCCAGGCGGGTTTTGAATGTCTGTAGGGAAAGAGACTCCGCAACCTCCCTGCACAGCTCCAGTGCCCTGCCACCCTCACAGGAAAGAAGTTTTTCCTCATGTTCTGTTGGAACTTCCTGTGTACCAGCTTGCGACCATTGCCCCTTGTCCTGTCATTGGGCACCTCTGAAAAGAGTCAGTCCCATCCTCTTGACACCCACCCTTCAGATATTTATAAGTATTGGTGAAATCCCCCTTCAGTCTTCTCTTCTCCAGGTTGAACAAATCCAGGTCTCTCAGCCTTTCTTCATAAGAGAGATGCTCCAGTACGCTGATCATCTTGGTAGCTTTCTTCTGGACTCTCTCCAGTAGTTCCCTGTCTTTCTCAAACTGTGGAGCCCAGAACTGGACACAGTACTGCAGACGTGGCCTCACTAGGGGGAAGTAGAGGGGGAGGATAACCTCTCTTGACCTGCTGGCCACACTCCTTTTAATGCATCCCAGGATACCATTGGCCTTCTTGGCCACAAAGGCACATTGCTGGCTCAGGGTCAGCTTGCTGTCCCCCAGCACTCCCAGGTCCTTCTCCACAGAGCCACTTTCCAGTAGTTCAGCCCCCAGCCTGTACTGGTGCATGGGGTTGTTCCTCCCCAGGTGCGCGACCTTGTACTTGCAAGTGTCCTGGCTGTGTAGTGTCCCACGTGTGCCTGCCACTTGTGTGCCCACCCAGCCCCACACTGAGTGGGAAAAGTGAGAGTGTGGAAGCAAATTAGCTTGGCAATATACATGTTTTAGTTGACATTATGAACTGTAATGTCACAAGGTAGAGGAATCTTACCAGAGACTTGGGAGTTGTTCATGCTTAAGTAAAACATATTAAAGGACAGCCTAGCCCACCCGTGGAAATAAGGACTTTGCTTCCTGAAAGTTTAGAGCTGTCCATGAAGGATAAAGGATACCCCTGGACAGCCAAGATAACACCAGCATCCCAGCCCCTCTGAAGCAACTCTAGCAAGGCTGACCCCAGGGGCATCTAGATCAATAGGCGAGCCGCAAGAATGCTGCAAAAATAGAGGTGCTTTGCAAAGTTTTACTATGATTAATTATTAGTAGTGTGGGTCTTAGTGATTAGTCAAATTGTATTAGACATGAACGTTTGAAAGGTATGAGAACCCTGTGTAAAATCACAGTTGGGGGGCCCTGATTTGGCTGGGACGCCTCATGCACATGAATAACTCTTCTAAGTCTATACATTGCATCCTAGCCTCTCTCCTCGGTCCGCACGGGCCAGCTGTGAATTTTCATGACACATCTTGGCTTCACCCATGAAGGAAAGGCTCTGGGAGAGCTGAGCAGGGCCAAGAGGCAGCGCAGGGCACAGGCATCCCACTCACCACTGCGGGAGCACATGGGGCCTTTTGTCTCACAATGGGGACATGCTACACAGAAATATAAAGTGCACAGGCCAGCTTTGGTCTTAAGTCATAACACTAAACCATTGCTGAGTGATGAGCAGGTAGGTGGTCGTGGTTGGTGGGATTTTTCTGAAGCAGGAACTGCAGGTGGGGAGATGTGTCGGTGGCTGGAGGCAAGCTCTGCGGGAATGGGGAGGAAAGCAATAGCAGCCAGTTTGCAGCACATGCAGCTCAATGAGTAATAAATATGTTCCCAGGTGAGATGTGCAGGACACGGATGCACAGCTACTCCCAGTTTCTTTGCTGACTAGGGGAGAGAGGTTGTGTAGTACGGTGCATGTACACGCAGTACGGTGCTTCCAGAGCCTCTGCTTTTCTGCTGGCAAGGGAGAGGCTTTCTGCACTGAGCCGCTTCTTCCTCCTTCCTGCTGTCCCCTCCCCAGCAGCAGCCTGCTCCGCTCCTCTCTGACCTCTCCTGTCTGTTCACAGCCTGGGGCAGAGCCGGAGCTGGCTGCTGCTGGGAGAAGCAGGTCACAGAGGAACACTGTGAGAAGCAGAGCCTGCCAGCAGCTGAGCAACCAGGCCCGCTGGCAGCAGAAGAGAGGAGCTGCACGCAGGAAGATAAGGGAGGAAGCAGTGATCTGTCTGCAGAATTGGGATTTTGAGCGTAGCTCCAAGCACAGATGCACTGGCAGGCCAGGTGCATGCTCCCTGCCATTTAAACATTGCTGTCCTCTTTTTTTAGGTAAACTGTTCTTCTAAATTAGGTTAAAGTAATTTCATTGTTGTTTTAAACCACCCTAAATGCAGGCTTCTCATGGAAGGGGGTAAGTGGCAGTCCTGCCTGCCATTCCTGTAGCAGCAGGGGAGCTCCTTTGTTCTAAGCTAAGCCAAACCAAGGCAATGACCCAGATGAAAACTAACTCAAGAAAATTCTGTCTGGAGCAGTTTCCTAACAGACCTGGACACCCTTTTCAGAACCACCCTGTCTTTTGGTCAGCCTACAGCCAAGGCAGGACAGCCTCTGCATGGTTTATGTCTCCGGTGAAGTACAGTTGTGCACTTCTGTCCCTGCCCCTGCTCAAGGGTCCCTGTCCCTCCTTGGGCAGGCTCTGGTGCTTGCCACAGGGAAGCAAGTTGGCTCTGGCAGCTGACCTGTCAACCACATGCTTTTCCTCTGTTTCCACCCTACTTAGATGGCTCATGGGCAGATCAGACAAGCCCTGGTGCTAGTGCAAGGGAAGAACACATTTATGAGGGCAGAGGGAGACCGTGACTGCAACAACCACAACTAACATCAGCTTAAGAGACGGGCACCTGGCTCCATCTGTGGGCATCACCTGGAGTCCATCAGCACGGTGTCACTTGGGCAGGCACGGGGCTGCATGTGCATCACTTTGCTCCTCCATGTGAAATGGCGTTGTTCATCTGGAGGACAGAAATAACGCCACTGCTCAGGGAAGAGAGGTTTAGACATACATCAAGTACACTAGATACAGGGATAAATGTGACAAGACACAAGACTTGCAATACCGCTAGCCAAAATCATTATATCATAAAATTCTTAGCACCAAAGTTGTTTTAAACTCTCAGCATCTGGTCAACAAATAATGGCCTGTGGAGGTCCTATTAAAATAAAAGTTTGTGTTGGTATGGTTATGGAGAAAATCTTAAAGGCAGGAGCATAAAGAGTAAGACTCAAAAAGTATAAAGCGCCCAAATACATTTTAAAACTCTCTCTTGAAGTTTAATACTTGAGAAATCAAAGCTTTTCTAAAAGCTCGGACAGTGCATATTCAAATAAAAAAAAAAAAGTCTAACTGAGCAGAATAAAAACCACAACCTCTTTCTTGGTTTTAGCATCGCAGGTTCATTTGTTATTCTTCTCTCATTATATAGCTTCAGCAGAAAGCTCAAATACTTGAATCCAGCCATTCTTCGTGTCATTGCTGAGCTGTAACTGTAAGTGCTGACCTTGTATGAGACATTCCCTTTCGTAGAAAGCCAATCAGCCCCAATTTGCGAGCATGCTAAGAGTGATCCTAATAAAGAAGAGTTCATGAATTTAACTCAATGTTTTCATTTTGCTTTTATATTTTAACAAATGATTGACTTTCTCATGCTTCTTCCCCATCTCTTTTGAATGTAAGTCTGCTTGTTTAAAACACAACAGAGGGTTTCTAAATCTAAAGAAAAAGGGAACAGCGGTAGAGAAGGATCTCAGAAAATCTCAGGAACAATGAGAAATCTTATCCGGATTAGCATGAAAATCAATTGGAATTAAGATAGTACCTTAAACATTTTGTCCTGCTTTCAGCTGGGATAGAGTTAATTTTCTTCCTAGTAGCTGGCATAGTGCTGTTTTGGATTTAGGATGAGAATAATGTTGAGAACACACTGATGTTTTAGTTGTTGCCAAGTAGTGCTTATACTAAGTCAAGGACTTTTCAGCTTCTCATGCCTTTCCAGTGAGAAGCTGGGAGGGGACACAGCCAGGACAGCTGACCCAAACTGGGTCACTCATACCATATGATGGCATGATCGGTATATTAACTGGGGGGAGTTGGCTGTGGGGCAGTGATTGCTGCTCAGGGACAGGCTGGGTGTTGGTTGGGGGGTGGTTGCATCATTTGTTTTTGCTGGGATTTGTTTCTCTCTCTTTTTTGTTGTTTTCCTTTTTACTACCCTTGTTGTTGTTGTTGTTAATGTATTTTATATAAATTATTAAACTGTTCTTATCTCAACTGAGTTTCCTTACTTTCACACTTCCAATTCTCTCCCCCATCCCACCGGGATAAGGGAGGGTGAGCAAGCACCTGTGTGGTGCTTAGTTGCTGGCTGGGTTAAACTATGACACATTCTCACGTCTCCAGCATCTTCTCCATTTAAACAAGTGAATTATAAACTAATTTCTTCCCCCAGGAATTTGCTGCAAAGACACTGGTATGTGAGCAATGCCTGTTAATAAGAAAAGCAAATCAAAATTGCAGTGTAATGCATGCAGCTCCAGTTTAACTCGAGGATGGACCTTTTTGAGGAGATTGCTGGAAAAAACAGCTTCTGCAAAGTTTCACAGCTTCTGCTAAACATGCTCGCTCTTTGAATCAGGTAGCAAATAACCTCCCCTCCCTGTTCTCCTCAAACCAGTTAATTAGACAGTGTTAGAGGAAAATATATCTTGTTGGATCCAATCGAGCACAAAGTACTGCCATGTAACGCAAGAGTAACCGAAACAGCAACTCTGAGCATCCAAATTCTACTGACAGCTGCGAACTTTATGCCCCAATAACCAAAATCAGGCATTGGTCCTACTGTATCTACTTTTTGTGTAGGTGCCACAGATTTCTACATTTCCCTTCATTTTTCCAGGAAAGGTCTTTAAAAATGTAAATTCCTCCTGCATTTACAGATTTGTCTATGGTGAGAGCACAGTGCTAAACCTCTGGAAGAAAAAAGTTTAACATCCATCGAAGTTCATCGCTTTGGTGCTGTCTGCTGCCTGTAAATTACATCCTGCCTGGGATGTTGTTGGTAGCAAAATCTCTCTTTTGAAACAGCTCTTTAATGCTGATCTCTCTTATGGCCATTTTCAGTTCAAACATCTTGCCTACCACCATCCAACTTCTGCCTGCACCCACTGTCAAGGCTTCTGTTTATCTTCTGGTTAGTCAAAATGTCTGCCCAGATCTCCGTGCAAAATTAAACTGCAGGCAGGAAAAATGCCACTGGGAATTCCCTGGATTCTCCAAGGGCTATTAATGGAAGCCAAAGATTCCTCCTATAAAATGAGTAAATGAATAAAAATGCTGTTTTCACCTCTGCTTAACAACCCCACTGGATTTGGTATAAGCCACTTGAGAAGGAAGACTTTTTTCCCCTCTTCTCCCTCCTATGCTCCTGGCTAATGCTTTAATAGCCGGAGTGACGTTGGTCCGTGCACATCAAAACAAAGAGGTTTTGTGTAGAAGCTTCCACAAGGTCATTTGAGAAGTGGCTCCATAAAGAGAAGCATGGTGTGTCATTCCCCACAAAAGGTGCGTGTGCCGCTGATCCTGAGCCTACGGGAGTCAGAGCTTTGGTCCAGGTCTGTTTTATTGCCTTGCACATTTACGGGCCAAGGTTCTGCCATAGCCCTGAGGAATGTGGGTTGAAATGTTTATAGCTCCCAGGGTGACTTCTCAGTGACGGCTTCAGTGCAAGCCCGGTCTCACCTCAGTTCCCTAAAACTGCAGCTGGAAATCCTGGAAGTAATTCTCTACGCAACAAGTGACAGGCCTCCCTGGAGCCTGCACGCAGCCAGCAGCTCCGCGAGGGAGGCACAGCCCTTACTCCTTCCCATGCCTTAAATCCCACTGAAAACTCAGAGAAAGAATCTCTTTCTGTTATCTCTTAGATGTTAGCTACGGAGAAGTAAATTGGTTGCATTGGTCTATTACTCACTTGCCGCTGCTGAGAAATATGTGTCTGAACAGCTGTCAAGGCTAAAAGCTCAGCTGTGTGGATCATTAAAACTACTTCTCCACTCGCCATTGGTAGGTTTGAAGATAACAGCTAAAAAAAGTGTTCAGGCAGTCTCCCATTAGCGCTCCTCAAGCTCGTGGGCAATTTAGGCAGCTTAACACAAGATCAATCTTGCTGTTTGGCAGCTCAATGTGAGGCATGGGCAGAAGCTCTCTTTTCCCTCCAGCTACAGAGAGATTCCAGCACCACAGCCTAGCCATGTGCTCTGTATTTGATGAAAGAGATAGTCGATAATTAATGTCCTGAAGAGGGGATTATAGATCAAGATTTACCTCTGAGTCATGCTCTTGTGCATTTGCACCCGTACATACCTGTACCTGTGCGCACACATTCACTGCAGGAATGAGAAGAGGGATGAGACGGCCCTTTAGCAGAAGACGCTCTGCAGCTCTCTGCTATCTTTGGGCCTTGCCTTTATTTATTTAACCCTAATCTTTGTGGTATCTACAAATGCAATTATTGCCTCTAGCAACAGTGGTTTTATGGTCTGCCTTTTACAAAGTTGTCTAATCGTTCTGAACAAGTAAAGTTCTGCCTCCTTGTTTAAAGTAAGGGCTGGCTATTTTATTGAACAGATGCTGGTATAAAAACTGAAAACATGGATCAGAAGTTTTTTAAAAGAGATGTTCCAGTTTACGGGAATTAAGCAGTGATAGCTTATATGCAGCTCAGGTACTATTGCACAAAAATTTTTGCAATAATAGTTTGTTGTCTGTATTTCCCCTGTACCTATATTGTAGTCCCAGACAGATGTCCAGCTTTGCTTAAAAATTACCCTGAGTTTTTATTACAAAATCCTATTTTCTGTATGTTTTAAAGATTACCGTGCTGTTACTCTGGACTCAGCTTTCTCCCTTTTTTTTGGATGCAATCAATTTTACTGGCATTTTTATACTTCTAAGCTTGAAGATTAATATCTTTCATTAAAAAATGTAATTTGGCAAAGGGATTAATCTATAATGCTCAGAATGCTATGAAACACCACAGCTGGAGTAGTAATGATGGCTTTAAGAAGTTACATAAGCCTTTTTATTACATGTTTTTAATGGGTTTACATAGTACAGTACAAATGCCAAAGTATTTTTACAGGGGATGGCAACAGCACTGGAGTCATCAAGCAGATGTCACAATTGGATCACTGAGAGAGACTTTCATCTGCAAGTGCTCAGGGGAAAAGGTCTCTCCAAAGGGAGAAGAGATGCAAGCCAGAATGCCAGAGCTGCTAGGGAGAAGAACAGCAGCAACATGTTCCAGATAGCAGTTTCACAACCAAAATAAGACCCAGAATTAATGCGCTGTGCACTTTTTCTACAGTCTGTCTTGCAATGTTGTTTGATGTACTGGCATGTGTCTGTACAGTTTGTGCCTCATTAAAGGCAATAGGATAAAATAGAAGCTGGGAGTGTCTGGCAGCATCCTTGACGGACCTGATGGGTGAAAAGTAGCTTTCATAGGATAGGAGGTGTGCAAAAATGTCCTGGACCAGTATGCAAGCCAATTTAATAATATGCATCCACTTTTAGTAAAGGTCTCACCCACATGTCTGTAAAACATCCCATTTTTGCAGGACACGGAATTCAGGATCACTGTCTTTACCTGTAACAAAGAGGTTGCTTTCCTGAACCAGTATGACGCGGTCAGCCAATCCTCTCCTCCAGCTGGTTGCATTTTAAATGTATTAAACAAAATCCTAAAGAGGAGGAAAGAAATGGCTTTGCCCAAAGCAAAAAACATTCCACAGCTCCCCTGCAGCTGAGCAGCCTGGCCAGGACCAGACGGTGAGGATAAAACTCAGTGCTCTTTCCGCAGTCTCCTTTCAAGGCAATTTGCCCTCAGTGCCATGTTGAGCAGCATCAGTGACATAGAGATATTCATATCGATGCGAAGTGGAATAACCTCCTTAGCTGAGAGTTTGTATATAGGTTAGGCGTTACCACAGGGATCATCATTTTGGCACGTGTCTTCCCACAGCATGCCTGCCTCCATCCTCAGCTGTGGACGTGGAAAGCAGAGGCAAGCCAGATGCTTCAAAGATGCACTGGGAAGGATGAAGGGGGTGGGTGAAGATGCAGGCATCTCTCCAGGCATCACTCCAGGTGATGAACGCTCGGCCAGGCTAATGCATGTGGCTGTGCTCCAGTTCCTGTCTCGCTTACAGGCTCCTGGTTAGGGGGAGATCCCTTTGCCAGAATGCATTGAATTTCTTCAGGAACAAGGTCATTTCTCTGTACTCTGTCAGGAGGTAAAGTACATGCTTCCCAAAGCATAAAGGATCTTTTCAGAGCCTGCGTGATGCCTGCTGCTGTCCTGGTGGCAAGGCTGGCAAAGCCAGTGGCTACAAAGAAAAGCCTGCCCTGCTGTCTCTCCGCAGTCTGGGCAGTGTAGCGGGGATGGCATAGAGCAGGGAGGACTGTCTCAGAGGCCACTTACCTCCCACACACAACAAAGGAGAAGCAACTGCTCTGAGTCATAGCTGGGTCAATGCCTGAAGCCAGGCGAGTGGAGGAACTGCTGCAGCCCAGGGCACCGGCACAGGCAGGGAGAGGCTCCAGCCCTCGGACCTGCAGAGCAGCAGCTGGAAGAGGCAAATTTTCCCACTTCTCTCTCCTCCCTCAGGCTTAATGCGAAGGAAAGATGATCACTGATGTACAGCGACGGGAGCCTTTAGGAATTAAGGGTATTTTGCTCAATCTTTGTGCTGAAGACAAACACTGTGAAGACAAGCAGCAGCAAGATTGCTCTCAGCAACCCAGACAAGAACATTTTAGTGCATAATTATGGATGAGATGTAAAAGGACAAAAAGAGGGAAAACATCTGTTCGCATAGAGTTTATCGCTGTTCACTTAAGAGGTCCATTAAATGCCAGAAAAAGCTATTTATCCTTCTGTTTCAGGCAGTTATCCTGCTGCAGATCTCTGTGGCAATTCACCCTGTGATTATTCCTGGGGTGCTGACACTGTGCAGATACCCTCACTGCATGGGAAAAAAGGCACGGACCTTGCCCACCCAGGCTTACTGAGGGATTTTCAGAAGCAGAGTAGCCAGCACTTCTCAAGGTCTTTAACTTGCAGTTTACCTCTTTGGAGAAGCAGGCTGTTTCTTGGAGTCTTTGCCTGGACTTCAGGTGCCTTAGCCCCTTTCTTTCAAAAATGGAAAGGAGCTTTTTTGTTCAAAGCACACGTAAAAGTGGGTTTGCTCTTGTAGCCACTGTCTCAGCGATATGGGATGTGGGAATCCCAAGTCCAGTTCCTTGAATGCTCCAAGGAGACCAGCTGTCCCACGGACCAGGACACCACTCAGCTCACCAGGCTGCAAGGCATGCGGAGGCTTCACCTCCTTGACACCCAACCCTGCACTAGTTTGTAGAGGAGGAAAGCAAGCACGAGGCTCCCTCCATGACTCTAGTGCATTCCCTGAGGGAAAGGTTGTTTTCCAGACCTTCACTTTAGCCAAAATGCCGACTGGAGGTGCACATGCAGGTGCTTCAGAAACCCCGACAACTGGCTTAGTTGCTTGATCCTCTGGTGAGACAGAAAATAAAGAAGCCTCCCCTCCTCTTGTTGGTAAGGAAAGGCTAATTTAAGGCTTGGATATCAGCTGGTCAACTGAGCCTTTGCAGAATTTGAATAAAAAGGTAGGAGGTGTTAGTGACAGGACCACAGCACATGATGTACATGATGCACATGGTACATGCCTCTTACAATGTGAGAAATATATTGCCCCCGTGGTAAGTAATGGGCATGAATAGGAATGGAGGAAAGCAATGTGGGACAATGCTCTCCTGGTGCTGACTGCTGCCAGTGGTGTGAGGCAGTCTCAAAGGAGGAATAAAAAAGGAAAAACTTTCCCTTTAAGCTTCTTTTACATTTGGAAAAATTATTTCTATGAAGTTGTTCACTTTCATTAAAGTTTCTGCTTTCTTTTCTCCCTAGCCCCTCTCTTCCTTCATAAGGCTGACTTTTGACTCATGTCTGCTTCTCCTTCTCCAAAAGATGTAACTTTGACTTCTTCAATGAGAAAAAAAGACATGTGGGGGGAAATTCCAAAAAATAAACAGACCATTTTGTATCAGCCTTAGACCAGCGATAGTTTCTAACGCCTGTGCACCCAGACTGGTGTGTGGGCTCACCAGGAGCCAGGCCAGGCAGCAGGCACATGGACCAGGCTGCAGCCCTGCAGGGACAACTCCCCCCGCCATGGATGTCTAGCCCAGGCACAGCTCAAGGGGCTGGGGGACCCTAAGTCCCCGGAACATGAGGAACCAAGGACACTTAGCTACCCAAGACAGTGGTTTCCCCTCCATCCAGCCGTTTGGTGGGGGAAAAGCTCTGGGACATGCTGCTATAGCATATATAACCTTTGGCTAGGATTATAATCCCTTAGTTTTATTAACAACAGCTTCTGATATGCTGCTACCTTCACATTTCTGTTTCCTCAATGTACTTTTATTAAGCTCTCCCCATGACATTTTACGGCCCTAACTGATTCACGTTTTTTTCTTAATCCCTGTTGCAGCACCCAAATCCTCCAAGCCCTATAGGTATGTGGGAGCCCGACAGGCACCCACATTTCCACTGAGTTCAGCATCACTGCATTTGCTCTATGAGATGTAGTGTGTGGGTTCCTTTCAGCAACTGCTTTATCCAACATCTCCCTCTGGTGGAAGAATATGGAATAAAGCAGCATAAAAATAAAGCATCGTACAGCATACACAATTATTTGATAGCTACGAAAACAATACAAATCTCGGTCCCAGCCATGATGTTCTCCCTAATTACTACATTTATTCCTAATGAATTTTAATCTATCACACTGACGTTTATCTCAAATAGTATTCGACTGGAAAAGAATTGCAATGAATTATGAATGCCAATTTTCCTGTATTTTTCAGAAATTCGGCAAATTTGTTTTAAATATAGGCAAAAGCCTATAGCAAGACAATATGTCTTTGTGGCACTGTTTCTGCAGAGAAAAGCAACAAAATTCCCTGTTGCCGAAAACTATTATTTTGTGCTCAAGCTCTAAAAACCATCATACAGCCCATGTGCTGTCTGCAGTTGCAAGGATTGATAGAAATGTCTCAAAATATAATTGTTCCCTTTCTATGCCATAATTATGCCTTTGAAGTTCCCTGTGAGTGTGACAGATCGGTTGCCATCTGCCAGGAGTGCCTATACAATGTAGATCAGAAGGTGCAGGTAATGAGGAAATACCCAAGTATGGTCCACTTAACTTTTGTCTGGACACACATGGGCTTAAAGAACAGCACAAAGATAAAATGCTTTGCACAGGTGACAGCTATGTCTTTCTTTAAGGGCTGCTTTCATCAGCACGGAAAGCCATGGATATTTAATGAACTTCCAGTTAACCCTCTCCCTCTTGTGAATGTTTCCCTGATACTTACTCTGCATTTCCAGATGAAGACTATGGAGCCAACGCAACAGCACAGTCAGCTTTAGAATCAAAATGGAGTTTTGCAAACTCCTCTGCTGCAAGCTCAGCTTCAGCTGGAGCTGGAGAGTTAACACAGGCCACATCTTTGCTGCCTAAAAGCCAAGTGGTCAGTGTCAGGAAGAGGGCTTGCAGGCATCGAAACGTTGTGACTCCCCTTTATGGGTCGGTGTATAGTTGGCACAGGGCAGCATCACTATGTATCTATGGATATATTTTAGAATATTTAAATTTTCCATGCTTAGAGAGAAGAATGAGGGAGGGATGTGCAATTACTCACAAAATATTTGGACATATTCTTGGCGATTGAAAGTTTCTGGAACAAAAAGCTGAGGCTCCTGAGTAGGATGCTTAGCCCTTGTATGGCCTGACCTTAGTGGGGAAGACAGACTCTGGGAGAAAGAGTAAGACTTAAAAAGGAATTTCAAGCTAGAGACTGGGTGGGAAGCAAGCAGGCAGGGAGGAGCAGGTGTTCATGATGGCATCTCCTTAAAGGTGCCATTCTGATATCATTATAACTACAAGTGAGCAGGAAATGGCAAGGCACAATCCAGACAAATAAAGCCCGTTTCAACAGGGCACAGGAGCTGGAGCAATCAGGCTAAATGTGTGCTTGTTTCTATTTGCTATAAGTCTAAAAATAAGACATGGGACTAAAATGCTTGATTTTTACATAAGGGTATTGAAATATCAGAGACATTCCAGAAGAAAGATCATTACTGGTTCATTATAATAGCATGGTTAAAATTACATGGGAAAGAACCGAATTAGTTCCCATCCAAATGAGGAAATGGGAAAGGACATGAACTCTGTCAAATTAAAAACAGGAGCAGCAAGGCAGACTAAAAAAGATTCTGAGGAAATAACTTGTTAAAGACAAAAAGCTTCCTCTACCCCAGCTGGAGCAAGGAGCCTGCTGGAGGCTCTGCAGGTGACGGGGGTATGCAGGCAGCAGGCAATCAGGGTGGCAAAGGAGTTTCAGAGAAAACAAGCCCTAGCACAACAGCTAAAGAGATTACTTGTGTCTGCATTTGGTCCAGAAAAGCTTAGTGGAATTCCCACGGCAGAGCCATTTGTTAAGGGGATAATGCAGAGAAGCTGCGTCAGATTGAAGGGCCATTAGATGAGATTTTAGAACAAATAGATACAAGGGATAGTAACAAATTTATGAGAAGCAGATGTTACTCACTTGTGGGTTTTTAAGGAGCGCTAATGGGAAATTGTTGCACTATTAGGGCTGGTGTATAACCTTTTACTTAAAACAGCCAAAGAAAAAAAGAGGATGGCACGTGACACTTTGCTTTTAAGTGCTGTGAGGGATCTAGAGAAATGCAAACCACTAAATCTGACACCCGTAGCAGGCAAACAGTAAAAGCCATAGTAATGGAATAGTTGCAAGAACAGATATGGCCAAAGAGGGAAGAATCCCCAGAGCTTTGCAATGAGGAACTATGAAGCTGTGCTTCACCACCCTCTTATGGCTTCAGAAGAAACAGTGAGGCTGCAGGCTAGAGTGATCCACTCAGCATGATCTGCTCAGCTTCTGGAAAGCCTTTAGTAACGTCTATTACCAAGGGCTCATAAAGAAGCTAATCTGGCATGGGAGGACCCTCTCATGAGTCATCAGCTGCATGTAGGATAGAGACACAAGGTAACAATAAATCATCTGTTTTTCACAGTGGAGAGAAGTCACCAATGACATCTTAGAGGGGTCCGTGGTAGGGCCAGTGCTAATCCACATACCCATCAGTTAGGCAGTAAATTGTGAAGTGGCTTGGTCTGCTGGTGGTACCAGGTTATTCAAGGGGGTAAAATGCAAACTGCCTGCAAGGAGCTGCAAAAACCATCTCATGAGCCTGGGCAAAGTAATGGCATGTGAAATTCAGTGTGGATAACAGCAGAGGAAAAACACATGGCTGAGTTGGGAGGAAGACCCCTCACCACCCAGCCTCAGCAATGGCCTCTGAACGGGCTAGTACCATTCAGACAGGTATCTTGGAATTAGGTAGTTCTATTCAGATGTTGGTTAAAAGTTTGTTAGTGACTGTAAAGCAATTTAATACAAGAAATTATTAGGAAGGGTCGAGAGGTGTAATCAATTAAATACAAGATTCATCCCCTGTCATAAGCACTCTGTGCCGTTCTGGTCCCTCCATCTCGAAAAAGGTATGTTAAACCCAGAAAAGGCATAAAGAACAACAAGGAAGACCAAAGATATGGGATGACTTGATGTGGGTAGCAGCTACATACACCAAGATTCTTCGAGGTGGGAAAGAAGAGTCCAAGAAGGAGTATGGTGCAGCTTTATAAATTCAAGAGGGTCATGGAGAATAACTAGTCACCACTTCTCATAAGATCCAAGAAGGGGACATCAAATGATGTTTCCAGGTTGAAGACAAAGATGAAAGCCAGGACCTCTGCTCCTGGACAAAGAAGTGTCTCCCTTTACAGACCTGTTGTCACAAGATGTTGGGGACTACAAAAACACCATACATGGTTTCAGAAGCAAGTTGACAAATGTGTGGAAGATAAGTCATCTGGGGGCCATGAAATACTAAGCTGCCCCTCAGCTGAGGAAGCCTCTGGGCCAGGAATGGCTTAGAAATGGCCCTCTCCACTGCTGGCAGTGGCCAGAGCTAGGACACCAGACTGATGGGCCTTGCAACTGAACCTAGTTTGACATTTTTATCAACCAGAAAACTTTTAGAAGTAAATTAGAAGAAACCCCACCACCCTGCACAGCAGAAGTGCACAACCAGAGCTCTGGTTTCTCATGGGGCTATGAATAACCCATTAGCATTAGCAGCGTTTCTTGCTGCAGGGTAAACTATACTGATTGTTACTTTTTGAGCTTAAAATCCATATTAAGAAAAAATAACCCATTCTCATGTTCTTTTTCCATGTATTTTTATGTTCTGTGTTAGCTGAGGGCAAAGCTGCAGTTTGACAAGCCCTACGCCAACACTGCTGCCAAAAGCAGCAGCTCTGTATCACCGGAAAGGACAAATGATTGGGGGGGAATGCAGAATTAGCCTTCAGAGCTGAGGAGAAGGGGGCAAGGCTGCTGAAGGCAGGGCTGAGTTGGGCTGATCCTAGGTATTTATTGGCCTACAATTTAATTTGGTGATGCTTCTTCTGACAGCTGTCCCTTGTGAAGGATAACTGTCCTCATCCCCCCCTGAGAACAGCAGGAGTTGGCAGATGTGTCTGAATGTGGCCTTTCTTGGTCCTATCAGGCCATCCCAAATTAAAGAAAACCCCTTGTTTATGAAAGAAAATACTACAGAAATGATCTTTGCTCCATTATTAGAACTTTATTTATCAGTTCATTTTAATCATGAATTCTTGAAGGGTTTTGATTTGTTTTGTAACTGTAAGGACAAAAAACCGAGACAAAAGTGGATGCTAATGTTCTTTAATGAGCCACTTAAGATCTAATGAGCAGTTTAATCACTAAGAGTCAGACCTGTACTTTGATAGTAAGCTCCAGTTTTGGGGAGTGACTATCCTCAGCTACATCAAAGGGCTTGACTTGCTGAGGGGAGTGTAAAGCCCAGCTCAGTCTCTGCCATGGAGTGAGGGTCTGGGCTGTGGTGGCTCAGCTTCCTTATGGCAGAGGAGCTCACTCATGTCCAGCTACAGAGAAATTTGTCTTCAGAGTGTTTATCTAGTCTCAAATGGCTCTTCTCCCTTTTATGAAACTGAAGCTGGTGTTAAGATCCTTGTTGGTTTGCCACTGTATCAGCTGTTGCAAGGAGAGAAGCCAGTGCTGATGCAAAGTAGAAGAGCGATGCTTGCACTCTCAAGCTCACCCTGAAAAATACTCTTCTGGAGAACATGGGCCATGTCAGTGCTGCTATTGAGGGGAAAAAATTATCTGTGTCTGAGAGCAAAATCTGGGGGCTCAGAGAAAAAAAAAAAAGAGATTTGCAAGCAAGTGTGAGAAAAGATGCATAAAACTGTAGCTCATATAGGGTAACCTCCTCTTGCAGAAGCTTTGTGTTAAGTTCCCTGAGGTGTAATACGAGAAATGCAGTGATCAGTATCACAGGCCTGCTCTTAAAATCACACTTGCCTGGTCACTGTGCATGACAGTGACCTGACATCACTTTCTGTAAGAGCTGACCTGGAACACTGTAATGCAGCACTGTGTGGGGTTTTATTTTCCTTGTAAATTGTATGGAAAATGGTGAAGTTTGTTAGCAAGATGTCAGGAGCAAGGGCAATCCTAGATTAGATTTGGTATAGGAGGAGAGAACTAGTTTTTACTGAATCTGAACCTAGTGCATGCAATACCTTTTAGACGCAGATGAAGAAATGCTAAATTGATGTTATTTATATTATACTGCAGCAAGCTGATCCCTGTCATGTGAAGAATATTTACATATCTTGCATTCTCCTTAACATGAGGCTAGGAGAAATGCCCAGCGCAGAAACAATGCCAGATGGAGAAGAAGGACAGCTGGACTAATACTTGGATCAACACATCATGCCTTTCCAGGATGGTTCCCTCTAACCAGTAATGGAATAAAAGTCCAAAGCTGCTACTAGGAGGTGCAACACTAGCCTGTTGTAAATGGAAAAGGAGCCTCTGGGCTTCAAAGCTTGGCCCTAGATGAAGAGCCTTGCAGGGAAGCAATGCACTCTCCCACCAAGTGAGCAGCCTCTTTGGCTGTGCCCCTGTGCACTGAAAAGCCACCTGCCCCGTGCCCATAGTTGTGGACCACCAGGAGCTTAAGTCCTCCTTGGTTCAAGACCTCTCTCTGCAATCTCACAGACTGCCTGGATGGCCTCAGGCCCACCTTCACCTTGATATCCTGAGCTCCCCACAGTGAGGGCTCAAGGGAGCAGCATCTGTCAAAGATGTCTTTGGTAGTGCCAGGGTCAGGGGCGAGACTCCAGCTCTCCTTTTCCCTGGTTCCCCCTAGGGTTACCCTGTGTATCCCCGGATAGATGTAAGTTAAGCCATCCCCATCCCGGATGAAGTTTTTCACCCAAGGAGCATGAACCTTGAGTACTTGTCCCCTGATGGGGAAGAGCTTCTTGTCCCCGACCAGCCGGTGGGCTCCAATGCCCGCGCAGTTGACAACGATGTTATATTCACTGTGCAGCTCCCACAAGTCTGCAACTTTTCTGGTGTACATCTGGACGCCAGTTGCTTTCAACCTGCAGAAAGACTCCAGAAGTGAGGCAGAAAAGAAACCCTTGAACCCTCATGTAATTATTATGCACATTAAGTAATTGAGATAGATGGCCTTTGACATACCGATCGAAACCATAGATGGGACCAAAAATAAGCAAAGAACATGCCATGGCGTTTCTGTTGCGATTTGTCTGATTAGGTCTGATCAAAGCTATTTTTTAGCTTGTTTGGGCTGGAAAAGATAGAGCAAGTTGATCAATATTAGAGAAGGGTCTGGCATAAGACCCTAGGCCATAAGACCCTAGTCACGTCCTCATGGTCTCACTGATTCATTTCTATAACAGTACCAAGCTTTGACAGCTCAAGCAAGCTGGAAAATGTCATTTATTTGCAACTTACTTCTGCTAGTGACAGCACTATCGTACTACGTCCCTTTTAATGTGCCTATTAAACACCATCACATTGATTCCCAACTCACCTCCTTGATACCAGGAGCCACTTAGACATCTAGTGCCATATGTGAACACCTGGGGTACCCAAGATGTCCCTGCAGGCTGGGCAGAGGTGGCATGGGAACCCCAGGAGACCCATACCCTTCTAAAGCAGCAGCCAAGGGTCACCCAGGACAGCTCAGAGCTCTATACATCCGTCTGCTCTTCAGCAAAATTCACCCCTTCTTGAGGTTCATCTTTGTGTTCAGTTTCAAGCCAAATTTCACCCCGAACATGCCTGAAGCTTTAAGACCTTCCCCATGGGAAAATATTGGCTTGAGATGGAGTCACTCTATGCTGTCAGCTGGATCCAGTTCCTGGGGGTCCTGAGTGGGGGCTTTAGCATGAGCAAGTGAGGAGAGGTCTGTGGTGACAATGTACTAAGTGGGAAATCCTGCCCTTCACAATATTCTGGCAGCTGGCAAAGTGATCAGCCCCACTATAAAGGCAGTGGTTCCCCACAAAGTGGTGAGTGAGCCGAGGATCCAGGGCACAGCTGGTGCTCTGGGGACTGGGGTTTGGAAGCAGCATGACATTGAGGCCAGCTGGGAAGAAGAGGGGAAGTCTCGTGCAGCAGCTCTGGCTGGGCAAATTGCTGGGAGGGCTCATCAGTGTTGTTATTGGGACTCTGCCATGATGGCATAAAAATACACCAGTAAAAAAACCTGCTGAAAGCTCCTGAATTCAGGCAAGCAAGCAGGAAAAAATTCCTGAAGTCCATTTTTGGACCAGCAAGGTAGGCACAAAACCAATTTTCCTTATGGATTGCCAAGAGAATGGTCTATAAATACTGCTCAGGTCACTAGGGGTTTGAGAATTAGTTACATGTTTAATATGTTCTCATTTCTCATCACCAGAGAGAAGAGAAAGAAAAGGAGCTTGATCATCTCACTCAACTACATCCTTTGAGAAATGAGAAGGCTATAACAGGAATAAGGAGAGACAAGAATCACGTGGCAGATATTAAATGGGTTGAACAATTTAGTTGTGCTTCAGCAGAAATTTCCGATTCAGTTAAGCAATGAAACATGACAGAGCATGTACACTGAGGAGGCGGCACAGACCTCACGTGGCACTGGTGCCACTGGAGTACTCCCAGCCTGGCTGGCTGCTAGAAGAAATGTTTTTTCACATTTTGCAGTGAGATGAAATGCATCCAAGCAACTGGCTGAGCTGGCAATTTGTACTATGGTGTCGGTACATGTCTCTTTATGTAACCTCAAATCAGCTGGCAGTCTCTCAAGTTGAGACAGCTCACTTCAGGGGTACTTAAATAGATTAAATGCACATCCCAGGTGTCAGAACCTTTTTAGATCCTGACTCTCCTATGGTTCTCCAAAAACCATGTATATTGGGGAAACTTGGAAATTTGAAAATGGGCAAATTGTCTAACTTCCATGGCAATCCAGGCCTGAACTCTGAAGTCACAACTCCTTGGAGTGAGTGCATCACCCACCTTATGCAGGCAAACATTTCCAAAAGGTTTGTTACAAGATGATGCTATTTGACCTTTTATCACCTGCCTGGATTAAGAAATTACTCCAATTGTTGACCAAATTTGAGATTAATTGGTCCAGCTACTTCTTAAGTGCAAAGTCTTCACAGATTAGACATCTTCCCAGACATGCCTATTCTCCCGGGGGCTGGATGTATCTTGAAGAACAGAAGGATTTGTTTGGGAAGTTTGACAAATGAGGACTACCCACACGTTTTCTTAGGACACGGCATGTTCCCGATGCACCTTCAAGGTCTGGCTGGCCAAACGTGGCCCCTGTGGCTATGTTGGTGCTATGCCCAGAGGCACTCCCACTCTAAGCCTCACTGTACAGCCACAGTGGTAGAAGGTGGACATTGCATAAATGGGGACTTTCACATTTTGGAAAAAATGGGTATTTATTTCTTCTGCTTCTCCCCACGGAAGAGCTTGCTGCATTTTCCCCAGTGAGAAACAGCCCTTTTCCAGTTTTGTTCAAACCTAAGGCTCTCAAGGAGTCCCCAGCTTGCCCCCAGTCCCTCTGCCTGGGTTTGTCTCTGCATGCCCAGCCTGCAGCAAAATCAACCTTTTCTCCAGCCACAGCAGGTAGGGTGGACAGTCACATTTCAGCGTCGTAAAGGCCTGACCAAATCGGTACTGCGGAAACTTTTGGAGTTCTGCTTCAGACATCGGTCGAAACCCCAGGACGACATCTGACCAGAAAGGTAACTCTTCCTTGGGAGCGTTTTTAAAGACCTGCCACCTAAAAGGACATAGAGAAAAAGCTGCAAAACTTAGTCACTATTTTTCTATCATGATATGCGTCATGGCAATCTTAGCACAAACCCAGGAACCCAGGAATCTGTTCCTGCTCATCAGTACAGCTCTGCAAGGTTAACAGCAACAGCGAAGCATTGCTGTCTGCCACTGCAATACCCACCATGGCAGACAGGCAGAGGGGCTGCCACCGCCGAGCTTGCAGGTGACACACTGGGGCAACTAAATTGGAGAGAGTTCTTCCAGCTGTACTGTATGAACTTCCAGCTGTAGAAGTACAAAGTCCCCTCACACAGTGTCCCTACCTTTGCCGTGGCCACTCTGACTGGATCTTCATGTAGGGCCACTTGCACACATGGTCACGTTTTTTGGGCACCCATAAAAGCTACAGAGTGCGTAGCCTCACCACTCCCAAGAGGTGAATTTCTGTGTAGATAATGGGCGACATAAACCACCCCCAACACGCACACACATGCCAGTTGCATCCCTATACCTAGTGGCTGAAACTGGAAGATCCTGCAGTCCCATCCCTATGAAGATTACCCCTGCTGCAAGCAACTGGTGGATAACAGTATGGAAAACATCAGTTATTAAAAGACATTTGGTGCTGGCCAGTTTTAAGTGGTTTCTCCCTCTATGAATGAATTTTGCTTGAAAATACATAGTATCTGAGCAGCTGCAATGCATATTCTTGGGAATATGGTCATAAGAGCTACTCCATGAAGGGAATATGCCTGAACTCCAGCAAGGAAAACCTCTCCCTCTGCTCCAGCACATGGCATACGCATACGAAAGGCTGCCCTGGGGGGCTGTTCTTACCCGGAGACCAGGTGAATGCCAGCCTCTGATGCCTCAGCTGAGTTGCTGATGGCAAAAAGGAAAGTGAAGGTCTCTTTGAACCACTGCTTCTGCATGTGGATTGGTGTGCCTGCATGTAAACACAACCAAACATGTGGAGAGGGAAGATGCAAAGAGAAGTGTACAAGCCAGTGCCAAGGAGACAGAACAGATGGGGAATGCAGAACATGGCACTTTTCTTCCTGAACCTCTGTGCATCACTGCACACCCGGGCACGCAGCTGCATGTGGTGCCATGGGCAACACCACGCTGGGTTGCACGCACCTGGGTAGGTGTGAGGGATCAGCATCCCGGCTGCGACGTCACTCGTTGTGTTGGGGCTGAACTGGTCTGAAAGGACCGTCACGGAGCAGCTGGGGCAAGTCTCTGTGATGCACAGTGCTGTGGACAGGCCGATAACTCCCGCACCAACCACTGCAACCTTGGGTGCTGCCATGTCTGCGGTGCAGAGCCAGAGGAGAGAGACACCTACATGCATTTGAAAATAACATATCCCATGTCACCAATATATCTGCTGGACACCCTCGTTGGGCTATGAAATACCCACACAAGATGTAACGTAAGCCCCCTGGGGCAGCTAATCAAAGGCTAACTGCTGCACACAGAGAACCAAGACTGGGGTGAGAATTAAAAAAGTCCTTGTAGCCTTTGGTATATGCTTTGATAAGTGTTTCAACAGCCACTACCCCATCCTCAGCACAGAAGCGAAGGGCAAGAGATCAATCTGTTCATACAGCACTGGCGTTCATGCTGTAGCAATCTGGAGCAAAGATTTTTTTCAATAAAACCTAAAAGAGTGAGGCACCCGTCAGGTTTTTTATCACGTTGCGGGCAAAAGTGCCTTTGGAGCTCCGGTGAAATTGGCTTTTAGGCACCATGAGCAAAAAGGCTGTTTGAAGACCAGCATCTCTAGCAATGAAGTCTGTCACTGCCTGGGCAGCAGAATTGAATCACACAGGAGGCAAATTGGTTACACAGAGCAAAGGGTCCAGTCCATTGCAGAAGATGTTTATCTTAACATGCACCTTAGTTCCCCTGCTGTGCAGGGGTCCCCCTCTGACCCTCACGACTGGGTTACCTGCTTAGCTCTGTCCTAGGAAACAAGAATTTTAGCTATTAAACACAATGCATAGCTTCATAGGGTACAGCCTCACTGTTTACACTCACACATCCAAAAATTGTTTACGTCATGATGCCTTGGCAGGAGAAGTATAGGAAGACAAACTACCTGTACCCTGGGGGATTTTGTGTCCCTAGTGACCTGAGGTCTCCAACCTATCTGTGGCTCCTGTACCCACCAGCATGGCCCACTACCTTGGACAGATTCATGGGCATCCGAGGGTGCCATGCTCTCCCAGCAGCACACGGTGGTCCCCAGGAGCTAGCCAGCTTCACTGCCCCAAAAGCCTGTATATTTCCCTCATTCTGCCTCATTTAATAACCTGCTTTATGTCCTGGAGCATCTCCATTTCACTCGTCAGCATCTTCAACTGCTGGTTGCTAATCCAGGAGGTGCAGCATCTTTGGCCTTGTCCTGGCCAAATTTAGGAGCTTGGCACCTGCCCTGGTGAGTGGCACGTCTCCTGCTTGATTATCACCCAGCTGCTCATCCCAGCGAGGTGCCAGCCTGTGTGCCTGGCCACGGTCAGCTAACAGGTTTCACACTGGCAGAGGCATGACACGCAACTGAACCATGCCTCTCGGAGCACCGTGCAAAGTCCCTGAAGCTAGGATCTAAATGGGCCTGAAAGAAACTGAACAACCTCAGAGGTGATAAATCCTTCAGTGGCTTTGAAACAGGTGAGTTGGGGTGCACCTGCTGGCTCGGGCTCTTGTCTGGGGGTTACTGCCGAAGGCTGAGCGGGGGTGTAGGGCGAGAATCAACTCTGCCTGTGGCTCTTACATTTTCCTGGAGTATCTACCAATATTCACTCTTGATTTAGTCTTGCTCCCTTACGGTCTTGCTTTCTCCTACAGGACTCATTCTTCCTTGACTGGTGAAATCCAGTCTCACTAATTTCTTTCCAAGAACCTTTTCTGGAAACCAGTGCCTGCAGTTGTAAGGATGGGCTGATTTCCCACCTTCCTGTGGCTTTTGGCATCTTTGATGTAAGTTTAGGCAAGACAGACTGTGTGGGATTATGATAGGTCAGGTTTATTTATGAGATCCTTGCTTTTAACTCTTCACACAGCTTCTCATTTACCCCTGGGGTTTTACTACTTAAAATTTGATATCCCTACTATGTAGGAAGGGAGAGAGGACCAGACACTGTTGCATATCATTGCATTCCTTCTGCCTTGCAGCCAAGGGTTGTTACAACGCCTCTTATTCCTCTCAGTGCGATACTTAAGTTTCTTCCTGTTAATTATTACATCTTTTTCACAAGCTGACTATAAAAGTGCTTGCACAGCAGGGAAAGAGGACCCAGTACAGGGGTAAAGATGAACCCTGAACCAGAACTGCTGGCCTGCCTCACTGCCACCCACAAACCCAATCTGAATCAATGCTGATTTGAACGAGAGCTGCAGTCTTTGGCTCTGCCATCACCCCAGGCTGCCTCAGCCACCTGCACTGGGAACGCCTGTGGAGGGTCAGAGCATGGACAGCATATGCTTCCCTACCATAGTCTCCAGGGTATTTTGTACTGGTAATTGTTATTAAAAAAGAAAACACAGAAAAGAAAACTAACAAAGAGTAACAAGGAATTAGGGGAGCGGAGCTTTAATAATGCTGAAATTACTTTTGTTATGAAAATTGATTCTGAGAAAGGTCTCTAAACACATTTTTATTAACAAACCTGGCAGCTGTGGACATTGCATGTGTCTGTCAGTGCAGCCAGCAAGCCTCCCAGCAGTCCCCAGATGACCACAGTCCTGCTGGAACGTATGTGCCGGGTACATTATGCATCTGCCAGAGGTGTGCTCTCAGTTGCCCCTCACCGCTCTTTTGCTGGAGCCCTTGGACCATGATGGAGATTGAATTTCGTGACTGACCTCCCTGCCACTGGGGAAGAAAGAGGAGCTGCGGCTCAGTGGAGGTTCAGGTTTCAAAAGTCTTCCCAATTCGGATGGGATTTTTGCAGACAAGCCAGTCTGATATCAACTGATCCCAGTGTTGCAAAAGCCAGTGAGGGTGGAAAGGGGATGCTGGCAGTGCTGGAGCCTGCAGGAATGGCTCGGGAGACCATGATGGGCACCCATCGACCGTGGAGCTTTTCTAGCACTTACTGCTGCAATTGAGGAGCACATCAAGCTTTAATGTGCTAATCTGCCAAAAATTAACTGGGTGCAAAGCAGAGGCTACACTCAGCTTGTATGAGCAAGCACAGCTTGGGCTTTGCAGATCCACTGACCCTGCTATGAGTGCAAGTCTCACCTGTGGCTCTGCGCTGGAGCGCAGCCTGCCTCAGCTGGGAGCCTGCGCCTTGCTGGGAGGGCACAGGAGGAGAAACTATTCTTAGCTGACGTGGCAGGCCAGTGGGGGTGAGCCTGCCTCTGCTGGGAGCCCTGTACCTTGCTGGGAGGGCATAGGAGGAGAAACTATTCTTAGCTGATGTGGCAGGCCAGCTTAGTGCCAGCGGGGGAATGCTTCTGTCTCCTCAGACTGGCTTGTGCTGAGGCTTTTGCAAAAATCAGCATTTAAAAGGCAAATCAGTTGCAGTAACTGTTGGGGAGGAGGCAAAGGGTGTCAGGTACCATTTAGCTCTCTGTCCTTTCTTAGTGTCAGAAGAATGGGACAGAAGCCAGACAGAGCCACCTGAAGCTGTAATATCCCAGCAAAGAGGACACGGGCTGCCTGACGTGGGCTTCATGCCCCTGCCATGCTCCTGCTCCTCCCAGACCGGAACAAATTATTTTTAAAGATACTGAGATATTTTGTGATGTGACATGATTTAATCTCCCAGCTCCCACAGCCGAGGAGACAATGTCAGCCTCATGTGATGCAGAGGGCTCTAAACGCAAGTTTAATTAGATCCATTCCTTATTCTTCCTTGCCTCGCATAGTTGTGTATCACCACTAACCCTCAGTCTTAACATCATCCTGGCAGTGGATAAAGTGATCAGTACAGATAAGTACACTGGTCCCCAGCACACACATGCACAGGAACACACTCCCCCCACTGCCATCTGCAGCCATAGCCTCTTGGCCTGTGGTCCCTCCAAGGCTACCCCTCAGGCTGCGATGGACCTGGGGAAACTGGCATCCCTCAGCTGGAAAAGCTGCATGAACACTATTGCTTCAGCATCTTCGTGTTACAGGCACGGCCCCTCGCCCTACCCTTTTCCCCTTATGGCCCAACTCCATGAGCACGCTTCCCTGGCAGGCTGGCCACTCTTAGCTTGTGTTGCAACCCGGCTGACCTACCAAACTAAGCATATTTACATGCCCAAATGAACAGTTCAAAAAGTCCAGCTGAACTGTTGACCAGAAAATGGATCAGCAGGAAGTAACTAAAGAAAACCAAAACCTGTTACATTTGAAATCCTGTGGGTTTTTTTTGTAAAACTAACTTTCACCATATCTAAGTGCTGAGTATTTTTTTTTTTTATTGCCTGAAGCCTGCAGTAACAGGGAGCAAAGGCTTTTCTGGACTCCTGGAGGGACTCCCCTACCACCGGGGCGGCTTCACCCACTGTCCCCATCCATGCCTGACATGGAGTGCTTTCTCCTTTCATTTTTTTTGCAGACCACTCTTCTGTTTATTTGCTTCCCGAGTTCACAAGTTCCCTTGGTGTTGCTTCCCTTCACCTGACCCCAGAGCGGGGTTTTGCTAGGATTTTTGCTATAGGCAGTTACAGACACTGATGAAGCTTGATCTGTTCCTGGGGGTCTGCTGAGGAGGGAGCCCTGATTTTCACCTTTTGACTCTGGCCTGATCCCTTTTCAGTCATTTGGGCTGCTCTGTGAGACGTACATTCAGGGCCTGCCACAGGAGGAAGGCGAGGATGCTCTCTTCACCAAACAAGGGATGCTGGAGGCTCCTGGGACCCCCCCAGCCTCTCTGCTGGACGCACATACAGCATTACTGCCTGAAAGCAGGTGTCCCTAAACCACCATCAGAGACCTGAGGCTACCAGGGAGGCCTCAGCTCCTTGTTCAGATAGATGTTTGCATATGCATGCACAGGAAATACCTCCTAAAGGCAGGCAAGTTATACCTGTGCTGTAATGTACCAACAATGTTAACCTTCACCAGCAGCACCTACATGCTGAGTGATGCTCTTGCTTTTCTCCAAAACTGGAGATGTCCGCGTTGCCTGTTTCCCGCAGAGCATGGGTAGTTGAGCCTGTTCCCTCTCTGTGTGGGGCGAGGGGGAAAGCAGGGAGAAGCTGAGGTTTAGCACGCCCCCAACAGCAGGGATCTCACACCACCGGCCAAACCCTGCGGCTCACTGCTCAAGCCAGGACCAGCTGTGGCACCCATCACGATTTTACTGCGCGGACACCTCTCTGTGTGGTCTTGCCCTTCCCTGCCTGAGCTTAAGGACCTGGTTTGTGGCCCGTGGAAAGCCCCTGGGGCAGTGCTAGGTCCCCACGGAGCCCCTGTGGGTGCCTTCCCCAGCCCTCAGCAGCAAAAGGGCTCCATCTTCTAACACTTCCCTCTTTGACTAGAAGTACGGTCTGAAAAAAAAAACAAGCAGGGAGAGAAGGCAATACCTGGTGAGGAGGAGGAGGCCCCCGGTCCTGCCTGGAAGAGTCGCCCTCCCAGGAAGCAGAGGAGGAGAGGATGGAGCGTGTTGCCTGGGGGGCGGGGGCGCAGGGGCTGTGGGCAGCTCCCCTTCCCCAAGGCTGCTCCCAGAGTGCCTGGCTCAGTGTCCCTCTGCTAATGAAGAAGCTGTTTGTGCTTGGGCAAAGGCCGCCTCCAGTGCTGGCACGTCTCCCAGGACAGCCTGGCAGCCGGGCATCGGCGCTGCTGGAGCCGTGCCCTTCACCGCCTGATGATAACTTTTTTCCTTGAAGATTTCCCTGGTGTGCTCGAGAGAAGGCTTATGGGGCCCCACTGTCCTGAGCAGAATGTGTTGTCTTTTTTCTTCTCTTACAAGCAATTAGTTATGTTCTGAATGTTTCTGAAGCTGCCTTAAGGTTGCCATAGTGCTTGAGCAATCGTGCTAGCAGTCAGGATGGCAGTAACACAGCACGTCTGTGAGCCTCGTCATTTCAGTCATCACAGGTCAATGAAGAACCAGTCCCTGCTAAACCACAAATGCCTGACAAGCACAGCCAGGCAGGGCTGTCTGATTTAACCTTTTTCAGCAGAAACACACCAGTTTGTCAAAACCAGACCTGTCTGCAGGATCCCTAGGATGAAACTGTATACCAGGGATTCTTGGCTCCAGGGCATTTGCCATTGGCAGGCCATTTTGGCTAATATTTGACTGCTTGAGCATTTGTCCCTGAAGAGGCTCAGCAGGACAGTGTTTGCAGACTGTTCCCCTCCAGTCCTGTCGAACAACATTTGCCATGGATCTTGCAAATAGGTGCCTTTCCTTTGTAGCTGTTTAAATACAGACCAGGCAGCAGCCACCCAAAGGGCATCTGGACATACAGCAACAGCGTGCACAGCACGCAAACAGCTGTTCTTGCCTTCCCATCTAGCTGTGTTCTTAAACGTAAAACTAAAGCCATGATATATTACACATATGTAATCACTGACCTTTTTAGATGCATAATTTTTAGGGTTTTCTTCCTTTAACAGTGAAGGAACGAGGAACAATTCTGGCAAAATTATAGTATTGCTTGATTTTTCTGAGTGGTTTGAATAAGACAGGGAAAGAGGCAGAGGAACGGAGAAGATTTGCTTGTCTAGAAATGAAATTGTTGGTGGGCTCAGTGTATTGATTGTAAAATGTATGCTATTTTAAGTCATTGCAGGATATCTGTAATAGCTTTGGAGAGGAGCCTTTCAGATACGGAAATCTCCTTCAAACATAAACGGAGGTTGCAGTGCCAGCTAAGATTAAAATTACCTGCTATTTCTCCTCTGGAGAGTCTACTTCTCATTGCTTATAACTTTGCCAAATTTCAATTATTTGGATCGAACTTTTGTGTGTCAGATGTTTATGCAAGGCTGAATGTTTCAGGGAAGTCCAGGTGTGTCCTTTCCTGAGAATGAGACTCAGGAAATGCATGCTGGTGTGGGATACCAACACTTACAGTAATTTCATTGAGAAACTCTTACTCTTCCATGGGCTAAAGTATTTTGGAAGGGTGAACACACTATGCTTTGCCATATTTTAGGATGAAGAAAGAGCTTGCGTTGTCACCTGTCTAATCTAGATGTGTGATGTCCCGCCACAAATGCTTGTTCATCCATGCAGGCAGCTATAAGGGAAAGAAATTTCAACTCCTTAGTGCCACCATTGTTTTTCTTACCTCTGCTCCTCCCTAAAATGAACAGCACAAAATAGACCCTCTTTGGTCTAACCCTCAGAGCCCTGATTAACTGAAGATCTTCCATTCTGTATTGAGGCCTTCAAGATACAAGTTTTTTGCTACAGATGTTGATGCTCTCTTGTGAAAGATGGCAAAGAAGCACAAGGACAGACAAGAAGTTCTGCATAACAGCTCAACTGCTAAAGACGCCCTGGATGCTTGTATATATATATATATATATATATATTATTCTGTGTATTGTGCAAAATATGTCATTTTGAACTAAGAAAAAATTGGCTAAATAGTATTCCAAGTGCAACATTCACCTATTTGTATTTTGGCATCACTCCTGACAAACTCTGTGATAGTGGCTATTGTATCCTCTGACTGAGTGCAAGTCATGATGTGGTCACTCAAGAAGAGAGCACCAGGCTTCTGGTGTAAAACAAACACAGCCCTGATGGTACTCGGAGCTGCTTCTGAACAATGACTGGCAGTGGCATCCCAGCGCACCACCAGCCCAGCTCGAGCAGTGCTTAAGTGTTTCCCTTTACCTCAGCTTTTCCTTTGCTTTGTGTACTCTCTTGAACAGAGCAGTAACGATAAGTAGAAATGAACTCTGTGAACACGGCAGTGCTGACCTGTTTCTGATCTTTTGAATGGCATGGATCACTTCTCTGCCACTTCTTTAACCAGTTCAAAGATCAAGCCAAGCATCAATGTCCATGGCAAGTTACCACTTCAGCAAAGAGGTTAAGCTGCTCCTCATTTTGCTGTTTTCCCATGTTATTTACTTACTCCTGGGGGAATTCTCTCAATTTGAGAAAGATACTGGCAGTACTGACATTCCTGTTGAAAAGCTTTGTGAAAATATTTACTGAGAGGTTGAACATTTATCCCTGGTTCTTTTGCTATGTTTCTGACCACCTCAATCAAAACCTCTTTTCATTCTCATCACTGGCAATGAGACTGTTGAGAGAATCTTCACAAGGATCACCCCTTGGTGCTGTTTTTTTTTCTATGTAAGTCAGTTCATCTCCACACGGAAGGTTATGAGGCAACGTTAATAACTGGATGCCTGTGAGCACTCCATGGCTGGATTCTGCTCACCTGCAGCAAACACCCGAGCAGTATCCAAGTCTGTGTGTTAGACAGGAATGCAGAGAGACAAGAGTTGGTTTGTCACTAAATGAGATATTCCCCATTACTTCTGATAATTCATGAACATAGGATAGTAATTTCTTTGAAAGAGCTGTTTTTGTGTACAAACTGCTCTGCAATCATTTTTGTATATCAGTCATATTAAAAAAAGGATAATTCCCCATTTGAGATATATACTTTTTAGGTTTGATTTTTCTGAGCTTGATTGAACTCAGTGCTTTTGAAATCAGTATATCAGGGATGGTTCAAATCTCTCAAATTTAGCAAATAAATATTTGAGCCGTTCGCTATAGTTACTTTCAGGGAGGAACCTGAATCACCTGGCAAGGACATAAAAGCCATTAAAACACAAATGATGAAGCCAAGTGATGGGTGTAACTTGATCAGAAAACACAACATTAATAAAATATGATGGAAAATTGAGTAATGTGCACTAATTTGAGATTTAAGGGAAGAAGAAAATAAATAGGTTCCTGAGAAGGCCGAAGAGGACAAATCATACAGAATAGGGCTACAGATTGCTGCAGTTCTCATTTTCCTTGTACTGTCTGCTCACTCCAGTTCCTGCATGAGGAAGTTACAATAAGTTTTCACATCCACTGAACACCAAGTGGTTACAAGTTGTATTGCTTTGTCATTCCCACAGTAAACTACTCTCTTTTTTAATCAACTCATACCCAGTCTACAATATCTGCAGTTATTTTTGTCATTTGTCCAAGGGACTACTGCCCCAGCCAGCTTACACAATAAAGGCAAAAAAGAATCATATTCTTCCTGCAACTGAAATGGAAAACATGTCACATTTTTAACGCACATCTTGTCATAGTCACCAGCTAACACATTACCCAAACCTTGGTTTACACCTGCAGGCACAAATGGGAAAAAGACACGCAGGTGATAGTTGTCCGCCTAAGCCATGCAGAAGGTATCCCATGGGTTTCCCTGCAGGAGGGATCTCTGTGGAACACCGAAGCGGCAGCCCGGTGTTTGGTACAAGGGAGCATGTACCAAATGAAGTGCTGGTGATTGTTAGGAGTTCATTAAATTACATAAAGGTGTAAAGGTTAAATAACGTGTTTTACTTTATTCTTGAACATAATTGCAGATATTAAATGCACATGTAAAAAAACATTAACATACATTGTACTAAACCCACATATTCCAGGCAAACTCCTTCCCATAAGTACATACTTCTCCTCTGTTACGAAAATGCACACTCCACCTGGTATAGAATCTTGTACAAAATTATTAGGGTACCAGTACTTAGATGTGCTCTACCCTTTCTTCATGAGAGATGTAACAATGCAGATACTGTTTGACTGCATTTACTACAATTTTTCCTCATCAAATAAACTACTTTTGTCAACACTCATCTTTCCCTTTTTTCTTGTCTTTTTTTTTTTTTTTTTGAGCTTAATTACTCCCCAATGAATCTGTTGTGGGATTCAGACAAGCATCTTTAAGATATGTTTGTACAAGGGTATATAGGGTGAATCTGGGCACTCCTTTGTTCAGCCACAAATGCCTTTCTGGCATCATGCCTCTATGGTGCAAGTGACCTTGCGTTTTGCAAGCCCTTGCTAAAGGCACTCACAGGCCTTGAATACTGCTGAGTCCAATGCTACGGGGGCCTCCTAAGTGACTGCACGTAAGGAGCTGGTAAAAATAAGATGTGAAAGATACAGGAGAATGCCAGATTCCTCCATCCCAGAGCTGGGATGTCAGACCATTTTCTGTTTCCACAGAGCCGTTACACAAAACCCCTCAGCCTTCAGGCAGGATTAATTCCTTTGTTCAGACGTGCAGGGTACCACCCAAAGCATTTGACACAGACTGCACGTAGATTGGGTAGCTTTTTTTCTACATAGATGTTTAAACTATAGAAACTTGCACAAAGAAATTGAAGTGAGTTATTAAAGTAGAAAATACATCTGTTTTAAAATACAGATTCAAAATATCAGACACATTTACTTACTATTTTTCCTCAGTTATTATTAAACTAATTATAATTGCTCTTATTCCAGTATTTAACCCAGAAAGTATGTCCTAAACAAACTGCAAGACTGTGTAATAAAATATTATACCAAACTTAGGACAAAGACATTTGTAATTGTGCAATAGTGACCAGCAATTAAGACAGATAAGAATTCTAATCCAGTATCTCACAAAACCATTGTGTAACGCCAGAGACATTGATCAGCACAATAAATTTGCATTAAGATAGAGAAGATAAATACAAACATAAAAGAACTTAACGACTCAGATAAGAAACTATGAAAAGGAATTTTTTTTCTGAGCAATGAGAGGCAAATATGCCCCACAGGAACAGAAGCATTTGTTCTCAAACTCAGTGCTCTTTTGCAAGAGGGTTTAGATAACCTATGTATATTTAAGAGAAAGAAATCAACTCACCCTGTCTATGCTACATTTATAATGTATGACTAGTGTTAAACATATTTTGTCCATGTGGAAAAACAAGCAAACAGAAATGCTAGAGACATATAGGCACATGCTGTTTTCTTTTTTACAGTAATATGCTTCCTCAGGTTAAAGAACAGGATACTTCAGGGCATCCTTTAAGCTATTCATGCATAAAATCACAAAAGGAGTACCTATAGATCAAGAAACCTTTTATTTCCAGGGGAAAAAAGTAACATCATTAGTTCAGGGAGATTTAGGTCTCATTTGAATCAAAGACCAAATAATGACTTCAGTTTCAGGAGCAGCTGGCTTTTGGGATAAAAGCCATCAAGCTACATTGTGTTTTAGAATTATCATTAAGTTTTAGCCTGTAAGGATTGCTTAAGGATTGTTTAAGTTTTTGCTTTTTTATTTTTCATTCTTTACCTTATGTATACTGATTACAGATGACCAGGTCCTGATCCATCCAGTCAAAGGAACACAGAATGTGAATGGACTGGTCGTAGCAGGGTAACCCCCAAATCAGTCATTAGGCAAGTAAGAAAGTAGAAAAAATCATTTTAATTGTTCTTTAGTATCTTGTTAGAAACAGACTGTACTGTTTCCAGCACTCAAGACTGAGAATTTTAAGATAGGACCTTGTCCTAATAAAAGAGGGAGTATCACTGAGAAAGAACCCCAAAATAGGGCAACTACTTGGAGCTCTGTGGGGCAGGGAGGTGGCTGCAATGTCAGACAGTACCAGTTTATTGCATGGTATTTTCTTTTTTAGCATGGTTAAACCCTGTTTAAGGCAGGGCACGCGTGGTTTAGCAACAGATCTTGCAGCTAAGGAGAGTTATTCTCCTCTGGGAAGTGGAGAGGGATCTGAAAGCAGTGGAAGAATACCAGGTCTGCTCTTCAGCAAAATAAAAAGCCACAGCATGTGAGTAATCCTATCTTCAGTCATCAAAGTATGTATTCAAGTCGTTCTATAAATACTGATGGGATTACTCACGTGAGTAAGGTTAAGCACATGCTTTTGCTGAACTAATATATCTGAACAGAAGCCAGATGCAGTTCTGTTCTGAGGTTTTCTCTGCAAATACTGGGACACCCACATAGCTGAAGGGAGCATAAAGACCCCGTCCTGGTTTCCATGTAATTATCACACAGAAACGCCTTGAACTTAAAACTTACGGATTTTTGCTTGGTTTGAAGCATGCTAGTCCTCATATAGGATATGATTTTGTCCAAATGCCAGGACCAAAATGCTACTTGACACTCTAGGACAGTGCAGTGAACAAAACAATCTCTTATAAGGGGATATAAATGATTATTCTGGTTTCAGAAGTCATTGAAACTAATATGACTCTGCAGATATAATTGAAAAATATGACCATTAAACTCTACAGTATAAAGGATATTTATCTACAGTAATCTAGCTGTCTTATGTTGGGGTACATGGCATAGTAGTAAACAAGGGAAGACTTGTCCTGATGAGGTCATACCATCTAGCTTGAGAGTAGGTGCCTAAGATGAGAAGAACTCTGATTTCAAACCAGGGATGACAGGGTTCACGCAGCCCAGGCAAGAAAGGGCTGTCTGAACCTCGACATGTGCCACCCCCCTCAAAGCAAGGGTGACCGAGAGAAGAGGATTCAGATCCTCAGGCAAGGAAGAAACCCCCAGGTCTGTAGGTAGACTGAAAAGGGGAGGTGGCACAGAAATCCATAAAAATAGCAGCCAGGATGATGGATTCCTATCTATCAGTTTTCTGTGGTCCACAGTCATAAGGCATGATCACTGCACCAGCAAGAAATTGTTGATGCACACATGAGGTGTGACAACAGTGGGACATTTACTGACACTTTCACTAAAACTGCTAGAGTAACTGTTAATTCTTCTATTGATCAGTGCTGTCCAGCAACCATTTTTAAAATTATATTTTTCTAACTGATTTTGTGTGGTATAAGGAAAAAAATGAGCTACAGACAGCAGGTTTACAAGAAAAATGGTGTGTAGATACCATGTCTACTAAATGTTCCTTAATAACTAAGTCTACCTCTGTGCAGAGAGTCTCAATAAGACTGATTTGCCACTTCTTCTGCTCCACTGAGGACTGTGAAGGCCTTGATGGAGGCATTTGGCAAAGTTGCTGGTGTAGCACTTGAAAGTTACGTGGAATCTGATGCTAGATCTGAGCTGAAGTGAGAAGGGGAGAATGGAAATAATGGTCTGGAATGAATATGACTTTCAAAGGCATCAGGCATTTTAGTTTCACCTAAAATAAGAAGAACTTACTAAGACAGCAGAAGATCCAGTGAACAATTTTTTCTAAACCACTAATGAAAATACATTTACCATTCAACAGAATGAATAGTATACAAACTATTTGCACATTTTGCAAACTTAGTATTATTTTTTCAGTCAAAAGCTGTTCCACAGAATACTTTCCTTTGTTAGCAATGGTACCTTTTCTAGTAAAAATTTGGAAAAAAAAATCAGTTAGACTTTGAAATTATTGATATGATTTGATGCAATGTTAAGGCTTCTCTCCTGAATTATAACTGTTTGAATTTACTATGTTTTGAAGTCTCAGGCCTGTAACTGTCAGCTGCAACAGAGCAGGGCACTTTGTGGTGGGTTTACAAATCTAACTGCAGAAAATGTGAAGAAAAGAATTCGCATAGTTTTTACATATGTGTATTCAGGTAGGTTCCAACATTTAGAGTAATCATTCCAACTGGTCACAGCGATTCAGATAGGTTTTCTGAAGCCTGTGTAAGTTTGACAAGGGGTCTAGAAATCTTAACAAATTTTCTGCAGTACCTCAGTCATGTGGAAACGGTTTTATATACTTGCTCTGTTGAAAAGGCAAGACTGGATACAAATTAAAAGGCACAGATATTATAGAACAGTCACATTTCTTGAATAAAAATATCTTATAAATTAGATAATGATTGAAACTGGGAACAGCCATTTTGCTGTTGCTTTATTTCTCAGTGCTGACTGTTTCTTGACCAAACATCTCTATCTTTTCTAATGCCGCACCACTGTGTGCTGGAGGAATCTTTCCTGAACAGCTTTTCTTGTTTCTTCCCATTTCTGTAGCTTCCATCAAAGTATTAGTCAATGGTTTTCCCAGTGTTTCTGGAAGCATTATTGTTAATATTGCACTCAGAAGAGCCATGATTCCAACAAGCAACTAGAAGAAATAAACAGTAGCTGTAAAGGTAGAAATGTCTTTTAAGTTATGCAACTCTGATCTTGCTTGAGTGTACATTTAAAATAAAGCACAAGGAACTGTAATGTACAGCAAAGACCATAAGTCTTAAATAATGACTGTATAAAAGATCTGCCTTTTTGTTGCTTAAATGAAAGATTATGCAGCAGAATTAATGAAGAGCAAGTGAAGTGTTTTGTTCCATAAGGGATCAATACAGCGCAAGCAGGAATAATTCTGTTTGAGAAAACAATACATATCCTTCATTTCATATTTCTACTATCAGGTATGTATTTAAGAACTGATTCTAGGTTTGCATACATTTATTTTTACATGCATGTTCATAGAGCTACAATTACCCTGCAACCTGTGATCTCAATTTGCACTCCAGCTCCTGAACCTATTCCCCCTGTACCTGTGTGCCTGTTCCTCCTGCACACAGCCAGATCAGAATTTCTCAGTATGGATTGTTGGCCTGGAGCCATAGAAGTGCACATCCCTGCTCAGGAGAGCACTTCAGCAGATAATGAGCTAGCTCTAAACAGGAATTCTTTCCTAAACTGCAGTTTCAAAGATCTGTTAGGGGTGCAGGCATCTGCACTGACATTTGCCCTGGGATCACATCTTGGACTTCTCCATGGTGTATACAGTTCTGTAACAGCCGCTTACTTCAGCACGAGTGGTGCAAGGATCAGGATCACGTGGGGTAGATCCAGAAGCACACACATGCTCCAGGAGTATCTTTTCTTTCCCTTCATTTCTGTGCCTTGTTTAGTGAGGACAATTCACGCTTTACTCCTTTGAAGTACAGAACAGCATTAAAGCCCTGATATTCTTCCAATGTCAGGTTATAAATGACCCAAATTTCTCTTGATAGAAATGCTTCCGGAGCATACATCATGCCTGGCCTCGGTGTTTTTCCATTTTATGACTGTGTGCTTTGATACTCTATTATCCTTATCTTACCCTATGCTGATTCTCAGGTCTGTCCTGTTTGGTTCATACTTTCTTTCCAAGTGTGAGAGAGTGCCTTTGGAATTACTATGCCTATGTCTCTCACACAGAGCTTGAGACAAGAACTGGCCAGCTACCATCTGCAGCTAAGCCAGACTTTCTCCCAAGTCAGAAAGGTGCTTTAAAATTGGAATTCTTCATCCTAACCTTGAACAGAGCTATTTTTGTGAAAATGCGCCCTGCTGTTTTTCCTTCCCCCCACCTCCAAAAGAACAGGACAGCTTGTCTCAAGCACTCTTTTGAGAAGCAGAATTCACTCCTTTGCATACGCTCCTCTTTTTGTGCTTGCATTAAATATAGAGGCTGACAAAATAAAACATTAAGCAAAATACTGCTGAATACAAATTACAGTGAAAATAAAATAGTCATGCTCTTACCATGAGAAATTAAAAAAATATCTTAGCAGTAATGCGACCAGAGGAAATGGCACTAAGTGACAACCTGAGGGAAATCATTGCAGGCATATATACATATATGTGTCATGGGTGATATTTAAAAATATATTCCAAAATATTAAAGTCTCACCTCTGAGTGTTAGAACTCTTCTCCACTATTAAAACATGATTTTCTGCCATGGTAAGACAGGATGAATTGACACATGGCAGCTATTCCATGGTAACCTCTCTTATGCACATTCGTTAGGCTGTCCTAAGTTTATTTCTGAGGCTATTGAGGGCTGTTAAGGATATTGAAGCTTAAGGATACCCATATATTTGGAGTTTATGAGAGCAGGGTCACTACTGATGCCCAGCAGATCAAGGTTAAAGCAACACTATGTGCTTTGAGCGTGCATCTTCTCTGTTTCGGTTAGTCTTTTAGATACTTTGCATTCTTCTCATGTTTTCCTTCCTACTGAACCTACCTCGTATTCCCCTGCAAACTCTCATGATTCTGTAAGCGTACACACCACCATCTCTCCTGCCTTTTCATCTCAGGTCTCTTAACTCTATTCCATCACATGTTAGTTTTCTTTTTTCAATGTGAAAGCTGCTGCACACTGCCTAATTCAGCGTGTTTCCCTTCTCCCTGGCCCTACCAAGCATTTTCCGTTATTTCCTATGAAAGACACAATAGGAAACAATTAAGTCACAGTGTATTAACGAAAGGCCTTCTCAAATGTCATCTACCAGACTTACCAATGAAGTTACATTTAGTCAAAGCAAGTCATTTGCAGTCTTATCTTGGCACACTTCTTTGTGAGGCACCTGATGTAATTTAGCTCTTCGCTTGCTCGTAACAAATGTGTACATTTTGTATGTATGTACTATTTTCCATATATCATTCAGCATCAGAAAAAGTTCTTCTGATATAGTCAATGAGTTAAATGCTTATGGGTTACAATGTGCTGTTGTACAAAGTATCTAAGTATGTTTAAGCTCCACTGAAGTTAATTTGACAGGAGTACCTGCTTAAATTCATTGCATTTTCAGGGTCTTAATTTCAAATCTGACTTGCTGCTTAGTCAAGCTCTCAGGGTATTCCCAACACTTCGGTACAGGCAGCAGCTTCTAACAGCTACCGTAACTGACTTCAAAAAAGGATTCATGACCATTTTTCATATGCCTTCCTCCCTACCTTGTGCAACAATTTTAATTTCACAGTGGTCTAAGACCAGGACTTAATATATTTATTCTAGAACAAAGACAATTTGAATTAAATATCCCTACAAAATAATACTTTTACTTCTGAGAACAAATGATTATTCTAGTCTGCTATTTAAATTTATATCTGCATCTGATGGTGCTGAACCAATCTAAAATGTGATCTTATTTACAAAATTCCTACTTCAAAAAAAAAAAAAGGTTAAATTTTGTCCTGAAAATCCACTAGTGTTAGACACAGGATTTGCATTCATTTAACTTTACTGACCTCAGTGGAGGTTGGTTTTTTTCAATTTATAATTTATGGTTTATCTGAGAGAAAAATCAAGTCTGTTACAGGGTTACTGTAACATAAATCTTAACAGCTGAGAACCAGAAATAGGTTAGACATGGAGCAGTCACTTTACTGTAAGTTTTTTAGAAAGTTGTCGCATGAAAACATACTTGGCAAGTTATTCAAGATTTATAGACATTCAAATGAGATGCTTGCATTACTTACAGGTGGCATAACTGTATGGGAGGCAGACTGTCAAGCAAATAGCAATAGTAACTGCTTGACAATGTATGGTGTATACAACAGATCACCATGGTGTGTAACAGCTTGTTTACAAAGGTAATCCGTTTCATTGCATTTCCATTCCAAAACATTTACGTTACCTGAGACTTGGCACGCTATGCTGCAACTCAAGACAAGCCTATTTAATAAACTGACAAATGTTTTATAATAGGAGCTAATAATGAAAACACATTAATTGTGAACTACTACACAACTCTACAAATACTCTGGATACTTTTTGTACACTGGCAGTTACTCATAGCTGAAATAATTCCTCTGTTTTTATTGCCATTTGCACTGCTTTCTAGCATGTTTGAGCATTCCCCATCTGTAGTATAACTGCAGCACTTCTGCACAGATAAAGCTTATCTCAGCCACTAAAGGCAAAACACTGACAACAGAAAAAGAATGTTGTCCCATGGCCACTCTGTTGTGCAAATGTTTCTTCATCTTTTCTGGGATGATATCTTGGTTTGTATGGGACCATTATTAAGGAAGAAAACATTTTTAGGAGCCTGAGGGAATAAATTAATTTGTGGTCTGCTTCATCCTCTTAACTTTCATCCAAAACAACTGAAAGTAATAAATTTAAATAATGAAACAAGTTCCCAAGAATTCTCTGAAACCAATCTCCAGCACCTATAATTGAAGATTTTATAGTTGCAAAATCAAAAGACACAATGCCACTTTTTCAGGGAATTCCAGTGTGGTAACCAAAATTAGAGTCAGAATCTAGATGAATGACACATCCCATTACATTTTTCACCTTCTGACACGTGTAATCTACATACAACATTGGTGTGCTAGTCACAGTGAATTCTAAGGGTTTTTGAAAGAACTCAAACTATTTTAAAATCATAAATAAACTCTTCTCTACTTAAAGCTTTAATATAAACTTTGCAATTCCTTCTGTTTTTACATATATGGGCAAAAATTATCCTTCAGGAGTAAAAAAGTGATTGAATGGCTGCAGGATTTCTAAGCAGCAAATGCCTCATAACATAAATTTAATGAAGAAATGTGATTCATTTCTGAGCAGGAAATATGTAAAATATTTTGTCCAATACCAATTTGAAGTTACATAATACAGACAAAATGCCCAAAGTCCACAAAGGAATGGTTCCACCTCTGTTTTCTTGAGGCAACCAGAGGTAGAAGACAAAACCTAATGGTAGCATGACCTGGAGTCACCTAAAGGAGGATGTGCTTAATGAATCCAAGGTCCTGTTGCTTGTCAAAGTCACCATGGACCTCATATACCATTTGCTTCTCTTTTTCTATTTCAGGAGTTGTTTTGTTTGGTTCATGTAAATGAAAAATGAAAAAAAGGAACTTTGGGACAGCTGTGAAGACCCAGTACAGTAAGCATAAGACATTCTTGATCTTTTGGAAAGCTATTCCAGAGATGCAATGTCCCAGGGAAGCCATGGAAAAGATTAAGGAATGCTATAAAGAAAAAAACCACCACCTGTGGTGAATTCCAAGAATGGAAGAGCTATGCCCTTCAAAAAAAGGTAAGAGTAAATCATGACCATGGTCAAGAACTGCTAGCCCTGCAGTTCTTCCATCATAAAAATTTTTCAGAAGATTTCAGTGACTCAAATCTGTTACCAACTCAGAGCGACTCCCTTTTGCTTTAGCTGCATATTTTTAACAACATGAAGCTACTGTGAGTCTTAAGATTTAGAACAAGAATGGTTCATCCAATTTCCTTTTCAGAATAAAAGTTCAGCTTTTGTTTCCTGAGAAAACAAGTGACACATATGCCTTTTCAAACCAGAAACATTCACCATTGAAATAAATACTTACAAGTGGCATGAAAATCCAAACGCTTCTCAGATATACGCAGAAAGGAGCAACCACACTTCCTGCACGGCACATCATGCTTCCACTTCCAACAGCAAGAGATCTACACATAAAACAAGGATTTTGATAAGAATTCTGGCAGAGAAAGGAAACAATCACAAATGCACAGACACTCAAAACATCAGTAGGATGATATGTGTCTTTATGCAATGGTACTAGGAAGCTATTGCTACACCAGTGTAAATTTATATTGTAATGAAATTCAGCTGCTTCTATAATTAAGATTAAAAATACAACAACCATTCAGCAGAGACCACAGGATGAACAACCAGGACTTTCAAGAAAGGCATAAATAACATTTAAGAAAGTATTGACTGTTCTTCTAGGTTCTCAATGACACAAAAGAATGCACATGGAAACAAAAAATAAATAAAAGTTTATTATACAGCCAAATACTAGACAACTCTGAAGCAGCGAAGGAACTCATCCCACCCCAAGTCTTTCAGACCACTGCTGCTAATGTCAAGAGCTGCTGGATCTGGCCCAGGAGCATAATAATGAAAAGGAAATAACAGCAAAATAATGAAAAATATGTGAGTGGTGAAAGTTCTTACCTTACAATTGTTGGGTACAGTTCTGCTGTGTAGAGATATATAAGGCCAAATGCCACACCTATTGAAAATTTTCCAGCCATATTTGCTAAGATAATTAATATATTGAAATCCTATTGAAAGAGAGCACAAATAAATAAATCGCCAGAAAACAACACTGCTCCAAACTTAATTTGAATCCCTCAAAAGTTGTGACCCTTCTTTAAACAAGAAGCAATACTTATTGCTTGCTTTTTTAAAATCAGTCTTAATAAGTAACTAGCGTCCATATAACTTTTTACCAGTCCTGGTTCACTGAAGCCTTGGGAATATTTTACATGTGACTCCAGCAATGAAACTGTGAAACCTGTACTGAAAAGACAGAAATCTAACTTAGACTGGCAGTCGTATTTTAAAAACAACCTTTAATCAACTATATGATTTAGAAAGAGCAGCTGCATCTACAGGCTTAAGGGCCTTTAAAATCAATTTCTACTATAGGAACACTTTCAATGGTGCGTGACTAACCTGAGGGATGAACATAATTAAAACACAGATCACTGCACTTAAAATAAGGAACGGAATGAGTGTGTTTCTCCTTCCCAGTTTGTCCATCCCAATGCAAGCAATGACATAGCAAGGCAACTCCACAGCACCTGTCAGTATGAAATTATTTTAAGTCATGATTACACATATTCATGTTATAACTATGTTATAACTTTATGGGGATTCATTTAATCTAGGAGGTAATAAGTAAGCAAAATCTAGAGATAACCAGTACATTGAGCTAGTTCATTTGGTAACAGAAATGACAACAGAAGGCAGAAAGCATGGCCTAAAATATCGTAGTGGGGGAGGGAGAAGGACAAGGGAAATGAGTTTCACAGCACAGAGCAGCTCCAATTCTCTTTGGGGTGGATAAGTGCAGAAAACAGCAAGGCCACAGTCCTGCTTTTATGACACTGCCACTTATGACTCTTCATTTGCTGCTTTTTTGCTTCACGTATTTTCACATCAACAGCTTAAATATGCCCACAAGGAATGTTGCTGGTGTCACACCGATACACCTCTCAGGAATTGCCAGCTTCTACCTGAACACAAAACCAAAGCCACAGGCACCTCCCCCCGCTTCAGCCCCAAATCATCCCAATGTAAAAGGCAAGCAAGGTCTCTCCAGGACTGGTTTTCTGAGTCAGCTCCACAGATACAGAGGGCACAGTTCCAGCTTTCTCTCTTCTGCATTAAAAAGAGGGCAGCTGCCTATGATATCCCGTGCTTACTCAGATCATCTCTTCTTAATGTCTCTTTCCAGAGAAAAACTTCTGCAGCTCTAAAGGAACTGGTGTTTGACTAGGACTGTCCACAAACCCCGTGTAAACATGATTTGCCCCTAGACAAATTATACTGAGCCAAAGCCAGTTCAGGCATATTTTAAACCAGCTTGCTCAAGAAGAATGCTACTATGTCCAACATAAAATCAAGGAAGAACATAAGATACAGCCCTGAACAAATATGCTGCATTCCTTTACTAAGCACTTTTAGTATGTCAACACACTTATAATATCAGGAAACCACCTTCTGGGCCTGTGTTGGTAAAAGCAGTTTGCAATTATTCAGTGTCTGCTAAAATATTTTTGAAGGAAGTGGATACAGCGACTTATGCACTGTACTTCACCATAATATTTTCATTTCTGTGCAATACCTGTCAGTCCACTGATATGCTATAATATGTGACAACACAGAGTGAATTCATGAGTGCCCCGGTCCTTCTCATGCTTATGTGCATGAACAGTCACATTCACTTTACTGAAAGCACTCAGTTGCATAAAGCAAAGCGCATGATTTAATTTTTTGCTGGCTCAGAGCTGTGTGCCTGACCTAGAGTCTTCTGAAGTCAATGGAATATTTCCACTGATCTTAACAAACTTCGGATCAGACCTTGAATGCACTGAGCTGCCTTTATAAACAACTTACATACCAGAGGAAGATTACAGTCAGACTGACAAAATCAAGTAATACAACTAGATTAAAAATATACTTTCAAGAAAATGAAAATTACTCTTGCTTCTAAGAATTATGAAACTATTTTCTAAACAAGCAGACTAAATATATAATGACTATAAGTGATTAAAGGAATATTTTTTTCTCTCCTTTTCCTAGTTTGAGCCTTTAACAGAGCCATGTAAATTTTGTGTTGCTGGTCTGTTTCCCTTGGTGTTTTTGTGGCTCTGCTATATGCTTGTTGGGCAAAGAGGAGACAAGCAGAATACGGTTTTACAATCACGAAGACAGAGGGAGAAGAATTTTGTACACCAAAATATTTTAAATTTGTTTTTTCAAAAACAGTGAGACTTGGAGTGAGTGATACTCCTATGTTAGTCAACTTTATGAAGAGTTAGCAAAACACTTTTTGAACAAGGTTCATAATTGAATGATCAAAGTTAAAAAATTTGCTGTGCAATATACAGACATTTCTAAATGCTATGTTCTAGTTATGTCATAAACAGAATAAAGTACAAAAATATTTACCTATGAGAAAGAGATTTAAATATTCATTGCCTCCTAGATTGACAGAACTGAGGGAAAAGACGTAGTACCCCAAGCTCCCAGTGAACCAGATCAGCCAGACTGTGATGGTCCTTCTTGCAATGTGCCAGTTACAAAACAGGTCTAAGATGTTGTGCTTCTTTGTTGAGGATGTGTCATTGTCACCCGTTCTGCCACTGACTAGATCATCTTGTTGGACAGAGCACAGTTCAGAAACTTTGCAGGGAGTGCTTACTTTATTCCATCTTGCCATTATGTTAACTACTTTTTGTGCATCTTCATATCTTTCCTCTGACAGGAGCCAAAAAGGTGTTTCTGGGAGCATCCAGCAGCACAAGACAAAGGGAAGAGTCGCTATGGAGAGAAATACCTGATAGACCCACCAGGTCCGAACCAAAAATCCCACGAGTGCCACAACCATAATTCCCATAGCAAAAAAAGCATGGACATGCATAGAAGCCCAGGTTCGTGCTTTTATGCCAACAAATTCAGTCACATAAACAAAAGCCACAACCAGATAGCCACTTGAAACCTGGGGGGGGTGGGAGAGAGAAAAAGAAAATAGTAAGGTTTGTATCTCCTCTCCTTGTGCAACAGCAGTAAAAACAAACAGCCATCAGTGTTCCACATTTGTGTACAATTAATACCCGACACACTGGCACGTCCCACACTGACAGAAAAGAAGGCAACCCTGAAAACAAATAATCTGGAGACAAAGTTCACTCAAACCTTCAGACTGCCCAAACACTGTATTTAAAAAGGTGAAGTGATTTTGGATGCTTCTCTATAGTGGGCATGAGCCAGCAAGAGACACCTGAAAAAGCCTAATTTGCTGATGCCACTAAGCCCTTCATGTCCAAAAATCAGGTCCCCTAATGACATTGCAAACTGGATGCTCAGGAAAATGAGGTCCCCTGAAGTAACTGCCACTTCTGAAAATCTTGACCTTGGCTTTATGTCAGGGACCTGTAAATTTACTGAGAATTACCTTCCACACCCTTGTAAATTATCTCATAAAATAAAATTTTTACAGTGTTGGAAGAGAATCTCATATATATGATTATAGGTTCTCATACATTACCTTGTGGATGCAACTACTAGTATGTTCTGCATTATAGTATTTCTTCACTGAATATATATATTATTGAATATATCTATAGATATATTTTAATTTCTCTAGCAACAGTCAAACTCTTGGTATCTCAAAACTTTTCAAAACACAGCTAGAAAATCTAGACCAGAAAATATTCCAGTATATTGTTTGGATTAATCAATTTTCTGATTAAAGATATTCCAGTTAATAATCTCTGATTCTGAACCCACTGAACCTGGCAGGGAGGCTGCATTGATCTCAGTGGCACGGGGCTACAGCTTTAGACCTCCATCTCGCAAATCAGTCCCAGTGGGCAGTTAATACCTACAGCATTGGTCTGGTCAGAGGTTTTTGCTTTTCTAAACTACCCCTAGCATCAATAGCCAAGGGAGTTCTGTTGACCTCACTGTTCAAGGCTGAAACACCCATGCAGTTTTTCCTGCTAGGAAATCCTTTTGAGCTCTAATCAGGCAAAGGGAGCTCCAGGTGTGAGGTCCTGTCTTGACTAATGCACTGTCATCAGGAATAAAATACATTGTGTGCTTATTTTCAAATTTCTAACCTACTTAAATAAGTTATATAATTTTTCTTGTGATAGCAGTCTAATTTCTTTATGCATTATATAGTGAAAGACTACAAATATACTTTTGGATGTAAAATAGTAATTTACAATTGGTTACTATGTATAAATATTTTAATATATCATACACATATATATAAAAGTATGTGTATAGATGCACATAAACACATATACTGGAATACCCTTAAGTACAGTATAAACATCTAAGTGTTAAACATGTGTACCTATGTATTTAGTATTCCAGGTGTAGCTTAAAAGACCAAGGAGATGCATGAAAGAGAAAATGTGCATCTCTCCTCCATCACTCAAAATGGTAGAGATAAAAATCATACTTATTATAGATCTATTATTTTAAGAAAAATGTACTCAATTTCTAACAATAAGGAGAAATGCAATGGCAGCTGCAATACAGAATCCAGAGTTTGCTGCTCACACTTGGTATTTAATTACCAGTCCAGCAGAGGTTGGGATGGAGGAAGTACCAAACACTGCTTCATACGGATGCTTTCTATTAATTCAAAGAGGAAAAGTGCTGTGGTCCAAGAACATTCAGACTCTCCCTGCTCTGCTGAAATAAGTGCAACAGAGGGGGCTTTAGAATAATGAAGTAGGGGAGGAAATAATAACCAAAGGGAGGTTTTCTTGAGAAGGGGTAGGAAATGGCACATAGAAAAAGCCAGGGTGAACATCCTTTCTTACCATAGCAAGGAGAAAGCGCACAATCATGAAACTGTAGTAGTCAAACGTGAAGGCCACTGCGATGCCAAATACAAACTGACCAGCACTTGTGAACCATATAACACACTGTCTTCCCAGTCTGAAAATCACAGCAGTAATAAAATTATGAATTACCACAAACATTCTATTAAAATACACCTGCAACTCCAGAAAGCCTACCTGGAAGGGACTTTGAAAATACTGTACTTAATACTTCCACTTACCACAGAAACTCTGGTTTAGTTACTTGTATTAATTTTTCAGTAATTCCAACTTCCAAGAAAAAGGAAGCTCCTATGGACAGAACTTCCATTCCACAATTCTTGGCTGGCAGCAATGTGCAGAAGTGGGCATTACATATGCTCACCTCCAGTTTCAAGTTTAACATCTACCTAACTAATCTGCATATTTACTCTGTCTTATTTATGAGGACAGCAGGTAAGACTTGCTTTTTCAGATATTTTATAGTAAGTACTGTCTAGTTAATAATTTCTAACAGGTTAACTGTGATAACACATGCCATCTCTTGCCAAATTAACAACCAATTTAGATAGTAATTAAAGACTTCTATAAGATATTTCTGTCCAGTATTTGAAGTTGAATTCTCTAACACTGACAATTACATAATTCCCCTGCATTTTCTGATTGCATCACAGCACACATGCTTGCATATACAAACAAAGAAATCCAGGAAGCTAGTATACTAACAGCAAAAAAAAAAGTCAAATACTAGCTTCCCATTAACAACATAGTAATTTCCAGTGTAAAAGAATGGCATTTAGCAAAAAGGAACTTCTATTTGTTTATCTTCTTCCCATATCTCAGGGAGAAAATATACCAGGTAAAGCCAGTTGTCTCTAAACAAGTGAGCAGATGCTATCAATAAGAAGCTCATCTGAGGAGAAAACCTAAAATTCTGCAGTAGATATACAAGACTCTACTGAGGATTCATTACAGTCTATCTACAAATGTTCTGTAATACTAAATGCATGGAATAATTTTTCTTCCCTGGTAATATTCTCTTGGACTCTTATTACCTACTCCTCTGCAAACAGCTTTTCTCATATGTGGATATTACATTTAGACAGAGAGTTTGTGGACTTTCAGGGGTGCAGGCTCGTTTGTCAGTTTTTCTCTGTATTTGGTACTACATTAAAATAACTCTTATTTTTCTTGAACCTTGACCTGGAGTCATGCATTGTCTCTGACCCCTGCCAGAAGAGATCCCAGCGAGTCCTAGCTGTCAGAGCTCTTCTGTTGGGAAATCTGCTAATTAGGAATGGGAGAAACCCACAAACTTATTTCCCACCAGCCAGGATGTGTCAGAAAATAATAACTTTCAGCTGTAAAATCTACAGTTGTAAATCTATAACTCAGAATGTGTGTATTATCCTAACTGGCTGTCCGTGGCTTGAATTAATGGAAATAAGAACAATGTGATCATAACCTTATAAATCATGCCTAAATATTAATTAATAAAGCTATGAATGATTTAAAGGGACTCAGAACAAATGTTGGCATTCTATTCTAGTTTTGTGTTAAATATGGTTTTACAAAGCCTTGCATTGGGAGACAGTATTGATTCCATGTGTTCTAAAAGCCAAATTAAAAAAAGATCATCTTTACTTTTGCATTCCCATGTTGTAACTGTCACATTGTAGCATTGTGCTAATAAAGGAAAATCATATGACAACATACCTGGTTTCCTTTTTCTGCTTATACTGTTAGCTGTGGGATAAAACGTCACCCTCCACCTAACAGAGGTGTTAGTCAACAAGCTCCTTTATAGAAGGAGATAAATAACACTAAACCAGCCTTCAAAGCAAAGCACAGGTACATAAACTGCCTGACACAAAACCAAGTACAATGCAGCTTAGGCGTTTGACTGTCATATGGATAGAGGGGCATGGCTGGGCATTCTTCTGAGGTGTGAATATGTGTATTTGTATCGAGAGAGAAAACCAAGAGAAGCAGGAGGATACAGACGTACATCCTGGATCTCACTATTGCTTCTGAGTCCAGAGCTCTGTTGCTGGATCTCAGTGCATGATCTGAGATACCATGCAAGGAGGAACTGTGAGAGGGGAGCAGGCTGAAAGACAGCCTTGGTGCCATGAGCAAGGGACTGCTCGGGTCAACTCCCTCCACAGAATTACTCTCCTCGTGCTCAAACAGAACTTTGTACATGCTGGTAAATGAGTGAAACTACAGCACAGCTCACTGAAAACCATTATTCCTCCTATCTGGACTTCTGGACTTTCAAGAGACTGAAATTTAAGCTATCCATTCAGGGAAAAACTACAATTGGACAGTAAGTAAAAATAGTGTATGGGTGCTTACTTTAAGAACGTGGGGCCTCATCAAGTCCTCAGAGCCTTTGATTCAGCCCCACAGAGCTGTATTCATGACAGAGCTTAGGAAATGTGATTTTAAAATACATTATTTTTAACCTTCCAGTAGCCCTTCAGCTGTTTATCATATACAGAAATAAAAATCTATGTTTCTATGAGGAACCTCTCCTCATAGAAAACGGAGTGAAAACCTACTCCCAGGTTTTACTGTTGCTGTTACTACTAACTATTGCTATTCCTGTTAAAAAAAAAAAATTATCTAGCAGCAAATACTACGTGCACAGGGAAATTTGAGGGATCAAGGCCTAGAACAATGGCTGATATAAAGTAGAAAAATATTCTAAAAGTAAATGATTTGCAAATACATTTTAAAATTAATACTTGCTATCAGCAAAAGAAATTGAGTTAAACACCTCTGTGAATAAAACAATATCCAAACCTCCTGAATTGTGAATACATAACTATGAATACACAACTATGAATACACAATGAATGAAAACAACAAAACAGGTAGATATGCATGGTGTTACTGCAGTCCGAAGCTCCAATTTTCAGATGGCACTTTACCTGTCAGCAATGTCACCAAAAATCACTGCTCCAATCAAGACTCCAAGCATGAATGTAGGCTGGATTAATTTTGCAAGCCATTCTCGGTTACAGACCAGATCCCACTGTGTAACGACAGTGCTCTTCCACTTCGTATCATCATAGAGAAATCCATCGGAACAAGAAAACATGGACTTGTTGCCTTTGTATTCATATGCCAGATTCAAACTGACTTCTCGTTTGGACCTGCTGCACTGGTTAAGTTCCCAAATTTCTCCATTTTCCAGCTGGACTACAATGTAATTTTCTGTTGATGTCCATAGTGTCCAGATGTTCTCTATACTTGATTCAGAGGAGTTGTAGAAAAGAACACTACTCACATTTCCAGGGATCCCACATACAAAGTTAGGAGTAACAGCCATGAACACAGATGCTAAGTAATGGATACCACATGACATAGCTTGAAAGGCAGATGCAAAATAAACACATGCTTGAAATCTGTAAAGGGAAAGAAAAAAGTTTACTGAAGAAAAGATCTCTACACATGAAAAAAATCAACATAATTATTTTGCTGGGATCAGTAAATGGAGACATCGTTAGAGTGCCTAGTGTTTTGTTATATCGTGCTGCTTCAGTATTAGCTAAGCCCTGCAACAGACCAAAGATGAGAAAAGATCCACAGCAGAAGTAACCTATTGTCAGGAAATAAATGCTGCTTTAAGTCATGTGTTTAGCTGTATATAGAGAAGACCATTTAAAAAGAAACAATTCTAAACTTAAGCACTTAGTTTGAAACAACCTTCCACCCTCGATTTCTGTGTAGTACATCCCCTCAAAATAAGACCTTAGATTACTGGACTGGTCAGAAAAACTAAAATGTTGCAACCTCAGGTTCTGAGGGAGAGAGATATGCACATCAAATAAAACAAACCAAAGGCATTACGCCCTTCATTTCACCTAATTGTATCTATGTAACTGTATTCCATCTATATTCCATCTCTCTTTATTGCCTCCAAAAGACAAAGAGAGATTACATGTAGACACATGTAAAGGCAGATACAATCTGAACAGCGTGAAATATTTTGTACAAAAACATAGCTGTAAACGGGGTTGGGTTTTGGCTTAAACAGGGTGTGCAGTTATGCATTAAAGATTGTATCATAAAGCAAACATGGTAAAAGAATGTTTTATGCATAGCCTGAATTTTGGCATTTTAACAGCTTTTAAAATATGCTTGAGATGCAAGTAAATGTTAGTATATAAATTGCACATGTATTCTGAATTTCAAAAGACTTGCAGTGAATTCTGGTACCACTGACGGCAAATTCTAGGCAGTTTCTGTTAATCTAAGCATAAGGAGTCTTTTCCTCAACTAAATGTTAAAATTATGCACATAATCAGTACAACATCTGTTCAGAAAAAAACAAAACAGCTTTAGTTTCTCTTCCACTTTTTACTTCCTGAAGGCAAATCAATTGCACAAATTTGAAGAAGCATTTGATGAGCTTCCATATATACAACCTTACTGCAGTACGCGCTGGGCCTTGGTAGTATGAAACAAAAAGCAGCTTTTTTTAAAATGATCAGAGGCTATCTCTGCTGAAGTTATAGGAAATGATGCCTAAAAAACAATTGCCTTGAACTGTCTTGTGGGAAAAGTCAGAGCAATTGCAATCCCCATTACAAATGCGACCTCTCGAGCACTCCTCTCTGAAATGTATCTAACCTAGCCTTGAATTCCCATAATAAAGGTTGCAACAGTACCTAGCCTAGGACTTTTAAATCATCTATAATCCCAATTTCTAATGAATTTCTAACCTATCTATAGCCAAAGTATTTAAATAGAATTTGCTGGATGCATTGTCTGAATGTCCAATTAACCTTTCCAGTTAAACAGTTCTCTTGTGTAACCCAACTCCATTCACCAACCTCATTCTCCTCTGCCTTTTATCTTGTGATTCTTGTTTCTTTCCTTGGTAAATGTAAACCCCGTTGCCTATCCTATCTTTCCAATGGCATCACTGCTGTTCACATGGAGGACTTTTTATCCCTATTTCTCTTGACAACAGCTCTACTGACTTTTCCACAGGAGTCGGAGGAGAGGGCTAAATTGCTAAACCCACCATGGTAGCTCAAAAGCTAGTGCCACTTCCCTCTTGAAGGCTCAGCAAGGCAATACTCACACAGCTGCTGTGCTGCTCTTTCCCAACAAACCTTGTGAGACAGACGGTCAAGAGAAACGGAACGCAACCACAGGATCCCTTAAGCCTATCAATCCCCTCTCAAGAGAACAGCTTCTTGAGGACGAAGTAGCTAACCATAAACTAAAGCAAAACTAAAACAGCTCTGAAAAGGCCTTTGGACTATCTTGGACCACAAAAAAGAAAAGATTATTCTGAAATTTAACCTTTGTCCCCCTATTAATGCAGACAAATATGGTCAGCAACATTTTTTAATTCCTCTTCTCTAGTTTCATTTTAACTGTTCCCATCAAAAGACACAACTCGTTTTAAAAATAGCAAAGCAAGACCAAATTTAACAACTTGGGCTATTGTTGCAGTACGCAGAACGCCTGAAATCAGGATTAGAAGACCTCTAGCAAATCAGCAAATTTAATCCTGAGAAGCTGTGCAGTTACATCTTCTACCATCTAATAAAAAGCCACATACCTGGAACCAAAATCCCCAGGATCTGCAATGTCTGTCATTATGCATCAGGAAATTGCAGTGTCAGATAGCCCAGTTGGTATTTCCCAGACAGAGGAAGAATTAAATAATTTCAAACTCCCATCCATTCACCTTGAGTTTCTTAATTAGCTGTCACAGTACAACAAATATCAGGTTCAAGAGCACCACCCGGGCTTATGATTTTGATCAGGTCTAGCTCATCTCTGTGCTAACTGCTCCCTTGGAAGTTTTATCTTATCTCTTCATGAATGCTTCTTGTGATCGTACTTCAATAACCATTTTGACAGAATACTCCACTGTCAAATCTTTCTTATGGAAAGTTTCTCCTTAGTCTAATCTCAATGTCCCCTTTTTCAGTGTAAGACTATTAGCAGCTTATAAAACATTCTTGTGCAACCTTGAATAAATCTTCCTTGTCTTTTATCACTTTGTTGTACAGAATTATCAGTTATCCCCCTCTAATTACTTTCTAAAACTATATAACTTACAGTCACTCTTTCATCATTTTTCCTTTGTGTCCTATTGAACAGTTTCCACTGTATAAAAAGCAATAAAGGATTTATTTGAAATATCTGTGTCATGCCATATTTCACCCATCTTTTGAGGGTTTAACTTAGAACTAGATATAACTGATTCTTGTAAAAACATTCTTCCATTTTCAATGTTATGAAAATCTTATTCAGTTCTACTTAATAAGATGGAAGAAATCTACTCTGTAACATCACTTTTCTTACCTAATTTGCAGCACCTATGCTAAGCAAACACAAGTGAAACAGAATGCCGTGTTTACATTAATAGACATAATTTATGCTGTTTACAAATTAATTTAAAAATAAGAAAAATGTTTTGACAGCAACATGGCCATGTTGTTGCAGAATCCTGCAGGATGGATTGCACTACAGTTTTTAACCTCTAACTGTTCAATAAAAAAAGCCGTGGCGCAGGCAGGGGAAGCAGGAATAGGGAAGAATAAGGCATGGTGTGAAGCTAGGAAAGCGTTTGGCAGCACCAGTGGCTGAAGGAATCCCACATCCCTGCCAGCACACTAATGGGCTGCTCCTCTGCCTGTAAAAACTACGTACTGCTCTCTCCAGTAAAATTCCACAATGGGCTGGCTAAACCTCCCTCTGTGTGTGTATATATATATTTATGTAACACACACAAAAAAAATCCCAACCTGAAAGCTCTCTTTTGCCGTGAAGGCAAAATTCATTGCTGACTACACTAGTGTTGTAATAGCATCCCCACTGATGCTAGACTGAAAAGCCCAACCTAGGACTTTCCAACCTAGCCCAACAAAGTGGCCAAGAATCTCCTGTGGGTAGGAATTGCATTTCTTCTAGAAAGACCAATTGCGCAGAGGTCAGGAGATTCATTAACTTGCATAGTTATCAAAAGGAGATGATTAGGCCATTAATGACAACATCTAGAAAGCATGAAAAGTATGTAGGGAGGATGATACATGAGATGGGAGACTACTATAGATGCATTGAACTTCGCTTGCCAGAAGAGCTGAAGATTGAAAAGGGACAGAGAAAGACCCAGTCCCAGCCTCATGGTAGACACAGGTTTGCTAGAACAGAGGTCGGGGCAGCAGACAGTGCTAAGCAAGAAGGAACATGAAGCTGCTGCCTGCTCTATTCCTAGCCTGGGATCCCTCCCTTTGGACATTTGGGTGCATGAGTTTTATCTCAGCTCTCTTGCTGTGGCCATATCAATGCTCTTCCTCAATCTTAAAACCCTGGGGCTGCTTCTTGGCCCGTGCTCACGAGACAGCTGAGCAGCTTCTCCTGCCTTTGTGGGAGGACTTGGTGCTGGGGGAACACAGCTGCTCCTGCTTGGGGGGCCTGGAGCAGCCCCTGCGGCACACTGTGCTGGGGCAGGAGGTCACGGCAGAATGTATACAGGTCAGACACTTCAGTGACCCTGAGGCACAGGTTAAAGTCTATACTGTCCCTCCTGCCTACTGTGAATTATTAGCATTTTTCACAAATTCTTAATTTAAGAACACCAGACTGGTAAGAAACTCTTTTTATTACTAAGCTTCAATCTCTCTATTGCAGGCAAACATGTAATATAATCTTTTTAGTAAACTCACGAAACTCCATTTTAAAAGTTAGATTTCCCTGAATAAAGAGATACTGCTGTTCATGCATCAAAAAGTTAAGAAAAAACCATTGCAGTATCAATAAACGCTATTGAAAGTCATGAAAGAGAGCAAGGCTTCTTTCAGCAAAGTCTGTGACCTATTTTCCTGGACTGATCTGAAAAAAAGGCAGTTTTTGGCAAAGGTATTTTATATGCCAGTTATCTTCACGTACACACATCAGATTATGTACCATAAATTGTTGCAAGTAGTAGTTTTCAATACATCTTTTACAGATTTTTTTTCTTTTTGAAAAGCATGCTTTTTAAATAACTGTGAACATGATGACTGTCCTGAAAGGTATGATAGTCTCTTGCAGTGTTTTTCCATGTCTTCAGTGATTTGCCATGGGAGATAATTATTTGGCAAGTACATTTTGTCACTTTTGCCAGGGGTGTCAAATATAGAAGTCAAGAAGACTTTGTAGGTTACTGCTCCAGTATAGAGACTCTTAATGAGTGCCAGAAGTCAAATGAGCATAAAACTGTCTCCACAAAAGCTTGAGCAAGACACAACATGAAAATGTTTCAGTCTTAACATATTTCTGTGAAATTTCTCCCCAGTTATTATTTTTTGTCAATTTACAGCTTACAGTAAAAAAGACTTTTACATTTTCAGACTCTTCCACACAAGATTTAAGATTTCACCAGGAAGAAAAGCAACTGATAATATCATAATGCCAGTACCTGAATTGAAGAAACATTCTTCCATAAAGATAATGAACTAGGTCTCAGACCACTGTTGCTCTAGCTGTAGTCTCATGGCACAACATACTCTGTGACACTGTCACTGTGAGGTACTTCCTCCCTTCTCCTTTCCCAGAGTTTGTTCATCCCCTGAGACATAGTACACTCTACCCTCAGCTGCACCGGTACTTTTTATGTGGATGGGCTATGAATTTTATCTGGGAAACTGATTTAACTCGAAAAAAAAATTCAAAATAGATTATGATTTTAAAAGATTAAACCAAGCCAGATGAGCAGTTTGATTCAAGTTGTATTGCATTCATGCAAACAGTCTGCACCGGTCTATTTGAAAGGTGGTACATCTGGCAGGCAAAAATATCTGAAGTGGTCATTGCTGCATATGTTAGAGAATAAATCCCCAGCCTTGGAGTACTTCTACCATTGTCAGTTATTGCACTGTAGAGATGGGACAAAACTCATTAGTTAGACACTAATTTTATGTTAAGTAAAATATGTTGTTCATAATATTTGTTTCCTTGTCTCTCCACCAAAGAGAGGAGAGGGTAAATTACTATACTCCTCAAAAGCCAATATAAAACATTAAAAATCCTTTCAGTGTTGGATAGAGTCACAAGGTTGTACTGTGATTAGCAAAAGATTTGTACTACTCCACAGGTTTTACAAAAACTATTTTTACTGTCTGCCTTTTCAACCACCTTGTTAACAAATTGTGTAATCAGAAAACATAGTATGTTTTTGTTGTGCAGTGTACACTCAATAGGATGGCTTCAGTGGAAAGAAATTTCCAGATATTTACTATTTCCGAAAGAATGTGTGTTCAGTAACCACTTTCACCTCTGTATTCCATCCTGGGTTTTTTTAATGTGAGAGAAGCCATTCAGCATTCTTTCCATTCTAAACCAAAAAGCTGTGATGCACTTACACATTTATATTTTCAGAGGAAAGGAGCTGAATAAGACTCAGGAGCAGTATTTTTGCTATGGTGCAGAGATGCAGATTTGGAAGCAGCCTTAAATATATAACAGACACTGCCTTATTTGACTTACAGTGTCAAGAGTAAACTTCCTTGCCTCCTAAAGCTGGTTTAAACTACACTAAGACTTGGTCTCAGCCCACATGAGCAAAATAGTTATTTCCAGAATTTGTTTTTGGAGGCAGAATATGCTGTGTTTGATTTCGAGTTTAAACATACCAACAACATGGATGCAACAGGAATAAGAAAGCCTGTACAGATCAGGAAGGCCCCAGGAATTATATATCGTCACTGGTGACAACGTGTGCCTCAACATGCAGTCACCAAACAGCAGACACTTACCAAATCATTCTTACAATTGTCTAAAACTGATTCTCTGAGCAATTGTAACATTAAACTTAGGCATGTTTCCCTTTAAGACAAGCCCAGCATGTATTCACCAGAGTCAAGAAGAAAAATATGTTGGCTGCTCACTCTTGCACCATACTCTAGGCTCCTTAAGTGCAAGGAAGATAAATGCTATGTAACCTGCCATGGAGGAATCAAGCTACGAATGGATTATCTAGTGAAGAGAGAGATCTACAAGACCTGCCTGTGTAGAAAATGCCAACCAAACATCTCGCTTACTGTGAGGAGAAACTGCAGTTTTTCTCCTTCACATATTTACAGTAGCTATCTTATAACTAGTAGAAATAAAGCAATAAAAGGGAGAAAAAAAGTGGAAATTTAAAACTATCATTGAAAATAATGGTCAAACATTAAATGGTGTGCAATAATTTCTAACCTTCTTCTGGTCAGCTTTCTTTTTGATTATCAAAATCAATATGAAATAAATTCTTGTAATTCTGGTACGTTTGCACCCATACAGGTATCAGAAAAGCAGCCCTTGAACTTGAGGTCATGGCCTCAAGTGGGGCTACAGCAGTTACCAGTGGAGCAGCAATCACAACGGGAACAAGGCTGACAAGCACGAATGGACTGCGATTGCAACAGCAATTCCATCACTTTCCAATAGCAAAGATGGAGTCAGTCGATTTCATTCTAGTTATCCACTTGTCCTTTCTGCTTTATGAATGTCAAGAGTATATACCAGGTAATTTAATTTAAAAATAACACAATCATGCAGTTTTTAAGCTATTTAGGTTTGTTTTGGAATTATTTCGATCAGTGCTGAACACAGCAGAGTGGTTATGCTCGGACAGTAGTAATACTTCAGGCTCTATACATTCCAGGAGCAGATTTTTTATAAAGATCTACCATTTAGAAAATTAGCATGTACTCTGTCTGCATGATATATTAGCAGCATTACTTCTCACAGGGAAAACTCAATTCCAGTATCTTTGATAACACTTGTTTTCTTTTTTGGGGACAAATGCAAATTAGGTATTTAATTCCCTTCCACACTGTAGTGTTTCCATCAGCTTATGTGAGCAAATCATTTGACATCATAATCCTTAAAGTGTCTAATAGAATTTAAATGTTTTTATTGAGATTCCATCTAATTATAGACATAGGCAGTACTTCATGTATAAACTGTTAGATTTCGTTTTTCCTTCCCCATTTAGGAAATCAGATGTTTTCCGCTGTTTACCTTGATGACATATTGCACTGTGTTTAAACTATGGAAGCTTACATTTATTTTATCTCTTCTTTTTCCTGTCTATAGTCCTGAAATAAAAATCCTCTGTTTTCATATGAATTATATTCTTACTAATTCGTTATTCTACTTACATATCTCTATTGCAAAACTCTAAACTTGGTATAGCTGAAGGTACAAACACATGGATTGAATACCTACTTTACAGTGGTGAAAACTGTCAATTCCAAAGCAACTAGCAATCTATTCTTCAAAGACTATTTTGCAAAATAATTAAGCCTTACTGTTGTCATAATTAAATGATGCTTCTTAGGAACTTTTTTTGTTTGTTTGTTTCCTATTCATAGCAACACCTAAGAAGAATTGAACGCAACAGCTCATTTTCAGTCTGAATTCTACATAAATTCTCTTCATGCCATGCCACACTTATTGCTAAGCATACAACCCATGGCTTTAAATTTCTATATTGGAAATTTAATTTCTCCATGCTTGGAAAATGGTTGTAAAATATCTCATTCTTCTAGGTTTTTGAAAGTCCTCATGAGAAAAGTTAAAACAAGTAGGAAATCTGTATAATTAATTAATTTAAGCACACTGGACATCACTTTCCTAGCACGTTTGTTACCATTACTGCACATACTAGTATCTTCTGAGTTTTCAGTTAGAAATAATGAGTATTAACTCTGTGGATCAAATTATGTTTAAACCATTTCTGTAAATATTTGACAGAAATGTAATGGAATTTTGGGTTACTCCATTGTTTCTTCCTTCATATAAGCAATAATTTTACCCATAGCATCAATTTTGCAGTCTAGAATATGATTTGGTCCATTTCTTTGGGCTACAAAAAGCATTGTATCACCTGGATAATGGGTCATTTTACTCTCCTTGGCTCCATTTGCAAGTCTTAAAATGTTGTTTTGTTAATTCTGACTTTAACCACAGCGACTCTTCACCAAGAGCAAAACAGAAGAGCTGAAGCAGACACCTTTGTCTTACTAGCTTTTTTAGGAATATTTCACTAATAAAAAAGAACCACTTAACAAGATGTTACATTTAGGGAATTGTGTCAGATGATACTGTGTCTTCGAAAATTTGAGACAAAGTCAACATATACATCAAAGCATGGCTTTAGGAAAGGCAACTCAGTTTCAGCCAGAAACTGAGCTGTCTTCGCTGCCAAAGACAATACAGCAAGTTGCAATTCTGCCTGTATGAAATTCTACACTTGAAATTCTACAGTTCTACAACTTGAAGAAAGGGAGTTGATATAATGTTCAGTCTGGTATAGTCAAAGTGTTGCCTTCTGTTAAACTTGTTTTGCCTTATGTATGAATTGTTTAAGTACATCCTTATTTGGCAGCTGTGTTCTGCATTCCAAAGGAAAATAGCCTCCACACCAACAGCTTTTCTCTCTTTGTATAACAGAATAGCTTGTATCTTCCACAGACTTTGTTAAAGCTCAGTTAGGACACCAAAGAGGAGGAAGACATAGGTCCTTCCTTCCTCTCTTCAGGAGTCTGCACTGACGATCCACCAAGAGTTCCTCAGCTAGGGCTGTTCAGAGGCTCTTGCAAAGTCAGCCAGTCTGTCCCACCCATGTTCCTTCTCAGCCAGGTTAGTAGCCTGACAGGCCTATCTTCTCCAAGGCAAGGCAGGTTATCTCTAAACCCACATAAAAGAAGGTGGAGACTCCCTTTTTACATGGAGTCACATGGAGAGGACAAGGGGGAATGGACACAAGTTGCTCTTGGGGAGATTCCGATTGGACACCAGAGGAAAGTTTTTCACAGTGAGGACAGTCAGCCATTGGAATAATCTCCCCAGGGAAGTGGTTGACTCGGCCACATTGGACACTTGAAAGAGTCGTCTGGACAGGGTGCTGGGCCATCTTGTCTAGACTGCGCTCTTCCTAGAAAGGTTGGACTAGATGATCCCTGAGGTCCGTTCCAACCTGTGATTCTGTGAAGGTTATTGAGCACAAGAGGACTTTAAGCTTCTTTTGCAGGTTCGTAGCTCACATTCCCTCGAAACTGTTCCTCTTCTCTGCAAATGTGTAACCCACTCTTTGCTTAGAGGTCTTCAACCTGATCTCCCCAAATGGTCATGGGAATCTGCCCCATAATAAGCCTTATTAAATGATTAATTCCCACAGGAAAGCTTTTCAGTTTGTTTAGTTTTGAATAGCAGCCTGGTCATGAACTTCTGACCAATTTTTGTTGAATTGTATCTCCTTCCAGTTTCAGTCCTGGAAATTGGTTTGGCTAACCTGTGTCTTCACAGGACAAGAAAAATATTTCTGTTTTCTCTCCTCTGAGAGATTTACACATTGTAGAATATATAAAACAGTATGAAATGCCAAAAGTTGATTTAACAGAGATTGGTTATTTGACATGCTGCCTTTGATTCAAAATAGACAAAGAGCTTTTTTACAGCCTCTCTAAAGAAGACAAGTCAAAATCTTAACAGAGTTATTGATCTTTCCAAAGAAAATATATTTTCATTAGTTTTATTGGTCATTTGTCTCTTTCATGACCAACAGAGTAGGTTATTCTATATTGCTCTTGATTTCTTAATGGAAAGTAACCTTTTCATTTCCTGTCATTCAAGGAAGATCATTCTACTACCTTTCTCTTTAAACTGTTAAAATTGGAAGTAATTTAAATAAAAAAAAAAACAAACAAAACAGATTTGACTGTTTCCAAGGCTAAGAGTGCACTTTGACCTCTTACTAAATATATTAGGTAATGCTCTTTTACCTGCTACTACTTCCACAGTACTGTCAGGTTTTTTCCTTGAGTCTTTCTCACATGATAGCTCATACAAGGGAATGATCTGGAATAATGCTGTTTTCTAACCTTACATAAATATTTACAAGCAATATATGGGTCCCATTCTCTACAAGAATCAAATAAAGCAGTCGGATTCTGCTCAGACCTACCTGGATTCTTCTACATAAATCTATTTTTGTACCAACTGTCCCCTCTATTCCCCGTGAATAAGTGAGACAGAACTGAGTTCGGCTACGCTGACCTGCAAAGGATGACAGTTCTCCCAAGAGCCTAAAATACAAGTGTAAATGAGATGAGGTCCCAGTTGCTCTGACCCTGGGACTAACATGAATTATCTCTCTCAGAAGGGTGGAGCTGTAACAAGTTTATGATATTTCCCAGCTCTGCTGACCGGCACCAGTTCCAAATATACAGAAAAAAAATCCAACTAATAATGTGTTCTGGAGTATAAGCCATGAATACAAATTATTTAAATGAAATGTGATCTCATCAGTATAATTTCAGCATATATCCAACAGCTCTGTGTCAAACAATGTTTTTGGATATTGCTTATCTATTATTGCTCATTTTCCACCTTTTGTATTTGACTTGTATTCTGATACCAGAAAGCTGTGCTGCCGTTCAGCGAGACCTGGACAGGCTGGAGAGTTGGGCAGAGGGAACTTAATGTTGAACCTAAAATTCAACAAAAGCAAGTGTAAGGTCCTGCACTTGGGGAGGAACAACCCCATGCACCAGTACAGGCTGGGGCTGAACTACTGGAAAGTGGCTCTGTGGAGAAGGACCTGAGAGTGCTGGTGGACAGCAAGTTGACCCTGAGCCAGCAATGTGCCCTTGTGGCCAAGAAGGCCAATGGTATCCTGGGATGCATTAAAAGGAGTGTGACCAGCAGGTCAAGAGAGGTTATCCTCCCCCTCTACTTCCCCCTAGTGAGGCCACGTCTGCAGTACTGTGTCCAGTTCTGGGCTCCACAGTTTGAGAAAGACAGGGAACTACTGGAGAGAGTCCAGAAGAAAGCTACCAAGATGATCAGCGTACTGGAGCATCTCTCTTATGAAGAAAGGCTGAGAGACCTGGATTTGTTCAACCTGGAGAAGAGAAGACTGAAGGGGGATTTCACCAATACTTATAAATATCTGAAGGGTGGGTGTCAAGAGGATGGGACTGACTCTTTTCAGAGGTGCCCAATGACAGGACAAGGGGCAATGGTCGCAAGCTGGTACACAGGAAGTTCCAACAGAACATGAGGAAAAACTTCTTTACTGTGAGGGTGACAGCAATGGAACTGGTTGCCCACTGAGGCTGTGGAGTCTCCTTCCCTGGAGACATTCAAAACCTGCCTGGATGCAGTCCCGTGCACCCTACACATCTGATGCTGCTGCCTAATAGTAATGCCTCCAAATAATAGGAAGAGGAAACCCAACTTCACCTCTTAATGAAAACATTTTATTGACGAAAAGATTCAGTCTGTGATCCAATGGATGGTATTTCTAGATTCCTCAAACCACATTTTCATGGCGTTTGATTTTCAGAGAACATTTGCTCCAAGTGAGGTGAGCATTATAGTTTGGCTGTCATGATATTAAGGTACATTAGGTCTCTAGGTAATTTCAGAATTTTTCAGAGACAGCTGAGATTTCTGTCCAAGTATATAGACAATCTGACAGATCAACCATCATTATTAGTACCTGTAAATCTCTGTCTTGTACAGGTTGTCATCACACTTTTCCCAGTCTTGGCCTTGCAGCTGAGTCATAGCTGCCTCAGCCGATATTTTCTCTGTCTTGATCCTTTTTCCGTATTTCTGAGAAGTTGCTAATCCCATGTTCTTGCTCAGCAGCTATAGCTTCATGCTTCAAGCTGCCTTAAATGAAATGTCAGCTGTGTATGTATCTCAGTTCCATTCTTGTTGTATATAGAAAAATGGTAGCACAGAAATTTTCATAGCATGTGCTGAAGGCTTCTGGGGCCTTAGAAAAAGTCTTTAAATTTAACATTGTTTTCTACTTGTAGCATTTAACTTCCTGAAGTAAACTGTTCAAACTTTCCATGACTAAGCCCTTTTATAAAACTTTCCTTCCAACTTTGAGATATCTTAGTACTGCTGAAAATCATGACTACTATGAGAAAATTATTGACAAAGCTTTTATAGGAGTGATATCCCAGTCCCGGGCATTGTATTACAGGGAACACGCTGTGCAGTGCCTTATGTATTTAATTTTCATTCCTACCATAATATTTGGGGATGAAACAGATGATATCAGCTCCTTGATATGTGTGATAATTGCCTCATGCTGCCATAACTATGTCCATGCTACAACTTTGTCTAAAAGCCACCCTGGGGGGTTGCCAACATTTCAGAGGTGCAGTCTGAATCTCAGCAGCTGGTTTACAAATTGTAATTGATTTACTAGCTTTAAGTTTCAGTGTTGCTTTTATTGCAGGTTTTAGCCTTAGAGAAGTAATGGATAGGACAAGTGCTATTTCATCCTGCTTTTATTTAGTTATTCTTCTATTATTGTAAACTACTTTTTAAACTACTTGTATTATTATAATCTACTTTTCAGTCCAGAAACAGGCAGGGTGAGGTTGCCAGCGCATGCATGCAGCACACTTTTTTTTATGCAGATCCTGTACTAGACAGCCTCAGAGATGACCTGGATCCCAGCAAATACTGTCAGTAACTCTTACAGACCACACTGCTAGTGTGTTGTCACCATCATCCAGGAGCACTTGCCAGTATACAACTTTGGTTCTGAGTCTTGAAAGTATTTTTACTTTGGCCTAGTCAGCCATAGATAATGAGATCTTTGTTTAAGCTGCTAGAGTCTGCTCTGTGAAAACACACGGCCTGTCTTGCTTCTCCAAGGCTATGCTATGATGCTATTTGACCAACGGAATCAAGTACTCCTTGCAAAATATCCAGACATGCCCTGGCCCCCAAAAAAAGGCAAAAAAATGAAATGTAGCCAAGTCCACTTATTTTATCCTATGAACATCTAAAATGAGCACAGGCTGATTCAGATGTTGCAATATAGCATAGTTATAAAGCTGAAGAACATTTATCATGCATTTCTGTCAAACACCATCCCTGACTAGGAGCCAAAAGAGGACTTAGATTTGAGATTCTTCTGTCTGGCACATTCCAGTAAACACATACAGCTGTCCACTGATACATTTTGAAAACTGAATGACAGATATGTTGTAATAAACTTTTCCACTGCATAAGGTAGCCAGTATATGGAGAAGGAAAGTTTTTTGAAAACAATATCTAGACCACAGTATTTTGTTCATCTTCAGGAAAGACGCTGAACAAAGCTTAAACAAAAATTCACATTATATTGTTTAAAAATATTAATTTTGTCTAGGTTGTACTAATTTAATCTAATTTGTCTAGGATGTACCAGTATTTTAGAAAAAGCTTGTAATGTTTCCATTTTCTAAGTTAAAGCTAATCATCTGTTCAAATGCTGAATATGATTGCCTGTTTCTCCATAATAACTTGGAAAAGGAAAACCAATTTCTTTGCATGTCCAGCAAGTACACTTCTCTACTTGAAAAATGGATTTTTGTTGGGGAAGAACCTTTCAAGAAATCTGTATAATATTTGAGTTTGAAAAATCATTGCTTGAAAGTATTCTTACTTTCCTTTTGTGAAAAGAAGTGGTAAGCATGATCTTTGAGATACTTGGGACTCTTTGTTACTTGATACAAACCCAAGAATTCCTGGAAGTTACATGTACGCACAATTTGTAGAAGATGTAATCTGATCATGAGAGCTGTGAGCGATGAAACAAGGGAGAGGATAAGGGCATCAGCATGAAAATAGGAGCCTGAAAAAGTTCTGAGATGTGAAAAGAAGGCAGACCATTTAGGGTAGTAATTCAGAAGTGAACCAAGAGCCCTACAAAGTACAGAGAAGAGAAATGGTGTTAGCACTGAGTGTTCAGATATTGCTACTATGGCACTGACCAGCAGGTTCTGAGTTGTAGAATTCCATTGAAAGAATCTCTACAAAAGTCAAGCCATTTTTTTTACGAGCTAAGTATAACCTCTGGTCTATTTATGAACACTAGAAAAGTTCCAGGGAAATTAACAGAAAATCTTGAAACTGTTGGTCAGTGTATTAATCTCTACTAAAATCCATGTTTGGCTACAACGGGTGAGCATCCTATCCAAATGGGCAGACTTTCCTGCTTCTCTCCTCCTCATAGCAGCCATTGCTAATCCTTGTATTCGTTGCTTCCAAAGTCCAAACTGTAGCAACTCCACTCACCAGGCAACAAGTTCATATAAGATAACAATGTAAAGATGTTAAAAACTGAATAAATACACTAACATTTCAGTAAAGATAAAAAGCAGTCGTTGTTAACATATTAGGTAGTAAAACTTCTAGCAAATACATTCTTTACAAACCCAACATTTGAAAATCTGGATAACTTACTCAACTTTGTAAGCAATCTTTTAAAAGATTCTGGAAATACTTCATTACAAAACTGGGAAATAGTGTCAGTGACACCCAATCTTCCCCTCTCTCCCTGACAATTTTCACCACCTGCTTTTAGCTAAAGTATACGCCCAGAATTGAAAACTGTAAATCACAGGGAAAACTCTACGTACCATGTAAATTGCATCTCATAGCTATCAGACATCCCAGCCGGGAAATCAAATCCTTACTCTCATCCACACTTACGATAAGAGGTACCTTACCAGATTTCTCTCTAGACAGCTATTCCTGATTAGATCATGTCTCCATTCAGCACCTGTCGTGGTGTAGATCAGAGCTGCAAAATACATAGCGTGTTTCTCACCAGCAACCAGGTAAGTAAGTTCTGTGTTCTGGTAGATTAATGTCACAAAAGTTATTAAAAGTCCCTTAGTTTACCTGGGAACTAGATGTGCGGGCAGTTGGAGCCAGCCAGCTGGCTCCTAAGGCACACCTCCCTGCTGTGCACATGCTGTGCTACCAACCTTACGCCCGTTAGTCATGCCTCCCTTTCCCCAAATGGGGGCCTGACAGCAACGGCAAGTGGCTGACCGTAAACGCTTTACCTGATGGGCCCCTGAGCAGGTCTGTGCAGTTGCTGTGGGTGGGCAGGAAGGGGCTGGGGAAGGGGCAGGGGGCAGAGATGGACAGCCCACAGGAACAGTCTGGCAGGAAGTCTGCAGGAACTGCTTCATGGAAGAAGTGTGCAGTTCAGTGCAAGTAAATTGGGAGCTTTAAGGCCTGGCAGCTCAGTAGAGGTGAGGCCACTTGGGGAGGACAGGACTATTTTTTCTCATTCACCTCTGCAATAGTGAGCAGTGGTCTCATGCTCCAGGGAAAGGCTCAAGAGCAATGTTTAAAACAACCCTCTTGAATTTATAGGCCACAGATGCCCGAATTCAAAGACAGGCATAAAGTCTTCCTTTAATGGCAAAGGAAACAGAAGCCATTACATTTTTATGGCTGTTCATGCATGTCTCAAGACCTCAGTAAGAGCTATAGCATCACTGAGACTTCTGAAGGACAGTCTGATGGAAAGCAAAATATTGTCAGTATCTGTGTGAATGTAAATTCTGCAAAATTCACAATCTTAATAAAAGTGAAAGGTTTCTGTATTATCTGTATATGAATAATTTATATAGCTATATCTATTATGTATATTACATCTACATAAAATGCATACATACTCTCTCCATGTATATATTTATAGACACAAAAACAGCTGGCCATTCTTTACTGCATCTGTCAGATTTTAAGAAAATCAAAACAGTCTCAAAAGCCATGCTTGGATTGCTCAGAATCTGACTGTGGAAAATCTATAGAACCTACACGCAGTGCATAGGTCATAGGGGCCTTATAAGAATTGCATGAACTGAAGAAATGATTGATTATCTGTCAGTGTCATGATGATGCATAAATACAAAATAATCAGAACTAATTTCATAGTTACAGTTAAGAACAACTCCTTATATGAAGTATGATAATTTATCTAGCAGTATCAAGGGATTAAAAAGAGTTTTTTACCACATTTTTAAAATAGGTGCATCTACCTATTTTAAATATATGCATCCACCACTACTATTATATATATATTATTATACTTGTTTTTAGCATGTGGTCTTTGAACTCTCTAACAGTCATGAGTCTAATACGACTACATAAATTTTGGTAGCCTGCAGTTCATCTCAAAGGTCCTAAACCTAAAGCAACCCCTATTGAAGTGCATCTCAAATAATCTGGCCCCTAGATGTGACGTTATCACTGCAGAATTGTTCTCCCTTTCATTGCTAGAAGTAGTTGTGAAAACTTTAAAGTATTGACAAATGTTCACCAGTAGGAAATATACTTTGGTAGTTAGGAATAACTGCTTTCCTGTTATTTCAGTATTCAATGTCTAGTGCCTGCTTTCCACAAAGAGCTCACAAGACAGAAGTCCAACAGCACCAGCAAAATAAATTCATTGCTCGGATTTCTCTCCTAGTTCACACAGAACAAGGTATTTTTATTGCTGACCTGAACTGGTAACGAACAAGATATTGTTCAGATAGCTACGCATGTAAGTCACAACTTAGCAAAACATGTAATTTAAGCATAGGTCCCAATTAAGCAAAGAAAAAGTCTTTCCATCCCAACCGTCTGCAGAGGCTATTGATACCCAGCACTACTGCCTGCACATGATATTAAGAGCTTATTCTGCTATAGAGTTCAGGTGTGCAGTTCCACCATTAAAAGGAGCTCCTAGGCTTTGTTCAAAATGCTGCTTCTGCCTGCCCCGGATAGAGAGGAGATCAACATTGCGGGCTAGGCCACTGGTGACTGAGCTAGAAAGAGCAACATTGCAATTCAAGAGCCTGAACTTGTAGCCAAATTGTGACCCATGGGTCTATGCCAGACATCTGCTCTGAGGAGTATGCGCCTGCAAAATCCACGCTGATCAGCGCATCATGAAAGTACAGGACGGAATCCACTACGAGTATGTGTACCTCTTAGTCTTCTAATTCATATCTTTTAAAATTTCATTTCCTTGCCAAATGTTTCTTCTCCATTACCTGCTATAAGCAGTCTCATACACCAGCCCTGCATCCACAGCTACAGAAGCATACATGCACACATCTGTGTATCCCATTGAATAGACGTAGGGCTGTATACACACACATCATAGCCACAAACCACATCGAAGAAAACTCGCCACAATGCATCGCACCATTTACCACACACTTAATCACATGCAACAAGCCCAACCTCAGTAAAACCACGCCATCTATCGCACACAACAAGCCTGTGCCCCTATGCAGAAACCACCTGTCTGTCACGCAATACTCCTATACATACTGCTTGTGCCCTCCTATCACCCCTGAAGTGCCCAGGCTGTTCCAGGGCGCGAGGCTGTGTGTGTGGGCGCGTGTGTGTGTGTGTGCACGCTCACATGTGCAAGAAATGCGTGAAGGTGAAGTGTCTAAGAGTGCACGTACATGAATGTGTGTGCCTGCGTGCCTAAGTGTATGAATGCACACAGTGCCTACGGGTGTGTGAGCCTATGTGTGACCAGTGTGCAGCTGCATATGAGACCGTGGCATACACGGAGATGTGTGTGCATAGCGTGTGCGAGCATAGGCACGGGTGTGGAAGACTGTACATGGTGGTGTGGAGAGTGCCACGAGTACACACATCAGTGCCTGTCTGCGTAGTGTGAGTTTATATCCCGGAGTGCAGTGTCTGTGAGTGTGTCTCAGTTCCTCTGTGCCTGTGTGTGCGTGTCAGTCTGTGCAGGCGTATGTGTGCGTGAAACCCCCCACATCCGTGCAATGCCGTGAGCACACGCGATGCACAGTGATGCCTCCCTGTGTCAGCCCCCCTGTGCGCCCGAGTCCCTGTGGGGGTAGCTGTGATACCCTGCCTGCGTGGGTGTCCCCCAGTCCCTGCGTAGGGGTGCGTAAGTGCGAGCGTGGCAGTCCCTCTGACCGTCCCCGTGTGCGAGCACGGGGGGCAGCGGGCCGCAGCCCACGGGAGCGGGACGGGACGGGGCTGCCCCGGTACCTGCCGAAGTGTCCCAGGGAGTCGAAGAGCCGCTCGGAGCTGGGAGCCATGGCGGGGGCGGCAGCAAGCCGGGAGATTCGGTGTCGCTGTCCCGGCGGTGCGGGGGAGAGGCACCGTCCCCTCCCGTCCCGTCCCGTCTCCCCCGCCCCGTCCCGCCCCGCCCCGTCCTGTCCCGTCCCGCGGCAAGGGCGGCGTGCGGGGCCCCTCAGCGGGCGGGCCGGGGTTCCCGCCTAACGGTCACCGCCCCAACGGTCGCCGCCTCGCCGCCAACCGCCCCCTCCCCGCGCGGAGCCGGTCCGCGGCGGGGCGGGCGGGACCCCCGGCGGCCCTCCTCGCCTCAGCGCGGCGGGAACACCCCCCGCCGAGCCGGGGAGCCGGGCGGGCTTACCTCGGCGGCGCCGGCCAGGGGAGTAATTCCTGTGCTGCTGCTTCAGGGCTTTCGCTCCTGAGTGAGCGGTTCAGCCCCTCGCACAGCACGAGTGCCTCGGACGCTCCCCTCAGAGAGACGGGTCTCTGTCTCTCCCGCCGGACAGCATCTGCAGCACGCTCTTCTTTTCCCCATTAAAATTAAATTAAAGGAGGCGATTATGTGCTTAAATCCTCCTGTGACAATCATTAATAATCTGATATTTCAGGCTCTAGGGTATTTCATATGGACGTTTTCAATTAAAGGAGGGTATAAACAATTTTTTCCCAGGACATTATCCGAACATTAATGAGAGTCATTTTTAGTAGCGTTATAATCTGCTCTTTTATTTGGATATATTACTCTGCAATTACGGGGGGGGGGTGTGGGTGTGGATGTGTGTTCCCCCGAAGTTTTAGCACACAATGTAAAATAATATTACCATTTAATAAAGGTAAAATATGTAATGTGTCCCATACCTGCATGACTGTCATTAGTACTCCAGTTTGTAATGAAGCCTCAAATTATATTTGGACCTATTTTTCTGTATTACCCAGAGTAGGCCAAGATAATAAATTTGAAATTGTTTGAGGACTAGCAAAGCGAGTTACAACAGCAGACCCTTGCAATTAACTTACCGGTAGGTTTTGTCAGAACAGATATGCTCTAGCAGCTCAGTCGCTCTGGGCTGAGAGTTAGGCAAGACACAGAAAAAAACTGTTGCAGGTGCAGCTCTCATATTTAAGGTTTTTCCTCCCCAGAACACTTGATTTCCCTTCTCAGGTCTTTGAACCCAAGTTCAAAGCTGTCCCTGCTCTGAGTGAGGAGATGGACCAGATGCCCTCCCAAGTCTCTTTCCAACCTAAATAATTTTATGAATCTGTGATGAAAGACACATTTCCAGCAGATTGCATGAGCTCTTTCTGTAGAAAAAATAGTTTTTTCTGTTGAAAAACATGGGGGGGGAGGCGGGGGGAGAGAAGCCAAGTCAATTCAATCTTACTATAGGCATACTTCAGTTTTTTAGGAAGCACAGAAAAAGCTGAGAAGTAGGTTTACTATTAAATCACTGGAAGTCAACCTTCCCTTTCCAAACCTGACCCAAATACTTCTACTACCACACGGGCTGCCAGGCTCCACTGTTTCTCAGGGAAATATGCCTTTAAGAGGCTCTAGCACCATGCAAGCGCCACAACTGTTCCTCTGCACAGAGCAGATGTTGGGGCTTCAGGGTGACAATCTGTTTCCAGCACAAACCTGGAAAAAGCAGATGTTTATCAGGCTCCTCGGCTCCAAGTGACTCCTGACCCAACCAGCAAAATGAGCAAGTACCACATTACACAACTAGGAATCTGAATAGTAAGTTCAGCAGAGAATTGCTCCTCACAGCTAGGGTGTTGTTAGGCCCCTCACCTCACCCAACAGTTCTGAAGGCATTGCTATGTTTGACAAAGCTCCCTATATGTCTCTCTGCACCTGCAAAGGACTATTTAAACACTGAATCTACAGTTTGTTACTGTTACTTTCTTCAGATATGTGAACCAATAAGTCTAAGGACAGATATGTTTGCTTTTGGTAAGAATTTTTTAATTGCATGGTTTTTACGTTATAAATGTCATCATTAAATTTAATCATCCTTTTTTTTTTCCCTGGAGAATGTTTTTCAGGTTTGAAATGGTATGTACTTGAATACAGCACTGGTACTTTAACAAAGCATTTCTTTCTCCAAAGAGCCACACTAGTTAAATGTTATTTGCAAAAACAAACACCAATGAATAGTAAAAGTTCCAGGTAAATATTGCATTGCTGACCATGTGGCTGTTTTTATCGTCTTGCCTCCTACAACGAGTAAATGAATTAGTTTTCAACACCATTATGGTATAGGGAAGATCTATTTTTGGTGTAAAAGTCAAGCAGGAAATAAATAAATAAATCCCTTTCAGTACCAATTTTTAAACCTAAAAAGATCCATAAATAGTTTTCCTTTGTGGAACCTCTCCCAGGCACTCTTGCACACATTTCTCACTATGTTTGCCTCTGATAATATCATGACTTCACTGCCTGTATCAGGGTAAAGATAGGAAATTTGCATTCTCTCCTACTAAAGTTAATACCAAGCACCCACATGCTGCACTTCCAACAGTTATTAATGTAATGCCTGCAATGTCCACTCTCTTAAACATGTGGTGGTCACAGATTTGCCTTGCTTCTTTCAAGCCTCAGAAGATGCACTACATGCTTTAAGCCTGCCTTCCTCCTATCCTGTTACACCAATGCTGCATGAAGTAATAACTGTGCTTTTAGTCACCATTATTCTCACTGAGTTGTTTTTCACCAGTTGCCTAGAAATACTCATAGTACTGTTCACATACAGCACGCAGCTCCCTTTCCAAAGGATTTTGCTGTGTGCTAAACTCTTCTGCTACAGAAAATACAGGGAACATCTCAAGAAGAAATGAAAGATACCTATAATTAAAATGGCTCAAGATGAGGCAATCCACATCCAAGCTCTACTTACTTCAGAATTTTAGGGATTTTATGAGCAGAAGGAACTGAAGGGAGGTTGTGATCCCTTTCCTATAATGTCTTTGGAAACCACTGGGATGGGAGGATTGAGGGTGTTCACAACAGACAACACTCTAGGGTATTCTAGGGGTTTAAAGTGTTGGTCTTTTAATCCCACAAGGGGAATGCTCAAAGGCTCATTGCAAAAAATTTCACTTACAGGTTTAACCTCATTTCTGGCACTCACAGGCAAGTTGTTGGTTCAACAGGGACTCTCAATATTGCACAATCCTTGAGGGAGAAGTGATCTGAACAACTTCTAACTGGAGAAGAGATGGCTTACAAAATAATCTCTTTCAGGTTGTCCTTCCCACTAGGAAAAATTAAGCTTCTACTGGTAAGGGCTGTTCCTGGCCTCCTCTTTTGTAAGTCAAATGACAGCGCCACCAGAATATGAGGGGCATATGAGGGACACGCCTGTGATGGGAATTTCTGTACGTGTTCTCATATGTTCATATGTGCATGCTGAGCTTCAAATTACAGCTGAACCCTAAATACCAAAGTGGTGAGGACAGAAGATAACTGGTAGTGTTGCCAATCCCTCTCCATGGACACAGGTAACAACTTCTTAAAGGAAGCCAACTTCTGACCCATCTGTTTCCCCACTCCTCTTGACAAGGCTTGTAACCCACAGATGAGAAGCAGTATTACAGGGAGTGCAGGAACTGCAGCTGTGTCAAGGAAGAAACACAGATGACCTAACTACTGCCACCAGCACTCAAGTCAGGCACATGGGTTGAGTCCATCCCTGAGTGGTCTCCAATATCTGTTTTTATCACACTATGAAAGAAAAACTCACTGAAATCAAACACAACATTGCTTGAACATAACCTTCTCACCTCCTGTTTTGAAGTTACCAACTTCTCTTCCCTTCCAGGGAAAACCTTCAGGACTGTTGCAAGAGCAATTATCAATGAAAACACAATGGAAGCTTCTAGAAAGCAAGCCCAAAATGGGTCTTATTTGCATAAGTGTTTGTCAGCCATTGTTGAAAAAAGCTTGCAGAAAACTTGTCTTTACAAAAAGTAGGGAAGTAATGCAGGTGTTACTTTTGCCTCCTGGAAAGTAAAATAAGGCATTATGTGAGTTTTACTCTGGTGGCTTGGGGGTTTTGCAATTAGATTGCAATAGCTTGTGCGTCATTATACATTTAACAGCATTAAAAACATCGTCAGTAGTGTAGCAAGTAGGTTGATAAAGAGGATCAGCATGTACACCCAGCTGTGCAAAAACCTTGGGGATTCTCCTGAACTACAAGGAAGGAACCCTGCAATTCTCTGTTTTCTCATGACAGTCCAAGGATTTTCTCATCAGCCTTACAGAACCAGAGCCACAGCAAGGTTGATGGGAGAGTTGTTTGTCAGCAGCCACTACAAAACAAATATACTCCATATATCTTCTTTTCCCCTCTGCTGCCACTCAAACAGCAGGCCAGGCCGGCACTGGGCGGATATAGCAGCATTTGCTATGGCTTTGGCTATATTTTTTTCTTCTACTGTATCCTGGATGGGACTCTGGAACAGTCACAAGAGACTCTTCTAGAGAACTCACTTAGGATTTATATTCAGCCCATTAAAGGCCCAGACAGGATTTTGGAAGCCTAGTGAGCATCTCCTAGTTGTGCTGTGGACGTTTGCAAGGATACCTCTAACCACGACACTTCAGTGTGGATTACTTCAGTTGCACATTTTCAAGAACTATTCCTCCACAGTATCCTTTTGTCTGGAGTTATTCTGGCCATACAGATGACGAATGCATATGAACAGAGTACTTCATCATGGAAACTTCCTTTACTGGTAAAACATGAATAAACAGCCTTTTTGAATAATGAAAAAAAATAATTTAGAAATTCAGAAAAGCAAGTTGAATGTTCAGGAAAACAAGAGCTTTACAGGTCACTACTCCGTCTAATCTCTTTAGGGTAACAGAAGTGTATTAGTCTATAAGCAAGATGGCAATGAGAATTTATCTAATATTGTTTCAGTTTTGTACTACACCTACAAGGTATACACATAGACCTTGCCTTCTAGGGAAAGCAGAAGCTAAACTCTAGGATATCTTTATGAGTTCTTCAGGGATGCCTTATGGAAGTCAGAGAAATCTGATAGTCATCTTAAAAATATCTTTTAGCAAAAGTTTAATCCAAGAAGAAATTCCAGGAGAGAGCTCTAATTAAACATAACATGGTACACTCAAAATCCCAAGTCCTTAATTTTGTTTCAATTATTATTCTTTTAATATGTTCCCTCCCTTCCTGTAAGATTGGTGATCACATATTATTCAGGCCACAGCATCAGAAAGCCTGCCAGAGGACACAGGGCCCAGTGGCAAAGTCAGAGCAATGTTCTCTCAAGCTCTCTCTGCTCCAAGGTTTTCCGCACAACTTCCTCACCATTAACCTTTCTTTAATGTGACCAGAAAAGTGACAGCGTGGTCTTGTGTGCTCCTCAGAGCCCTCCTAAATCAGCAGCATACATGATTGCAACAGCAGTGTTAGCAGGGTTAGAAAACTGCTCTCTGCCAGTCTGTATTTAATTGGGGAACAGACAAGGCATCATTTAGAATAACCTGCATTTTGCACCAGTTATGATTTGCTGGTTTGTACTTCTTATGGTATTTGACACACAGGAGGACAGAAATAACAGACGTTGTGAAGAAAAAGCATCAAAGAGGGGAAGGGAGCTCACAGCTTAATTTTGTAATCTTGTTAGAAGTAAAATTAAGATGTTACTAGCACTTATGCTGCATTAGAACCTGAAGAAGGAAAAAATATAAGTGGTCCTATACACTAGCAGAGACAGAGGTAATATAAGCCAAAAGCTGAAAGTTAAAGCCAGATTCATTGAGATGAGAAACAAGGTCTATGTCCACAGCAGGAAGTGTAGATAATTATTGGAACCATCAACCAAAGGAACTGATGGATTCTCCAACCCTTGAAATTTTCTAAACATCATTCTGCTTTTCTCTTTTATAGATAGACAGATAGATATTCTCTTATATGTTCTCCTATATATATATATTTATCAAATAAGTTAGTAATAAAGCACGTTGAAAGTCTATATCCTTTGCTATGCAAGTGATCAGGCATGCAGGTTGTTCTTTCTAGCTTATAAATGTATTCAGAGAGAAAATCGATGAGACAAAATTTTTGTTGCAGCTGATTAGTTAAACCACGCTGACAATGAGTGAATTCCTTTATATGGAGCTATCTCTGAAAACTGGAGTTTTTTGGGACCCCACAGACAAGCATTGTGGCTTCTCAACAGTGCAGAAAACCAGCAGTGTATCATGTTCGCTTAAGCTATTTAGCATGAATAACCAAGGGTGCAGTCAAGAGAGGTATGACAGATTTAGATGAAGTGACTGAAGATGATACCGATACCAGCTGTCTGCTCCATGGCCCTCTGCTTGATGCCTCAGCAAATATATGGTCTGTGAAACAGGCTGGCTGAGGTACAGATTTCATATTATTTGGCCCTGTCTATGTTGGCAGAAAGGTGGGTTGGACCTGAGCACCAGTAGTGTCTTAAACCACTGCAATTTGGACTCCCAGATCCTGCCTGTTGGTGGTCTCAGTAATAAGGAAGTGGCAGCACAGATTTCAGAGCAGGAAGGACGCCAAGCACAAGCGCCTCAGGATCTGGAATACATACTGCATGTACTGTATTCTGCAAAATAGCACCCCGGCTAATAAAGCAGAGAAGCAGAATTTATACTGCATATGTCAGAATGTCAGAAGGAGCTACTTATTTCCTAATGTAAGATGACTTTAACGTAGGGTGAACAGCAATGAAATGTAACTGAAATTTTTGAGAAAAATACTTCCTTCATGTAGGAAATATACTGAAAATGAGAGGCATATTTTGTGTGCATTTGGGAAAAATCAGACAGAGACTATACACAGATATGCAGCCAGGTGATGTCAGGTGCTCTCATGAAAAAGTCTAATACAAAGGCAAAAATTTTAGGCAACTTTACCAACAGATTCAAAAGCTATTGCTACACACAATTATAGAATTATTCCTACCCTGCATACCAGTTGGGGATACAAAATGCCACAGGCAAGTTTGCATTCACTGGACTGATTGCATTTAGGCTATGAAGAGCCAAAATAAAAAAGAGGCTTGTTTAGCTGAGTTTCCAAAGACACATTCAAGCACCCCTCTACACAGAAAGTCTAATCTCAGGCTGACATTGGCTACTTAAACACTTTAAAGCTTTAAAGATTACTACAAAGCCGAGCCAGGTGAAATCCACAAACGGCTAGAAAGCAAATCCAAACTCTAATTCTACAACCTTGTCCAAGCGCAACCCTTAATATAAAAACCCATTACCAAGTCCTATTGCCACATCCATCATTTTTTAAGACGTATGGAGCAGCCACTCTCATCAAGTGATGCTCCAGATGGATTTTTCCACACAGTAGTGCAAGGGAAGCAGGAGTAGTTGAAGATAATGCCAAAGCCAAGTGGTGCAGATGGAAAACACTGTAGTGAGGACCTCCCAGGAGAAGTCCTACCAAGCAACGGTCTTGTCTCTCCTTGCAGGCACACCACCACTCCTAAACAGCAGCGGCAAGAAAAACTGCACATTTTAGCAAAATTTGCTAGCAATTTTGGGTCTTATGCTCTTAACTATAGCTCTTTATTTTTCTGTATGGGGTTATCCATGTCCGTGTAGGGAGTCCCACAGCAGACAGCATTTCACACTCTATAGCACACACCCTACATCAAAAACCTATGCATTTCCAGTAACTCACTTCGCTTAAGCAAGCTATCAACCACCTCTGCTAATTTAGCACAGTGCCAGCTGAAGCCATCCCTCTTTTTCACTTCTGAAACTGGTACATGTGATTCTTCAAGATTTGTAGAGTTCTGTTCTTTTTTTGGGCAAATGTTGGTGTGAAAGTACAACATGAACTTTGATGACACATTAGCAAAGCCAATATCCGTACAAAATTTCTGCTGCTTTGCTTTCCCTTTGATACACTTGGCTTTTAAATCTTGCAATGGAAATGGCCTGGATTACACCGATTTTGGGGTTTTTCTTGCAGTTGCTTTTCTCCCAGCTGACCCAGTTTATCTTTCAGTAGATGTGCTGATGCCTGCTATATGCTAAAAGACCACAGTGAGGCAGGTATGCTCAGCGAGTTCTTGCCAAGCCTTTGGGATTAACAGTTTATTTAGTATTCCTCCTACACCCTGTCACGCTGGCCTATGTGAGATTTCAAGCAGAAAGAGGTGATTACTCAGAATGCTGCTCCTGTTACTTTTGAATTTGCTTGGCTGACTTGAGAGGGACTGAACTAAGTCTGCACACATTCAAGGACTTCCAGTCCTCTCAAGACAATTATTTTAAGGTACCAAATACTGTTCCTGTTCAGAACAAATCACACAGGATAGAGAGCTGAATTTTCTGAAGGACATCATTAAAACACACCAGGCTTTAACATAAGCACTTGAACACAAAACTAAACCAAACTGCTCAGTATTTCAACAACTGTAATATCAGCAACTCAGGAAACTGAAGGAGTGACTTTGTGTGCTTACTATACCTCTCATGCTTCTCTGAGACTCCCCAACATACAAACACAAATCATCCCAGAACAGTTACTCCTGGCATAAACCTGGGTAAAGAAAAAAAATCAGGTCTCCTGTCCTCTATTGCTGCTTGAATTCAGATGGAGAAAATGAGCAGAGTGTTATGAAATGAAGGAAGTAAAATAATGAGGGTCTGGATTTTTCCATTTATTTGAGAAACATCAAACTATGACTGAAGAACACATGAAAAACTCAGAAGGGACAAAAAGAGCCAATTTTGTGGCTTTGGATATGTTACCAAAGTGCTTGTTCCGACAAGCTGTGTCCCTTCCCTGGCAAAATGCCCTCTTCCTGCCATCCCTTTTGTGTGTCCACATAATTTCCTGATCATGAAAATGCACAGCAAGATGAGATCATCTGAAAACAAAAATCAAGACAAAACACAAGGCTGAACTGGTGCATGAAGTTTTTCTGTCATTTGTCATTCCACAAGGGAGAGTTTGCTAGTCTGAGTTGAGGAGGCCAATGTTTGAGCATGAGGGTGAAGCAAAAGCTTGAAGAGCAGAAGCATATGAAGTTCCAGCTTTCTCATGCACCCTTTTCCAGCCTGACACACTGCTGCTGTACAGCTGATGTTTCTGTGAGATTCCCCATGGGTTTGCCATGTTATACCAGGTTTTGTTATGCTAAAATTCTGGATTAAGCTATAAACCATATCAGATTTTTAAAAAGAGTTAGGCTACTCATGAATCATTGGGAAAGATGGCACCTAACTGGCTAAGGGAAAGATTCCAGATGGCAGCACCACTTTCAGAGAGACACTCCTCCTTCCCAATATGCTTTTGAGCAACTTCTACATCTCTTCCTTCACACAGAGCTGCACTGAGCCAAGGTGCTCGATCAGAGACTTTGTGACTCATTGGAATGAACAAAATAAAAAGTCTTCCTACTCCTGTGCCAAGCTCTGAGGCACTTCTGTCTTGTGCATGTGTAGTTTTTGTCCTCCTATCCCAAAAGACACATGCTAGAACCAGATGGAAAATGAAAGCTGAGAGGGAGGAGAAAGTAATTTCCATGCAATGGGAGACTACATAAACTAATACTTGGCTAGATCCCCAGCTGGGAGATGTGATATGACAGAGGCCCGTAAAATCAGGAACAGCACAGACAAGATGGGCAGGCAACAATTATTCACCGCTTTTTGTCACACACGAGTAGGGACATGGAATAAAACAATGAAGTTTGAAAACAAATTTATGGCAAAATTTGTTCATATAATTAAATTGCTGACTTAAAATAAGAATATATTCCTATAACAAAACACTGCTGCAGCTGAACATATAGATGGGTTCAAAAGAAAATAAATATTTTGCCAAAAACATTGACCTCAGGGGCTTATCTATGTTTTTTTTTTTTAATATCAAGAGCAAACCAATCATTCCAACTCTGAGTTCTGCTCTTCAGAGGAATCCTATGCTCTTCACCATGTACAAAGAAAATAACAGCAATAACAAAAGGTCCTAACCCTGGTCACTTTCTCCCAGGCAGGAGAACTGCCTGAGACTATGGGTGCCACACAGCAACTACCCACACCGAAGTTAGAGAAGCCTTTCGAGGCACAGGTCTGGCCTCCCTTGGCACAACCGCTCACCCCCCTTGGCCAGAGCGCATGGGGCATTTGGATGTTAGGAAGCTGACAACTTGGGGTAGATGCTGGTAGTACCCCTGGGCCTGAAGCCTGCCTGCTCCCCACTGGGGACCCTCTAAGAAGGAGGCATGGCTGGGTACACACTCCACTCTGCACCCTGGTGTGTGTGTGTGTGAATTTCCAGGCTTGAGTAGGACATCCTCCATAAGTCTGCCTGGAGGTTTCTATTTCAGCAACTAGCGGCACATGAGAAAGAGAGCCGCCTATGTGAGAACGAAACAGACACATGAGCTGCTAACCGGTGGGAAACAGGCTCTATTTTGAACTCTCAGCCTTCAACATTGATTCTAAAATGCACAGATCTGATTTCTTTAATGCTTATTAAAAAACAGAAACTCTGAAATAATTACTTGCCTAGTGGCTGCCTGCTCACTTTGGGACTCAAGGGATGTAAACACAAGTCTCCGCTTTGCCCTGTTTTCAAGAGAGTATCCAAGAGTCTAACAACCCCCGCTACAGATAAATATTTGACTAAAAAAGATCAGTGAATGATTTTGGCACAGTAGCAAAGGCACAGAAAGCAGATTTGCACCTCACACGCTGATCAGAGGAATACCCACGCTGCATGCAATGCCTCCAAGAGGAGAAAGACCAACTGGAGAATAACCAGGTGTTGACAACAGCCACAGGGAAGTGGAAGGCCAAGGCCTTTGTCCCAGCACCACACCAAGGATGTGTCCACAAAGATGTGCTCCAGGCTGGCAGAACCACAGCAGCCCCTGCAGCACTGCCACACAGGACACTTGAGGATGGCCATAGAGTCTAAAGAGTAGAGGCAGCCATTAGCCTCTGTGGGCACCTAAGTACCAGAAGGGTTTGAGTCTCAGGCAGATGGTACCTTTCTTCCTGCATGACAGCTGTCTTTCTGATACCCATTTCTATGAGCAGTCACTGTGCTGTTTCTGCAGTTATCCTCAGAAGGACTCAGATTCTCAAACTACAGCATAGGTGAGTGGTATCATTCAATTTCTGCACCCAAGGAAGTTCTCCAGAGATTTAAAACAGGATAAGAACCAAAAGGTTATTTCACTTCAAGTGGAAAAGATACATCATTAAAGGAACTTGGAAGTGCCCTGTCGATACTAAAGCAACCTGTTCAAGCACGGGGTCAGGCAGGCACTAAGACCCCCTGCAGAGCGTGGCTTCTCTGACCAGACCAGGAGACGTGTCTAGAAATGGACTTTTCTCCTTCACTTTCACAGTATCTAAATGAAGCAGTAGAAAGTGAGCTGGCCAGAAAAAAATATCTGTTTGGAAAGAAAGTATAGTCAATTTTAATCACTACCAGGATTATCAATTTCATGTTATTTATAGAGTTTTTACTGTTTTACAGAATACTAAGAAACAGCATTCCCATACATGCCTTGAAATAAAATCCTCTTCAGAATTTGTTTACCCATTTGAAAGATCTGTCAAAATAACAGACGTAATATTTGCATTTGATGACAAGAGTTACCTCTTATGAAGAAAGGGTTAATGTGCCTGTATGCAATTCTTAGCTATCTTTCCAAATGCAGTCTCTTTATATGAAATGCTGGGGCCATCTGATAGGTAACTAGTTGGTGGCTGAGCTAATCAGTTTTCCCAGCTCCAGTGAAGATGACAACAAGTAACTGTAGAGGCAGTGAGTGTTGAAAGAGTTCAGAAATGCACTTTCTTGCTAAAACTGGGTAGCACCATTTTTCCCCTCTGTAAGAAAGAAAGTGACTCTACTTGACTCCAATTTTTTTAGCAAATCCCTGTGAACAACATAAAAAGAAGTCTGTTTCTACCAAGTATCTGCAAAACTCTGCAAGGAAACATTATGTAATATAACTCAGATCTTCCTACTCTTCTTAATTACACTGTATGGAACTAGATCCCACTTCAGAAATCAAGTTCGTAATTACAACCTAAAATGTTGGAGGACCATTTTTAATCCTAGCTACTTGATATAATGATAGCAATGCTACTTATACAGATCTTACTAGTACAGTATTATGGATAATTCCCCTGCTAGCAGGTAAATAGTTTGGATGTATAACAGTGCAGCTGAGAAAAAATCAGAGCCTCACATTTATTGAGGTTATTCATATCTAGTGTAGTCATTGACACCAGGCTAGCCATAAACCCTGGTGCCATTGTTAACTGAATGAGCAAGCTTTCACATGCATTTCTATTAATAATATTACAGCTATTTCAGCTTTCCTGTTTCAAGTAGATAAATATTTATTTAATCATTACTGTAGCAGGATTATAACATAACTGAAGACTTTCTTGGAGATGTAAATTTATTTAAATATCAGATAAAATCCTGAAATATTTATTCTGCCAGAGTGTGATTTGGAGTTTGAATCTTGATTTAACCACTGACTTGGCAGAAACATACTCTAGGGCAGCTTTTCCAAAAGCATCTCAGTGTTTGGAGAAACAATGTTGTGTCAACATTTAATGACACTTGCATGTCCTGGAAAGCCTACACCATTTTTCAGCCAGGGCCCGGGATCCCACATCACTGAAGAGCTGCCAAAAATAGGCTTTTCCTGGAGTCTCTTCCATGCATTGAGTGGGGTGGCACCACGTCTCCAAAACACCCCAAACATTCTTGGAGCTTGAAAGCTTTCAAGGTTCTTGCAAGTATCCTTGTGTGGGGAACATTACTTCATGGTGAAAATAACACTTTGGTTAAGCATAACAAGTCACAATAACACCATAGCTCAATGGACGAACCCACCGCCAGAAGGACACTCATGGAGTTGACAAGCTCAGTGTTAGGGTCTCAGTTGAGATATACTCTTGTACCCCGAGAAAGATGCCCCAACACCACTCTCCAGAGTATTCTTCCTCCCTGCATTTTGAATTTTAAAAAAAAAAATCAGATCAAATTAGGAATAAAAAGTCCTGCAAAGCAGATGATACTGTTTTAAGGCTGTTTTAACTATTAAACTATGAGAAGCTTTGGCTAAAAGCTATGGACCATAGTTTCAAAGTAAATCTTAACTAAGTGGTCACGCCCAATATGGAAGCATTGATCAACTCCTTCCTCTGGAAAGGGAGCAGAGGCAGCAGGGCACTGCTGGCACTTTTGTCTTCAGTATATACTGAGTTGTTGAAAACTTTGTATCAAAATCATTTCTAGACTGCAAATCTCCTTAGTTGGCTTCCTGAAACACAACATTTTCAGAAATGTGATAAAATCCCAGCTGGTCATTTCCAAGTTATCCAGATGTGACAAAATGATCCTGTTCCTATAGTACATTTTCAGTTTCTTCTTCACTGATAAAATTCAAACACTATTATATCTTTTTTTCCATAGTCCCCCTACCCCCAACTTCCTTTTGAATTTATGTATTCAGTAAAGAAGAAACAGGAACAAAATCATAGATCATAGAATCGTTAAGGTTGGAAAAGACCTCTAGGATCATCAAGTCCAACTGTCAACCCCACACCACCATGCCTCCTAAACCATGTCCCCAAGTGCCACGTCTACATGTTTTTTGAACACCTCCAGGGATGGCAATGCCACCACCTCTCTGGGCAGCCTGTTCCAATGCCTGACCACTCTTTCAGTAAAAAAGATTTTCCTAATATCCAAGATAAACCTCCCCTGATGCAGCTTGAGGCCATTTCCTCTTGTCCTATCACTAGTAACTTGGGAGAAGAAACCAACACCCACCTCACCATAACCTCCTTTCAGGTAGTTATAGAGAGCGATACGGTCTTCCCTCAGCCTCCTCTTCTCCAGGCTGAATAACCCCAATTCTCTCAGCTGGTCCTCATAAGACTTGCTCTCCAGGTCCTTCACCAGCTTCATTGCCCTTCTCTGGACACGCTCCTGCACCTCAATGTCCTTCTTGTAGTGAAGGACAAAACTGACCACAATATTCACGGTGCAGCCTCACCAGTGCCGAGTACAGGGCCACTATCACCTCCCTGCTCCTGCTGGCCACAGTATTCCTGATACAAGCCAGGATGCTGTTGGCCTTTTTGGCTGCCTGAGCACACTGCTGGCTCATGTTCAGGCGGCTGCCAGCTAGCACCCCAGGTCCTTCTCTGACAGATAGCTTTCCAGCCACTCTTCCCCAAACCTGTGATAGACCTCTTGGATCTTAAGTTTCTTGGCTCAGCTTATTCCAAGGACCCCAGGGAAGTTCAGGGCCCCTGTGCAGAGGTGGATATAAAGCACCAAGTGCTTTAGCACTACCGGGCAGCTCTAGAGCTAAGCAAGCACATGACCTTTACACAACTGATAAAAAACCCACAGAGTTTACATAGTAAAATCAACGCTTTCTTTTGGATTAGCTTCAAAATATATTGGAATCTAGATCAAAGGCTTGATCCTGCAACCTGCCCCCATGTGAGTGATCCTATTCAAAGCCATGGTACTATTTACCTGGCAATAGGCAGTAAAACAAGGCTGCCGTGTACCGACACAAATGCCACTGAGCAAAGTGTTTCTAATTTGCTGTAGAATGAGGGATGTACTGAAAAACCTGTTGGAAAAAATTCACCTTGCATCCAGTCCTCACTGAAGGAAGAAGAAATAGTGAAGGGACAACTGTGGTGCAAAACCACAAAGAAAAACAGTCTCTCTCAGATAATTTTCCGATAGAATTTTTTTTCCCAATAAAAATCTGATAGATTTTTGCAGAGGCTAAAAAAAGGCTGTGAGGAATGTGTGTCCTGCTGAGGAAGTAATAATATAAGGGAACCTCGATTTGCATCAGCAAATCCAGCATTTATTGCCAAGGAAAGCCCAAGTTTCTCCCCAGTGACAGAGAGGACTCAGTTCCAACAGGTGTCAGAGACACAAATACAAACCCGAGAATATCAGGGGAAACCCAGGGCTGCTGTCACCCTGGTTTCAGCAAGAAATTATTTGAAAATAATACCCCTAAAAAAGCAGAATTGTCTGTGTGGAAGGGACAATGAACTAACGAAACAACTGGGTTTGTAGTGCACATGATTCATGGGCATGGAATATTTTTTTAAGTAGATCTCTCAGTAAAGAGGTCTTGTATTTTGCTTTTGCAAACAAGCAGAGAAAATTTTATTAATAAGGTGTTTTGAATGTTGATCTGCTTGGCATGATCAAGTGGGCAACTGAATCCAAAATAGTCACTGCAAAATATATTTTGGAACATATTTTCCCTCTGATCCAACATCAGTGGTTGCCAACAAAACAGTGAAAAATGGCTGAGGCAAAAATTTTGATATTAAAAACACATTTTTTTTTTCACTTGTAGGGTATTTTCATAATGCTCTTCTTAGAAGTTTATTTATTTTGAAGATCTTGTCAGAGAAGCGTAGGATAACCACAGTCCACAAAATAATGCCCGATTTGCTGATATGCTTGAAAAATTTCTTTTTTTTTTTTTTTTCTATAAAGAGATAGCCAAACAAAACACCAGTTTTGTTTGCAAAACTGCAAAACTGCAAAAACACCAGTACTGGAAAAAATAACAAAGCAAATGATCCATGGACATATCTCAAGTCACACAAGTACGCCCTGTGCAGTCACTGGCATATTGAAGGATATTTTCAATATATAAGGACTGCAAGGCTGAACCTAATTTTTCCTTACATCTCATGGTGGAACAGGAAAAAAATAGTAAAGACATATAGCTCAACCTTGAGATCAGACATTACTCATTTGTAGTTCTCAATGTCTTCATTTGGCTCCAATGAAAATAAATCAAAGCAAAATAATCTGAGAACAACAAAAATCTTAATGGTTATAGCAGCAGTGACCTAGGAAAATGAACCTCTGTCCTCCTCTTCTTTCTGGGAGAGGCAGGCGGCTGCATTTGCCGTGGGGTAGGAAATGTTTTGGTGTGCTTCCCAGCCTGGGGGACGGCCCTGTTGCCTGACATTTCCTTCTCTGCTATCCCAGAAAGATGATTGCTTTGTACACTGGACTGTTGTCCTCTTGCACTGGCTCCAAGCCACACCGCTTTTGTGTTATCACATATACTGGCATGTGAAATTATTAAATGAAAAAGGGATGCTTTCTTTTTTTTGCAAAACAAAGAGTCAGAAAACTATAAGAAACTAGATTTACAGCAACCTCTGCATCCTTAATCTCACTCCTTTATATGTTTGCCCTGGGAACTGATTATATAGTTAAATGCTGTATCATAATGTACAATGTGTGTTTGCAAGGCTCGCCTTTTAAAAATTAAAAATAGATTTTTATTTTAATTTTAACACTCTTTTCTCTTTGTTTTGTGTGTTACCCACGAGAAGGGCAGAGAAAAATCAGCTGAAATATTTCTTTCATTAGAATTTGCCAATTCAGTGATGATGAAACATTTTGTGGAAAGGTTGTGACTTTGACAAAGTTCCAGCAGAGCCCACATGTCCCCAGCAGTCCTTCAGCACTATTCCCTGGTGGCCTGTCACGAAGTCATGCACCCAGCAACACAAGTTGCTGTATTTTCAACTCCTCAGGAGCCCACAGTTCTACGATTTCCAGGGTCTGAGAGTTGCTGCTTTCCCCAGACCCAAGGCTGCAGTTCCTTTCATACAAAATCTGATATATTGGAGCTTTGTGGCTAGGTGGAACAAAACCAAAATATTTAAATGCCCTGTGACAGTGTCAGAAGAGGCACCCAGCACAACCCATTTCCTCCTAACTTAGCAGTTGCTCCACTGGCTGCTGGGCATTTGCAACCTGGTGTGAGCAACAGGCATTGCTCGGGCAGGAACGCAGTCTGTGGTTGCTGTGGCACATTGCAAATGCTCAGATCTGTAGATTGAAGACAGGGAAACTTCAGAGATGGATGGACAGAGAGGCTCACCCGGAACAGTATTTTCTTGAAACCCTGATGTGTTTCTCTTTGCTTTCTGATGGCCTTTTGCAAAGAGGGGGGCGATGGTAGTGCTTAAAGAGAAGTCATAATGTCCTCAGTAAGAAAAACCCTAAAACACCTAAAGGTGGGGTGGCTCATAGTCCCTCTTCCCTCTGATTGCCTTTTAACTGGCAATCACAAGCAAAGTCAAGATTTAGTAGAGCCTGGTGGTGCCTATCCTAGTAGTCCACATGACCTGTCTGCTGGGTGCTGGTGTTCCTAGGAATTCCGCTTAGGATTATTCAACACAACAGGTCCAAGTAGCTTGGGAAGAAGAGACACAACTGTGCACCTTTACTTACAACTGACTCAAATGTATGTGTAGACTGTTTCTGTACTGCTGTCTCAGCAGAAGCTGTGGCCACACTAAAACATGGATGCTGGCAGCTGCAGCAACACGAAGCTCGGCCCAGGCTTCAAGACCTATCCAGGAAGCAGGGGAAGCGACTGTGTAGGGAATAAAGCTGTGTGCCCACATTGTACTGTAATCTCCAGGGTGGCTGCCACCTTGACATGCTCTGCATGTCAACCAAAGGCAAGGTTTTATGAGAAGGTCAAGTCACACCAGTACCTTGGGGAAACAGGGCAAGAGCTGCTGTTACTGAAGGAGATCCCTCACCATTGCCATGAAGTCCTTGGCTGTTCTCCTCTCAGTCAGCTTCCCAGATGTTTTCTGATACCCCTTCACTTTGTTTCCTCCAGTCATCTCCCTTGATCCTCTACTCCATCTCCCCCAGGCCCTGCCAGTGCTGGTGAGCCACTGGTCAAAGATCAGCAAGGACTTGTCTGCAGCCCCCTTGGGAAGTTATCCCAGCTGGATGCAGGTGGTCCATTCTGTGCTGCTGGTGGTCAACTCCACGGGCTCCACTCTCTCAGCTCAACAAAAGCGTGCCCGTGCCACAGGTCCACCTCAGCGCCGCTGCTTATACGCCATTGCCTCTCGCTGCCTTCAGCATATGTGTCCTGATAGCTATGGGGGCCCTTGAGCAAGAGATCCTGTCCCCAGCACTGTTCCCTCCATCAATGTCTCTAGCCATGCTCATGCACACCTTCACCTGCTGAAGGCTGTGGATGGGCTGCAGGACCCCATACCTCCGCTGGGGCATTTCTGGGGAGTGCAAGCCAAACCATGGCTGTGCTTTCCCCCACTTTTCAGGCAAGGACAGCAGCAAAGACGTGGGCTGTGGAGCACCCTCCCTGTCACCAGGAAATGACCCCACCTCCTCCCTGTCCTCCAGGTCACTGCAGCTTGTCACGTCCCTGTGTGATCTCAACAACCCTTTAACATGTATGAATCAGACAGAGCAGCAAATAGCATCTTCCTATCTTCACACACCCCTGCTCTGGGTTCACTGGTCACTTTGCTGCAAAGGGCATAGTAGAAACAAGATCTTTTCTGCACTTGACACCTGGCTGTGACAGCCTGGAAGCTGCCCAGCTGGCCAGAGCCCTTCATGGCCCAGAGACCTGACCCAGCTCCCGTGGGGGAGGACTGGTGTAGTATGGTTCCTGCGGTAGCGTGGTTCAGGGGTACAGCCTTCATTTCCCATTTCCAGGCAATCAAGCCACAACTGTTCCAGCCCATCGAAACATCACCTGATATGTCACGCAGACCCTGTGCAAACAGTGCCACTGTTGCCACAGGTGCCACAAGTGTTGCTTTTTCATGCACACAAGACCAAAAGGCAGGTACAACCATATCAACAGTGAGTCAGAAGTACCTTGTCAGGCTTTGGCTGCTCTAATGCAGCCAAGGAGGCTTCAGGAGCAGGGACCTGAAGGGTGAGGCAGTGCAAAGCAGCTCCGTGAGACACCTCCCCCTCCCTTGGAGCAGGGCTCTCTGCAGCATCTCACACGGGCACCTGGCAAAAGCACAGCCAATTCTTTCATTTCATTACCTTCTAAAATTTTCTGCCATTATCCTTTCAGCCACCAGTAGATGGTGATACTTTATCTCCATCCAAGATGCATGTGTACACTGGAGAGCCAGGGAGGCAGCATGACAGCCTGTGTGAGAAGAGACTGAAAAATAAATTTTAAAATATATCCAGAAGTCAGGCTCCAGACAACCTCCTGCTTGTGCAGACACTTATTTTGGAGGCCTAGCTAATATCCCCAACCTCTCTCAGGGATCCTGGCTAGATTTCCAGGGCTGAAAAAACTGCAACTTCAACTATATCTCTTGCTTCCAGGTGTGATCCTTTGTGTGTGTTTGAATGAGCGCATGAGAGGAGGCCTGGAGGCACAGCTCATCATGGAAGCTGGACACTCTGGGCACCAGAGAGAAGAAGGAAATGTATTTATTGCTGAGAATGCAAATAACATCTTTGCCATCTCTAACGAAACAAAATCCTGGAGGTGTGTTTGATGATCACATTCTCTTGAAAAGCTCCCTTTGTTTTACAGACATCCTGCAGCAAGTGAAAAACAGTGTAAATCACTGACCTACACAGTCCTCTGTGGAAAGTGTACTCTTGCATTTCCAGGTCTTACAATTTGCCTTCAGAGCTATGCTTGTGCAAGAACTAACCTGATCACAAGGGAAATAGAGCAGATCTGGATAAACTCTACCTGAAATTGCAATGGTAACATTTTTGTCATATTGATATATCATTTATTTTGGGGCAAGACTGGTGTGGTCATGAATGATGTGGTCCTAAGCACAGGCAAAGGGTGGCAGGATAAGAAAGCCCTGCCTAATGCTAAGCCACATGGCTGGCCGCCTTGCAGGAATGCTAGGAGTGACTGAAGAAATATGGATCACAGCAGATCTTTCCCCTGTTATTGTTCCAGTTATAGGCCTGATCTTCCTCTCCCAGAAGCTCTGTGGGTTACACGTGTGCTCATTTTATCTGTCCTAAAACCATTGCTAACACACTCTCACTCATTCAGCTGGCAGCCATTTTTTGACAGGTGCATTTCTTAGATGTTCCCATCTCATTTGCCTGGAGAAATTACTTTACAGCCTCACCAACTCTTCCTTGTTTTGCCTGGATTAACCCCACAGGTGCTCTATGTTGTGGTTTCAGTGCCACCAGCCTTTTATGGCTTGGGATTTGTCTAGCTTGTGGCCCACAAAAGGCAACAGCAGATGCCAAACCTGTGGATACCTCATGGTAGGGAGGACAGGGCACAACTCAAAACACAGGAGGCTGGACTCAATTCAGTAGTTGCACGGGGCATTAAGATACTACCAATATGAGCCCATGACATTATTATGAAAACAGGGATCTAAAATCAGCTCTCCCGCTTATACAAACAGTGCACGTAGCCCAGTGAAATGGGCGTCTGGGAAGAAAATGGCCTCACTTAAATCTCCCCAGCTAGAGGACGTAGCTCTCAGTTGGGTTTCAGCCTTACCTACTGCACAGTTAACAGCAGTTAGCAGTATGGTTTTTCCCTCAAAGAACAATTTCCAGAAAACTAATTTGGTCTCAAAATATCTCTCCCTCCTTCGGGTTTGAAGAAGACAGGAACACAAATTAGAGAGGAACCGTTTGGATTTAGCAAGAGGCTGTAAACATTTCACCCAATGAAGAGAATAAGCGTCAGCCGATAATTTTAGAATCCCATAAAAGAGGCAAAAGCCACCCAGGCAGACCTCAGAGAAAGACCTCCAAAATACACACACAGAAATAGGAGATAAAACACTGACATGCAATCAGTCCCCAGAAACTCCCGCCCAGAGCGGTAAGGCTAAGATTATGCTGGCCAGGCCCAGGAGGGAGAGAAAAGAGCAGTCAGGGCTCCGAGAGCACCCTGGTGAGGGAGCAGCGCCAGTCAGCAGCCCCAGCCCGTGCGTTTCTCACCTTCCGTGAAATGAAGTCCTGCTTTGAGCCTCTCCTGCATGTGTGGGGAATAGCTGACTGCGGCAGCTGGCAAATGGCTCTGGTGAGAACAGTAAAAGTCAGCATCAAAATTAAAAAAAAAAAAAAAGAGAGTGAGAGCAACAGATACATTTGACAGAAAAATCACATCAGAAGCAGGTTATGGGGAAATGCCTGTGGTGAAATTGCAGCTTCGGGCTAAAGAGGCACCTGCTGTGCCCACTGTTAATTAATTGCCATGGTGTCAGCTGCTGCCAGAAACTCCTCACCGCGGCAAGAGATGTGTCCTGCCTGTGAAAAACTTTCACGTGCTGCTTCCCTCCAAGCAGCTTGCTGGGGAATAAAACTCCTCAAGCCGCCTGATGAGATGAATGTTTCCAGTTAGCCTGGATCCCGCAGTCCCAGGATGGGACTAGGGCAGGCGGACATTAAACAGCCTGTGCCAGGGCAGGCTTCATACCTTTGGTGTCTTAAATGTGTGGTCTTGACCCAGGTATGGGAGGAGCTGCTTGTGGGAGATGTTCCCCATGCAAACTGCTCCACATGGTTTTGATAATTTCTGCACCCTTTCTTTGTAAGATGTGTCGTGCAATGCCACGATCGATGGCAGAGCTGGGCCATCTGGGAGTTGCAACAGCATCTCCTCCCAGCTCTGTGCAAGGCCGTGGAAGAGACACATGCCCCCAGACCAGGCGCTCACACTCAGATCAGCTGCATGCACTTCCCTGCCTGCCTTCTCCTCCTGCTGTCCCCAAGCCTGCCATCACTGGGGCAAAGCCTGTCCTGTTGCGCCGCGAAGCCTCAGAACTGTCCCCTGGGTCAGGCTCCATCCCTGCTGCCTTCCACCTGTCCGACTGAGTCACTTATCCCCTGAGAGCTGCAGGGACCCCACTGCATTGCCCCCAGTCCTTGTTCATCCCACTCCCCATCCCGCAGGCCCCATGTCCCCGCTGTCTCTGCTCAGAGGGGACCAGCTGTTTGCAAGGGGTGGAAGGCCTGGGCCAGCGCTGCCGAAGGATGCTCGGTCCCAGCACAACATCAGGAGGAGCAGATTCAGGCCTGCAATACCTTCATCCTCCCTTCTCTCAGCACCAAAGTTTTCTCTTGACTTCCATGCCGCTCAGCTCCCTTACCAGCCACCTCTCCTATCCCTTAATTTTAGCCATGACTCTCCTACCCCAGTTTGTAAAATACCCCCAGGGAGGTATCTGCCATGAAAGCAGCTCTCGCCCCAAACCCCTGCCGCATGCTGGGGATGCAGACAGCTCCGACTCCGTGGCATTTCAGCATCAGATTTATTATTAATTATCAGTGTCATTATTACACAGCACCTACGAGCCCTGGCCATCTAGCAAAGCCCTGTGCAGAATATTAAAATGCTAATTTCCCTCCGAGATGGGAACTTGCTGGTGTCCCTCTGCTCATTTGTTTGCAAATGTCGTTTTCCTGTAGAGGCTGTATTCCCAGCAGGCACGGCAAGGAAACGCTTGCATAAACAGCCCCTGTTTAAGAAACCATGTATCTCACACATTCATGCATTATAGCCCTAATTGGGATTACTGTGACAATTTAAGAAAACTCTTGTGCTTTGTCTGACGCATTTTTAAGATCTTATTGTGCCTTCAGAATGCCTTGATGCAGTGACAGCTTTAGATATATGGTGGAGGACATAATTTTCTTCTGCAAAGCGTGGCTTAGCTGGCTGTAATAAGTTATATTAAGACACAACTCATTTTTGTGCCCCTGTGTAAGTCTCCAAATGGTGCTCTGGTGTGTGACTGCTGCAGCTGTCCTGGGTTTTGTCCTGGTATCGGGTTCTCACTCAGAGAGCAAGCGGCAGCTTGTCCTGGGCCGGGAGCCAGCACCCGCCAGAGCCGATGGGAGCCCTCGTGCTGCTGCCAAAGGGCTCAGGGGCTCTGCTCCCATGCAGAGACACCCTCTCTATTGGCACAGGACAGAAAACCCTCTATTTCTATTGACAGCGATTAATACAGTATGGTTTTTAATGCTAATGATAGGTAGATGGAGAGGTGGCTCAGGGAGAGCAGAGTAAAAGGCTGCAGCTCTGCAAGTGAAGGAAGGAAGTCCTGTTACTCCTCTCCAACCTGCACTGAATTTCTTTGGAGAGCTGCATGTGAGGTGCCAACCCCCTGAGCATCATCTTTCATTTTCACTGCTGAAGTATCTCCTGAAAATGCCTCAATTCCCTTCTCCTCAGCAATGTGATTTCCAGCAGTTGATGAAACGGGAATTGTTTCAGGCTGCATTTTAAGGAAACTAAACCAGCATTCAATTATACAGAAGAGGGAGCAAAAGAATTTGGCACCAACAAATGCAAATACGGCAGTTTAGCTTAAAACAAACAAGCAAATGAAACCAGGATCTCTCCCCGCAGGTATTTTTTTGTAGGAGCCTGCCATTATTATCCCTCTGCCATTGAGCAAGACTAGCAACGTTATCTCAAGTTGTGCAATACCCTTAATGTTTAGAACTATTTCAACAGCTCCGAATCTTGGGGGATACAGAAACACAGCCAGAAAGTAGCTTAGAGAGAAAGACAGACAGTTTTACAGCTTTACAGCGAATGTTGCAAACATACATAGTACAGGGTCTTCCTGTACTTCCCGTAACATAAAAAGGGTCTTCCTTCTTTTTACAGTCACGATAACTATCCCAGTTACAAATACCTGCCTTACATAAAGGCCACCTGTCTGCTCCAGTTGCTGTTGCAAAGCAATTGCAGTGGGGCTCGCCACTGCCAGATGGGAATGCTATGTGGCTGATAATAATCCCTTCCTCAGGTTAGGGATGCAATCATGTTTGCAAGTGTCTGAAAGTTTATTACAGAAGAGGCACAGCTAGCACACCTGAGTGAGACAAGAGAGTCAAAGAGACCAGGGCAATTTGTGGATAAAAAACCCCAAAGTTAAGGTGTAGCAAAAAAGCATCACAGGTACCTGCTCCTGTAACACTCAGGGCTAAAGAAGTCACTGCCACAGCCACCAGAGTTGATACCCAGGGACATCCGTCTCCCGGTACCAGAACTACACCTGGCTTCATTTCTGAGCTGCCCACACATAGCCAGGGCAGGCACACCACCTGGTTTTGCATGGACAGATATGCTGGAATGCCACAAACTTATACAAAAACTCACCAAAATCTCTGTCCCACACAAGTGTCTTTGCTCACAACAGGGTCCGGCGCTACTCCAGACTGCCCAGCCACAAAATTCAGCTTAATCCCATCATAGTGGAAAAAAAAAGGAGGGGAACAGAGGGATAAAAATCAGAACCATGGCCATGGTGGGCAATGCTGAGCTGTGCATTCCAGCCCAGCTTTTCACAGAGCAGGGAGAAATCCCAAGCAGAGAGAAGCAAGACTGAGCCAACAGCACAACCAGCAGTGCCTGCTGGGGCAGGGGCTGCTTCTTGCTCTCCTGCTGGATCTCTCCCGGCCCAGGGGCTGCCCAGTGTCCTTGCTAATGGCATGACACTCTGATGAGCCTCTGCAGCAAAGGAGGTGAGAGCATGGCAGCTGCCCGAGGGAAGTCCCAGCCACCAGTGGGGAGCACAGAGCGTCCCAGTTCACCTATGCCAGTTCCATGGCACGTGGGCAAATCTGCTGCGCCTGCTGATAGCGCTAATGGTGCTTGACCTGGCAGGCTGGGCTCTTGGCGTGCCTTTGCTCTGCACATTTATTTAGTCTCCAGCATTATCTGACAACTCAGATGTGAAGAAGCCAAAATACGTGCCCAGTAATCTGGAAAACAGGTTCCCTGTGCAAGCAACAAGGCTCAGGCAAAACACTGCTTATCTCCATGGCAGAGATAGTGGGGAGGGAGGCACTTGCTGTAAATCACAGCGTTGTTCTTCCTGCACTGGGAACACGTACAGATCCTCTTTGCCTGGTTGCCTGGGCCCCAGACCACAAGAGCACTCTGGTATGTAAATAGATTCAGGCACTGTTGGCCCAGAGGCACAAAGCACACAGACGGCCAGTCTGAACTCACCAATGGCTGCCCCACTGCATTGCCGAAGTGCCCAGCTGCCTGCTCCCCCCGTGCCCAGACAGACCTTGCTGCTTTGTCTGCCCCAGCCGGGCAGCATGGCAGCTCTCTCCCAGCCTGAGGGAGATGGACCTCCGCTCTGGCGTCAGTCCCAGCATGGGCAAGTGAAGGGCTCAACCCCAGAGGCTGCTTCCCTTTGTGGCCTTGCCCCGTTGGCCCTGCAGACAATGCTTCGCTGTGGGATTATCCTCATCTCGTCTTCCTCCAGCCCCAGGGGAAAGGCACCTCCCTTGGCAAGAAAGTGCCGTAGCCCTGAATCCAGCAGAGCTCGGGGCTACAAAACTCTGCAGAGGACAGGCTGACCCTGGGGTCTGGTCGCTGCAGGCCCTTTTGGAGATGGGTAAATGTTGGACACAGAGGTGAGATGTCGGTGTCAGGAGGGACGTGGATGCCAGGCAATGGCAGGTCAGGCATTTCAGGGCTCGGCATTGCTGGGGCCACATCCCTCTGCAGCCTGGCCAGAGCGATGGGGTTATGGAAACAGGTTGGACAGTAACACAGCCTTCAGCCTCACCAGCTGGAAGCATCATTCTGATGGGGCCCCAGTCCCTGGTCCTATCAGAAAAACGTAGTACTGTCTGGCCAGCGCGATACCACCAAACAACAGCTTTCCTTTTCCAGCTCCCTCCTGGGCAACAATCCATCCCATGGGATTTGCCAGCAGATGGCAGGCAACCCCAGGCAGAGGTAGCCACACTTGGCTACTGAGATCCTCGGTCCCATTCGAACCCCTAAAAGGTCTCCCTCCTCACAGCTCTCCTGCCCCTTGCCCCATCATCCCTTCACTTGCGCCCGCACCAGGTGCAGCACTGAGTCGAACCACCTGATGTGCGGGTGCAGCAACACTCTGTGGGAATTTGCAGCCCTCAAGAGGTGGATGGAGAAGAGCCAGTGTTCAGCTAAGGCTGCATGGAGGTGTTTGGTTCCAATACCAGCAGTACAGAGAAGAGAGCCACACTCAGCTATCTGATGGTCATTTAGCTCAGAGAAACACTTTTACATTAAAATTTAGAGGAAAGAAAGAGCAGGCCAGATACCACATTCATTGCCTCTGGCCTCATGCAGCGTTATCTGTTTGGCTCAACCTTTGATATTAAATTCTCTTTTTGTATTTCAGGAAAAAAAGAAAAGGCCCATTATCAAAGACACAGCGCCAACACCAAGCAACAGGCACTGCACTGCAGAATTCACATTCAGGATCCCTGTACCTACTTGCCCTGGTTGGCCATCGCTCTCTGCCCAGAACACAGGCAAACAAACCCACATTCACAAACCCCGTCAAAACACCATGGAGGCTGCTGGCAGAGAGACCTGCCAAGCACAAAATGGCAATGGCTAGCGACAGACATTTCATTTTTAAGCCTCAAGAAGCTATTTGCAAAAGCAAAGTTGGACTGCAACGGTTTTGTTCTGAAGCCTCACGGTGAAACCAGTGACAAGTCTGCTCTGAAAGGCTCTAGGAAAAAAATTGGCTCAGACCTGCGCTCAAATTGTTTGCGGTTTATGTGACAGAGAGCATTTAGCCAAAATCCTGTCGAGAAATGTGAATTTCAACATTTGTATGTAGCTGTCTATTAAGAGGGGAAAAGCCACAAAACAACCCCCCCTAACTGATAAACAGCATGAGCTTCCTAAAGAGCAACTCTCCTGTTGGCAGGGCTGCAAACCCTAGCTCTCCCCCGGTGCTCCTGGGCTCATCGGGAGCCACGGCCAGTACTGGTGGGATGGTGCTGGCTCTGTGGCCGTTTCAGCTCAGCTGAGCAGCCCTGGCTCCGCAGGCCGCTGGGTTGGGCAGCAGGGCTTTGTGGCTTTCCCCCCTCCTCCAGCTTGCAGATACTCTCTCCAGGTGCCAAAGGGCATTGTATGCAGACCGTACGTTATTCGTGCTCTGGCACCTGGGGTGTGCAGGGCCTGGGCGCTTGCAGCCCAAGGTGTTTCTCACTGCGGCTCTCCCCTTGCAGATGAACCGTAGCAGCTCAGGGGAGTTAAACATCTCTCCCAGGCTTTGGTTAACCAGTGCGACCAGTGGGTTTTTGCCCTCCCATTGGCACTGCCCAGGGGGTAGCTGGTGTGCAGGGGGGACTGCTGATCACATCAGTGTTCTGGTGAACACTCTCATATTGCTACTGTGAGCCATACCATGAACATTATCTCTTGGCCTGGCTGTGCCCTCAACTGAGGTTGCTGCCGCAGAGTTGTTCTCCCCTAAACACAGCAGCATGAGATGATAATCCCATCTTTGGACTCCAAATCCTCCTCCCAAGATGCTGCTGCCTGACACAGCCCTGCCCACGTGTAGCTAGATTTAGTTAGACTCTTTATATTAAACAGGTCAGAACCGACTTATCCTTTTACACTTCATAATACAACAGGCAAGAAAATTTTAGTCTACGTGTCTCTGGACAGTGGGTGGGAATCACGGGTCTGTGATGACCCCACCACCACTGAGGTCCAACAGCAGTGACTACTGCAGGCTCAGGCTGCCCAGCCACGCAGTCAGGAGAATAAGCACGCTGCTGTTCTAGGAGCCCAGTGGAAGACCCAAAATGGGGCTCCTGACTCCTTGCTGGAGAACCTCGTGTAAAAAACAGAAGCCATTAGAAACTCCTGCAGAATGGCACTTGCTCATAGTTCTATCAGAGAATCATAAAATCATTTAGGTTGAAAAAGACCTTGAAGATCATTGAGCCCAACCGTAAACATAACACTGCCAAGTCCACCAAGCTGAGACAAAGTCAGCCTAGCCTGTTCCCACCAGGCTCGCTGCGTCTTGCGCGTGCGCGCACACATACACACGCACACATGGCTGTTAAAGCATGTTCTGGTGACAGAGAAATGTGGGGTGATTCAAAAGAAAATAATGGAGCCACTCCTACCTGCCTGTGTGAATGTGAATCATGTGGGCTCAAATCCCAGCCAGATGCAAATCAACAGATCATAAATGAAATATAAAAGAGCACCCCCTGAGGCCTGGCATCCACCCCCACCCCTCTCCCCCTCCCAGGAACTCAGTCCCTCTAATGGGCTCTGCCAGCGTTTGTTCACATCCTCCCTAAATAACCCTGTGCTCTTTCCCTGCCAGCACCTGCAAAGGGAAGAAAAAGTGTGTGTTCTCAAGGGCTTTCCCACAAAGGTCCAGCTCTTGCCCTCCTCTTCCTGAGTGGGAAAGTCATTAGAGTCAGTGTAGGTCTTTTGCTGGTAGTCTTCCACCAAAGCAGCTGCCACCTGGGTCTTCAGGGCAGGCAAGCGGGGCTGCAGAGGGATGAGGCCAAGAAGATGATGCCGGTGGGGTGCTAAGGGTCCCTCTGCAGCGCACGAGGGCCAGCCAGGCCCCTCCTTGCCATTTGAAGCAGCAAGTCATCCCGCAGCCCTGCAACATGATGCTGGAGAGTCCCTTCTGGCTTCAGCCCCCCTGCTGCCTCTCCTCGCTCAGCGGGATGAAGCTGCTGGCCCAGCAGATCATTTATGGAGGCAGCAGCTTCCTGCTGGTGGAGGGCTTGCATGAACCACACATCACCTAATCCGGAGGGGCCGAGGGGAGCCCCATGTGAGCCGGCAGACTTTCTTTTGCCTGTCATGGCCAAGGAATCTGAGTTTCCATCAGCCCTTTCTGTTTGACTTGCAGGTCAATGAAATGCATTTCCTGAGCAAGACTTGTGTCCTCCAAACAGAAGATCCAGCTTCATGGCAGATGATGTCTGCCGTAGTGCTGAACTGGCTGGTTCTCTCCCATGAAGGATTTTTCTTTCTAGCTTCTTCAGTAGTCTCCCACGAGGCGCACGATGCTTCCATCCCCAAGAGTATAATATGTAAGAAAATTTGAAGACAAAAATCCCAGGAGGGCTCAGGCCATGCTCTGAAATAGATGCTGTAACATTAGATGTCCTGATGGACAAACACCAGAGCTGTCAGACAGCTCCCCAGGACAGCCAGGACCCAGGCAGCATCGGCAGCACAACACCCTCCCCAGCAGTAAAAGTGAAGTGAAACAAACCACCCAAGGGCTCTCTGAATATATGCTTTTTTTTAAAAATGTATCTACCATTAGCCATAAAATGGCATCCTCAGGTGCAGGCTGCAGGCGTCTGCAGAAGAGAGAGTTTGTGTAGGACTGGGCAAAGCTGAGTCACAGTATGAAGAAGGGCATTTTAGCCAAAGATTACAGCAGCCCTAGCAGGTGAGAACAGAGTGGGGAAGAAAAGATAGGAGGGGATCAGACCTCCCCTAAACCCATCCAAATCCAGTGAAGTGCCCATTACTTTGTGACCCTTCTGCGGGACAGACCTCAAACACAGCAAAACAAGGTCTGGAGCTGGAATGCTGTAGAGAAGCAGAAGGACACACTTCAAAAAACTTCCAAAAGTCCCACCCTCACCCACATGTGGGACACATCAGATCCTCCGAGCAACGTCAAGGCCTAAAACATGTTGGAAGATGGGTACCACAGGCCCACTCCATAGAGGCATCCAACCACCGAGCCGCAGCAACTCGGTGCATCATGTTTTCACAGTCAGGAGTGAGCTGGTCCTCACGTGGCACCTCCCACCTCTGCCTCTCCCACCTGGAGGCCCTCGGGAGTGGCGTGCGTGGGGAGAAGAGGCGGCATGCAACATGCCCGCCACTGTGCTGGCTGGCACCTTGCTTCTGGCTCCAGCTTTTTCACGCTTTCAGCTGCTTGTGCTCTAATTTGCAAGGGTGGGAATTGTGATCGGGCTCTTGGGGGTCCAGAGAGTTTTTCTGAAGTGCCACGGTGTTTGTAAAGCATCCAAGAAAGCAGACCCCGCTGCCAGAGCCTCTCTGTCCCAGATAGGAGAGCAGTGCAGCAGCACTGCCACCCTCTCTAGGCTTGCCCCAGGTGCTCCTGGCACCTTCCCGAGACGCCCACTGCCTGCAACGTGTGCTGACAGCTCACATAAGGTGGGCCCATCGCTCCTTCAGGCTGGATAATCTCCCTTCCCATCTGTGCACATGGGCCTCGCAGTTGGAGCCGCCCTGCGATGGTGCTTTGCATTCACCACCCCTCGCATTCACCACTGCAACTGCAACCCAAGAGGGGACCTCTGCACCAACCCCACTGCTTCCAGACCCTCTCAGAGGACTGACTCACTCCATGGCTTGCAAACACCTGCAGTGGCCAACCTCCACATCAGATGGGTACCATGGTCTACGCAGGGGCTGACAAAAATGCCCACGGCACAGATCACCTCCTCTTGCAGGAGGGGTGGTTCTGGCTGGGAGAAGATGGGTCTGGCTCAGGTAACTGCATTCCCCACCAGCAGCTGCGGGGCTGAGAGCTGGTCCTGCACCCACCCGAAGGAAGCGATCACGTTACGTGGTGGGGATGTCTGGCCCTGAACATCCTAAGCTGTGGTACGTGCTGTAAACCTGAAACCTGCTCTATGAATGCTCAGCACTGTTATATTTAGTATGCTTAGCTATTCTGGCTACACAGGGTATCCTGTTTTCTCACTGCATTTTTGGGAAATGAATTATTCCTTAGCTCCACATTTGGATATGTGCGTGAGAAGAGCAAGACACAGGAAACTTGGTTAGTAATTTTTTTTTTAAATTTATGAGGTGACAGATGACTACCAATGCCAACATGGTTTTACTAGGTCTTATTAGCCATGCTGGCCTAAACAAACTTAGGACATATCCTAATAATTGGAATGAGCACACTGCTGGAGTTCACCTGGCTGGCAAGATCCTGAAATCCAAAAGCAAAAGTGTGTTTTGTTTTGACAACCACATGTAGCATATCCAGAGACAGAATCCCACAGAAGCAGGGATTCTTCCCACTCTCTTCGCCCGTCCCCTCCACAAGCATGCCATGTCGCATGCACTGAAATCTCAGTCCACACGCAGGCAAGACTGAATACTGCTATCACGCTCTTTTGAATTCATTTTTAAGGAAGTGTATAGACTAACCAGAGTCACAGACCAGTGAGTTGCTGGTTTCCCCACAATCATACGCAAAACATCATGAAGGAGCGAGGTGGAATACAAATGGATTACCTCAGCTCTGATACCTGAGAAGCTGCAGCGATAACGCAGTCTTGGAATAGCACAACCACTGTGTATTAATAAAAGCATGACGCACTATGACTGATATATGAGTTTGGCACCTTAGGTGGGAAAGAACATGCCTGCTTCTGATCTAGCTGGCAGGTCGTTTCCTACATCCTCCAGCACACACAATCCACTGACAAGTATTTTATAAGATTTACATTAACGAGCCACAGCTGAGCATTTCTCCACAGACAATATATGTAAATGTTATCATGGGAGATTGAGTTCTTGGAGATGAAAGCATACAGCCACTGTGCAAATACGATACACATCACAGTCTCAGATGACTCAAATGCACTTAAACAGCTCTAATATCACTCTGGATGATAACAGAAGTTACTCCATTCCTGCTTCCCAGAAGAGACTGTCTCAAAGTCACAGGGGACTTCCAGCTTTCATCCAGCAGCAGCACAATATAAGAAGCAACTCTCGATAATCCCCGTTGGGACATACCCACTAGGGCATGTTAGTAGATGCCCCCATTGTTTCTTAAATGGGTAGGGATTTATTTCTATGCTTGTGGGATACTGAAATCTACAAGAAACTTTTTAATGTTTAAACAAAAGCTCCATTATTACCAGGGGGAGTATTTTGAAACCATAAACTACACAGATTTTCATGCATTTATGGGTGGGTAAGACCAAAGTCTATAAACTTCTTGACGTGATTGAGTCAGTTTGCTTGCTATGTGCAGGGAATTTTGTAGAGGTGGCCCAGACCTGTCAACTTTGCTAGGTGCACCTTCTGCAGTTCTGATGCTATACTTATGAGATAAACACTTCTCTTTCAAACTCAAATGTTTCCCAACAACTGCAGTTATTACATAAGCCATGATATGATCTGCCTGCTTGAATCCCCTCTGCTGCAGCAAAAGGAGGACACCAGCAAGGCAGGAGACTGATCTCCTTCGGTTCCTCTTTGTTATCAGGTTAACGTTCTGAGTTTTGCTGCCAAAACCAAACTATTGGAAACTGTCCTCCTTCTGTACCGCTGCGCAAGAACGAGTCATACAATTAAAACAGAAAATTGTAATTATAATTCCGCAAACTACACATTCTACTTTGTATTAGATAATGGCAAGACCAGCAACAGATGGTTTTGAACTGCATGGCCTAGCAATAATAATATGATCTGACAATTTACAATCATCTCATAGCGCTATCTGTCAAACTGGAGGACTACAGGAACCTTTTGAGGCAAGACTTTAAGCCTTTAATTTTGCAGTTCTCTGGCTCACCTTTCAGCCAAGGAAGTATGTTTTCTTTAAAAGGTGATTGCTTTTCCATAGACCTGTGTGACCTAAGCTTACAGGTTAAAGTTCAGTGTCCACTTGTGTAAATTGTCTGCAAGACACTGAATTGACAGCCGTGCCCCTGACCAGGTCAAGCATGCAGAGTTAGAGGTCATCTTCCAGAGCAGGGCTGTGCCACATTGCCCAGATAAGGGTAGAAAGTACTTCTAACAATGTAAGCGTTAAAAATACACATTTAAATGTATTTAAAAGTCCATTATGTTCCAGAGAACTTCAGACACCAAAACCAGATAGCATTAAAACTTCATTACAAAAGCAAAAGGCTGCACACTTCCACTCCTTTTTTTTTCCCTAGCATCCCAAAGAATTCCTGTTTGTGGATGTAGGGAAGAACCCTACCAATGTAGGCTCAAACGCAGGCTGCGGAAAGGATGTTTGAGCCATTCATCGACAGGACCTGGTCCATAATCCCAAAACTTCCTCTGCTGCTGATAGGTATGAAGAATTCCTTTCTTTAGTGCTTCACATATTGGGATTTTTGTTACTTAAGATACACGATTAGTCTTGTGGGATGGACATTGCATAAAACGCATTACTGCTGGCTACCATGTCACATCCAAGACTCAGTAACAAAAACCTGACTATTTTGTTCCTTACTTCTTAAAGTCATATTTAAGGAATAATGCAGATTCTCCTTTACTGATTTATTTGTAACATTTACTGCTAGCCTAAGCAAACCAAAACTCCATTCCGACAATGGACTGGGGCAAAGGTATCCTTTCTGCAATGACTTCAAACACCAGTTGGAGGTTTCACGTAGCTTCTTACTAAACATCATCAGATGACATTTTAGCTAAAGGAACGTATTGATGAATATTTCATTCAGCCATGTGTTTGACGTATGCAATGTATAGGTAAAAGTTACATACTCTCAAGGTCTCTGTCCTCTTCAAGATACTTCAAAGAACACACTACGAAATAATCACAGAAATGGCCTGTTACAGTCCGTACAATACACCTACCAGTATGCCCGTATACAAAGCCAGAAAAACTGATCCTGCAGCAGTACTCCAAGGCAAGCACATTATATAAAAATTATTAGGTAGGTTGGCATTACTTTCAGACTTCAAATAATAATCATAATCATTATTCTTTTAAACACCTACTCTGGATTATCTTGGATATCTGTTACATAACAACCGTGGTACTCCCACAGCAGTTTCAGCAGCTCAGCTATGACTGTACACACATCTTCCATAACCTTGTTGGTGGATTTAATCTACCTCAAACAATTATTGTTCCAATAAATATTTCTCCCAAATGAAAAAAAATCATTGTAGCAATCATGCAATAATATTTTTCTACATTACTATAAAAATACAAATCAATGATTCTGTTTTTTCTGCAATCTTAAGGGCATGAAGTTCTCTGGAATGTAAGAAAGCAGTACCTACCCATTAAAAAGACATTACAGGTAAACCATCGTTAACGCTTGCTGGCTATTGGAACAATGCTTGCTCAAGTTCCACGTTTAGGCAGCTCAAACTGATACTTGGCACCGATACAATGCTTTTTGTGTTCAAACAGCACATGGAAATTAGTCCTCATGCTACGACCGGGTATTGCCCAGTAGTAAAAAACTATGATATTACAGTGATTATTATTTGCTTTACAGAGTGCCTGCAAGCGCCAGTCATGAAGTTACTGTATCAGGACAAAATGACCCTTCCTGTCTCAGGGAGCTTACAGCAAGCGTAGAGGGAGGTGACAGATGGATGCAGAGAGCCTGGAGGGTGTAATGAAATACCAGGACAGTTTTCATTAACACAATAGGTACGACTCATAGCACACCAGCAGTTTAAAATATTAAACTGCTGTACACATCAAAGCCAAAGGGCTTTAATGAGGGATGCAGAAGACAGCTAGGAGGGAATTCTTCAGAAATTTATGCAACAGGTCTTCAGGAACACTGGGCAACTGGAAACAGAACATAAAACCTCTTATTTGGAAATCTAAAATGGGGGGTGTGTAGAGATTGACCTGGTGGGACGATCAGACCAGGAGACAACTTGGATAACTTGATTTGAATAAGAGGGATGGGGTAACATAGCAGCGATGTACAAGTGAAGAGAGCAGCTTTACATCTAATGCAACAGAGATGGCAGAGCCAGGGCAGTAACACAACGCAGGAAGCAACAACTCAAAGCAAAAGACTAATAGACAACCCACTCTGCAACTTTCTGAGTGGCTGTGAAGTGCAAGCTCTATAGTTGTCAAGGACAGAAAAACAGATGTAACTGTAATTCAGATCAGTATGATGAGGCTGGTTAGACCATGTAAATTGCATGACCAGGTAGGAAAAACAGTGAGAGATGCTGTAGAAGAACAAAGACTGGGACAGAGCCAACATAGCAGGTTTCAAGAAGGATGTCCAAGTCAACGCTGCTGACAACGCACAATCTTACCAACAAACAGGACAGCAGAAACAGAGAGGAAACTATGAGTGGTATAGAGCTGGGGATGCTCAGTTGCGTTGAGGCTGAAGCAACAGCTCCTTATCCATGAGGTGTCAGAAATGCAGACTGAGCGTTTTGGCAAACGGCTACTTCTAGTCTTATCCTTGTGCAAAAGGCACATCAGAAACCGAAACCTCTTCCTTACCGTGATTGGTAGCGGAAGTAAATCCCAACTGTTCTTACCCATGCAACTGTTATGGACAACACAGGTGGGATTTTTGGAAGAAGTTAATTATCCATCTGTGAAACAATGGTTAGATGGACAATACATTCTAGCTCCTGCTTTCTATGTTGTCACTTGACATCCTTCAAGGTCCAGCAGGAGGCAAAAATAAGAGGGCATTTAGCTTTAGAATGCAGAAAACCAGCTTTTTTTTTCCAGAAGACACGTCTTTAAGATTGTCACGCAAGTAATAATGAATCTCAACAAGTGGCATCACCGTGGCATGCCAGAATACTTTTAAGCAGAGGGCAAAATCTAACAGAACCACTCCATCGATCCTGTTTTCCAAAAGGCTTCATTCTGTGTTGATAGACACATACCCATGAATATCCTCATGGGCATTTTAAAAGCTGTAGTTTCAACTCTGAGGTTTTGCAAGCTTTGTTTTGTGTGGCGTACGATATCATAAACATCCTGAATATAATTACAACTGCAATTTTGTGGGCTATATTCTCCCTCTTGGTAGCCCAAAGCCAATGTTTACAAAAACTTTTCAGCACGCTTATTTTATTTGAACTTTTTATTATTATTACAAATGTATATTATTTTATTAAAAAAATTCACACTGAAGCAAAGTCAATTCCATTTCATTACAACCAAGAATATAAAATAAATGCAATGAACTCATAGTTTAGTTTTAACAGTCATTTCAAGAGTGACATCAAGACAACTTAAAAGCAGTAAACTCTCAACTCTAGAATGAGAAACAAGTATTTCGCTTTGTGGTTTTGCTAGCCCATTGGCACAGGCGCTGCCGAATGCGGCCACCACAGATCTAGAGCGGCAAAGTTTTGTGGCAGCATGAGGCACATACACAACAATTTCTAATGAAAACTACAAAAATGAAAGATGCGTGCATGAAATTATTAGAAAAAAAAATATAACTGAATAGAGACAGGCACACTTCCACAAATAGTAAACATGGGAAAATACAACTAGAACAATTTGAAAAGTTACTACCTTACATATATAAAAAGTTCTTTAAATTGCTGTTAAAAAGGACATGTTCTGTCCAGATTTTGTGTAATACTTTTTAGTGTCTACACAAGACAAATTTTTAAAAAAATTAAATAGTATTAATTTACTACTAAATATTTAGGAGATAACAGTGCATTAAGGACTTTTTTTTTTTTTTTCCATATAGTAATACACATCGCTCGTGTCTGGCGACATTTTTAGAAGATTATGTATGGCCTTATGTACAATACATTTATTTAATCCTAAAACAATTCTTTGCTTAATGGTGTTAAAGTACCATTCCTGAAGATTATGAAGGGGAACTAAGCTTATTATGTTTATATAAAATATTATACATATTTGAACACTTCTAGCTTCCCGCCACCCCTCCCGCTACGAATGCTCTTCCCTCCCCCTCCCCAGATACAGTGTCACAGATACAGTGCAGGACTCGCAGCTTTCCCTATATTTTTCCTTCATTGTGCAGTTTGTGCTACATAAACTTCACCAATGCGGACCAGGCCGCTCGTCCCATTCATTCCCCACACGTTTGTTTCCTCTGAGCCACGATGGGCAAAGCCGTACTCGGCGGCCCGCTCTCCAGCAGGCGACCAGGATGGAGAAGACAGCTCTGCCGGTGTCACCTGCCTCTCTCGGTACCAGTGTGAAACACTTTGGTGAGGGTGTAAAGGTTATGGGCAGAGGCAGAGCTATGAGTACTAATGAAACTGCACAGGCAAAAAAGAACGTTAAAATGACGTGGTCCTGGCTTCCCACGACACGCTGCATGATTCGCTTCTGAAAGCGGAGCGTTTTTACCCCATGGGATGACTGCTGGAGAGCAAGACTTCTTCCACTATGACTGCCACCCACCCTGGCAACGCACACCGAGCTCCCAAGAAAAGGCGAATTATCTCACCACCAGGAAGGAACTAGAAGAGCGTGCACAGCCTACATTTCACAGCAAATGCTTCTGCTCTTATTCACTCTCCTCCCATTTGTGAGTTTGAAGGCAACGGAGGAAGTCAGCTCAGCTTCGCCTGTGCACACAAAAGCTAGACAGGAGCAGCGTGCGGTCGTCTATCAGACCTAACCAAGGCAGAAATGCCAGTTCAGCTTAGAGAGAGGTTGTGGCAGTCGCTCTAGAAGCTGGAAGCTCACTTGATTAAAGCACCTTACATTGCTGTGAAGTTTCACACTCTACATACAGATTAATCTACACCATGATTTGCCTTATTGGCACAAGAGCCCACCTTAATTAACTGTATGGTAACATGCCTCCCTGTCACCTCCTGACGTTACACGAGTTTTGATGATCAGCTGCAGGTCACAGTAGGGAGAATAAACGTTAGATAACTCTAATGGAAAAGAAAAAAGGATCTTGAGAGAACAGAAGGGTAAAAAGAACAGAAGGGGACAAAAATTACTCTGCCAGCAGTTAGTTTCCAGAAATGTGACATTCTGGTGTATGTGACACGTGGTGTAAATTTGGGGTTGTCCTGTGCAGGGACAGGAGTTGGACTTGATCATCCTTGGGGTCCCCTTCCAAGTCAGGACATTCTATGATTCAAGTCACAAAAATGTAAAGTAAACACTACTTTATGGCATTGGTCAAATATCCGTTAGCTCAAAGGTACCTCATCCTAACATCAGTAAGGAGTGAGACATTCCACTTAAAGAATGTAACCCCAGACTCATTGAAATAAAATAAAGGAACAATTAAAATATGTTCTTTCAAACAGGCTACTAGGGTAGGTATAATATGTAGCATTTCAACGGTTACACATCGAAAGTATCTTTTGGGAGATTATCCTTCCCCAGAAATATTTTTCTCCTTCAAATTGCCTCATTTCATTTTTACCACCTTCTTTCCCGTTTGATGACAAAAGCAGGTTTTAGTTGCTTTTCCAGAGAAGCTGGGTGTTGTCAAAACCACATGATGGTAGATATGGCCAAAGCAAGCCAACCGCTCCCAGCAGGTATGAAAACAACATGTGTTCGAGGAGCAAGGGGGCACTAAAGGTGATTGGGAGATCAAATCCAGTAGAAACATGTATGTGTCTGGCTGTGATGAAAAGCATTCTCCTCAGAGCAAACAGATTTTCTCATCTTGCTAGGTATGATCACCACTTCAGTGTGAATGTGTATGGGTATAGACACTTTTTTTTGTATGGACTCAGGACAGCAGAGAACACACTGGGGTATAAGAGCCTGTAACATTAACTGTTTACACAGAAACTCTTCTCACTTCACCTCTTCTCTGGACACCAGTTGTAGAAGCTCGGTGATGTTACATTGCTAGTAGCTTTCTAAATGCTTTTTTCCAGGTTTTCTGCAACAAGAGCCAGCCTTATTTCTGAAGGCTGAAGGAAAAATGAAGCTGTCCCAAATTACATGTTGTGTCTCTCCGAATAACTGTGGTTGCAGAAGTTGGACAATAATCCTCTGATTATGCTTCTGAACTCTTATTTACTGGGGATTTTCTGCCAGCTACCCATCCGCTTACAGTCCTTAGGCACAATCAAAACATGTTTGCTCTAGGGAAAAAGAAACATTCCAGTGCAATCAAGCGCATCTGGTGTAACTAATCTGGGTTAATCACAGCAATGTGAGGGACACAGAATATGCATTATAAACATGAAGAAGGAACAATTTTCAACATGCTTTTCAAACTGCACATTAATTTCTCTTAATTATTAATTCTAACATAAAATGATTAAATGCATCTGTTTTCACAAGTCTTAGTATTTCTGTCACCTTTACAGTTAGAAAACTGACTCAGGAATGTGAAAGAAAGCTAAATTTATAGAACTCTCACATACATTAATCAGCTGCTTAAAAGAAAAAACAAGCCCATCATCCACATTCCTACTGAGACTTGAGGGCAGTAAATACATTTTCCTGACTATTTTGGTGTCCAGCCTGGGAAGACATTCCATTCTTCTGTTCCAACAGATCCTGAAAGCATCTCCTTTTTATGTGACTGTCCTGGTTTCATTCAAAATAACACTTAATTTAAAACTAGTCAGAGCATGATCACTGTGATTTCAAGAATTCAATGTGAATGAGTTAAGAAATATCAGCAATCTTCTGTTTGGCGTTCAGTCCAGTAGCATGAAGCTTATTTGTCGCTGCAGAGACTTGGGTGGGTTTTTTTCTTTTTTCCTTTTTCTTTTTTTAATTTTATTTATTTTTAAAATTTTTTTATTTTTAAGACCTCGCCTGAAAACTAGACTAATAAAAACAGAATAGTAAAATACTCTGGAACAGTAAAATTTTGCTGTTCTTGACATCCATGAGCAAACCAGTAATATCCTGTGAAAATAACATAGTGCTTTAAAAAGGTGCAATATACCTGTATAGCTAAACTGGTTTGCGTAGTATAAAACTAACTATATACAAGCTTGAAAGCCTGGGAGTTCAAGATTTTAAAACTTTAAAATGCCATCAAAGAGATTGAAAAGACAGATTTATGGCAATCACTACAGCATAAGGAAGGTGCACCAGGAATCCTTCAAAATTCCAAAGGTTAAAGAAGTTAAGTGCTGGGTTCAGATCAGAAGGGTTCATTAGAGTAACCACAATGGAGCACATGCAAGGGCAGGGAGGAAGGAAAACTTCACGAGAATCTCCTTTATGGCAATAAAGGGGCGGGGGGTGGAAGGGTGGAAGTCTTCAGTGGAGTGAAGTTTTCCTTTTATCATCATGAATTTTAATTCTGCATCATAGTTTGTATTTTTGGTTCTTCTCGTCGTTATGAACTTCATATTGCTGGAGTCTTCTGGCTTTTAGTCCGTTCCTTTCTGAGTGCAGTCCGTTAACCCCCTCAGTACCTGTGAGACTGATGAGATTGGTGATACTGGGAGCTCTGCTGAGACGACGTGGAATAGCCCATTGTACTCTGGGACTGAGAAGATCCCTGAATGTTGCTTTGGTAACTCAGGCGTGAGCTGGAGTGCTGCAGGAAAAGAGAGTGGGATCAGGGGAATGAAAACCAGCCTGTTAGGACTATGCAGCTCAGAAAACTTTTAACCTCTCTGAAGCTCATTAAAATGTGACTGTTGGAGAAGCTGACTAAACAGTGTTACGGTTTAAGGTCCCATAAAATAAGTAATCAATCTGATCTGCAATCAGCCTTAACACAGCACACAAAACACACAAGGTCACTGGCAGATACCTAGAAGTACAGCACGTATACACCCATTTTTGAAGGAAAAATACACAAGACACAAGAGAGAGCAGACTCCATTGCAAAATTCAGCTGTTTCTTAAACTTGCATCTATCATTATTCTAAGTGCTATTAATGCAAAAACAAAATGCTGAGGCCAAACACCCTTTCTGAGATAGGAAATACTAAAAGTTAGAGACAAACAATCTATTCTGTTCCTGACAAAGAGACAACCATGACTTAAGAGTTACTCAATTTATCTAAATGACAAAAATGTCTAGTAGGATAAAATAATATACTTCTAGGTGAGCCTTTCAACCTGCTGCCTTATCTAGTGGAAGCAAGGACAATTGCATGCGTATATGCAATAACCTAACATTTATTTTCCAGAATGTTTTCTTTTTCCCTCCGATGTTTGGGATATTAGCTCAGTAGACCCCAATCTCAGCAAGACAAATTTATGGATCATTTGCAACTTCCAGCCTGCTGAATTTGCCCTTTTATTACCATATCCATTCCCTGTGCAGAATTAATAATGAGCTGCAAAATCATGTAAGCTGCAAAATCACTTTGCAGAAAAAGTGCTCCACAATGGATAGGAGACTCTCTAGCAAGGTAAACCCCACCCCAGTCCACAAGAAAGGAGAGTCTACAAAAAGAAACACAAACCTATTCGCAGTCAGTAAACAGTTTGTTTCCAGCCAAGTTAAGTGCAGGGTCAGGCAACCATTCAATAGAGTTCTGTCCACTGTCTAGTTGATGGTTCTACTTGGCTATGCCCAAGGGTCAGCAGCAAGACTGTGGCCAACAGCAATCGTCTAGGAAAAGTGTTAAGATCCTACACTCTGATTAAATATCAGGATTATGAGTTACAGAAAGCCTCTGGAGAAGTTCGAGTTCTGAATGGAAATCCCATGGAGACAGTGGGTCTGTAAGAATACCACATCCTCCACAGACCAAGAATCTGCTCAGTGAAGTCAATACCCCAGTCAGTGAGGTCATCTAACCATTGGAGCTCAACCAGGAGAACTGTGAAAGCCTCCTGACAACTTTTCAGCTGGATGAAGAAGAGCAGGAGCCTAAAGTTCAGGCAGCGCAAACCACTTCTGCCCTTTGTTTCTGTACATAGTTCCATAGCTTTAATTTTACATGAATTGTAAACCATACTAAACCCTAAAAATATCACACTACTTTTTCTGTGTTCTGTCTAATGTAGGAATATGAAGGTTGCTTTCAAGGGGAAGCACAGTGAGGCTAAAGAGAGAAAGACAGCAGTCCAATCTTGCAGATTCTGTATCTCAATATAGTATCAATGTTTATAAAGGTCAGTTTGGGAGATAACAGCTCAGCACACCGGCTTTGGAAGAGACGTCTGCCAGCGGCACGTATGCTGTTAATAATCAGATTACGCTTGGCCTGAATGGTTAGATTGTTAACAGAGTGTCTGAAACCTGGAATTTGTCTCAAAATTCTGAAAGTTTTTGCAACTTCTAACAGAAAAGAGAGAGTTGTGATAAATGTTATGACTTCATAGAAACATATTCTGGATGAAAAGCATCAGCTCACCATGCTAAGCAAAACACCCATGGTCACATAAGGAATGCTCAGTAAAATTCAACAAGGAATTCGCACTGGCATTTGTGTAAGCAACATATATTGAGGTTGGTGAACTACCAAAAAAATTTCAATGGAGACTTTAAATCACAACCTAAATGAAACTCAAAGCAAAGGGAATCTTCTTCCTGCTTCTAAGATATAATGGAGTAAAATTAATGCCATAAGACTACAAGAATGCATTAACTTGCCCATGCTTATTTTTGTTCCACAGAGCAGAATTTGTTTTTAACGAAGTCAGACTTAGACAAATTGCAGACATTCCTTTCTGGAACAGAAGACTGTCAGCTAGAATTTAAGGGCAGATAGCCAAACGCAAGTGTAAAAATGGATAATCGGACCATACAATTAGCAAGTGATGTAAAGGAAACACAGATTATCATTTTGATGCCTGTGCTGTTAAAGTTTAGAAGGAAAGAGTCACAGGGGGTAAAAAAAGAAAATCTAACTATCTAAATATATTTCCAGACTGCTAGCAACTTGTAAGGGGAAGTTTGCCAACAATTCAGAGAGCTGTATAAGGATTCTATGATGGATGTCATCAAACGCAGCACACCAGTCCTCAAAATACAGACCAGAACAGGCCAGCCATAAATACTGTGTAGTCAGACAGCTGTAGTGATCTGTCCAGACCTCAAGCCTGTCTGGAACTTTTCAAAAGAGAAAACTAGTTGTCCTTACCCTTGAATTGCCCTCAATGCCTTCATGATCATTTGTAATTAAAAGAGTAAAACAGAAATGGGAGAAAAACGTCTGGCACTAAGAAATCAATTGTCTGTGGAGAAGGTCTGGAGGGCTAAGTCAAGGCAACTCCAGAGCTGGGTTTTTTAAAAGCTACTTATTTTAAGTTTAAAACAGCCTGATAAGACCATTCTCCAAGGTGGGATCCCTTCGAAGGCTAGTAGCAGATGGCATCCCTAGCATCTTTTAAAATCTACCTTTAATATCTACCTTATTCTGCTTTACAACTCACTGCTGTCCCAGCAGGTACAAACTCACAAGTATTGAACATCCTGGTAAGTTCAATGCTTTCTGTATTTAGTGTAAGTCACTTTTCCAGTGGAAAATATCATTCTAGGATGCAAAACCGAGTATGGAAATCCAAAAATAATTCAGTGATACTGCTTTTACTTATAAATGCTACTGCACATGATATCTATTCAACTTTGGTCACATTACAAACGATGTGTTTCTTTGTGCCCTACTTTAGCATGAATCATACTGATCAACCAAAACATCATTCCTGTGCTAACACGCATTTTTTTTCTTTAACATTAGAGGTAGACTTAGCAAGATACTAGAATAAACTACAGAACTACTCCATACATGTGATGATATGAGGTAAAATGAAGCAAGAATCAAATGAGAGAGTCTGGTTCTGACTTTACTTCTGCTTCTCATGATCTTCATAGATCTGCTTCTACACAGGATTTAATATTGCCGGGAGCTGAGTACCCTGAACTTGATCTAACACAGCATTTATGTGCATGAAATAGTTCCACTGCCTTCAGTAAGATTACTCTCAAACATAGAAGTTAAGCATACATTTAAGTGCCTTCCTGCAGTGAACTAGTCCTCAACACTTCACAGGATGCAGCAGATACCTGTTTTCTTTTCAAAATTACTAACCACAGAACAAAACGTTTTTACTTTAAACCTTCAAACCCCCATTTTTATCTAATATATCATAGCACGCCTGCTCAGGTTACATGAGAAAGTCATTAAAACATGACCTGTTCTTTCAGTGGGGAAGGGGGAAAACCAGTATTTTGGCCCTACAGTATCAGAAGCAGCAAAAAAATCAAGAGGTACCTGATAATCTGAAGGCATGACAGGCCCGCCTGAGTTAGCGCCTGAAGGCCCTATGCGTGGTTTCTTGTTCGGAGGCACCTGGTTGAGGCTGGAGTCCTGGCTGTGCTGGAGTCCTGCGCCCGCACCCCCGCCTCCCGTGCCAGCGCCCCCGGCTGTCCCGTTGGTCTGGGTGCTGTTCTGCTGCTGCGGCTGCGGCTGCTGCGGCGCTGCCTGCGGCTGCTGCTGAGGTGCTGTTTGCTGCTGATGTTGGTTCTGCTGCTGCTGATTCTAGGGGAAGGAGTGGCACAACACAGTCACTTGCACTGAACTAGTCTGTGAGCTTTATGGAGTTGCCAACCCCAGCGCCACCGTGTCTGTGGAGGAGGCGGCAGGCCCTGCTGCTCGATGGAAGACCAAAGCAAGGCTGTATGTTGAGAGAAACGCATCCTCTGTACACTCTTGCACACTTTGTGGTGGCATCCCATTTTGTGGTCATTTTGCTTTTTGTTTGGTTGGTTGGGGCTTTTTTTGTTTTTTGTTTGTTTGTTTTAAACAAAGCAAGCTAGACTAAAACTGGAAGGACAGTCTAGTGCCTCCTACAGCTAGCCAAGCATTCAGAGAAGAGAGTGGAAGGAACCATTTATAAAACAGTAATCACCTAATGAATTGAAAAACCCCAAAATTTCACTAGAGCTCAGCAGGAGACATGGTGAACCACAGTAAATTATTCTAAGTGCTTCAACAGCCTCATTCACTCAGAATCAAAACCACTTCTCAAACTTTCACACACATTACAATAACCGAAGGAGGTCGGCAGCATTACTGACAGAAGGTAAGCACATTGAGACCAGAGGAATTATATAATTTCTTCCAGGTTGTGAGGAAATTCTGTGGCAGAACCAGAAATGGGTTTCATTACTACTTTGCTCTCTGCTTTTAAGTACCTTGCAGAGAGTGGTGTACTGGGAATGTGGTCCAGCATGGTGTGCTAGGTATGGGGTCAGAAAATCTTATTGAAATAGCAGAAAAGTGAAAATTGACCACAGCCAAAGAGTTGAAGACGAAACAGGCAGAAACAGCTGATGGAAGAATGTGGCAAGGGAAGGCGAAGACTAGCAAAGGAAGAGAAGCCAGACAATGAAGAGGACACTGGGACCTAGCAGGAAGACACAAAGAGAAAAGTGCCACAAAAGAGAGAAAAAAGTTAAGAAGGGAAACACATGAGCAAAAGACATTGTACTCTTCTGGCCTCAGAGGGCTACAGACTAAAAAGAGTATTAGGGAACTGGAGGGAAGGTTAGAAAACCTGCCGAGTGCAACTGCCCTCCACGGTTAAAGAGTTACAAGGAAAGACCACCCATTTGTCTGGTTTCAAGCACTGGGGATGGCTCCTGCATCAGAGAACTAAAGCACATCAGAGAATTGTGAAGAAAAGCAATTTCACACCAAATGTGAGATATGTCACTTGTTCATCATGGAAAAAACCTACAATTGTCATGGCTTGAAGTAAAAAGCCTTACTACCCTCCTCCCCAATACACTGTACGGAACATTTCAGGACAGTCTTCTTTTCCTGGAATATCTGCTTATATAATTATCAAAGCTTTAGTATGGCAGCCTTTTATAAAAACCTCACTTTATTAGTTTCTCAGAAATCATGACAACCAGTTGCCACCAGCAGAAAATTTTTGATGTCCCCAATCACCAAAAGGCATTTAGATAAATGACGTAAAAGATCTGTATCTATGCCATTCATCACAATAGTCTCCCAAGATACATTCAGATGAAATTTGCAATGATGTATTCATTTAAGATTACAAAGAAGCCTTGCATCTTCAAGGACTTAAGAGGTGGCTTGCATTTCCATTTTTCGTTTAGCAAAACCAATAATATATACTCCTGCTTGTAGTCCTCAAATCCCATCTCAGTCAGATTCTGTTTCCCGGGAGATTTAAACTTCAACAATTTTAAAAGTTAATCAAGCTAGCCTGTAAAAACAAATTGTTAAGATGCAGTTTATCTCTTCATAATGGTTTGAGCTTCACTTATACAAACAAATGCCAATAACTAAGGCGGTATTTGTGCTACAAGTCCGAAACTTGTGTTTTCATAGGGGTGTTTGGATGCAAGTGAGGGTGTTGCTACTGAGAGCACTGAAAAACTGCAATTTCATTATAGGTAAACAAATATTGCAGGAACTCTCACAATCAAAGACAACAGTTTGTCGTAGGTCCCATGTTTCATGCTTTGGACATTAGAACAAAATTTACCTGACTAGTCTGAGCTTGCTCTTCTGTGCAGCTACTGCTGCTACTGCCTGGGTAGAGACTGAGATCTACTCTGTCAGACTCTGGCTGGGGTTTAGCTGCATCACCTTAGTGCACAAAAACAGCTTATGCCAGCAAAAACATTGTCCTCAGGTCAGTCTAGTTCATGGTGGATCCTAAATTAATAAACTTGCAAAAGGTCTACAGTTAGCAACATGTTACCATGTGTCACCTCTCAGGCACAAATTACCAAAATGAAATTCTGATCCTACCTAGAAACAAGCCCAGCAGAAACTTGCCTAACAGAATTTGAATGAGAAAATAATTTTTTCCACTTTGTTTTACGAACACTCATTTTAGCTTTGCTGACTAACGATTAACCATTTTGAAGAATGGATGCTTATGTTAAAGGTTATTCAATTCAGATGCAAGTTCCAAACACAGAGAACTCCTCTACATTTCCAAAGGGGTATACAAATATTTATGGTTTTAAAAATAAACCAGAAACCAACACTATTAAAAAAAAATCATCTTCTCACTTGCAACAACATTAAGAAACAAAACATGGCAGAGATCCAACTTTCAGAATATCCTTTACCTTCACATTTTCTACACTGTGGGAACACATTCAGTAATGATGAAAAAAGTTTTTTTTGGAGTGTGCGTACGTACGTGACTGTCCCCAACAATCTCAAAGACCGTTTATATAATGGCTGTTTTGAATATAAACATGCCATTGTTCCCCTCCCCCCCCACCCCAACACTCCCAGGAAAAAGGTATTTACTCTTAAATACACTGACTTAACAAATGCCAGAGTCATTTTAATTCAGGAGGTTTGTTCTTGTTTTCGAAGCTGTGAGAGTTGAAGCAGAGCTAGTAAGTAAATTACAATCAAAACAGTATCATGACTTTCATTGTATTTTTGCTTAGGTGTCTTGTTTGTTCTTTTTGAAAAAAACTATCTGGACTCAAAAATCCAGGACATTACCACTTGTTCTCAGGACAGAAGAATCTACAATATCTATTTTGAAAAACAAAATCTGCTGTCTGAAATGTATTGTGACAGGCACACTTCTAAACTCAGCTGGTTTCTCACGTTACACAGAAAATCTGAAAGAAGATGCATGTAGTCATATGGTTTCTCCAAAAGATTAACAGCCCTTATGTAGTCATCAGATAATTACAGTTTAAGGCCGTCTTCTTCACATTTTGCTAGCTACACATTACTGTTGGTGTCTCATTGTACACTTTTAAGCGAAAATTACAAGCTGTTTCATGCACTATAGCACAGCATGATGGGACAGTCACTGTGGTCACGTAGCACAGCTGAGCTACACGCACAAAGCTGGTCAGATTATGTTGCAAACACACCAGAATTTACTATGCACACAAACACATCCTTGCCCATATCTATGGGACTATGGGAAAGAGTATTCAGAGCAGATTTTTGCTCCTTTGTCTGAGGGCCCTTAAAACACGATCAGGAAACTGTGCAGACGGATGAAATGTTCTGATGAGGTGCAAGAAGCAGGCTGCCACTATTTATTTGAGACCCTGACAGCCATTTACTTTCAAATGGCTGGATGTATGCCAGTCATACAATGGAAATTCCATCCTTTTCACGTGATCACAATGTATTTTCATCATGAAATGCAGGAGGAGGTAGCAAGGTCCTCTTGGAATGATGGCAGCTGAAAGCAGACTACTGCTGACAGAACAATCCATCCAGCTCATTCCCCACAGGTCAGGGCAAACCATGTTGGTGATACTGCCTGAGACACCCCAAAGTCACCTGATGCTTTTAATCTGTCTGGGAAGCAGTTTTAAGAGCGCCTTGCCTGGAAAACACATTTTTAGTTAACTCTTCACGCTTCATTAGTTTTCATTTAGGAGCACCATGACTCTCTTTTATTGCACAGTTTAAAAAAAAAAAAAAAAAGCAGTTTATTATACCTTATCCCCTTTCTCTTCAGGTTCATCTTCATTGAGGAATTCTCTTTTAGGATATGGAATCTGACAGCCAGCAAATACACTGAAACACAGTAAGCAGTAAACACTCCACAAATTTGTACATGTGACACATTTACTTAATGATATATTAAAACCAATTGAATATAGCACAATTTAATTTCTTGTATTTCATGATTCTTGTCTCCATAACTGAATGGCACTGTAAGCACCCAAGATAGCAGCAGATAGCAGCAGTTAGGTGCTGATCAGAATATTGTATCTCTCTGATGTTGGCATGAGGCCATCATTTAGAAATCATGACATGGTAGAGCATGCCTGAATGCTAGAATGGCCACTTGTCGATCCAGATGGCAAAACGAACAAACACAGTGTCAGAGGCTCCACAACACCTAGTTGGAACACGCATGGCTCACTGAATAAAGGGCCTGATCCAAATAATATGTATGTCTATGAGCCCACCTTGGCTTACAGTGGGCTTAAATATTTGCCAATCACAACTGCAGAGTTACTTTCCATTAGCTTCTCAGGTCTTGTTTAGAGAGAAAAAAAGAGCTTTAAAAATTCATCTGGAACATTCCTTAACATTTACGGCAGAGACTTTATCACGTTATCCTATAATCTGTGGGGAGCTATAGCTCTATGTAAGGTAGCATCAGATAAACACTAAATAGAAAATTACTGGTAGATCTCGACCAGTATCAATTTCTTAGATTTCTGTGCCAGCATTCAGAATACAATCAACATGACATGATTTTTTTTTAAAGTGCGTAAACAGTTCCTAATCTAGCTGCTATGTAGTGTTTGGCTTATCCAAACAGAAAAAGAAGAAGAAAGAAGAAAAAAAAAAAACCTCAACTGGTATTAACTAGACTCCTTTTGCACTCCAGTGGCTGTTCCCTCCTTTTAGTGTTGCCTGCTAGCTGAGGAAGCAGTGAAAGCAAAGGTGGAAGTCGCCCTTCCTATGGTTCATAATGCTATGAACCGCCACACTTCTAAAAACTGTGAAGAGAAACTGCAAAAAGAAAGTCTGCCGGTAGGAATTGAATGTATCAGTTGAATTTTTCATGACAATAAAATATAGAGAGATATAAAATCTGTACTCTCAAGCCTTCTGAACAGGGGACTTGTGGGATTTGAGGCAGTCATTGATCTCTTCACTCTTCTCTCCTCATACTATTACCCTGTGCAAGAGGGCATGGAAAGAGGCTGTAGGTCAGAGAACTGACTAGTCCCAGGGAGAGGCACAATGAAACCAGGCAACAGAAAACAGGGTTCTGTGAGGCTGTGTAAGGCAGAACAGAACAGGGCACAGATTAATAATGTACTGCAGTAATACTGTCATACTAGCTTTGGTAGTACATTCAGAATTACAACTTTAGTGCGGTACTGGTTTGCTGTCCACGGCTGCTCAGTTCTAGCACCAGTAGATATAGACACTTCAGTACTACACTAAGAGTTTCTACTGAGCTGTCCAAGCTACTACTTCTTGTGGATATAGGTAGACATCCATGAATTTTTCAGCTGTCATCTCATTTCGGGGATTAGCATTTAGCAAGAAGACAATACCCCTGAAGAGCACAGAAGAGGGAATACATACTCTGATGTAGGCAGAGGATCCTCTTGAAAGTAGGGGTCCTGCAAAGCCTGCTCTGAGGTAATTCTCTTTGTAGGGTCCATAGTAAGAAGCTTCTGAAGCTGCAAAGCATAACATTAAAAACAGCAAAGAGCTTATCAAACTATCATTTTTCAAACAATGACTTTATGTCTTGGGTTGTGGATTGTTAAATTATTTGTGGCTTGTCCAGTCAAGCCTAAGGTAGCATTGCTTGTTCAGTGAAGTTCCCAAGAACTAGAATGCACATCCATCAAAGCACTACAGCTGCAAAGCACTTCTCACGTAAGTAATACAGTTAAGTGTAATATTAAGGTAATATTAATTGCTAAGGCTGAACCACTGTGCTAAAGTGACACTAAATTCACCTATTACAGGTTCATAAAGCATCATTTCTAAATAATGGTGTTTCGTTGTGGCACATGTACAGCTTTTATACTGTTCTGACACCTTTTCCCTGTTGTGTCAGCAGTACAGAGGAGACTGACTTTTGCAGACAGACTCTCCATATCACTTTAGGGACAGAAACAATAAATCTTCATCTCTCTTCCTGATGACATTCCACAGTCAGAGCACTCTGCCACTCATGCAGCTCCCAATCCCACTCTAATTGGTATTGAAATGAGGAAGAGGTGGAGCAGACCCTTCCTAGTAACCTTTCTTCCTTGCTAGGAGGAAAGCAATAATAAATTTATTAGCTAGAATGCTGTTGACTGCAGCAGGCTATAAAAGAGGATTACAGTATATTAGTAGTATAAAACAGGAATTATAGGGATAACATTATTTCTGGTTATTTATTTATCACATTCTGATAAACTCACAGTAGGAAATCTGGGTGCTCAAATTACATCATACCGTATCCTGCTCTCACACAATACTCTCCCAGTTCAAGCCAACAGTGAAAATAAAATTCCTTCTGCAAAGCACATCTTAGCTCAAACTCTATCTTCCAGGACTCCAACAAAAATTCCCTGGATGTTCAGCAAAAGAATGTGATTTTGGCATGGGTGTTTGGGGCTTTTTGTTCCAATAAATCAAAAATCTGTTACACAATTCTGTATTCTATATATATGGTGCAGTAAACAGCCTCAGTAAAAGCACTCATCCTGATCAAGGCAGATGATTCCCTGTATTTCCGTTCTCAGTAGCTGTAGTTAACCCTACTTTGTAGATGAGGTCTTATAAAATTCTCTCTGCTTTTGGCACTTCCTTCCCACCTCTCCTTATTCCCATACTTTATTACGCCACAGACCCCAACACTCTGACAACGCCACGAAGAGCCATTTGGGCTGTCTCTCCACCTATCAGCTCACTTGCAACCAGCTCCTGAGTTTTTTCCTGCTGCTTGTCCATAAATACACCTCAGGATGGTCCTGCATTGCACACACCTGAAGAGTTTGCATGGTGCGCTTATTTACTGTACTTTATGTCATCAGATAACCCTTAACCCTATATTTCCTGAATATCTTAACAAATTCAACCTCTACTGTGCTGTTGGCTCTCTACACAGTGACCTCACACGGTACAATGAATACAAACAACAGTTTTGGTATTCAGCATCTTTATGTCAAATCACCACCTCCCCCTACGTGTAAAGTTTTTGTTAGTTTTAGTGTCTTGTGACACACACACAGGTGATGCAAATTTCTTCTCCCCAGTTCCCCCACAGTGACAAAAGCTCGTGTTCTGTGTAAGGTGACTCCAGGTTAGATGTGGTCATTGACAGGCAAGTACAGGACATCAGCCTCTGCTCCCTGGACTCCTTCGTCAGAACTGGTTGCTGCAGTACTACGCAAGAGAAAGCTCCTCCAGCTTTCTGCCACATAGCACGCTCATCACAAGCTGCCTCCAAACATGACCTGTATTCTTTGTCATTCAAAGGGAAGGCCACAGCAGAAGACCTAAAGATATCTTGGACCTTTCAATGATCTGCTCATTCCCTTTAGTAATCCCCCTCCACTTCAGAGGATATAATGAGTTTGCCCATTCCACACACATCACTCCAGGTGAGATATCCTGCCTATAAGTGATGCTACTGTGAGCCAACTTTCTTTGACAAAATCTGGTCTTCTGTAGCTTCTGTTGCTCCTAGGAAAGTGAATACAAAATGGCTGGACACAATTTGCTTTCAGGGTAGTAGCTGCTAACACAATATAGAAAGCCTGTGAGACTGGACTTCATCAACAGCCTCATGCTTCTCAGCAGCTCTCAAGATTGCTCGCTGTCAGGCTCTACTGGCCTGACACAACAGCTATAAATACCATGCTTGTACCTTTTCCAGGACAGCAAGAACAGATGCCTCTTCCTGGATAGGAAACATTCTGCCCTTCATTTAGATATTAACATTCAATGTCAATCAGCAGAGTGGCACAATATCCTCCTCCTTGCCAAGAGGCACTTGCTACCTGATGCTGTATTTTCTCTATGCGCCACACTTTCTGTACTCATTAGCGCAGAGTCCTGACCAATGAAGGTTACAAAGTAGGTATCGTCAGGGGTCACCTTGCAAGAGGGAGGTTACTTCAAAAAAGTAACATAACTATCTTGGATACGAACAAGGCCTTTTAGGGAGTCTGCCTCAGAAAACGCGTACTTCCAATCTCTCTTGATTTGAGAGAGTAATACACACCTTTCCTTCAAGTTCTGCTGATTTTTAGGACCTTTCACAAGATAAGGCAGGTACTGAGCCCCTTTGCTGTAGCATGGCTGCGGTAATTTCAGTATATAGATCTCCTCAGTGCAGCAATGAGATTTCAAGAAGGCTGCCCATGTTCCTGGGCATTCTCACACAGAGCTCTGGGAGACTGACCTATTTGCGAACAGTCTCCCATCTCTGTGGTTAATCACTAAACCACCCTCATTTATCCCTGATTACGAATGGTGAGAAAAATTTGACTAACAGAACCTACCTTGCTACATGAATTTTCTTCTTCATGATGTTTAGAAAGAGCCTTTAGACTTTTGGGTATTTCAGTTCTCATTCTCACAATTATACAGGGGAATACATAGGTAGACACCTACCTATTTGTTCAGTCTGTAATATCCTTGTCTCACTACCTCTCCATAAGGAAAAGTTTCCTTGTTTACATACAGGGGCAAAATATACATGTGTGTGTGTGTATATATATTTAAAAAAATATATGTAAAGTATGTATATGTATTTTGCCACTCTATGGTTAATTTTGTGTCCTTTGGAGATCCACTTAATATTTTCCCCTGGAAAAGTAGCCTACCCACCCAAGATGACTCTCAGCTTAGTTTCATAGCTTTGATGAATTAACCACAATAGCTGACAGCAACCCATTTACTTCTTTGCCTTTCCACCAGGCTTTCTGGTGGCTTCCGCCTTTAGCAGGAAAACAGGAGGAAATTTAGGTGCAAACTAACGACGTCTCTTACACTGTCATCTTTTCAGTTCGAGTCTTCCTACAGATCGTTCCAATGTGTGCCCAGTAAGTTGAGTTTAAGAAATTTTATTTATTTTTTCTTGAAGTCTCACACTTACGTGAATGGTTCCCTTCCACCCACTTGGTACCAACCTATTCTCTTTCCACAACTATTTGTGTCATCATCCTACTACTACTACTGCTACTAACAAGTCAAAGAGCAAATCTTTGCCAGGATCTAGGGAGAAGACTGCTATGCTGAATCTGTAACTAGTGATGAAAAAAGACCACTAGAACTCAAGCTGCACTAACAGCCTTATTACAGAGACTCCCTGTTCACAGCCCTAGCAAAAGTAACTTTGAGCTTCATTCCTAAATTTAGACAGCACTGTCTTCACAGAGGCATCAAGAAATGAGGCTGTATTAGACAGAGCAACCTTGTATTCACCGACAATGAATGACTCAACTTGGTAACCAGCAAATACATGTTTAGGGATATTGTTTGGAATCACCCACAGAACAGAGGTTAACTGTCATGAGAGGGAAGAAAAAGAAAGAAAAAAAAGAAAATTACTACAGGAAATCATTAAATTTCTCCTTTCCTCTTCCCTTTCTTCACAAAACTCTAGCTTTTAGGAGCTCTTTTGCTCTCTGAAACAACACAGAATCAAGGGCTATATAATACTCACTATCCCATTTACACAACAGACCTAAGGGTAAGGCTGGGTATATGAGTGCCTTGCAGATCTTCCAAAAAGACCTTCAGATCTTCAATACTAGCAGTTTAAGCACACCCTCAGCATGAATGTTATATGAAGGAAACACCTCAAAAATGGCCAGTTTGTGATAAATAGCTTTCTTGAACATTTGCATTCATTAGAATGAGACAGAAGAACAGACACAGGTATTACTATTAGAAATCCATTTCATTCCTATCATCACAGTGATTTTCAAGTTGTACCTACCAAAAGAAAAACTTTGCTGTCAGGCTTGACTTTGTGTTTCTCCATGTATTTTATGAGGCTACTATTGGCATATCTGAAAAATACAGTTAAAAAAAGACATCTCTGAAATAATACAGCATTAAGAACATGGAACTGTAGCAAGTGATCACAAAAACATTTACCAGCCCTTAAACGGTAAAAAGAACTGCTATCAGAAAACATGTCAGATATTTATCCAGCAGTTGCACGCATAAAGTGTGCTCTTCACTAACAGGAGTAGTATCAACTGTATACAGATTATTTCTATGGAACATGCAACTTTTACAGCATATGGATAAGCTTTTGACATGGGCGTACGGCAGAGAAACTCAACTTAAAGTTTATACTCTAGTTTTCTAAAGCAACTCTGCCACAGAAAGTGCACAGCAGTTCATAACAGCACAACAGCTAAGCTATTAAGTTGTTTCCAGTTGCAATTTGGCAGAGCAGTTAGTTTACCGTTCTGTCTCCCTGACCCCAACCTGCAAACCATACAGTTGTTATAGCTCCCAAGCTCAAAAATGTCTCAAATATGTATGGCCTGCGCCTTGCCTTTAATCTACAAATCCAGAGGTTATCTACAGCCATTTTCAAAAGAAAGAAGCTTTGTGCACAGAGAAGTTTCATATCTTGTCTAAAGCCATCATAACAGATCTATGGCAGAGCTGGAAACAGAAACCAAAACTCCTGAATCCATGCCCTCTGCCATGCAACAGAGTTTGTGTTGCTCCTTACACCCTCTGATCTATCACCACTACTTGACTAATTTAGCCAAAGCACCAGGAAGCACTAGAAGTGGAAAATGCTCAGATCCCAGGTAGGCTTTGCATCACAACCTATTGAATATGTTACCTTCCATACAAACTTCTGTTCACTACTTTACTGTCTCCATGCATCTGCTGGTCAAAACGACCAGGGAGGTGCTTCCCTATACTTTCTCACACAAAATGAATGAAGTTATCTTGAACAGCTAACACAAGTGGTTTAAGCAAGCTCATTTGTCTGTTGTGCCATAGAATAAATGGCACTTGTGACGACCCTTTCTAGAGAAATAAGGGGGCCACCCAGTTGATGCTTTTAACAAGCAGTTGAGGGAGGAAACACCATTCAAGCAAAACAGCTAATTCAAACAGGACAGGTGTCACAGTGTTTGAGCCCAAACACTCCAAAATTCCCTCCCCCAAAAGTCAGAGGACAGGAGCTAATTTCTGCCTATCTGCTACATTCACTGAACTTTTGTTGTGTTGTCATCACTTACGTTGTTCTCCTAAAATCTTTCTGAAGAGTTGGATATTCTGGCATCTTCCTTATGTCTTCCCAATCTTTATCTTTGGTGGGGGGGGAAAAAGGAGAAGCATTTACAATTCTGAAAGCGTAGGTTAAGTAATGCACAACAAGAAATAACTACAGCAGTTGTTTGACTTCCTGTTTGCTGGCCAGTGCTATTGTTCCATAATTGTCAGCATTTCCAAATTCATCAAACTGACAGCTTCTTCATACCTATACAAACAACTAGTCATTTCCTTCAGAAAAAAAATCAACTCGGTAGCGTTATGTCTGACGTTTTAATGAAAATAAATTACCTGCAGGGAATCCCATTACACTGAAAATACGATCTAGCTGATCGTGATGAAAAGGATTACTTGTTTTGATGTCCTCCTGACGACAGTGAAATATAGGTTCCGAAGTCAATAGTTCAGCAAATATGCAGCCAATTGCCCAAATATCTAAGAAAGGAGGAGGATAATTAATGCAAATTTACTGTGCTTCATCACTCTGTTTTTTTTGTTTCTGCACAATTTCTCAACAACCTGTATAACCACAGTAAGCTAAAATGCCTCACAGTGTAATTACATGCAGTACTTTAAAATTAATCCTGTAATAAAATACATACAAAGAGGTGAAATCTTAAGATGTAGTTTTTTTAGTCAAAACTGGAGTCTCCAAATTCTGCTTCAAGTTGTACATGGGCAGTCCAGTACTTGAATATATTCACAGTTATGACAGAAACCTACACAACATTTGCTGACAACATAGCTTAAAGGGCATTCAACTATCAAAACCAAACCAGAAATCCCCCATAAAGATACATTGAAATAAAAGTTCTATCACCTATTTCAGAACAATTCCAAACATGTAATTGATAACCAAATAAATACTAAGAATGAAAAGACTAATATCTCATATTTTGAGCCAAATAGTGCAAGCTAGCTAAAATGGAGAAACAAGATCCTAATTTTAATCAAGAGTAGAACAGTGATTACCGAACTTTAAAGGAAACAACAACAAAAAAATTCCTACTTGACAACTGACTCCCACTGGAACAATACTGGAACTCTCATCTACATCTCACGTACACACAGAAAACAACAGCATGATATACTGACATTTTAATGAAAGAAAATAACAACCTCTACTTCATAAATCTTTCATTAATATACTTTTTAAAATTAAATCTATTATGGACAAGAACATTAGTTTCATTTACAGGAGAAGAAATTTCTAGATTACATGTATTCATTCTAGTTACGACTATCACCACTCATCTTATGCATGACCCGAATGCTTTATTATGCATCTTAAAATGAAGGTGTGAATTTGTCAGTGAGAAGAAGGTTACTAGCAGCAAAGAAATTGATTTGCTACATTGACAAATATGTGTCTGGGATATGACTCTGGAAAAAGATGTTAAGATCAAATGAATAATGAGCACAGATTGCTGAATACGAGAGTGTGGAGACTTGCTTGAGGTTAAAGCAGATGACCCTGGGAAACCTTCTGGATTTTATAAAATTTAATAGCATAAACATAGAAAATAATTTACCCTAATTTATAGGTCTCAGAGATAAAAAATTACTTAACTGGAGTTTGATTTATTACATTCAGACTAAAGAGAACACCAAAAGAAGTGTCTTGTTTGTTGCAACTAATCTGAGACTCAAAACTCCACCAGCTGTCAGTGGTGGGGTCGGCCCAGGCTGCCTGTGACACACATGGTCTCCTGACGAAAGAAAAAAAAAGCACTGCTCTCCTATGTAGGGAAGGAAAAAAGAACCATCACACACTTTGCCGAAACAGGTCGGTTCCACTTCCATCATGTTACAGGTGTGGAGCTTGGGGTGCCCCACTTTATAAGCCTTTCTTCCTACCTCCATAACAGGAAAGTCTGATAACATTTCATTCAGACTTTACAGTTTCGACAGGGTACAACTTGCTCTGTACATTACATCACTTTCTCAAGGTTTTATCTTCCTTTGATTTTCTTATTAGTCTTATCTGCATGAAAACAAGATCTTTAGCTCTTGAGATTTTATCTACTCAAGCAGCTAATGCAGCATATTAATCACAATTCCTGCCTGGGTAGTAGGCATAAATTATCTACTCCAGAATGGAAATTACTTATTATTTGAAGAATAGCATCTTCATTTAACTGTATCTATCCACTCATTTTCATACTAGATAGCAAATTCTTTTGGAGATGGTTTATCTAGAGGCCAAAGGAGTTGCAGCCCTCTTGGTTTTCGTGACTTTCTGCAGTGCTCACTGTCCATCCAGTAGTGAGGGAGGGGCTGGGCCACTGCTTATTATTCTATTCATTAGTGCTTTATTCAGACTGAGCTTTTCCTTTTAAAGAAGAAAAATGTAGTATTCTTGTTGACAGCAAAGCTGAACTAGGAAATCTCCCTGATGTGACACAGCAAACTTCAAAACTGTTCCTCCTTCATCAGATGAACTGTGTGAGAGCAGAACCACTGTGGCAACGCATTTCCACTTCCCAACTCTGTGATTAATACAGAAAGCATGTTTTAAACCCTTTGAGAATTCAGAAAGACAGACATTTACCAACTGGAAGTTACATTTGGATAAAGAGTGGTAAATCCCAAGCTGGTATTCTATTTTCTATGGGATGGCATTACTGGACAAGTCAAGCATGAGAATACTTTTGCTCTGATCAGTCATTATAGTCTCTAGTAGTTCACAGTGCTGAGGTTCAACCCTTTAGGTCTCTTGCCAGATACTCTTCAGCTTCAAAGAACTAATATAAAGTAACCCAAAATATTTAGTACAGAAAACCTGAAGCTTTAATTTCCGTAAGTGAAGATTAAACAGCTGGAAAAGGCCTTATAGCCATGCAGCTCAAGCAGGTTAGGGTCTTCCCTTCGTGAATCTAACTTTTATGTAACCTGATCTCAAACACATCCTTGGCACATATTGAAACCATTCTCACGGTTAATGGTTTTCTGCTAAGTTTGGCTAGTCCCTTTTTTTTAATAACATTCATAATTTACAGTAATTATTTACCACATGTGGCATTTTTCTAGCAGGAACACCTCATTAAATTCTGGCAAGTTTAAAAGCTTCATCAATACAAGCAGTCCTAACAGGTATTTATCTCCTATATTGTTCATGTTAATCAACCAAATACAAACTTCGGATTTAACTATGGGAAAATGTGTCAATAATTAGCAATTTCCCTATCCACTGCCTTTTCATATGTTTTCAGTTTGTGGTCCCTAAAAAAGATTAATGATTATTACTTCTATTCCAAGTCTACTCCAGATAAGAAGTACTACCTGTCAGAAGTGGGCATTTACAGGGACAAAGCTTAAAACACATAAGAAGTACTTTTCAACTACGGTGCATTATTAATCTAGTGCACATCTGCCTCTAGCACATAGGAACTTCTTATAAGGCTGGATAACAACTTCATTACAAATTAAATTTCTGTTTAAAAGCAACTGCCAAAACTAAGGGGCAAACCACAAACAGTATCCATTTTAACTTGTTATGTACCAGAACCACAGAAAACAGGGCCATACAGGTCCTACAAGGTTGCATTGGATACTAAATGTTTTCCCACCCGATGTCCCAGGAAGATCCTAATAAATGTACCAAAGTAATACATCCATTCCTGTAAAGATGATTCCATTTCCTACACTTGCCTCTACTATCATTAGGTTTCAGGAACGATCCATGGTAAAAAGTTCTTACTGCTTGTTTTCTTGTTGTGGGTGGTGTGGTTTTTTGTTGTTGTTGTTGTTGTTGTTTTTTGGTGTGTTGGTTGTTGGGTTTTGTTTTTTTTTTTACTTTGCCCTCCAAGACTTTTAGACACTTTTCCCAAGTTACACTGAACCTGAACGCTCTGGAAAGAGGGGTGTGAGTGAAGGCCTTTGTAGCATACTCCTTTCCCTAGACTCCTCACTGAACAGCTTGCTCAGGTCCCATTCAAACCTATTCACCAGTGAAATGTCCTTTCACTGTAACAATATTTCTCAAGTATTAAATAATAATTCTATAAAAGGAAAAATTAGCCTTTTAAAGATGGTCACTTGTGGTTGGTAAACAGACTTTCCATACATATGCCTGGGCGCACAGATTATTAGAATATTTGTATGGCTGTCCACGTCCTAGTTTTAAACCTGTGACTCAAATAGCTTTATAGGTCAGCTACTAAAGCCAAGAAAATCCTGCATGTCCCGCCCTACTTTAGTGCTGTAGCCAAGGAGCAAGTACAAAAGGATGCTGACACTGCTGTTTCAATGATAGGGCTGATTACGCAGACAAATGCTCAAGTATTCTTTCCTTTCTATGGCACAATAATATCGTTTCTGTATTTGTTCCAATATTTTGGAAACATTGTTATAGAACATTATGACAATTTAAAACAGCAAGACAATTTATTGAGCAATAGCCTTGATTCTCAAAATGAAACATCTTTTCCCATGCATATTAACTACAATGTTTCATTGAAGACAGGACAAGAGTCCAAGACAAAATATTTTATGCTTCTTAACTATATCCAAGAAAAATACATAAACAAGCTCTTAGCCTCATATAATTACTTAATAAGATTCTGTTAAAGAAAGTAAGTTAAGAATGTGAAAACATCTATTTAGCTGCAACTGATCTGTGGAATTCATCACTAGTGAGTTTAGCCTAGCAGCTTCAACCAACCTGCTTTTTTTGTTTTGGTTTGAACACAAAGTCTAGACCCTAGGACACATCTGAATGCTGGTAAAGGAAGCAAACAGCGGATGGGCACCAGAATTTGGTTTCTCTAGGTCCACCAAGGGCTAATGCAACAACCAGGATAACCAAAATATAGTTAGCATGGCCTTACCCCAAAAAAGGCAATGCAGGTCCCCCATAAAGAGCTACAATGTTTATGTAAGATTCGCCAGATCTTCCAATCATAGAATCATTTAGATTGGAAAAGACCTTTAAGACTGAGTCCAACCGTAAACCTAATACTGCCAAGTCCGCCGCTAAATCACGTCCCTAAGCACCACATCTACAATATCTTTTAAATACCTCTGGGGATGGTGACTCCACCACTTCCCTGGGCAGCCTGTTCCAGCGCCTGACCACCCTTTCAGTGAAGACATTTTTCCTAATATCCAATCTAAACCTCCCCTGGTGCAAATCAAGGCAAGGACAACAAATACGCCAACAGACTTAAAACCCAAAAGGTGGCTGTGCAAGCAAACATGTGTCTAATTTTTTCAAATATATATCAATCGGTCTAATGAAAAGGTCTAACCTCTTTGTAAGAAAATTTTGCTTCTCTTACGCTGAGCACAGCAGCAGATTCTAAACTCACCTGGAATCTTTACACGCAGTGACATAGGAGCATAAAGCTACTATAGAAAAAGTTTATTAAGTTTTACACTGAATTTAAATGCCTAGAAATTATATTTAAAATAATAATACACCTCTAAAGGGAGATTTCCCACTTCTTTGGTCTGATAAGGTGATTAGAACATACTTGTTGCTATCATACACACACACAAGGGAAAGCTCTTCCTTTTGTACGTTAAGGTCTCAATTTTTATATGCTTCATTTAAACTTTAATCAGCAAAAGAGAAGGTCAAGGATGAAGTGGTTACTAGCCTTTTAAGTTTGACTCTTTCTATGAAGAACTGAGAATGGGATCAAACATTTACATGTGACAGGCTTTTCAAGGGGAAGCAAAAAATGGTGTCAGTGGGCTAACGGTCAGAAATTTGCTATCACTCATTGGTAAGTTAGGCAATGTTTACTGATCTTCAAACAGCATCCCAGCAGAACTTGACTGAAGAACAGAAGTTTATACTGTAAAGCCACAAAGACAAATGCTCTGCAGATAGAAAAAAACACCTCTCAGTAATCTGAAGGACGCTCACATCCAGTCAAATGTGCATCTAAGAGCAATATTTTATTTCAAGAGCGTGTGTTCTCCTGTGCCGTGATGCAGCGCCAAGATAATTCAAAACTTTTAAAGACAAAACCATGTTAATTTAAATCAGTCATGAAATCTATTATCCTCACACTTTTTTTACCTGTATGCTTCCATCCTAGCCTTTTAAACTAAGCTGCCCTTTTCTCATGTTCATACTAAGAATTTAATTTATTTCAATTACTACACCTTAAAAATATTGAAGCATCTTGACTGAAGTTCTGAGTTCACCGAAATCAACTGTAATTTTCTACAGGGCTTTAGTGGGCCAGGATTTCTTCACTCTCTCTAAACAGAGTTAATTTACCTTTTCAAAATATTTATTTTCCCCACTTAAATGTCTATTCCTCATCATATCAGCATTAAATGAAGATCCTGGATCATATGATTTCAGACTTCTACTGTGCATTACATACATTAACTAACTTGCAACATTAGACTTAAATTACTGTGGTAACCTTGACAACATAGGTACAATAGATTTAATATGGGGATTAGGCAATAGGACCAGAGGCCCTAAGTAGTCCTCTCATGCAGCAAAAATACAACTGCAAACAAAGAAACCCTGTTAAGGAACTTAAATCTTTCATTTACAGACTTTCACATTCAAAAATTTGGAAATTCCAGGTTTATGGTTCTATATGCAGCCCTGTATGCTCCTGGTGCAGCCTATGTAGTGAAAAAGACAGGAATCCTCAAGGCAGGGAAATGCGGTCTTATCAACAATGGTACCATAGAGCACAAGAACTGAACTTTTATCAACATTAGTAGCTTGAGAACTAAACTTTTACCAATATTATACCACTATTGCACAGATTTTCAGTGCCGACTTCCCAAATACTCCCTCCCCCCCCCACCCCCCCCCAAATCCTATATACCACATTTTTCATCAACAGTTCTTTAACTGTTCAGTCTTCCAAGGCTACTACTGTATAAACTAGAGTAACTACATTAGCTAGCAGTAGAGCAGGCTAACATCCTTGAGAGAAAGAAGAGAGTAATGGTTGCATGAATGCAGAATAGGGTGATGGTTCCATCTTGTTTCTTCTCTCAGTTCTTCCATAAACCGGGGTGAGCTCTAGCCTCAGGTGATGTCACTTCAGGGCAGAGAATTAGGTCACTGGGACAAGTGCCGAGTTCTGGCAAGGACAGTGTGTTACAGCCTCCTGTTTTCCCTAATCCTAAGCCTTCAGATGCGTCAGAGACGGCAGAGGACTATTATTTTTATGCCAACTCCAGTATCTCCAAGATGTAGTAAAAAACATACTTCTACTTTTGTTCCAGCGACAGCAGTGCTTATACCTAAGAGGGTCCAAGAGGTACTCTGGTGGGCTGCCAAAGCTTTTCACAGCAACAAAAGTAAAAAGAAGAATGTTCTTTCAGTGACAACTCATCAAAAGCACAAGGAATGTAATGGGTGACACAAAAGGCAGCTTTGTAGCCTCAGGGCTACTTCCCCCTACCACATATCAAATAAATGCAGCAAGTAAAGGAAGTATGAAAGCTTCTCATTGCAAAGGTCACAAGCCTCTTTTATACTGCAAAGTATCAGGCACATCTAATACAGAAACTGTTGCCATTTCCTCATGTAATGATGGAAGAACTAAGAACAGGCAAGATACGTTGCTGTTCGGTAAAACAGTATTTAAAAAAACTTTTCAGGGAACAACCACAGCTTTGCATTTTCACTTTATCATGTGAAAAGAATGATTGACAGTATCATATAATTATAGGACTGGAAAGCCGGGAACTCCCAATTACTGTTTATGCTGCTTTATCATTAATTTCCCCCTCCTCCCATTTTTCCCCCCCCATCTTATTCCATCACTGCAGGTAAGTGTCCAATGTGGTGCAATCTATATTAAATAGCACAGGATGTTAGAGAATTGTTGCCATTTTCTGTGCTCCTCTGAACTGTAGCAAATGAGAAGTGAGCAGTACGTATTCTCTGAAAGGGAAATAAACTTTTTTCCCCTAATTAAATGCAGAATATTTTAACAAAACAGCTTTTCTGCACACAACGGAGGTCTTTGGAGGTTAACTCCATGCTAAATGACAAGGGACGATGAGTTTGTAATCTGTTGTGTGCTCTCACTTGGCTTGTCTGTCATTAACTAAAAATTACAACTTTTTACTAGGTCCAACATGTCAACACTTTCAGAGCTAGCATAAGGTGAGCAAAAGGCCTGCTATCTGGTAGATGAAGTTATAACAAGGAACATGTGTGAAGAGTACTTTCCTGGCCTGTTCCAATTCACAAGTCAGACAGTCTTTCCTGGGACTTCCTAAAAGGTATTGATGCCTACCTTATTTCAGTCAACAGAGAGGAATGCACACAAAGAGATCTTGCCTCTTAGCATGGAGAGGTTTATTTGTCCATCTAAATGGAGTGCTCTGCAGTAGCTAAACATTTCTGTTACTAAGGGGATCAGCCTTACAGCTATTTCTCATAAGGCACAGAGAATAACTCCTACATAATTATAAACAAATCTATTGGATAGGCAACAAAATAAACTGCTGTGAAATGTAATTCTGCTGTCAGTCACAGCTATTGCCAAGAAATCTACTTGTGAGGCAATCCCACCTGTCTTGAGAACAAGTCATTCTACTGAATCAGTGCTGGAGTGTTGAAAGCTTCAGCTGATATTGCTGAAATAATTGTGCCTGAAGATCAAACTGTTGGATTATCTAAAAAAAATTCCTCTGCACAAGACATATGCACCTTGTTATGATAGTAGGTACTTGGTTTTGAACCAAAACCAACTTCTGTGAGTGAACGTTCGTGATATGGTAGTAAATAGAATACACTAAAAGCCTTCATTACTGCACTAGTTAGCTAGGGTAAAGTGTTTATGGAACCAGGTTTTATAACAGAGCACCTTTTGGATCTTTGAATGGCAACCTCATGTTTCATTTCAGAAAATTAAATCAGTCTTTAATCCATTGCTTTGTAAAGGAAGCCTTAAAAAAATAACGCCAAATCAAACATCTCTAAGATGCAAGTTCAACTCTGCACCAAACCATTCCCCTGCTCATATAATGAAAGGAACAATGCATTTGCAGTATATCCCCAAAAATCACAATATATCCCAACTGACATACACAGAATGGAATTGAGTGTGATCAGAACGTGGGGAAAATGATCTCCTAACCTTCTCCAAAGGTTAGGATGACACCAAGTTGAGTGGGGAAGCAGACACTCCAGAAGGGAGAGCTGCTCTGCAGGGAGATCTGGATAGGCTGGAAGAGTGGGCCAGCCAGAACCTTATGAAGTTCAACAAGGACAAGTGTAAGGTCATGCACCTGGGAAAACATAATCCGGGAGTGCAGCACAGACTGGGATCCACCTGGCTGGAGAGCAGCTCTGTGGAAAGGGACCTGGGGGTCCTGGTGGACAGGAAGCTCAACATGAGTGAACAGTGGGCTGCTGCGGCCAAGAAGGCCAACAGGATGCTGGGCTGCATCAAAAAGTGCATCACCATCAGAGATAAAGAAGTCATCATCCCACTCTACTCAGAGCTTGTCAGGCCACACCTGGAGTACTGTGTACAGTTCTGGTCCCCCCTATACAAAAAGGCTGTGGACAGGCTGGGAGGGCTCCAGAGAAGGGCCACCAAGATGATCAAAGGCCTGGGAAGCTGCCATATGAGGACAGGCTGGGAGAACTGGGTTTGTTCAGCCTTGAGAAAAGGAGGCTCAGAGGGAATCTCATCACCATGTACCAGTACTTAAGGGGCAGCCTCAAAGAAGATGGAGACTCCCTTTTTACATGGAGTCACATGGAGAGGACAAGGGGGAATAGATACAAGTTGCTCTTGGGGAGATTCCGATTGGGCAAGAGAGGAAAATTTTTACAGTGAGGACAGTCAGCCACTGGAATAATCTCCCCAGGGAAGGGGTTGACTCGGCCACATTGGACACTTGAAAGAGTCGTCTGGACAGGGTGCTGGGCCATCTTGTCTAGACTGTGCTATTCCTAGAAAGATTCCCTGAGGTCCCTTCCAACCTGTGATTCTGTGAAATGCTGAGTCTTGCTTTCTCATGTCATCATTCATGTTCCATTTCCATGTTAGGAGTTAGGATCCATTATTTGTTCTGGGCTATGACAGACATTGCAAGAACTCCTGCCTTACTTCCCTAAATATTTTTTTTTTAACTGAGCTCACAGCATAGGTTGCTCAGGGAGGTTAGAGAATCAATTCTGCTGCTGCTGCTGCAAAGCTCATCTGCCTGGTAAAGGGCAAAATCAGTGAGATACTTGGGAAGACAAAGCTTGCTGATGTAAGAGGCGCTATAGTTGTTAACAGCTGGGAAGAACATGAAACTGGTACTCTGAGTGAAAAATAATTAGAAGGAAAAAGACATGGAACTGAGACTACCACCAGCAGAGAGGGTTTTTTTGGCCCACAAATCATTGACAATTTTTGATGTACATGGGTGCTAAGCAGAGACAGATTTTTGAAGGCACTTCTTGTTCAAAGTGGCTTTTAATCACAAAGCTGTTACTATAGAGGATATTCTGTCTTCTGAGTATTTTTATGTTATTTTAATTTTCCTGCTCTAAAATAATCCACGTACAGTTAAGTCATAGTAATCACACAACAGCAAATCTGCCAAAACATTGAATAAACAGGCAAAACCACCTGGTTGTTCTCTTCATATGTTTTCCAAGAGGAGAGAATCACGAACATATGAAAAAGTATTTGGTGACCATGAGTGGAAGTTTCCGGGGTAATTTACAGAGCAATTAGCAGATTCTAGTTGTGACTGAAGATTCAGCAGTTTTGTTTTCATTTTCCTTTTCCTTTTTAATGTCCAGAATGTGTATATTTCTTAAGCTAACTGCAGATGCTAAGTGACATCCCAGGTTTTCAGACAAATTAATCCATACACTGAGGTAACAAAAATAATTCATAACACACTTGTGCTGGAGCTCCCTATTATCACTAGATGATTTTATCTTCAGGACGATACCATTAAGAGGATACCCACTTTATAGACAATGAAACACCACATAGGATGGATTAAATGACATGCTGTAAACTACATACAACACCTGGGACTGAACCATTACTTAAATCCAAGTCTCCTGAGACCCAGCTTAATGTTCTAAGAGACAAAACTTTACTGTCTGCCCCACTTTAGAGTACCTCCATTGGTTTTATAACAGCAGACACAGGTCTGACCAACTGCACTCTTCTCATTTTCCTTACTATTAAGCTAACACACACTCCAACATACCTCTCAGACTCTTCAGAGTTGACAACGGCCACCAGCTTTACTAGCTAATTTCCAGTCATCAACATATTTGAGAAGCAAGAGCAACAGAGCTGTTTGGAGAAGGCAGGAACTAGTATGCTAAATCTCAAAACAGTTAATGTTTTAAAGTGTATAACAACCCTGTGGACAATATTCCTGGAGTTGCTGTTTCCCAAAAGACTAATTAAAGTAGTTTTAAATTGTTTTATTTAAGTGACCTAATAATCCTTTATAAAACTTTACATTTCTTAGGTGATTGCAGTGATAAGATTGTCGAGGTAGCAAATGCCTTTTTTTTAAAAAAAAAAAAAGAAGATACTTGTATAGTATTTTAGAGATCACTGTCAAGCAAGAGGAAAAAACAGCAGTATATCATCCAGCACCTGCAATAACTAGATAAGAGAGCAACAATTAATCTTTGGTATTAAAATATTTTGCCTCTCAGAGAAAGCATGTGAACAACTGCGATAATGAAAATGAAGAAAGCTTGCCACATGCCAAAATAAGTTTACCACAAAATATCGTCTGATTCCAATTACTTCCCATGTCATATAACATTGCCCAGGGCATGAACAAGGCTCCCTTCCTGGTGCAGCCTGAGTTTTTCTTTTCAGAGCGCATAAATTAATATTTTCCAAACTTCTCTACTTTTCTAGTTTTTCCACAGCCCCTTCCCCTCAAATCAAAATCTGTAACAATCAGGAAGTGGATCCCTATGCAGCAAACAGAAGCTGACTGACTAGATTTGCTTTTCTTAACTACCTCTGATGGATATTTAAAAGCAGTCCCCATACTCCCATGGCTCCACAGACCACAGGTGGGGAACCTCCCCTGTGCATTTTTTCCTAAGGACTTTTCAATCTTCTGGTCAGGCCCATTTGTAACGTCTAGTTTACCAGATTTTCCAGATAGGTCTTATTTCTCCTCCTTCCCCTCAACTCTCCTGGAACAAGAGACCAGAAGAGCTTTAGGCATTAGTCCAAGATTTCCAGAGGCCCCACAGCCTGGCCAGCGTGCCAACAATCTGTGCGCGTACAGTAAGGACATCTGATGCACTCAGAATGTGTGGGACTCGCTGCATAGGCAATATGGAACACATATGCACATATTTCCATCCTAAATCCTACATAATATACCCCAGATACTTCCCTCTCCTTTTTTCCTGCATAAAGTCAAATGAAGTTGTTGAAACGCTGACGGATCCCAGCATTCATTATAAATTCATTCCCTTTGATACACCTAATATTTTCCCGTGACATTTGCTTTCAAAGGCATTTTGATATCTGCTTATACCTTTCACACGTTTCCAGCTTCCATAACCATATGTTAGTCTGGAAATGGAATGAGGTGACAATGCACTGCCCAAGCTTTAAATTACAGTTTCTCTATACCTAAATCTTGTTCGGGCTGGTAAATGCAGTTGCCACATGGCCATTTCTGACATTCCTGCTGATTTATAATCTAGACAAATGAGGAAAGGTAACTAAGCAATAGAGGTTTCTCGGGTTCTCAGCTTTATTTTTTCACAATAAATAATCCCATCCTTTTTCGGCGCGAGACAGCGTCTTAGCCTTGCTTCTGGGGTGGTTGAATGATCGCTCTGAAGTCCTCTTTTGTCAACAAAATCCAGACCATCTGAAATACTATAAGCCATCCAATGCCATTTATCAAATATACTATTTCTTTAATTAAGGCAAGTGCTAAAGAGAAATAAGATAACATGCTCTTGTTTGATAGCACTGCTAACTATACAAGCTGCAACTTGATAAAAAACAAGTCTTAATTATGCTACTTCCTTGACATTAATGCTGTAAGATGCCCCAGAATGAATCATAGTAGAGACTGCCACATGCTTTCTTAAAAACCGATGATGAAAAAGAGTTCTTACTACTTACTTTACTTACTAAAACATTCTTTACTGTTTTGATGTTCCCAGAGTAAAAAAAAATCTGATTAATTTCTCCTTTCAAGCTGAAAGCCAGCTCCAGCTCACCTTTTCCCTCATTTTGCCACAGTCATTTCCTTTATTTTCCTTAAAATTATAGTGTAGAAGTCTTTGCCCATCCATGAAAGGAACACTGTACCTTGCCACTTACTTCAACGTTGTTTCTTTAGTATTTTGAGTATAAAGGCATTTTCTGTTGTGCTGGAGAGCTTCTAAAAGTTCAGTAATTTTATTAACGTTTCCATGATCACGAGCATTTTACATTTTCACAGTTACTTGGCTTCACCCAAAGCTTGTTCAAGTTACTTTTATTTGCATATTTTACTTCTTTGCCAGAGCATTAGGATCCGATGAACACATGGGAACAGATTCTGCTTTTAAATTATGGTGCTGGAAATGCAGACCGACTTCCACAGGCTACAATAAATTTAGTACAAATTTATATTGTGGTAACAGAACAGAAAGTGACCTTTGGCTTCTACAACACCGTTTTCCCAATTTGCATTCATCTAGTAAGTTAGTTGCTTGTAACTATGGTAGCAGATTATATAAGAAACTTTATTTACAAGTAGAGCTTAGATTATAAACGTTCACAGTTCAGGAAACTAAATATTATTCCCCGTGAAACCCTAACACAGGCTTTTTACTGTCCTTTTACCATGCAGAATGCAAAAGCTATTTCTGTTTTTCAGCAACAGTATTTTCTTGACTCCTGCATCTCCTTAAAGCATGTTATATACATGATGAAAACTACTTGTTCTGCAAGGAAATAAATGAAAAGTAGACTATTTCATTACTATGAAGGAACGAATTAAATAAAGGGGAAAGTGGCACTGAAAAATTACCTCTAAAAGAATGAAACGTGTGTATATACTGTTTTGTGTAATACAGAGTTTTTCTAAACAGACTGTATTTAGTCCAATATTTCCCCAAAGGTAAACCCACAAAATATAACTAAGATCAGGTCCAGAAAACAGAAACAAAAATCCTGAGTGAGACAAAAGTAAAATTCTAATTTCATTCTTCGATCATCTATGAGAAGTATTTACATGCAAGCAAGAATCCATAAAGGCTTTATTACAAGAACAAAACCAAACAGGACACTATAGTAGACAGTGTCCAGGATATTATGAATAATAATTAACATTATATGTGAAGATAAGGAAGAGAGTATTACATATGGAATACAGAAAATATATTTAAAGTAAAATAAAATCAAGACTAAGCCACAGTAAAAACCTAAGCAAACATCTGAATTATGTAGCAACTGTTGGACAATGTTCAGTGTGTTGCAGCAAAGAACTGACGACAGTGCACTCCTAGCAAATTGAAACAAAAATATTTCTCAAAGTGATAAAATGGGAAGAGAATAGACTAAAGCTGGCATGACACTGCTTTTAATCTGATTTTACTGATATTTACCAATTATACAAAATTGTATATTATATAAAAGGCATAAGAAAATAGCTATGGAAAATACGCAGCTATACCAAATAGCCTGTCATTTCCTTTTTCATAAATTGCTACCTAATCACCTTTCTTCTAAATTATTATTTCCAACTGAAGAGCAGTTAAATGAGAATCTTATATAATTTATGAGTTATTACTAAAAGCGATATATTAGGGCTCCTGAGAATTAGGTAATATTAAAAGAGGTTAAAAATGTATTTCTTGCATAGAGATTTAAGAGAGAGCTTTAAGAGTTGCATCCTTTGCCAAAAACATTAGCATTCAAGTTAAACTCTCACTAGTGTGCTCATTAAGATTGCCTTTTTTTTAAGTGCACATAATGCTAGAAGCAAAACACAAGTTTGGACTCATAAACTGCTTAAACATCACTGCTGTCATTTTGTTACCCACGTCTTCCCTTTGCCTTAAAGCTGCACATAGATCACCTCCAGGTACTTTTATTCTTTTCTTTTCAGTCACATGCTCCTCTAATCCTTCAGTCAGCCTACAAATCTCACCTTGAAACTTTCCTTGTTTTCATTTCCATATTTTTCACTTTGCTCCCCAAACTGTTTTGAGTGCCCTCAGCGCTCACACTGCACACCAGGTACTATATGACCCACTCACACCCCTCCTGGGGATTCACTGGTGCGGCTCTGATACAAGAAATAAAAGCCTCAGAAATAATAAACTACTAGCAAAACCAGATCTCGCTGAAGCAGCATCATCCTCTAAAGTTTCATAGGGACTCCTTGTCAGTGTTTTAGTGCAGACTACAGATCCCTCAGGGCAAGAACCAAGTAATTTATGACATAATTTAAAAAACCAACGGCATTACACTAACTCATTCTTCAAAGAGATATCCTGAGATAATGGTCCATATCATTCACCTAAATCTGCAAACAATATGCTATCTATCAAAAATAGGTAACTGTCACTTAAGGTAACTTCCCAGTACCACGCACACAAGTCACCCAGTAATCTGGTCCACTCACATCTGTGTTTCACAAAATCAACGTAGGGAAGTTTAAGCATCTAACTTAGAGGCGTTTAGGGTAATCCTGTTGGCATTTTCTTTAAACACTTCTGGTAGCTGTTTTCACCCACTACAGGGTACAGCAAACAGAGACTTTAGAAGTCAGCATCCCAGTTTGCATAGTGGCAAATGCAAAGGAAGCCCTAACAGTCTGCTTCAGACAACATGGGATTGTGCCACAACCATGGAGGGGAGCGGGGTGGGAGGCACTACAAGGCTCTACCCCCCAGGCACCCACTGGAGAAGATACCCTGGGGAACCAGAGGCCTCAGCCAAGACAGAGCTCCAGAGGAGAGAGGGTGCTGCCACGCAGGACTCTGGCTACAGGGTGACACTGGCTTCACAGTGAGATACACACAGGCTGGGGCACCTGCGAAAGTCACCAGCGAAAGGAGGTGAACAGACTCGGTAGCATCATGGAGAATAAAGTCACCTCAGGGACCCTGCAAAAGTTCCTGTAGAACGTTGGGGTAAATTTCTTCATACAGATACCACATCGGTCATCTTTCAGATCTGCTGCTCAGGAAGAAGGAAGAACTGGCTGGGGATATGATAATGGCAGCCTTGGCTGTAACAACCATGAAATAGTGGAGTAGTGAAGGCAAGTAGCAGAACACAGGCTCTGGGCTTCAGGAAAAACTAGCTACATCACCAGGGTCTGAGGAAGGTGGTTAATGGTTTATATTCCAGCCTGGAGGCTGATTACAAGTGAAGTACCCCAGAGGCCTATGAGACCTATTCAGGTTAGTATCTTTACCAATGCCAAGGAAGAGGAGCTGGAACATCCCCCCATCAAGTTGTGGATGAAGGAAAACTGGGGGAACAGTTGATACACTTGAGGGTAGAGCTGCCATTCAGAGGGAACTAGAAGGGTAGGAGGAATGGGCCACAGAAAACTCATGAAATTCAACAAGGACAAATATGAAGTCCAGCACTCATGATGGACTAACCCCCTGCAGTGGTTCAGGTGGGGGACTGACTGGCTGGTGAACATTTCTGCAGAAAAGCATGTGGGGTTTCCAGTAGACATCAGGTGAAACATGAGCCAGCAGTGTACCCTGGTAGTGATGAACTAACAGCATCAATAGGATGTATTGGCTGTATCAACAGCAGCACAGCCAGCAGATGCAGAGAAGTGATTATTCCCCTTTACTTAGCACTTGCTGGACCACATCTGAGGCACTCTGGGGACCTGAATACAAGACAGACTTTGACAACCTGGAGCAAGTTCAGTGGAGAGCCACCACCATGGTCAGAGGCTGGCAAACCTGCTCTGGGAGGGGAGGCTGAGGGACACAGTCATGACGAGATTGAAGAGGAACCTATGAGCGGCCTCCCCAGTAACTACAGAGAGCTGACCAAGACAATGGAGCCAGGCTTTTTACAGTGGTATATGACAGGAGAACGAGAGATTACAGGCATATACTGAAAAAGTTTTGACTAGATATAAGGAAAAAATTCTTCACTATTTAGCACTGGAACAGATCATTCAGAGAGGGTGTGGAACCTTTGTTTTACATCATTTTCAAGACCTGGCTCAATGTCCTGGTTTTGGCTGAGAGAGAGTTAATTTTCTTCCCAGTAGCTGCTATAGTGCTGTGTTTTGGATTTAGGATGAGAGTAATGTTGAGAACACACTGATGTTTTTGTTGTTGCTAAGCAGTGCTTACACTAAGTCAAGGGTTTTTCATCTTTTCATGCTCTGCGAGGTGCACAAGAAGTCAGGTAGGGGCACAGCCAAGAGAGCTGATCTAAACTGGGTAAAGGGATATTCCATACCATATGATGTCATGCTCAGTATATAAGCTGGGGGTATTTGACTGGTTGGCCCGCAGGCAGTGATTGGTGGTTGGGTACTGGCTGGACATTGGTTGGCAGGTGGTGAGGGGTTGCATCACTTGTTTTTCTTGGGTTTTGTTTCTCGGTCTCTCTAGTTGTTTTCCTTTTCATTAAAATTTTTATTATTATTACTAGTATTATTATTACTATTTTATTTCAATTATTAAACTGTTGTTATCTCAACCCACAAGTTTTCTTACTTTTGCTCTTCAGATTCTCTCCCCGATCCCACCAGGAGGCCAGGAGGGTGAGTGAGAGGCTGCGTGGTCCTTGGTTGCCTACTGGAGCTAAATCACAACACTGGACAAATCCCTCAGCAACCTGTTCTGAATTCAGAGTGGACCCTGTTTTAAACAAGAGGATGGACAAGAGACCTCCTAAGGTCCCTTTCGACCTGACTGAATCTATCTGCATTAGTATTTTACTTTGGACCAGGAGTTTGCTTTTGAAATGGATTGTTGTCCACATCTATGACACTTCAGCTTGTGCTGCAGAGCTCTCTCAGAGTACACAAAATAAACTCCTTTGGGATGAAATTAAACCAAAAGGTGTGCATCAGCCACTAATGAGCAGTAGTCTGTTGGACTAGGCCAAAGAAAGCCCAAAGTACTCCCCTTTCTCCAAAACACATATAATGGGGACACTAGGTACCCAGTACCCTTTTGCTTTACAGATGCACTGCTGCTGTGCCACACTACTTGCTAATGTAGACATCTTAATCTGAATAGCGATGTTTTTCCATTTCAGCAGATGAAAAGGAACGCTAGCATATAAAGCCCAACTTTTTGGCTTTTTCATGCTAACAATCTTTGTCCAAGGATAGAAACGCATGTTACCTGCCTGCAAGACTTGAACGTATGTATTCTCACTAGAGCTACGCAGAGATCTTTTTGCCCTTCCTAACAGTTCCTGCACATTCAAGGCAAGATCAACAAAGCAAGCAGTGTTTTGCCTTACACAGGTCCTCCTGCACTGGAGGATTCCAAATGGGAGAGAAAAGCAATAGAGAAATGTGAAATGCAAGTCCACAAAGCCAGGTGACAGTTTATTAATTTTTTTTAACCTTTCTCAAACTATCATATACAGCAGGAGTTATTTGAAAAAGGCAGACTGTGAGACTTTTAAAGTGTTGGTTCACCCAGCTGAACATTGAACAGAGATGCTAGTATAACACTGTGTTTTGTAATGCTCTGCACAAAGGCCCCCATAGCATCTCCAAAAACTTCTATAACAGGAAAATGCCTGCAACTCCCAAGAAAGTCACCTGTGTACACACAGGAACAGTGTAACCCCATTAACAGAGGGACACCATTTCCTTTGCCATTCTCTTCAACATATAACCTAATCACACAGACAGGATACCTCCAGTGCATCTCAGTGGTTTTATTCTCTAAACAGTTAGGCACGAGGCTGATTGTGCTTATGGAACTTACTAAGGCGGAAGACAGACAAGAGCCTGGCAACCAGCATTTCCTGAACATGGAGCTTCCTAAGTCATCAGGAGTGAATTATCTACAGATTGTGCACAACACAGGAGACTGCCCTTCTCCTTATCAAGCCACACACTTCATAGAAGCATCTGGACATGAAGCACCCCAGAACACCACCACTTAAACAGCCATACTCTTTCTCTTTTGAAGGTTTACAAGATTACAAGATCTCTGAGCCCATATCAAAAAACCATAGAAACCAATGCAAAGAATATTTTTATTTTAAAAGCAAACAACACATTTGACATGTCTAACATTAACCTTAAGTCATATTGACAAATAAAAGCACAGTCCTCAAAAAGTTTCAATCTGGATTAATCTTTTATGGATTGGATCATACTCCATCTGCTGCTACTTCATGAAAAAAAACTAGCTGGTCAGTTGATTATCATATCTACTATAAGGCTACTCTCCTTTACAACACTTAAAGGTAAACCTCTTTCTTGCAGAGAACTCACCAATGGCCTTTGTGTAATGTCTGGCTCCAAGTAACAGCTCTGGAGCTCTGTACCAGAAAGTCACCACAACAGGATCTAAGTCTGCCAATGGCTTCAAAGGTGAGTTGAACAATCTTGCAAAACCCATATCAGCTGGGGATGGGGGGGAGGAAAAAAAAAAAAAAAAGACAGACCATTTAAAATTTTAATACAACTAAATCAGAATTTAACAGTATTGCCAAAAGGCAATTATAACAAAAGCTCAAAAAGTTTGAAACTTACAAATCAAAGTTTCTAAGCAAGCAACAAGTTATTCATAACAATACTGGGCCAAATTTATCTAAGGCTGAATTCTATTTACTTCATTTATAAGACTATGAATGATGACATTTGACTTTTAAGTGTTTTCCTCATAATACTCTAAAACTTTACATAACACAGATGTTACAATGGAATTGTAACAGAAACCTGGTTAACTAAAGTCAATAGTAGTAGGTCTCTAATGTACATTTTCTCTTTTATTTTAATATAGGTTTACAAAACTATGAGCCCCTGTGACTGCTATATATTTACCCAAAGTGCAAAACCAAAACAACTGCAGTGTAGATTGCTTTGCACTATATTTCAAAGTATGCCTCCTACCTGATTTGGAAGAACAAACTCCAGAATCAGGAAAAACTTTTTAACTGGGTATTACTGAAATCGGTGAGCGTACACTGTTACAGAGATATAAAACGAATGCTTACATTTAAAATATACAACTCAAAAATTCTCTCTAGAAACAACCTTGTAAGTAACTAAGAAATGCTAGACAGGGAAGTACAAAATTTGGGTGTATATTCAAAACCATACATATTAATCCAAGTCTGAAACTTACATTTTACGCAACTTCACCTAAATCTTTGTGCTTCCAAGTTATGAAATGCCAGGTATAATTTTCTTGCAGTTACCCATATTAATACAAGCATATGAATCAGAAATGGTTAGCTGAACATTTTCAAGTACAACAGAAGTCAATTAATAGAAAAGAGGTTCCAGTACATTACTTCTTTCTTGATGATTGCCACAAGCTTTATTAAAAAAAACCCTTTATATCCACATGACTAAAGCTTACGATCTGCACAGGTAATTAGATTTTGGATAAAGACCATCAGTTACATGTGTTTCCCACCTTGGCGCCGAATAGCCTTTTGCATAGCAGATCTTTAGACCTCTACAAACGTGTGCATTGATGTTATTTATATAAAAATAATTAAGAACAAATACAATTTACAAGGAACAATGTTATACTAACTAATCATAGTAGAAGTCAAAAGAACCCTGGCCATAGCCATTGTTCTATGTGCTTATTACTTTCTTGTTTCTTACAGATGCTTTATTTTGCCAGATGTCCTTGGCAAGCTTTATAAATGCCTAATAATATGTTTGAAATATCTTAAGCTTGTAAACTCAGTGAATGAGATTTAAAATTGAACTAGATGTTTTGCATACATACACTCAAAGAATAATTATGATTTGTTTCTATTTTGCACTGAAGATGCAATTTTTTAAGCAATTCCTTAGCTGTGCAATGACATTTTCTCAAAATGTTTACCTATTTTTACTCTTCCTCTTTCAGGACCTTCACCCATTACCAGAATGTTTGCTGGTTTCTGGAAAAGAGAAAGCAGGTTATTTAGTTGTCCGGCCTTTGGTGATTATCTTCAAGAATAATAAAAATATGTGCATTTACTTTATAACAAAAACATTTCCATAAATACCCTTATAAGTATAAAATTACCATAACTTTATGTTTTGCTGACATTTAGCTTTTATCCCTAGTTACCGATTTTACAATTAGAAAAATAGTAAAGTACTTTGACATTTCACAGGAAGACATGCACTCTTTAATTAAATTTTCATTTCCATTTTTACCAGAATGATCACGTTCATTGGTGAGATTTTCTTCTACAGGAAAATTTTACACCAGGCTAACATTTATGCTACACATTGATAATCAGTCAAGAACTATTTCTGCTAGTATAACTGACTGAAAATTATGCCAAATCTTGGTACACAAATGCATAGATGAGAGTTGCTTTTATTATCAACATATTTTAACATATCAACATTTTTAGAGCTGTGCTTGCTTTTAGTGTATGAATGATAAAAATCACATTGGCAAAAGCATTTTTTCCCCTGAGTGAGTTGATTTCATGCTATGAGAATTCACTTAAAACAGAAGTATACAAGGACAGCTACATCCACAAGCTTCTGACAGTGTAGACAGCAGCTTTACAAGTAGAACAAAACCTTTATATGTATTTTATGCAATCTGCAGTTGTTCATAACCACCCGCTTGTGAACACTGTATAAAATCTGCACGTGAAATCACAGCAATTGTTCTGCAGTTAGGATCTAGGTTCTCTCAGACATCGATAGTCACTCCTTGGAAGCTTTTCCCCTTTTGTGTTAACAGCTGTAAAGTAGCAAATGAGATTGAAAACATTAAGTGATTTGAATGAAAAGATGTGTAACACAGTTTCAAAGCAGAATCTCTGGAAGGTCCATCTGAACATTACTTATATTTAAAATCCCTAATGCCTGAAGAGGTCTGCCTGAGCAGGATTTATTCAAGAATCTGAAAGAGATGTCCAGAAAGCTACAGTCAGAATCTCACTTAATTTCTCAGTTCCTAACACTTGCACTACTCCCCTGAAATGAGACACTCAAACTAGGGTTACTAATATAGCTCAAAATTGCACTACTTCACCTATTCTTTCTCCTTCCCTCCAGGAAGCTGTTCTCCTTTCCCACCTCACCCCCAGCACTAGAAATAGCTTCTTCCCTGGCTTCAGCCACAGCCTTTCTTTCCAGTCCTGCTCCAGATGCCATTGCCTCTTCTAATCCTCCTTTTTAAATCTCAGTATAATTCTCAACACCACCCCTGACTTCTCATTCCCCAACATATTTTTTGAACCCTTCAGAGGAATACGCACTCCCTCCATGGAGAATGCAACAGCTATTTTAATTGATCTTGAGTAAACGCTCACCAGCAAATCTAGGAAAGATAAAGATGATGCTTGCTCTTAGCTAATATTTAATGACAATGAAATCAACGCTTCAAGGCAACTGGTCAAAATCTGGATTTACATTTGTGTGTTACCCTGAACTGAATATTCTGGAGAACATAACAATCTCTTTCTGCATAATCAGAAACCAGGCAGCAAGGGAAGCATGCGTGTTCACACTATACTTTACCTGCTAGAGATCATTTAGCTAAAATTGTCCCAAGACAGCAAAATTCCAGTTCCCTTGTCAGAATTCTTCCCTAAAATCCTGCCTAGTAACCTTGACTGAGAGGTGAGTATGAATCAAAACCACTTCAATAGACCTTTACATTCAGAATTGGATTTTAGACACTATAAAATGCATTTATTTGTCACATGAACAGAGCTGATAAAAATGCAGTTACTGCACCGATTTCTAGGTTAGTTTTTTTCTACCGAAGAAGTATGTTGTAAGAGATGAACTGTGTAACACCAGGAGATGTACTAAGATAAAATTTAACACCTAAGCCGATACAACAGGATTCTCAAAACATCTCATAAGATTCATATTTTACCTGTAATATTACAAGATTCTTCAAGCAGCAATTTCTTCATAGAAAAAAGTACAATTTTATCTGCTGACATAAACCACAATATTCATAGAATAGTCCAGGTTGGAAAGGACCTCTGGAGATCATCAAGTCCAACCCCCTTGCTCAAAGCAGGGCTAGCTACTGCAGATTGCTCAGGCCTGAGTCCAGTTGGGTTTTAAACATCTCCAGGGATGGAGACTCCACAGCCTCTCTGTGAAACCTCTTCCAGTGTTTGGCCACCCTCACAGTAAAAAAAAAATTAAAATGTTTCTTTGTACATTTAATATATGCCCATTGCCTCTTCTTCTTTCACTGGATAGCACTGAGAAGAGTCTGGTTCAGTTTTCTTTACTCATGCTTACCAATATGCATACATACCTGATAATATCCCCCCCAAGCCTTCTCTTCTTGAGGCTGAACAGTCCCAGCTCCCTCAGCCTCAGAAAGACACCCCGAACACCTAAGCAACTTAGTGGCCCTATATGCAAGGGGATAGACTAGGTTAGAACCTATGGAAACAAGGAACTTGTCCATTTAAGTATTTTTAAGCCAGAGCATTTTGAAAAGATGTTGTTTCATTTAAAATTTAAATCTGTACTAATATTTAATCCACTGAGGATCAGAACCCTGCTCAAGCAGCCAGCAGAGAAGCACACTGATTTATAAATTCACCAGATCACATATCCATTAGCTCTTGTGAATCTCTCTGAGAGAGTTATGGGGTGAGAGAGATGGAAAACAGAAGGAATCAAGTGTGAAACAATCAAAAACTTAGTCTTCTTTCCAAAAAAGCAAGTGCCTCTCCTGAGGCGGCACCACCAACGTGGGGAACAACCGGCATTTCATGGATGGCATCCTGGTGCCTGCAGGATCCCCCACTGATCTGCACACTGCTCTCTCACTAAGAGCTTGCATTGCAGCAGCTTCCTGTGAGGTGAGAAGTCTTCATTCAAACTTGTTCCTCAAGTCAGAAGAACACAACCTGAACTTGCTTTTTATTTCCCACACGATACTGCTTGGTTATCAGCTACTAAAAATTTAAGAACTTTCCAAGTTCTTCTTGCTAATCAAAGTTGCTCTGGTTAGAAAAGCATTTTCAACTGTATGTATACTGAACCAGTCAAAGTAGCACCAACCTGACAGGACCCATCTTTCTGAGATGAGAAAAATGATATCTAGGCCCCTGTGCCCATGAATTTTTATCTAATAAAAATAAACAGCTTCAGAGGAGCTTAAAACAAAGGTCACGTGTTTTGTGGTTGTTTTATATAATAATGACTTTAACAGTGTAAGCTCCTCACTTCCCCAGAGTCTTCATGACACACAAGTTGCGCTGAGAGCAACCCAACCCTCAAGGAGCAGGGGTTCCTCGGGACCTTGGCTAAACAAGCAGCACCAAGGCAGAGCAGCAGAACTCCAGGTGCTCAGGTATGGAAGAGAGACTTTGGGTTATTTCAGAGGGATTAATTTGGCATCAGACATCCTCAGGAAAGTAGGTAACGAACATTTCCAGTCATGAGGTAAGTGAGAGAACTGCTAAAGGGAATGCAAACAACTGCTTTTTGGAGAAGGGAGAACATGTTAGTCTAATCTCTGGATACGTAGGATTTTAAGTATCGAAACATCTTACTCTGAGATAGTCAAACTAGAATTATAGTCTAGTATAACATAGTTACTGGACAGCTGCAAAAGTCAGATTAAAAAGTGTGAATCCGAGGAATTAAAAAGCCCCATACCTCATGTATGTTCAGCCTACATGCAGGTTATAAGCACCAGTCTAGTTCCTGAAACAAATCTTAGTGCTGTCCACGCAATGGAGAAAATGGGGTTTTAGGTGGCAGAAAACATGGAAGGCCCAAGCAGCGAAGAGACCAAAACCTGACACATACTTAGAGTATATCACGTCTCTTTCCCAGAGGACAGAATTTTATTCAAGTAAGGTTGAGAAGCCCTGCTTAAAATTATTAACTAACTCCTTAGTAAAGGGTGAGATAACTCAACAAGACTACACTTCTGAGCCAGTTACATCCCAATTAATACCCACTCTATTTTCCTCAAACTCTCCCCTTGCTGAGAACAGAAAACACCAGCTGGGAAGCAAAGCAATGCTGCTGCGTCTCCACCTATCTAGTTGCTATAGAAACAAGAGAAACAGTAAGAGTTGGGAGCCTCACATTTAAGATCAGCTATAAAAATGAACAGATAAATCCCTGCTGAGAAATGCAGTTGAGGTATGTCTAAAGAATATTTGCAAAAAGAGCAAGGTTAACAGCAACAAACAACTGGAGCTAAAACCTGAAACATCTGCAAAAAGGGATGTAGATGGTAATAATTTAACAGGTTTTTTACAATTAAAAAGCATGGATAATGTATTTATTTTTCTGCACCAGTAGGAGAGTGGGAATAAAGCAATTAACAGATCTTGGTGGGAGCACAATGAAAATGCTGGGCTAACAAGTATGTTTTCATAAATAATAGAAGTGTCATGAATGGGACTCATATGGACATCCATGTTATCTTAATCAATATGCTTCCTATTTAAATATTTAGACAGTAGATTCAAATAAAGGTTGAAGGAAAATAAACCATCTACGGTTTTGAAAGAGCATTACAGGTTAAAACAGGAACAACAGCTTAACAATAGATGGCAATACTTTAGTTTTAGTGGTTATTGTTGTTACCTCTTCAAGTACAGCAGTGACACAATTCTTAAGAGATTTGGTGCAGAATTACATTCCTGTGAGAAAACGTCCATAGGGACATACCACTTTCCATACACCATTCTTTATTGTTTATATCCTCACAAATGTGTTTCCCTTTTGGAATGTATCACTGGACAAAGAATAATCTGAAATTAAGAGGCTTCTATTGTAAAAGATATTGCAAGTCTTTTATCTAAAAGCTCTCGCCACAATTAAAGAAACTGGCTTGTGATGAAGTCTTTTCAAGCCTCAATTATTTAAAAAAGCAATTGTAAACACAGCGTTGATACATAGATGCGCTTTCAATTCACAAGCCAAAAACAATAGTAGTGGTGATTTCATCTTAGCACACTGCTCTACAAATGAGAAAGGTCCTAAACGAGACGACAGTGTTCCATTCTTCAGGCACTGCTCAAAAGACCACTGAGCCTTTAAGTTCAAGATTAAGAGCTGTGGATTGTTCAGAGAAATTTGCAATCAAAGCTTTTGCTCTTCTCACCCACAAGGATATGTAGGCACTTCCCTGCCTTAAGTCAATGCTATTCAAACCCAGACATTGTTTTCAGAACAATATCCTGGCATACTGGTACTAATGCTTTTGATAACAATTTATCGAATTAATGCAGGATTTAAAAAAATAAATGGTTCTGAAAAGATTTTATTATGCACTGCAAACCTCCAAATCATTATCACTTCCATTTGCATTACATTGAAAACCATACGGAAAATTCATCATCATCACTTCCCTTTCCTTTTTTAGAAAACCGTTTGGGCAACATTTTTCTCATACTGAAGCACTATACAGAAGTATACCATATAGAGTAAAATATCTTCACATCTGCTTCTCTTTACAAGCCTTACATACTGCAAACTCATATTAAGAGTCACTGCTCTGATTATACAACACCACTTTCAACTTGATTTTTTTCAGCTGTTATCCTTAACTTTACAAAAAAACACGCTATTTCATTATATTTTTTTTCCTAGATTTGTAAATCCATACAATTTTCTTCTCCTGTTTCTCTACTGTTAAAATGGTTGATGTTGCAAAACAATACCATTAACAAATCTCATCAATATATTTATCATTTAATTAAAATTAATAATGTTTCTACAGATATTATCAAATTCAGCAAGGCCAAAAATAAAGCTGATTAATTCAGCACATGATCTAAAAAAGGCAATAACAATGAATGCAAAATGCTTTGAAATAGTACATCATTCAAATGAAACAAAAACTTGTTCAAATCTAGAAAGGAGGGGAAAAACAACAGGGGCAGACACATTAAGTAGATATATGGCAACGTAGGAAGCAGAGAGTACAAGAGAAGGCTTTTATAGCTATATTAAAAAAAAAGAAAACAAAACCAAAATCAGTCCAAGAGTTTTTGCAATAAAAAATGGAAATACAAACAAATGCAGACATGTAAAATTTTACAGCTAAGCATCACCAGATTGTTATTTTTAAATTCAAAAACGTACTTACCAGAGGAACGTCAGTGACAAAAACATTTTCAAATTTATTTGTAGCATGTAGGAAACTAAATTTAATGCATATAAATATATTAATATGATAATAATATATCTATGGTACAATTACTTTTATCTCCACTCTTGCTTATAAAAATAATTTAAAAATTAAACATACAGAACTGAAAGACATGGAAGTGTGTGCCATTGTCTGAAAGGAAATAATCTTTTGCATAATTCTGAGAGATGGAAAATGGATATTCCATCATAAACCATGGTGTCAGATTATGTTAGGGACTTATGTATTTCATAGCTGCTGAACTGATACGGTCAAAATAATAATTAAATCCAGATACCAGAAATTGTAACCAGAAGTGTAGAATTTACCTCAAGCTCTGGAAGTGATGGTAACCAGCTAGAAATAGGAACAAACTGTACAGAATATAACCAAAATATTTCTCTGGAATGAATTGATAAAGATTTTTGTTAAATGCATTCTTTGCCTGTAGCCAATATGTGCTGAGAGAGGAAATGTACTGTCTTCATATCAAAGCTAGCTATCAAAGAAATCTCTGTGTGTTCATGTGTTCTTATAAAGCTCCTCTATGCACAGAAAGCAAAAGAAAGCAGAAAAACTAAAACTATGCCTACAGTGCAACCACAGATCTGCATACATTTAAAAAAAAAAAGGCCCTGAAATAAATTTAAGATTAGATAATCTTATGCCTACAGCAACAGCAAAGATGTGACTACGCAGGCTTCATTGGAGACTTAGATAAACCAGCCCATGACTCTGGATACTCTTTGGAGAATCAGTCAAAATCATACAATGCTTTGGGCTGGACGGGACCTCTGGAGGTCATCGGCTCTAAACAGGGAGGTCACCCTACTCAAAACAGTGCCAACCTCAAAGATAGAACCGACTTTGAAGCTGCATGAGGTTGCTGAGCTTCATAACCAAGGGAGCTGCAATTCTCCAAGGATGGAGGTTCCTCAGCCTTTCTGGTGGGCAACCCTTGCACTGCCTGACTACTCTCATGACAAAAAATTATTCCTCACCACTTAATCAAAATGTATCTTGGGGAAATGCGTGTCTGTGCCCCTTCCTCCTCCTTCTGCATACCTCTTAAAATGGCTTCACCTTCTCTACAACCTCCCATCGGGCAGTTAAAGTCCACACTGAAAACGCTGCATGTTGCTGAGGGCAGTGGCAGTAAAGCTGACACACGCAAAGCTATCTCTGTCACTCTGCTATACTCTTATTGCACCTTTGGCTGAACAGTTACATAGCTATATGTTTAACATATGAAACAAATACCTGAGATGGCAGAGTCATCCTAGAAGTCCACACTCTGGAACACACTCACTACAAAATGTGTTTTACCATGGGAAAGACAGGCACCCCCACCCCCTTAATTTTAACCAAATCACGTATAATCACATATAGACAAACTACCTCGTACATTCTAGGCAAGTTGCTACGCCTTCAGTTACTCTCATATATAACTGTCCTTATGATAACGAAATCAGTGGTCAGGTAAGTACTCATTTCTCTGTTTTACTTCATTTTTTCACAGGTTGGATGTTCTCAAGAGGTAATTAAGCATATACCTCAACTGACATTACTTCTTTAAATTCACTCAGCCCTACCCAGGCACTCCCCCAAAATGGCCAAAACATCCATGTTCCTTGTAAGAATGCTCTGCTTCAAAACTCAGTTAGAAACAATGGTATCTTAAGCAATTGCTAGAAAAGATATTTGTTTTATAAACTCAAGGTGTTTGACAGTTGTTGAAACAGGAAAAAGACTATTCACCAAACTCTATTCCCTGGTTAATCAATGGATAATATAGTTGCGAGTTACATCACTGGAAAATGGACTGCAAACACAAGGGGAATATGAAATAAGAATAATCACAAGAGGAGAATGTAACTCTGGGCTACATAAAAGTTCAGAAATGAAACAATCTTCCTTTCACACACCATTTCTTTCAGGTTTCTTACGGCTGGCTGAGCATTAAATTACTGCAAGACAAAAATGAAAACTCCAGACAACTTCGGATGCCAGGCATTGCTTCTATTATAACAATCTTCACAATGAACTAGTGTACCAGTGGTTTCACCCCAATCAATGACAATGCAGTTCAAGTGAAAAAGAAAAGAATGAAAAAAACCTCACGCTAGGAGAATGCCAAAACATTTGACACAAATTAAATTTTATGTTGCTATGCAACATTATCCAAAGCATTCTCCTGGTTCTAGTGCTGCAATAGCATATTTGAACTTAAAATGTTACATGTAACCTTGAGAAGGACAAAGAAGGGGGAAGATGGAAACAAAGAGAAAAATACGATCATAAATTATCAATGAAAAATAAAATGTCATAAAGCAAATGTTCAAATAATACACTGAATTCACATTGTCCCTGGTATTTTCATCACATTACAGTACACACTCCAGCAAAATTCCCATGAAACTGCTTAGCAATCATCTAGGGCCTTGTCTTTAGACCTTGTCTGGGCTCTTTGAGAGTGACAAGGAGAGCACAGGACAAGACAGATTGCTCAACCTCTGCTACCCCATTTCTGGGCAGTGCAGATGTGCAGGCCCATCATGCAAGGGAACAGATGAAAGACTCAGCTCAGAAATAATTTGGAAGAATACTCTGCTTTCTAATATATTACAAAGAGGAAACGGAGAAATAAATTTCACTCCATAAAAGCACAGTCAAACTCTTCCTCCGTTGGGGCTTCAAGAGACATCCTGAATGCCCCAAGATACTGCAGTCAAGCCAAGTCCATGCATCACTGCCATCAAGTCCTTATTAGGTATTCTTCACACATGATCTTTCCTCATAATAACTACCCAAAGGCAAATAAACTGAGAAGATTTTTGCATGTGTGAAACATGAAACATGACCACTTTCTTCACCTTTTTAAAGGCAAAAGCTAAGAGACACCAAGTCTGACAGAATGCTAACCTGAGAAAGCCTATGACTGTACTAATCGTGGGACTAGAGCTCGAGAGGAGGGGAAATGACATGATGAGATTCTCACCTGTTCCCGCTGTGGGAACTCTTCACTTATTTGCATTACTTTGTTTCTGTTACAGCAGCACGAAAATTAGATACCATAATTGCTGTATCTGGTAATTGTTTCAGTTTCAGCATTAAATTCCACCATTGCCAAATCCTGGTATTTATTTTATATGATATTCTGACTACTCCTCCCAGCTTAGTATGGTTATTAAGACAGGAGGATGAAGCCTCTATCCAATCAAAGGACAAATGACTGAAAGTGAGACTGCTGATGGTGCCATAAAACATTCTGTTAATTGCCTTTCACAAAGTATCTTTGGCAGTAAAACTCCAATACCTCAATTCCCCTGAGAGTCTACTAAAGTCAAAGAATTAACAAAGCTTTTCTGACTGCAATAAATAATATAGTACCAAACTAATACTTAGAAATGTAACCCATCTTCCTTACAAACCAGATTCTGCTTGGATAGCTTAGATTTAATATTTCAACCTAATTCAGTCGAAGTACTTTAACCAAACTTTCAAAAAGGAAAATAAGAAAGAGGTAGCATGGTTATTCAGAGAGGTGTGCTGCTTTTGGCTGGGGTAGAGTTAATCATCTTCACAGTAGCTAGTATGGGGCTATATTTTTGATTTGTACTGAAAACAGTGTTGATAATACAGAGATGATGTCATTACTGCTGAGCAGTGCTTGCACACTGTCAAGGCCTTCTCTGCTTCTCACCCCACCCCACCAGCGAGGAGGCTGGCGGTGCACAAGAATCTGGGAGGCAACACAGATGGCACAGCTGACCCCAGCTGACCAAAGGGACATCCCACACTATATGACATCATGCTCAGCATATAAAGCTGGGGGAAGAAGGAGGAAGGGGGAGATGTTTGGAGTGATGGCGTTTTTCTTCCCAAGTAACTGTTAAGCGTGATGGAACCCTGCTTTCCTGGAGATGGATGAACATCTGCCTGCTGATGGGGAGGAGTGAATGAATTCCTTGTTTTGCTTTGCTTGTGTGCGCGGCTTTTGCTTTACCTATTAAACTGTCTTTATCTCAACCCATGAGTTCTCTCACTTTTACCCTTCCAGTTCTCTCCCCCATCCCACTGGGGGGAGGTGAGCAAGCAGCTGGGTGAGGCTTAGTTGCCAGCTGGGGTTAAACCATGACAAGAGGTTACCTCCACATTCAGTGGGTCTTAAGAGTCCCTCTTTGTCTGCACATGGACATGGGACTATAGCTTAAGGGACTCAGAACTATGGAACACATTTTTAATTATTATTTTAGGGCATAAACTTTTGGTAAGATTTAGAAAAGCAATAAATACATTAAGTTTTACAGGATTTTAACAATCAAAGGTTTATGTCTAATAATATTTCGTATATCAGTTTATTACATACATTATTTTGTAGCATTAAACTACATTATTTATCCACTTTTCCTATATGCTCTTTTCCTATGCTTATAATCTCAAGGGGGAAAAAAAATATGAAGGAGGACCCATCTGTTCTCCCTGCTTCTTTCATACTGAGTCTAAAGACTAGAAAATCAATTTAAACGTCTGCTATGCTATAGCATCACCTTCTCTTTCCTGTGGAAATAATTTACAACATAACCCCAATCTTTCTATAGTCCTTCTCAGAGTATCTTCTTGAAGCAAGCCCTTGGCTTCCAGCCTTTGCAAGGATAAGTTACATGTCACTTTTTCACCATGGTTTGTCCAGCTGATCAGTGTTCAGACTTCAGTAAGAAATTTTATCACCCTAATACAAGCCTTGACACCTACAGCAATAACAACTGGGATTTAACAGTGCAGTGGACCATAAAGTCTCAGACTCACCATCCAGTTACCACATTCTAGACAACTTATGTATCAGCTGAGGCAGCACAAACTCACATGGCTTGCAGTGAGAAAAAGCAACTATGGACCACAAAGTGAGCAGATGCACAAACTACCGCTGCTCAGCGGATACATTCATTACAAAGTTAGCATACGCTTCAAAATCCATCCTAACAGAACCTCTTTTCCTAGTTTATCACAATCACTTGGTTCACCCCAGGCCCCAGATAAAAATCTCACTCCATTTCTGTCAGTTCATGCTGAAGCTATTCCCTCACTCCTCAATTTCCTGACTTTAGGGGTATCCTCAGGTCCATCCAGGCTCTGATTTTTACAGAGCTGAGCACCTTAGCAACAGTTATACTCCAAAACCCAGTCTTGTAGCAAAGTTGGAGAACACTGATTCTCCTAGCTTCCGCTTGATGGCTGTCCCAAGGTGTGTCCATCTGAACAAGCAGATATGGAGTTTTAAAAGTAACCAGTAAATGTGGTCTGCCTTGGGGCATGCTACAGCTGTGGTAACAAATTCTTGATTTCATTTCCACTGTTTTTCAGAAGTGCTATTGTTTCACAAGATTAACAAGAGTTTTCAGGAAAGCAGAATCCCCACGTCATCTCAAGGGCTGTCCTCAACAGCTGCACAACCGTGCTCCTTAAAGCAGGGCTCCCGGGTAGCTGGTGTGCTCTGCCCCTGCACAGTCTGCTCTCACACTCGAGCTGCTCCATCGTGGCTGCCGCTGCACTGGTTCCTTTGGATTCAAAGGCACTAATGAGACTTTATAAGGCAGTGAACTTAACAGGAGACACAGCAAAACATTTTTGGATACACTGCCATACCAGTACTCACTACTAGACTTCAATATTGCAAAGTTAGTAAATAACCAACACGATACAATGATCCTCTAAAGACTTCTTAGGCTATTTTAATGTAGGAAAAAAAAAGTTAGGCAGTCGTAACAAAGGATACATTTAGAGATAGACTCATAAGTTACAAAATATCTACTTGTTTTCTGAAGCCTGGAAGAGATTTATTGATTACCTGCCAGTTTTAGATACTCCCACGCACAAATGCGATTAAGAGATATTAAGTAGCACATCTGCGTGTGTTTATATTAACGATGACTTTATGTTTCTCAATAGCAAGTATTTTTAATGTATCACCCTCCATAAAATTTAGAGGAATTCTGCATTCCCTTTCTGCTCATTTAATCAGTAAATGCTATGGAAAGGAGCCTAATGTTCAGCTGTCATTCAAATTTTTATGGTATTCCTTCTGTAGTATAAACTCCAAACTTCACTGCAGCATAAGCCCAGTCTGACAATAAAGGTCTACACGGTCTAGATTTGATGGAAGAATTGAAGACCTAATGCTTAAATCAACACTAATTCAGAATTATCAGCATCTCAAACCAATCTGAAACCTTCTCATCAAGACAATTCTTCAGATAGAGGTCATATGTGCTTAGCCAGATTTCCCACCAAGTAAAAAATATTTTCTAACAGACCAGGCAGGAACAAGCATAAACCGTTTGAATCCAGAAGGTATTTTCATTAACAACCATAAACAACTGGAAGTTACAGATCTAGAATACTTCTATTCCAAGCGTGACTGAACACCACTTACACAACAACCCAATTCAAGTATTTTGTTGTTTACTTATGCAACCCTTCTTGTACACAAAGAGCAGAATGGGTAAACTACTGAACAAATGGCTCTTGCTTTATATAAAAGCTCAAGTCAGAGAGGCCAGTACAGTAACAGGGCACAGGAGTGAACACAGAGTGGGGCACATTGGGTAGAGAAGAAACAGCAATGGCACAGACAAGGCTCGGGGGTTTGGGGTCAAGGAGGAAGAGAACTTGGAGAATGGTAACCAGAGAGGTTCTTTCAAGCAAAGACCAACCCATAAAACAACAGAGATGGCAGGAGCAAGGAACAGAGACCAAGGAAAGTGTCTGCAGCCACAGGCATAGCTGGTGGAGGCTAGGAGAGGTACATAAGCAACACAGAAAAACTGGCTCAGAATACAGGGACTGAAAACCTGAACTTGGTTCAAGAAAAGAAAAACTATTTGAAGTTAAGATTTAATACACCAATTAAAAAGTTATGGAGACCACAAATTATCTTTTAAGAGTCTCAAGCTTTTATCCCAGTTACTCAGCTGCTGTATGTATGGTCCAAGATAGAGAAGTTTTCTTGTCTTGAAAGAGAGACATATTTTCATTTCTCAGATGCCATAGTATTTACACAGCTTAATAAATACTGATTTTCAGTATTTATTTTTTTTTTACATAAAAAAGTTTCACTTCATAGAATGGCATTTGTCATTTGTGTTTTGGTATCAATAGTCACAGCCTAAGACGAGCTGGAAGCAAAGGCTGTAAGTAGTACTGTTACGTACCCTGCTGTCTTGGGCACAGGAAGTATTTTTCCGTGCCCATAACCGCTTCTACAGCTTCCATGTTTTCACTCAGGAAAACATCACTTACTTATGCAGAAGAGTCTGTCTTTCTGCAGAATACTTTGCAGCCATTTGTTTCAAACAAGCACCTCCAAAACGACAAAATAAAGATTCTGCAGATACCAAGGCAAAGTATGCTGGACACCACTAAGGAAGATTCATAACTCCACAACACTACCACTTTAGATTTGTGAACACTGCTACCTCTTTTTTCCGTCTATGAATCTCTTACTAGCAACAAGATAATGTTTGAGGGTAAAAATTTCACATGAGTTTAGGCATCCTGTTCTTGAACCTAAAAATTCTGGCCACAAAGAGCTCACACGGCACTTTGGTGCTAGCGGGAAACACATGGACCCTCATCCATTTGCTTGAATAACCAAATGCAGTAGGCTTAGTGCTTCTCAACAGCATATACAAGGTGGGATCCCACTTAAAAATGGTTTATAGATACATCCATTACACAGTCATGGTTACATTCTGAGTATTTTCTACATTTTCATATGCAGAGTAACACATCTGCAGTAGCCTTAGAAATTCCTGCAGCTAGATGAGCAAATTAATTAAGCTAAGTGAAAGTGTGAGTTGTCAGCACCTCTGCTAACATGCGGGTAACTGCCATGGGCACACTCTTATCATGTGGTATCTCACAGTAAGCACTAAGCAGCTTGCTCCTTTTCATGAAGGAATAAAGGTATCTCTTACTTAGCACAGGATACCACTGGTAAAAGTGTGCCTACAGGCAGGTAGAGCAGGTAAAGGGTTTTGATTTCATATTCTCACTTGCACTCACAATAAAGTTGTCTCCATCAAGAAAACACACTTACACTCTGGTCTGCAAGTCTCAGGTGAAGAGGTTCCTCAGTTTAGAGACTACACAGATGATAACTGAGCTGTGGCAGAGCATCAGAGACATCTCTCTAGATTAACGGTGAGTTCATCCGTCTACCCCAATTCCTTACTGTGTTTAGAAAGTCAACTCAAGATTGAGGCAATGACATTTTGTCAAATTCAGGATTATTCCATTAAGCCTCCCATAATATTTACGGCAGCTTTCCAGCCCTCAAGTTTAAAATAACCAGGTAAGATCAAGAGTGTTCATACTGAGCATATTTGATATAGTGACTTGAAGTGTTCATAGAAATTACAACAATTTATTAAAAGCTGCACAGTTGCTAGTAAAATGTTAATCTTCTGTCCTAAAACTGTATTGATTTGTGAATGTAAACAGAAGACAAAAAGATGTTGGAACAAGCAATGAAGGCAACCAGGCCAGAATAATTTCCACAAGAGGCAAGCAATTTCTTAATTTCCTTTCTTTGGACGTGTACAAGAATTTTGGGGGCAAAATAAGTACATTTATTTTACAATATTTAGTGTAATGTACAGCTACAACATGACATTTCAGATTCTAAAAGTTTGTTCCTGTAGCATATTGCTAGTATCTTAATTTTTATTTTACTACCTAAATAAAAACACATCAAAAGACCATTATGTTAACAGATGCTTTCAAGAACAAATACATTAGGTATTAGTATTGCTTGTTCTCATTAATGCAAACCAAAAAGCAGTTCTTGGCAGTCTATAAACCGGTGGTGCTTAAATATTTTAGGTAGCCAACTTCAGACAAGGTGTGGGAGTCTGATCATTAACCGCTTTTGAAGATTAGGCTCTTTCCAAATGACACATACAGCACAAAACCAAAAAATCATTAAGTCATCTTAGAAAAATTTAACCTAACATGTATCAATTATTTCTTTATTACCTTGTTCATGTCTCTGCAGTTATTTGCAACACTTTTATAATAGTTTTACAGTAAGCATCAAGACCCCTCTTACACATTGAATTGAAGTTGCTGTACTGTATCTAATACCATGTGGAAGAGCTAATTAGTTACTGATTTGGAAATCCTACAACCACTTTTCAGCACCAACTATTACAAGGTTTTTCAGTCAATAACTAATTGAGGCAGATTCTGCACTGAAGACCATGGTTGAAGATTTTCAGACACATTTACAAGCTTGCCATGCAAAATAACTGCAAGTTAATTAATCATGATATGGGATTGGCCTGACACCTCCAAAAGCCCTGCAGTCAGTAGTACATATACTTCCAATAATATAAATAACACACATTTCTGGAAAATTAAAATTTTTTTGTTCATTTTTTTTTTTTATTTTAAAGTGGACAAAAAAGGACAAAAAGTTATCTGCTGTTAAACAAGAAAAAAAAAAGCCTGCCAAACCCAAAATGGATAAACCCCCTTTTTTATTTTGTAAAGGATTTTTCCCAATAATCTCCAAATGCTTTACAAGAATGACATATAAACTAAGACATGTCAGAACTATAGACTGTAGTAGCTTAAACAAACATGACCATGATCACACCCTTCATTCTTAAAGCTACTAATGCAAGTTAAAAGCTAGAAGGCATAGAGAAAGAAGATTTGGTACATGTGATTTTGAGCAGGAAAACACAGAAAAGCTGTCTTCAGAGTCAAAAGCCTTAAGGAAGCTGCTCGCAACGTCTTCTCTGAGGCAGAACCGCCACAGTAGCTACCAACTTCAGAATCTAAAGACCCTTGAGTGTTAATGAGGCTATAAAGTTTTTGAGTTAGTATGGTACTTCTAACAAGAACCTAAAATAAAGGAGAGTCACTCCACCTGGAATGAGTGAGCTTTTCTCCCATGTCGGTCAAGGCATGAAACATAGTATTCTACCTGTGCCAGCCACTGCAGAGCTCAAAGTTGCGAAGGCCGAAGGGAGGGGTAACAATTAAGGTTGTGAAGATGAAGAAAGAGGAATATTTCAGGAAAGTCAAAGCTGAGTCAAGGTTATATGAGTAATGTTAAAGAGGTGGCAAGAGGCAGATCAACAGATACAGGAATGTGGGCAGAGGAGCAGGAAGTTGGAAACAAATGAAAGATTTGTGTCAAGAGAGAAAACAGAAGAGTTGTGAAGAAGGCTCTACGTGCTGAAAACAAAATCTGAAATACTTCAAAACTAATTATAATATTTTTCCATTCAACAATTATGCCTTTTTTTAAAATGAAAGACAACCTGCATAGACCTGCAGTGGCTGTGAGATACCGCCAATTCCTGAGAAATGTTCCGTGATTCATGCCAAAAACATGAGCATGTTAAAGTGTGGCAGATCAAGCTGTCCTAATTTTTTTTTTTAAATTACACAACTCCAAACACAAGATACACTTTCAAAGAAAGACATGATTGTCCTTGCTACAGCAAATTTGCCCTACTTTACTCAGAAAAATGTCTATGTTTTTAGTGCTCGAAGTTTATAATTTACCTCACTGTTGATGTTGTAGTCTTTGGACATTCTCACAAAACATCAAGTGCGTAAAATGTAAATAAAATCCCTGTGGGAATTTTTATTTTCTTTTTTCAAGTTGCATAAATAGGCTAGGCACTCAACTCCTCCTTTTTCTCAAAGCCAGATTATGACTTTTGAAAAGCCTACTGTGCAACTAAATACCTTTGAGAAAACCCCTGGCTTTCAGAACATACCATCAGAGCACTTTCTACTCCATGTTACTCTGTCCCATGTTTTGTATATGCTATGCCCATCAGTTGAAACTCTTCTCCATAGTTACAATACCCCTTTTGAAAATAATAACGTCACAAACTTAGGACCAGGGTGAAAGTCTAGGGAAGGTTTATTAGAGGCAATAATAGCTTTAATACAGATTTAATGGCTGTAATGTCCTTACTATTAACAATCCAAAAGCTATCAACTCATTCGACAACTTGAAATCTGATATTAATAAGAGGAAAAGGAATACTGACACACACGCCCCCCTCATTCTGAACACATTTTTTTCTGTAAGACTTAGGTGGTTCTTGCATACTAAAGACTAAACTGGACATGCATTGTAGGAGGACTGTACCCAAAAGGTTGAATTTTATAAGCTCAACATATGGGTACCAACCTGAAAAAAAAAAAAGAAAAAACAAACCCTAAGTCATTATTATATTGACATTTTAGTTACCAGCATTTTAATGAAATCATCCTCAGAAACAACGTAAGGCACTTGGAAATTAATGTTATGCAGTAGCTGTCCAGTTTTAATGATGGTACATTAGGCAATTTTATCTCATTCCTATTAAGGTGTGAGATATCAAAGGACTATGCATTCTCTGCAGGATAAAAACATGCAGGTGAGCAGTTACTACAGGGCAACTAATGCAGAGTAAATCCACACCCTAAACTGCCTTGCTGTAACTTGTTCATGTAGCCATACCCTCTGCTTTAGTTTAAGTTTTTTGACTGAATTAAACTACCTAAATACTGAAGGAGGGTTCCAAGTAGTGTGCACCAAGAAAAACAGCTGTACAGTTTCAAACGTTACTGCCTCTAGCAGTCCATGCTGTCTCTCCACTGGAGATAATCATCCAGACAGCAGACTGTTGCAGTTAATGGGCTCCTCTGCCGTGGCCCTCCAGCCCACCACAGCACCTCGGCAAGAATAAATATACTTTGTCAAGGGCAGAAGTTAGCACCGGGACCATGGGAACGCTCACATCACTGACTGCGTGGTACCCAGCATCGCCTCCAGCACAGCGGAGGGATGGGCGGTCTGAGACAGCACCACCTCGCTCCCACACAGCTGAACTGAGCGCAGCTCAGTCTTCAGACCACTCAGAAGAGCCACAAAGATGTTTAACACAATTTAGTTAATCTATTTCAACAATTAATGCAGAATTTCCTGAGTGCTCCCACGTTCACCACCCCAGGGGTGGGGGGTTGGGGGCAGAGAGAGAGATTAGTATCTAGTATGTTTTCCAATAAAGCAAAAATAAAAGTCTTAAGTGAGCAGAACTGTGGGGATCAGCACTTCAGTAAATGACAGGTTACAGAGGGATATATAACCCTATATACAGGGATAAAGCAAGCATCAAAACCTCCACACTGCAGGAGGAGAAAGAGATTGAAAATGAGATAAACTAGAAAATAGCTTGATTTATTTTACATTTTTTCAAACTTAACACCCTACTTGTTGCAATATACACAATAATTTTTATATTATATAGAGAAGATGACTTTTAGGTCCCCTAAAAGGTTCACTGCTACTGCAAGCCCTTCCCTTCCCACTACACAAGCTGGAACTGAAGAACAGCAGCTCCCCACCAGAGCAAGGAGACACACACAGAGAAATAAGCCTCCAAGTAAATCCTGCGTCCTAGCAAACAGCGGCAGTCAGCCAGCCACAGCATATGTATTTGCTGACAGTAAAGTTATTAAGAAGCTACTGCAAAATTATACTATTCAGATAACCAGAATTTCAAGCACACACATTATCCAAACCCTAAATGGGTTTGCAATTCTATTGGTTTTAACTATCAAGAACTCAATATTTATTTGATAAGCAATCAGTTTTAGGGCTAAGACTGGAATTCACATCCTCAATTTCAAGAAGCAAAAAAAACTTTAACATCCCATTTAAGAGCTATCATTTCAGCTGAGCTGGCAAACAGCTCATCATACTCACAGTTCAACAGCCACAAAAATAATTTTCATAGCATTAGAAGTCAATATCAGCTCATTAAAATGTAACCTACTGGAGTTTGCACTTAATTCATAATTCTAACAATCATCATCCACAACTGTTACATCAAAAGTGACTATATGAAAGGTAAATCAAAGTAAAAATGTACAAACACATTTCATGGATTAAAGAAAAATGTAGAACAAGACACATTTGTGAAAAAAACCACTCTTTGGCAACAACTACAGCATAAGACAAATGGCTTGAGTAGCTGAAATCCCCCATTTCCAAGGGGAATTTCAGGAATGCAAAATATTGTCTATAGAATTATTTTCTTAGACATGAGTTATATTTAAGAACACCAGCTACATAGAACATTGTCATGCTAAGCTTTGGGATTTGGGCTCAATATTTAAGCTAGCAGAATAAGCACGCATAAACTTAGCACCACCTTACTACATTTTTATTACTATTTTGATTTTTTAAAAACTCTTAAAATAAGAAAAAAAACCAAACACCACAAAACAAACCCCCACAGAATTGGTTAAATGGAAATAAATTAATACAAAACCAACCAAAATTTATATTTAAAGTTTATTATACCAATAGGAATCAAACCATCACAGAGAGGGGCTAGTTTGGGGGTGGGAGGGAGGGGTTGTTTGAGAATGCAAAACCATAATCCCAATATAAAAACCAGTTTTCAGATGCCATCAGCTTACTTCAATAAAATAAACGAATTTCCACACTGTTTTCTGCTACTTTACAACATAGCACAAGAAGGTTACCGAACTCTTGGTGAAGTGTTTCTACAAGCCGCTGAAAGGAAACCAGAAGGTAATAAATAGCAAGCTGTGCTCTAACACCACTGAGGCGCCGAACAAAGTGGGACAGGGGTCTGTCAAAACACCTCTCATGCATTCACATGGGCTTTAGCTTCCAGAGGGCAGAAAAGCAGCAGATAAGAGAAAGAACAGTTTAAAAAAATCCTGTTAGTAGAAAGGTTGGGTATACAGAGAACCGTACGCATTTAAGACTGACTACTTGCATTACAACAAGCCCTTCCTTGTCTGGAGATCTTCGCTGCTTCACTGTTAATAAGTGAAAGAATATTATACATACTTTTACCAGTGCTCCAGATGTGCTGAAGGTTTGTTCCTGTATTTATTAAAATGGCTTTAAAATTGAATTCCAAGGTGTTTTTACATGAAATTCAGAAAAAACAATATAAGACTACCATATTCTTCCCTAAAGACAAATTTGAAGACCTAATGCCCAGTTTCTGAGAGGAGCACTTCACACAATCACTTCACAGACTGTATAATGGATTTCCTTCATTTTCTTTAACTGCTGTAACTGTCATATTTGGTCTTACAGCTACAGCAAGGCTGATGATTTCTGAAACATTAGCAAGAAAGCAGAAAGGATGGAGGCTGAAGAAGACAAAGTGGCCCTGAGATAAGCCATCAGTGAAACACCAGCTGATCAATCATTTTCTGCAGCAGAGCCAGTTTCTTTGACAACATTCACAGCTAACAAAACTGAGGAATAAACTAACATTCTTCGTTAGTCACTGCAGCTTCCTGGATCACTGATCAAAGATGGTTAATTTAAACACAAGACAATCTGCAACGTTATTGCAACATCTAAGTAGATCAGTAATAACTACAGTATGCTTGCAAATGAAGAGAAGCGCACAAGAGAAAGCACAAGATGGTAAGTAACATGAAGAACAAATGCAGCATTGTAATTTTTTCTTGATTATATGTTGTTACATTAGTCGCCTTCATTGATTTTAACCACTTCTTTTAACCTTCATTAATTTCTACTATTATAAATATGAACATGTCAACAATGTGGTGCCAACCTCTGTAGCCTTATTCAGAAGGGGCAATGAGTCCAAACAGAATTAATTTGACAGACACACTTGTAGCCTATCCCATTACGCCAAGGGTACCTTCTCCAACACAAAAAAAGTGGTAAGTCTTTTACAAAAGAAAAACTTTTAAAAGCTTCTTCTGAACTTTGCATTTTTCATTTAGAACTCAAAACCCAGTTTATTCACTCCAAAGAGTCACCTGTACCAGTAAGCTAAATACATCAAGTATTTACTAGAAACCTTCATACAGGGGATGGTATCTGAATTGGGGCTATTAGGAAAGATTACATTTTGCTTCTGTTTTTCCTGTATCCGGGAAAAAAACCAAATAAATTCTAGAATTACTTTAATACTTTTGCTTCCTTCTCACCCTTTTTCCACCTCAGGAAAAGAGATATGAAGCTCACAGGAGCCATATGTCATCTGTAGACTTTAGCAGCAAAACGCAGCCAAAAGAACATTAAATCAGTCCCTTTGTTTCTTCTGACTCATCTGAATTTATATCCAGTCAGGGTTTTATGGGTAGAAGCTTGTTTCAGAACCTGAGGTAAAACATTTTTCTTCAACTGTAATTATTTTTATTAGTAAAAATTAATCTACAAACATCTTCTTAATACCCTTGCCACAAACCAAAAGGTATGCATTAGTCAGTCTCAGAAAAATTGCTGCTTCCATGCACTCAGTAGAGGTAATGCTCTGCACACGTCTTCATACACCTTTCTAAATCACGTGAAGATTGGTTTTTACAACTGAAAGAGAAAAGCACAGTTCTGAGTAATGAGAAATGCACCATTTTTTACTAGGTGCTCCTCAAAATATGTCTAATATTTAAATAGAAAAAGAAAAAAGAGACAAGAATAGGCTGATAAAACTCAGTTTGCTATTCAGCATGTAAAGTTTCTGGATCATTTATCTGTCTAGAAGCACATAACCATATACATACACATATAACCACCCACATACTGTTGTTCCTCAGCAGTAAATGAAAAAGTGTATCTTCTCGTTAAAGAGATACGGAAGAGGAAAAATATGTTAACCTTTTGGCTAATAAATACAAATAACTTTCTAAAGTCATCATGGAGTCTAATCTCCTGAAATACGTAGGTTTAGCTTGCATCTCCCTTCTTCTGGGAAATCTGCAAGCTGAGTATGACCATCCCTAAGGTTCTCTGACATGCTGGAAAGTCCCCTTCACCCCTAAGAGATCATGCAGATGGAATAATAAAGGATTAAGAGGCCCAAACCCATACACAGCTTGGGAAAATGTCAGTCGGGAGTGTGTGTCCCTACACATCCGTGCACCTTTCCCATGCGTGGGGACACACGCGCGCGCACACACGCGATGACACAGAATGGTGAGGATTACTATTACAGTGTTTTTAAAAAGTTTAAAGAAACTGGCAGACAGGTTGACTCGTTATTTATTTACGGGAGGTGTGTGTGCACCCAAATGGGTGAACGGGGCCAAGAAGCTTTTCAAGCCAGTGCAAAATTACTGGCAGAAGGCAGGACCCAACAGTTCTGCATTCCTGCGCAGCAGCTGCTTGTCAAGGGAAGGATGCATGAACCTATGTCTAAATTACTTTTTATATCAGCACAAAAAAAGTCCATTTTTAGAATTGTTGGTTAAAGGGGAGTTTCCCACACTCGTCGTTTTACATTTTATCTTTCAAACCCACAGTTCACTTGCTTAGCAAAATGCAAGTGGGACATTTAAAAACAACCTCAGTTCTGTTGCTTTTTGGGTAGCTTTTCTCATAATTTATTGGCCTGGAAAATGTTGGGAGGGCACACGGAGGCAGAGAAGAGTCTAGTTAAATACCATAAACTAGTAATAATAAGTGTCAAGAGACTCTTCTCATTTTTCAAAGGCTTTGACATGAAAGCAGAAGTAAAAAGTCAGTACGCACTTAACAAAATTTTAAGAAATTTTCTGGTGCCTTCATACAACATGCAATTCATTTTAATTCTCAGTCTCCGTTAATACTTCCAGCTCATTAGAGTATCAAACAACAAAAAGAAATACTTAACTACATAAACAACCCATGTTATACTGTTTTCACTCAAAGACTTCATAGCACATAAAGCAGTAAGCTACAAATTATACTCAAATAGCTAACAGATTGGGAAACAGAGACAAAGACAGGTTAAGTGAGCTGTGTAATGTGGCAGCAAAGTTCCAGAGCAGAGATCAGTCACAGGTCCATGTTAAGAGATTGCAGATTTACACACTGGCTAGGGGAGGATTACTATCAGAAAATAATGACTGTTGTTTTCATTAATCCCTAAACTGAAAGACAACTGGTCAACTAAATATCTGAAAAATGTTGGAGCTTTATTTAATATAACTGAATTACCAATAATTTAGTAAAATGTTGGTATTCCATACAAACATCACGACGGAGCATTTAAAATACACATTCTGAATAAGTCAATGATAAATGTTTGGGGGTTTTTTAAATCGCAAATTATCAGAGTTAGAGGATGAAAGAATAATTAGTTTAATCATTTCTGAATAGGCTGTGCCTTTGAGGGAGGCAGAAGTTGCCGATTCCCACAGAAAGTCATGTCTGGCCCTTTCAGTCTGGGCTTTCCCTTTCTCCTTTATTTCTGACAGAAGAAAACCCACAGTCTCCAGACAGCTATGGTTTCCAGACAACCCTGAGAGAGAACAACTACTGCATTGTCTACTACACAGCGCTCCACAAGAGATGCGGACATGGAGCACTGGAGAAGACAACTTGCCCAGACTGCAATCATGGCCAGCCAGAACTGGCACTGGTCACCACATGGGCGCCTTGTGGCTCTGCTAAAGATTTACCCTTGGAAAGATACTAGGTTTACTGTTACTGCAGCAGCCAGATATTCAGGGGAGCTGTTAAAAAGCCCGATCCTGGGAGCTCACATGTCTGATGATCCTAAAGACTGTCTATAGACATTCACTACGTAAACAGGTATACAGAGTCAAAATTGTATCAAACCTCAGCTGCCTGCTATGTCCTTCCACCAAAACTGCCCAGATTAGCACTTCATAAATTCTGCAAGTGGCAGAAGCGCACAGACACTCCATAATCCACTCCGGGAAGAAACGCAAACTGATTAGCTTAAGCACTCAATGAAAAGATCTTCTACAGACAACATAGTGAAGCGAACTACAGTATGCATATATGATCTCCTCCTGCTTTAAAAGACAAGGGTATGGTAATAAAAGTGCTGGAGATGGAAAACCAGTGGCCAAGTCTTCACCACAGTTGGATTCCTCCTCCCTCCTGCCTTTAGTGAAATTAGAGTGAAAAGGTTGATTTAGAAAAAAAGGGTTACACTGAAAAAACCACATGTGGATATGGAAGCTTCAACAGCTTAGCCCACTCAGCAGCTGAAGAGTCAAGGAAGGGCCAGCTCAAGTAAGATTCGGGCCTGACTAGAATGATGGGGTGTGAGATCACAGAAACCCTGGAAAAAGCAAATCTTGGCTACCAGTGAGGAAGTGATGCATGGTGTTGCAGGGCATGTACACAGAGATGGCTGATAGAGCTGCAGGAAGACTTACATTGGCTGCTCTTGCTTTCTCCATTAGCTGTGCCTTCTGGAAAAAAAATATCCACCTTGGCTTCAGTTTCCCACTGTAACTCCTTTTACTTGTTTTTCTTCCCCATCTTCTACTTCTATCCAGTAATACAAGCCACAAAATCAATTACCGTCTCCGCTCTGTTGATGTAGCTATCAGCTTCAAAGCTCTAAAACATTTGCTGCCTTTCTAAGTGACAAAAACAATCCTTATAGTTTTTGCTACAACCACCTTTCTTCACTGAATACCACCATAAGAGCTGTCTTACAGTGTATAAGGGCCCTACATCAAGAATTTGCGTCAGGATTTAGTCACTTGGTTGCAGAAATCTGCCACATTACCACCTATTCTCTTCCACAGCGGAAGTAAGAAAAGCACCCTTTTCTTGCAATTGCTGTTCGTATTTGCTTTAAATGCCAAGGAAGGTGCATTTATACTGACATCATAGACTGTACACTGGAGGACCTGAGAAACAGGCGCGCTCTGCTTTCTGCCACTGGCAAAAACATTATTTCAAACAACTGTAATTACATTCTTCAAAAAAACACAACTCAAAACACCAAATCTTAGATTTCTTATGTTGAGAAGCTTCAGGTGCTCACTTTGTTCCTACTGGCCAAATCTAGGCACCCAAAAATTAACAGGTACTAAAATGGCTAAGGAGGAAGAAGATTACTGATCATACACTTAACACTGCCATCAGAATAGGACAATGTCACTGAAAATGGAAGCCTACCCTTCCCTTTTGTCCCATGCTTGTTGTCCTGGTTTCAGCTGGGATAGAGGTCATTTTCTTCCTAGTAGCTGGTATAGTGCTGCATTTCGGATTTAGGATGAGAATAACGTTGAGAACATACCGATGTTTTAGTTGTTGCCGAGCAGTGCTTACGCTAGTCAAGGACTTTTTTCAGCTTCCCACGCTCTGCCAGGTGCACGAGAAGCCGGGCAGGGAGGGGGCACAGCCAGGACAGCTGATCCAGACTGGCCAAAGGGATATTCCATACCATATGATGTTATGCTCAGTATATAAGTTTGCCTAGGGGGCAGCAGTCACTGGTCAGGAACAGACATTGGTCAGCAGGTGGTGAGCAGTTGCATTATGCATCATTTACCTTTTATATTCTTTTATCATCATTATTATTACTATTATTTTCCCTTCCTTTTCTGTCCTATTAAGCTGTCTTTATCTCAACCCACAAATTTTACTTTTTTTTCCCCCCAATCCTCTCCCCCATCCCACTGAGGCAAGGGTAAGGATAAGTGAACAGCTATATGGTGTTTAGTTGCCTGCCGATTTAAACCACAACACTTCTCCACTTGGCTCCCACACATATATCCATCTTGCCTATGTATTCACCATACATAAGCATTTGTGTAATTGTGTGCTGAATCTGATCAGAGAACAAACTCGCATACAGATCAGCCTTTTCTTTGTGAGTCTAATTTTAACTCATGTTAGTTTTCCAACCCCCAGCTTGGAGGAGGAAGAGAAGCACAGCAGATCAGAGAGGAGGCAGCACGCCTTCTTCTGCAACAGTAAGTTATACATCCAAACCTGCCCAGGGAATCACCCCATCTACAATCTCCCCTCTGTCTCATTTATTCTTTAGGCACCTAAATCTTTTCCTAAACAAATAGATCATTAGAGTGAAAAGGAATTTTTTTTGAAATCTCTACAACATTAAGACTCACAGGCACCTTTTGTTCTATCAGAACATGTTAACTCTGCCCTCTGAGTGTAAATCAAAATTGTGAGTCCAAAGGTGTGTCTAATGTGGAGTCTTTTCACCTATATCACTGTTGTTCCATCTATGAGACTGTTGCTGTAAACTAATCTCTTTAATTAGTAAAACAACATAAGCTGTCAATTTAAACATTCTAGAGCTGTAGAGGGGCAATAGCAGAGGAACTGGGAAATTTGTAGTCACAAATATTTAAAATTATAATCAATACACTTGAGAAATTTGGCTCATTTTACAAAGTTAGTTTACACAACTATTGCAATGAGCAAGTTCCTGATTTCAGAATGCTGAAAGCAACTATTTAACACAATCCTGGGGCTGGGGGGTGGGGTGGGGGTGGAGGGAATCTTAGTTTCTCTAGCAAGTTTGATTTCCAACATTCATTTGCAAACCAGAAGTTTTCTCTAGTACTCTGCTTAAAGTTATTAAATACTCAAGGATGTAAGCGGTATCTTAAATTAATTCCTCAGTATGGTTTCTGTGCACTTAAAACACCTCATAGATAATACCTCCTTCCAGGAAAATCTGTCCTATTACAAATAGAAATTGTTTTTACCAAGTTCTAAAGGAAATAGTCTCTGCCTCCTTTTGACCTTAAGCAACTAACATCAACTACAGAAGGGTTATTAGCACAAGAAAATGTGCCAAAATCCTTTCTGTTGTGAACATGAACACAGACTGCGAACACTGTATGGAAGATCTCCGCTTTCAGACAACTCTGCAAAGTAAGGCCTTTGCTGAATGTTCCTGTATAATCTAAAGAATTCTAATTTGGGGGAGCAGGCATCAAAGATATTATAATACCCTTGAATACTGCACTCCACATGCTGCATCTTCTAACTTTCTATTGACTCAAGGTACGAAGCACAATTTTAGATCTCCTTCAACTGGACAGCCCACAGTGTATACAGAGCACTTTAAGAAACAAAAGCTTAGTACAAAGAAGTCCTTTCTCTAATATTTATCTATATTAACCTCTTGTTTATAATGAAATGCCCAGCACCTAGCAGAGCCAGGAAAGCCTCCCTCCTCTCACATGTGGGATTCAGGAGTGCTGCTATGTTGAAAAGGCAAAACAATCATTGCTCAACAACATGCAACCCAGCAACAAAATGCCATTCCAAAGGGCTTGATAGGAGAACAAGCATATGGATTTTTACGGACTTAAGTCAACTCCAAGGTGTACAAACTGACTCAATGCTATTCAAAGAAACCAAAACTCTTAATGTTCCTGTCCCATATTCTATACTGGTTTGAATCTTGCAGTAAAGAAAGTTACTGCTTCATATTTTTAAACTGACAGGAATTCACAGCTTAGCCAAAAAATGCACCTAAAAAGCCACTTAGCACCTTTAAGCTACTTTCAGGATAAGAAAACCAGAGGCAAAATAACCCCAGTGTTACAATAAATTAAAATATACACTAAATTATTTTCGTATTTCTAGAATTACAAGCGTAAGAGTATTTGGTGTTATAATTTGCCTCATTTTGGGCACTTACCTAAACTTGGACATGTGTTAGAAGAGTTTAAGCTGACATAAGTCTTGGATCAGAAGAGATTAAAGGTAAACAGAGGTTATACTGATTTAGAACGACAATTTAGTTCAATCTTTTAAAAACACTTGCACTTTCATCTAAAAATTTAAAAGGTGCATTTTAACAATAGAATAATCTGATCTAATGGCAGATGATGCCAGAATGACCTGTTCAGCTTCCTGCCACCATCTCCAGCCTCACGCTGCTTCCGCACCAGCTCCTGCGCACTTGCAAGCTCCCAGTGAGATCCCTCAGGTAGCTTATCCTGCAGAAAATGAGCTCTGCAGGAGAAGGGTGAATGCTTTGTGCAGGTTTAACTCCCTGATCGAGCTCATCACCAGTCAGGTGAGTGTCACCCACCAGGCCATTATAATGGGTAGCAATGTCTAGTGGTAGTGAAGAGGGGAACAAGGCTGTCTCCTTGTGGTAGAAACCACCCCCTATCTCAGCCCAAGGACAGGACATGTATTGCAAGTCTGCAAGTTCACATTGTTCACCAGTTTTATTACTCTGTCATGCTTTTGCCAGCTACTGCCTATCTTAAAAATAAGTGTAACAATTTTAAGGTATCTAAAAATATGGTTCCATTGAGAATCAGAGTTTTTCCAAAAAGCATATTTGGTATTCTAGCTTCTTTTAAAACTCTTTGATTTAATACAGTACTAAATTCAGATTTAAGCAACATTCTTCAAACACCTCCAAACAAGTACTATCACAAATACCTAACCTCCCATGTTTCTGTTTTTCCATTGCAACATTTGTTAAATAAATTCTAAAGGCCATTTACATGGCTCAGGAGAATTTGGCTATTATTATAAATATTCTTGGAGAAACTACATTTTTTTTTTAAAGCAATGAAATAAGCATAACATGACTTTTATGGATGTCACCATCTTTGGTCTACATCCAAAAGCATACTAAAAATAGTAAGAAGAAAGTTATATTAAACCAGGAAAGTACAAGGTGTCTCGATGCAAAATACTGGTTTACATAAAACAGAAGGATATTTTTCCAGTGGATGTAAATTAAAACAGCTAAGAATAATAAAAAAAAAACCAGACAAACTGCCCCTCATCTTAAGATGACTCTGAAGAGTTGGTGTTTACATATTATACAAGAAACTGATCCCAGTTAAATCATGCCTGAGGTACCATCCTTAGAATCAAAAATCACAATTACGAGCATATGAATAAAAATTAGAGATATGTGAAATTTTTGGTTAACTGAGAATTTAAATTGGTTACTAGATGATTACATTAACTCCTAACTGTATGAGTAGACAGGACACATCCAAAATAACACATTACTGTGTTCAAGATAGAAAATAACTATGTGAAATATCTGAAATTCTTCAGAAATCCACAATAATTTTTAAAAAGGCAAAAGATTCTGAATACACCTTTAAATCACCAGAGTACCAAAGCAATTTTTAAAATAGCTTCCTTTCTCTCACTGAGGTATCCCAGAATCCATTAGCTTTAATTTATTTGCATACCAAGCACACATTAAGACTTCACAAATTTCTGTTCTTCTCCCTTCTTAATTACGCCAACATCAATCAAGCACTATCATTCAGGTGTCATGAAAAATAGTCGCCTTTTTTGTAACAGCAGCCATCACCTCCCAGAGTTCCAAGAGAAAAGACAGAGACATTAGGCACCAGTTTTCTGCAACACATCAACAACCGATAAGACCTGTAAAGTAGCAGCACTAGTCATGCAAAACAGCTGGTGCTGCAGGCGGGAAATAGCATCACCAGCAAGAAAATTCTCTAGGGTATTTGTTGTTATTATTATCCTAGATATCATCTTGTATTTCCTATCAAGATACCAAGTGCATGTATGCCATCTGAGTGTATATATATTTAATAGTTCCATGAACACATACATTTCCTTTAAACACAGCTGAATATAGACTTTTCAGGTGTTCCTTCTCAAGCTGTATCTAACTACATCTCAGCACTCTGCCAAAGCAACAGCTGCCTCCTTAGGAAAGTAGTACATGTAGCATGAAAATCAGGGTTGTACGTGCTTCCTACTTTTGCTCATGGCTACTATTCCAAAGGCAAAAAAAAAAACCCCAACCACAAAAATATACTAATATCTGGAATTTAACAGAAACATTGACAATAAATATCATGGAGCAGGGTAAAAAAATGATCCATACCAAAACCCGAAACCTACTTCTGCCCACTGTTATTGGGCATTATGACAAATATTAAATAAAATTTATTTCAGAAGATGTCTGTGACCTGTGTCCAGGACTGCCTTATGGTTATTCATATCTTTTCTTAAAAGATTTGCTCTTCACCCAAAAACTAATACAAGCCCCTAGTTACTATTAAAGATTCAGGAACAATCTGTGTCTCACAAAACGTAGCGATTATAAGTTTCTGCACATGCATCCCTATTTTGACCTACTGGAGCAATGATGAAACACAACCAAATAAAAGCAGTGGCTTTATAGACAGATTACACTGCCTCTCCTACCATACCTACTACTGATGTTGCAACAGCACAACTATTAGAACAGATTTGGCATATTAACCATCATGTTTGTCTCATGCCAAAAATTCTAGTTACAATGCAAGTGGCAGCAAGCACTATACCCGTATTAGTATTATTGTTTTTGCAACCCTTGGTAGCGCTTCGCTTGAGTACAAGGAGTGGTGGGAAACCTTAAGGAAAACAGGGTAAATAAAGACAAGGCAACTGACTGCCCTTGTAATCTCTAATCAACTTAAAGAGCCACTTCAGGTCATGAGAAATTTCAAGATGACAACTCTTTCATAGTTCTCTTCCCACGGTCAGAAAAAAATACCACATGGAAAAGAAATACTCTATGAAGAGGCTACTCTTTCACTGGCTTTTATGTTAACTTACACATAAGCCAAACAATGTCCAAGGGTATCAATCACTTTCCTACTTAAATGACTTTTCAAAGTTATGCACAAACTTATAAGAATGTTCAACCAACATATATCAGCTGGCCCATGTACTGTTTTCAGATATTGATATATGCAATCTTTTTACCGGATCTAGCATCATTGTCTGAGCTCAGATGACTCAGATAAAAACAATGTGAAAACATAGTTTGTTTTCATGTTTGAAGTCTCCATTGGTCTCCTGCAACAATAACAGGAAAAGCTGTACGGATCGATATGCAAGATTACTAATAGGGGCTTTTCTTCCCCTACCCAACAACATGCACGTGCAACTTTCTTAACCAGGTAATACACGCAGTACTTACCAGATCCCTGTGAAGCACCCAGTTTGCATGGAGGTAATGGATTCCATCGAGAATCTGGTAGAGTAGGGATTTAACCATAGATCTTGGCAACTGCATGGGCTTTTTGTTTGCTTTTGAGGCACGGTGAAACTTGATAATATGCTAGAAATGAAACAAGTAGAAACAAGAAGCATGTTAGATAAGTGGAAAGGTTTTTTGTTGTGTTGGGTTTTTTTTAAGCTATTAACACGAAATAATGGAATGAAATACGAAGTTTGTTGAACTTTGCAATAAAAAGTAATAGCGATGGGCTCACAATTTTCTTAAATTGTTTTTATTCTCTGAGTTACTTTAAAAAACAGCTGTCAAGCTTTTGTTAATATCTAAAGACTGGCTACTTACCTCCAGTAAAGTATCTTAGACGTTCTCCTCCCTCCCTCCTCCCCATTTGGGATCCTCTTAGCCTCACAGCTGCTAGAGCAGAAGCTTCCAAACCAGCAGTATCTACCAGAAAGAGGACCACTCTCTATGCTTTCACATCTTTCCTCCTCCTCTCCAAAAATACCCAGGCAGAGTGCTTGAACTACTTTACTGCTCCCCCGATAAATGAAAATCCCAGGTAGAGAGAGACTAAATAAATATTCAAATAAATATTTATGGAGGAGGAAGGGAAACTCCAAAAACCCCACACCACAACATTAGACTAAGATCATGTGCAGACATCTAAAAATGGTTATATTCTCACTTTGAAGTTTTGGTTGCATACTTCATTGATGATGACAAGCTAGTGGTTCTTGGATTACAGAAGTCAGTCAGCCCACTAGATAACAAATACTGCTTGAAAAACACAGAACGCAGAAAGGGACCCCAGCATTAGTCAGTTGAAGGAATGAAAAAAATCATTAAAAGATTGCTGAGTATCATAAATTATTCATAAACTAATTAATATTTATTGTAAAATCAATGTGGAGGTGATGTGTTAGGTTTGGTTTTGCTACCCCATACAAGAAATAAAGTGGGGTGAGGCCCTTCTACCTTTGCAATCCTCAGACATGGTGGTGCTATGCATGGCACAAACCCAATCTTAACATATTGCCATTCAGCAAACAACTAAATCCATTTATTCAGCTTAAAAAAAAAATCTCCTTTTTGAAGGCGATTCAAAGAAGCATCTCAAATAACAAAGTAGTTTTCAATTATATGCTTTTTGAAAGACAGAAATAATAAAGGCAGTTTGCATTTTTACTAAAAGCGATTCAAAATGCTAATCCGTAGAGTGACAAGACTACTAATTACCCAACTCTTTAAATAGCATTTGCCTAGTTCAAGATCATCTCTCTCCCCAGGTCAAAGAGGTAGCCAATGCTTTCATTAGATGTCTGCTCCTTCCACCACCATCCCCCTGCCAAGTTTGTCACTACTGTTCCCAATGAAAATGGTAACGGGTTAATGTTTCCTCATGGTAAACGCTACCTCTGGCTGTCACCAATACTTCAGCTACTGTCAAGTTGTACTTAGCAAAGGTGTAGACAGTATCATTTAAAGAGAAATTAAAAAAAAGTACAAAACACCCCAAATTAATCAGAACAAGGGCCTGCTTACTCCCTATCAGCAGCAGTGTTCCCAGTGATGGCTGTATATTAAAAAGCAATATAAAAGAAATCTACAGGATTACCAGTTTTTAATATACAAATGAGGATTAGTAAACAAACCAAGCTCTTAGTACTTGATCCTTTAATTATGCAGTCACTCTGAAAACTATAATGGAAAGCCTTAATGGATCATTTCCTTAGAAAAGTTTTTTCTTGTCATGTCACAAGAATATCCTGTGCCAAAAGTTCAGCTGGGAGTCCCTACCTTCCAGTACTGCACAATGCTCACCAGATCATGACCTTCATGTGTAATTACAAGAGGATTTATAAAGCAGTTACAATACCACAAACCCCAAACATACTGTGTATTAATACACAGTAAGAAAAAATACAGGAGCAAAGGTCACAACACAGAGACCCATAAATCCAGCTCAGCCCTTTTTCAGGATGCATGTAATCACTTAAAGGGATTTCTATACACATTTAAAAACTGAGTGGTATCCACACAGAATATTATTCCTTATAATAAAGGCATATAGAAAATGAAACTGAAAAGCGACTCATAGGACACAGCTAACCACAGATGTGTTAAGGAGGAACACTCTGCCTCTGGCCCTACCACAGCGCCTCGGCTACCTCTTGAGGAAGGGGGCATGACAGCACCAGGCTGGTGCCCTCTCATTTCTGCCCCCGCCCTCCCAAAGGATTGGGAACCCTGCCAAAGGTTTTGTCCTGTGAGAAACTAAAGGACTGAGCAGATGCTTAAAGCAATAGAAGAACATGTTCAAGAGCAAGCTACTAGTATGCCAGGGCCATCCATTAGATTGGCAAAGCAAAGCTTACACCAGGGTGCAGGAGGGGAAGGTTTCCGGCAGTGACTCAAAGCAGCAGCATCCCTCTTTCTTCCTCTTGTTCCACAGGAACACCTAGGTGAACTTTTGAGGCAGATAACCTGCCCTTACGCTGAGCTTTAGGTATGCAAGTTACCTCTAAACCAGAGCTAGCACAACTAAATCAGCACAGCACTAAGCTAAGTTACCCAACCAGACTTGCCAGCTGAGGCTCACCACCACCACCACACAAAGCTGGCTCACACTCCAGGAGACAGCAAAGCTTGCTCTTACCTGCCTCTGAAATACCACTTAGGCACATCCTAAATCATACCGGCTCTGATGTTGATTTGTCCCAGTCAGAAAGGCTAAGAAAGCACACTCCTTTCTTGGAGGAGTTCTTGAATTGCAGAAGTGAAGTAAAACTGAGTTTTGCTTTAAGCAAGCAATATCACCATTAGACAAAATTCAGTTTCCTACAAAAGCAAATAAAAGGTATTTTTGCCAACTTAGTCTACAGAAGTTTATCTTCGTCAAATCGCAGACTTCACCCATCACAGTTTAGATTAGAGAACTGAACAAAAATTAAACTAAACACATACTGCAGGGCCATATAGTACAGGGAACTGAAAAGCTGAATTTGCCTCACACCATTGGAATGAATCCGTAGTGCTCGTGACTAAGACCTACCCTCAAGCGTTTTGTAAAAAAAGCAGTTCATCGAATTTATTATATGCAGCTAGCCATATGAAGAAAGACCAACACACAGAACCAACACTAAACAGCAATTTTAACAGCACTGTCCATCTAAGAAACAGAAGGGCAAATAGGTGCCACTGCTGAACAGCATCTCTTCTGCTGGAGGCAGCAAGCCCAAGCTTTGTCTTATTTCTTTATGTTTTCAGAATTGTATCTATATGGCCCTAGCACTGTTGTGGGAAACTATTCTTCAACATAAAAAACTGTATCAATAAATAGATGAAAAAGAGCATTAGAACAGAAATAAATGAATGGTCATAACAATTTCACAAAAGTTTGAGGTCTGCCAGATCAGGTGTACAGTAAGCTCAAAAGCAAAGGATGCCATACCAGCACAGCTGTGCTAAAGGAATTTTTTTTTTTACCTTGAGCAATTCTGCTGTCTTCAGCTATGGCAGGGAGATGTGCTCTTTCCATGTCAAAACATTTAATAGTTAATGGTTTAAATCCAAGACCTCAGGTGTAGAAATGGGTGCAGGTGCCAGTACAAACTAGGACATTCTTTATACATAACCGCACTATGCAAGTGGATACGGCATTCTCTACTAGCTTCACTTCCTGAATAGTGCCAAAGTGCATCCTCAAGTACAGCATGTAACAGCCATAAACTTAGACCTAGTAAAGGTATCGAATAATTTACAGAAATTGTTACCTGCATTTCCCATTTCCCAGACAACTGCCTTAACTGCTAGGCTTCAAAACCCCACTCCTCCTTTCTCTCATTCAATCAATCTTGTTGCAGAATAGCACAGGATCAAGACTGTCCCATGAAACAGGAATTTGAATCCTGACAGGTATGAAGGCCATTCTGCATCTCTCTCCAGGAACCAGAAGTTGTGCTTGGACATTGCAGCTTCTTGCTCAAGTTCTTTGCTGAACCTTACCCCTAATGGATAACCATTAAGAACAAAACATGAGGACCTCCACAACCCAGTCAAGTCAGAAGCATGTTTGTAGTAAGATGACAAGCAGACAGAGGGTCAAAAGCTTTAGCATTCTCCATATCCTTTTCACTGTCACTCCCTAAAGATTCCTGTATTCTGTATAATTCTTGTATTCTGATGGACCACCTGGCCACAAAAGCTGGAAAACACCTAGACACATTCAGCAAAAGTTTAAGGAAGCCTTAATTGTCAGTGCGCACTATACCAGTCACATGCTACAGAACAGAAACCCATCCCCAACATTAACCAGCCATAATTTCATTTTAATTAGCTCATTAGAACACTGTAGGTGCAGGCTCCCCTTCTGATATATCTAAGATGCTTCAAAACTAAAGAAGAATGCTTGTCATACAAGGTAAATGAAACTTCAAGCAATATTCAAATCTATTCAGCAGAAGTAGCCAAGCCACCTTCCCTTCCCATGCAACCGTATTTTCAGATTCTCAGATCTTAAAAACATGCTGCCACTGATTGGACCCAATAAACATAGTGAGCCAATTAGGTATTCAGTTTGAGAATAAAAATAATGTAAAATATTTCTATTGCTTTTGTGTATTTTGTTTTAACCTCAAATAAGGCATCAACTTTGTGGCAGTGGCTTTAAGTCTCTATTCTAAATTAAATTAATACTTCATTAACCAATGTTAAAGTATAAATTTATTAACGTTCTAGAAAAGTAATGAAGCTTCCAGAGGCTTGCAATAATTTTCTGTTTGCAACATCTGGAACTATTGGTTTTATTTATTAACTGTATAGTCCCAATTTTCTACTTCAAAAAACATAATAGAATTGAAGGAAAAAAAACCAGATGAACCAGCTTATTTCAGCAAGACCATTTTAGCTTTAGCAAAGCCAAGACCATATAAATGATAATAAACAAGTGAAACAGAGCTAAGCATTCCAAAAGAAAGTATAGTGGTGACTCATGAAACAGTACTCAATCTAGTAGCTTGTCTACCTTCTATGTTACTTAATGTGTTGAAATTGGTTTGAAAATTGGCTGATGACGACCATGTACATTTTCTAAATTCTCCACCAAAAACAAAGTAAAACATAATGCATGACAACATAGAGCAACCTCATTTAATTTGTTCCATTAATATCTCTAGTTTTTACCCTGCTTCCAATGAAGTCAATCTGATGCAAACATACTGTTTTTGTCATCCCATTCCCAATTCCAAGAATTGCTGTTCAGTATGACAGTGGTTAAACCAAACCAAAACAAAAACCCACAAAAACCACAACAAACAAGTCAGACCTGGAAAGTTTTCATGGAAGTAAGAAGCCAGCTAAAGGAGAGATTTTACGCATGTCTGACTAAATGAAGTTACAGTAAGAGCTCTTACCTCAACAGACACGAGATGATCCATAGACCTCAAGACACAACCCCCTAGAAAACCTGACTGAGTTCTACAGCTAAAGGCAGAGCTTGTTTCAAAATCTCCATCAAACTGAAATGCAATCGTGTCAACACAAATGCCTCTCCCTGCTGAAGTAAACTGTTTTTTCCCACACTTTAGCAAAACCCCTCCTTTCTATGCAATCCCTAATCCAACCTTTGAGAATAAAACAGAATTATGTCAATGTGCCAGTAAAAAGTAAAATTACATTTTTAATATTGAAGAGATGGAAGTGTGGATACACATTAAATCTGTGCCCAGATTAAGAGGAACATTCAGATTATATGGCTTCAAGTCTCAGTTTAAACATAAAATAATCTCCACCTTCTCTCTTCAGCAATCAATACCCAAAAAAAGGTGAGATTCTTAAGTGTTAAATGTAAAGCACTTAAAAGGCTGTGGAAGAATATATCAAAATCTAAAGGTGGTATGAAAACTATACATGCATTGTTTGCACAATTTTCAAAAGTAGGAAGCAATGACAGACCCAACTAACCTGAATAACATTTGTTTGCTGTTCCAGAAATAAATCACAGCTTTATAAGCCTACACTTAGGACTCATTTCAGACACCAGAGTTTTAAACACTAAAAAAATTTTGTCAAGGGTATATCGCAAGTAAAATAAAATAAAATCAAAACAAAAGTGGGTAAAAGTACTTCTACAGCAATCACTTACATTTCCAGTTTTGGGAGCGTTACAGCAATCAACATATCATAGTCCTTCAAAAGAAGGGAAAAAAATATGCCTCAACAGCCTCCCTCTAAATGATGCCAGTACACTGCCATCATCAAATATCTTCTTTAGAATGTCATTAACCAAACTGTCTAACAAAAAAATCCATTTCCAATTGACAAGAGGTCAACATTTTAAGTAACAGTGAAAGGAGCTTTAATACTAACTTTTGCTGAAGATAACTTGCTTTAAATACCTAAGCTTTGAAGCACAGAGCAAACAGATTCAGTATCATTTTCTCAGGTTCTGCTGGGGTCTTTCTTGTTCTTCTGGATCTTTCAGACCTAAATATGTCAAAATAACTCTATACGATAACAAAAAATATCAGAATTTAACTACCCTTTCAGTATACTTCTGAAACACCCAGTATTCATGCCACTCTGTTCATATTAATTCTTCACACACTTTATGCTTTTGCACCTTTGTCTCTGTCTTTGAGGTCTGCTCCTATCTGTTGTCTCCTCCAATTCTCACACTTTATGGTACAGCAAATGAGCCCACAAACTACCATCAAATCCCCACAACTCTGGCTGAAGAAGCAAGTTTTGTGACAGGACAAGTATATTCTCAGAACAGACAGCTATCAACAAGGAATGGTGCTGCTCTCTGCAAGAAATCCAGCCATCACTTCAGTGTCAAGACTCCATCCATTATATTTGGAAGGGATAAATCATGCCATGAAGACTTTCTGTAACAATGGCTGATGATAAAAATTGTAACTTGAAAACAATAAAAACCTATGCCAGCCCATTCCCTTCTGCCCCAACAAATCTTACATTCTTGCGTCAGGTAGCGGACTCCTATAGTGGTGGATATGCACAGGACAGAAAAGACTGCACAAAGAATCACCTAGTGGAGCAGGACTGAGTTAAAACAAAAACAGATGACTATAGAAAAATAAAAGAGAACAAACTGCTACACTGAGAAAAGTATTTTCATGTATATAAAAATATTTGCGATCAACTAACATCTGAATTATCCGCATGATTAAGAGCTAAACTGAATCCTAGTGGAAGAGAGAATTGTAACTGATTACACCATATTTGAGGAAGACTTTAAAACTCAGACCTACTAGAAAACATTCAGGTGATTAAGCAAACATTCAGATTTGTTGCACAAACCAGTATGCAACACCTTCACCATTTCATTTAGACATTTTGAATAATGTTCATGTATGCATTAGCTGAAATTAAGTACACTTATTCGTATATTGAGTCAGCTAGTGTCACCAAATTCACATGTAGGAAGAATATTTTCTTCTAGTCATTACCTGATGATTATTTTGGGGTACACACAACTATGCTTATAATCTCTATCCTACATCTTTAAAAATAAAAAAAATATATACATAACAAGTATTTCAGATAATACAAAGCCAGTCTGTCCATTGCAGAAATATTTTTATTATCAACAATAATTTCAAGATTAATTTTACCCCAAATTTCTCAGTGGCATTTGCTGCTAAGCAGTTATTAGAGATGACTGGAATCTAGTATTAATAAACAAACATCCAACCAAACCTAACAAATACCCAGATCATGGATTAACTGATCTTGGACAGTGAATGTATCATTCATAGAATCATACAATGGTTTGGGTTGGAAGGGACCTTTAGAGGTCATCTAGTCCAACCCCCCTGCAGGGAGCAGGGACATCTTCAACTAAATCAGGTTGCTCAGAGATGCATCCAGCCTGACCTTGAACGTCTCTAGGGATGGGGCCTCCACAGCCTCTCTGGGTAACCTGTTCCAGCACTTCACCACCCTCATGATAAAAAATTTCTTTCTTCTATCTATTCTGAATCTACCCTCCTTTAGTTTAAAACCATCACCCCTTGTCCTGTCACAACTCACCTGGCTAAAGAGGTCGCTCCCATCTTTCCTATAGACCCCCTTTAAGTACCAAGAGCCCACAATAAGGTCTCCCCGCAGCCTTCTCTTCTCCAGGCTGAACAACCCCAGCTCTCCCAGCCTGTCCTCACAGCAGAGGGGCTCCAGCCCTCTGATCATTTCTGTGGCCCTCCTCTGGACTCGCTCCAACAGGTCCATGACCCTCCTGTGCTAAGGGCTCCAGAACTGGATACAGACCCCAGGTGGGGTCTCACCAGAACACAGTAGAGGGGGCAGAATCCCTTTCCTCAACCTGCCAGCCTTGTTTCTTTTGATGCAGCCCAGGATACGGTTGGCCTTCTGGGCTGCAAGCGCACATTGTTGGCTCATGTCCAGCTTTTCATCCACCAGTACCCCCAAGTCGTCCTCTGCAGGGCTGCTCTTAATCCCTTCATCCCCAGCCTGTACTGATAATGTGGGTTGCCCCAACCCAGGTGCACGACCTTGCACTTGGCCTTATTGAACCTCATGAGGTTCTCACAGGCCCACCTCTCCAGCTTGTCCAGGTCTCTCTGGATGGCATCCTGTTCTGCCGGCGTGTCAACTGCACCACTCAGCTTGGTGTCATCTGCAAACTTGCTGAGGGTGAACTCGATCCCACTGTCTATGTCATTGATGAGGACATTAAATAGTACTGGTCCCAGTACAAACCCTTGAGGGACACCGCTTTTCGTATTCAATATTACCATAGAATCATAGAATCATTAAGGTTAGAAAAGACCCTTAAGATCATCAAGTCCAAACGTTAACCTATCACTGCCAAGTCCACCACTAAACCATATCCTCAAGTACCACGTCTACCCTTCTTTTAAATACCTCCAGGGATGGAGACTCAACCACCTCCCTGGGCAGCCTGTTCCAATGTTTGACAACCCTTCCGGTGAGGAATTTTTTCCTAATGTCCAACCTAAACTTCCCCTGGCACAGCTTGAGGCCATTTCCTCTCGTCCTATCGCTTGTTACTAGGGTGAAGAGACCGACCCCTGCCTCGCTACAACCTCCTTTCAGGTAGTTGTAGAGAGCAATGAGGTGTCCCCTCAGCCTACTCTTCTCCAGACTAAACAACCCCAGCTCCCTCAGCTGCTCCTCGTAAAACTTTCTCTCTAGACCCTTCACCAGCTTCATCACCCTTCTCTGGACATGCTCCAGCACCTCAATGTCCTTCTTGTAGTGAGGGGCCCAAAACTGAACACAGTACTCGAGGTGTGGCCTCACCAGTGCCGAGTACAGGGGCACTATCACCTCCACACTCCTGCTGGCCACACTATTCCTGATACAAGCCAGGATGCCATCGGCCTTCTTGGCCACCTGAGCACACTGCTGGCTTATGTTCAGTCGGCTGCCAACCAACACCCCCAGGTCCTTTTCCTCCAGGCAGCTTTCCAGCCACTCCTCCCCAAGCCTGTAGCATTGCATGGAGTTGTTGTGAGCCAAGTACAAGAGTCGGCACTTGGCCTTGTTGAATCTCATACTGTTGGCTCTGGCCCAACGATCCAGCCTGTCCGGGTCCCTCTGTAGGGCCTTCCTGCCCTCCAGCAGATCAACACTTCCACCCAGCTTGGTGTCATCTGCAAACTTACTGAGGGTGCACTCAATCCCCTCATCCAGATCATCAGTGAAGATATTGAACAGGACCAGTCCCAGCACTGAGCCCTGGGGAACACCACTCGTGACTGGCCACCAACTGGATTTGACTCCATTCACCACCACTCTCTGGGCTTGGCCATCCAGCCAGTGTTTAACCCAGTGCAGAGTGCGCTTGTCCAAGCCGTGAGCACCCAGCTTCTCCAGGAGAATGCTGTGGGAGACAGTGTCAAAGGCCTTACTAAAGTCCAAGTAGACAGCGTCCACAGCCTTCGCGTCATCCACTAAGCGGGTCACCTTATCATAGAAGGAGATCAGGTTAGTGAGGCAGGACCTCCCTTTCATAAACCCATGCTGGCTGAGCCCGATCCCCTGGTTGTCCTGCATGTGCCACATAATGGCATTCAAGATGCCATTCATGTCACGTTCAACAGTGACATAAAAATGTCACTGTTTTTCAGAATGAGATAAAAACAAAGATTCAGAAGCTTCTGATTTAAGTTACAACATAGATTTCCAGAAAAAGGCATCTTAAAGCTTTGAGGTTACACACACATTAAGTGAGTCTGAGAATTAAATCTGTACCATAGCTAGAAAAGCAGAAACCTTATCAATTTAGAATATTTTTTAAAAATTAGTTATAAAAGTGTTGCTTTGAATCAAAAATCCTATTTAACAATACAGCGACTACGGAACTGAAGACATTGAACATGTACTTATCTGCAGTACTAAAATCAGAAATGTGTGCTTTAAAAAGATTTCCAATACTAAAAAGCTGATGCTGTAGAAGTATAGGAGAGTAGCTGGAAGCAAAAGAAAAGCTTTAAGTACTTTAAGCCATTGAAGAGGTTATAGTAACTACACTGACAACAAATAGAATTAACCTCCAGAGCAGATCTCATTTTTTGTATCAAACTCTTCTTGAAGTCCAATTAAGTAATCATCATGCATTTAGTGTATTTAATATAAATTTGAATCATATCTTAAAGTGCATGAGGTTTACATAGTGAGTTCTGCACAGCAGTGCACATCTAAAGACTAAGGTAAAATAAGAACATATATGAGATTTGATTAAGAAAATAAGCTATTCTTTATTAACGAAACAGAAAAAATTCATGCATTTGAAACACTTTTTTTCCAAGGTCAAAAATTAACATAGCAGAAAAATACACGTATCAGTTGAAGGAATTACTTTTTCTTGGAAAGATTTCACCCACACATAGTTTGTAAGACTATGAAGTTTTAACTGTCTACTAGAAAAGGTAACTTAAAAATCGTATCAGTTCCACTTGTGGACTTAAGATTAACTCAGCTATGTGTTAAATTACATTTTTTTTTAATCTCAACATAAATTAATCAAGGCAGAAAACCTGGATACAGTTCAGATTAAAAGCATCCAAGACCTTATGAGCAGACACGGAAAAAGGAATGCCTCTCACAAGAGAAGGAACAGGAGATGGTTGGTTCTGTGGCTATGAACATACAAAGCTGAACATTTCAGACAATTGGAATATAAAGGTGTGAGACTGAAGCAAGTTACCAGGAATTAAGAAAGGATGTGGCTTGTAAAGTATGAGATATTCAATGGAATCTGTGGACGTACATATTTTTAACCTTGTGTCAGATGCTCCTTTTTTACAGTGAGGTACAAGCTAAGGAATCTTGCATTTACTTCACAGCATGAGCATATATAAGCAGTGGTAACAGTGTAGACGTAAACACTATAAATTAACACATGTGGCACATCCAACAGCCTAAGAGCTTTACCAGTTGACAGAGACTAATAGCTGAGGAAGATGATACAGAAATCATTTGTGGATTACACTAAGATTTCTGGTGATTAAAGCAAACGAGTTATAAATCAATTGGTCAAAAGAACTGCTATGTTCTTAGACATTCTTTATTGTAATCTCATGAATGGCTTTGCATTGTTTTGTATAATGTAACTTCAGAGGTGATGAAGGAAAAATCTTTGATAGGCTTAGCTATTAAACAGTGAGTACGTCTGTAGGCAAGGTCAACATAATACGTCTTCATCAATACCTGTGAAAAGTAGTTCAAATTAGCATAGCTTTCTTCATCCCTTGGTAATGGCATCAACAGAAGTCATAGCAAATTATAAAGTATGCTGCTATCTACACTCAAATTACAGATTTGAGCAGTCTAATCCTTGGGAATTAAATGCAAAGTAAAAAAAAAAGTTCTTGCTCACCACAAAAGAACTTTTTAATAAGCTTAATTGGCACCATCACTTTTGCTCATTAGAACGGGACAATTTTTTTCAGTATTACAAAATGAACAAAATAAGATAGCATCTAGTATGGTTTATTCATCTCTTGCCAAATGTTTCCAGTACAGAAGACAAAAATTTAATGATTTTAATTAATCTGATGTTTGCAAGTGATGAGCATTTACTCTCCTCACTGAGCCAGCAGGAGTTACTAAAGCTGGGCAGCTTTGAACAGAAAGACGATTCCCATACCTACAGACAAATTTTGGTAAGTAACTCTAAGCTACCTATATTTGAAACTAACAGCCTCTGGGAATCTACATCTCTCTAGTGCCAGCACATCTACAGTTCCAAAACTTAAATCCTTCTAAACTGATATCTACAATGAATAGACTTATTTTGTTTTTACGTAGTGCTGGGGGAGCACATGGTGCTAAGCAACAACAAAACGTGCCAGTCCCTTGCTACTAATTCTACAGCTGAAAGGGCACAAGCTGTAAAGCACAGGAAATGCAAAACACAACACAACACAGACAGAATGACAAGTGGTTGTTATTACTGAAATGCGTTACAAAGTAAGTGGATTTTCAGGAGCTTTTTGAAGGAGGATAGTGAAGGAACTTTACGTACGTTAATTGGGAGGCTGTTCCATGTGTAGGAGGCAGCGTGGAAAAAGACACAAAGTTGGGAGTGAGCAAAAGAGACAAAAGGGGAATTAAGAGCGATGCTTGGGAAGTGCTGACGGTAAAGGAAATGAAGACCAAGGTTAAGCCAGAACCAAGAGTGCCTTGAGCACGGCTAACTTTATGCAAGGGAGGAAAAAGAATTCCTGGCAAAGGCTTAAGAAGCAAGGAAACATGGGCAGTTATACAGGAAAGGAGAAATGATTTGTGTAGCATGTCCCATAGGAGAAAAAAAAAAAAGTAAGAGAATTAGGAAGTGGGAGACCAGTTCACATCAAATAACTAGTGTAACAAACATTTCAGTCTCAAATAATAGAAAAGAATTAACTTCACTGAGATTATAACCAATACCCAGCCAGATGTGAGGAGTGGTAAGAACAGACTGCAGTGATTCTTTATCTACAGCTGTTAAATCACATGAAAAATCACCATGTAGTGTAAAAACCACATGCCCAAAATAAATTCAAATGGAAAAGGTTAGACAAAAGGTGTTTTAAACATGCCATTCAATGTAGCGGTAAAATGTGTTTGTTATGGTTGTTCTATAAAATGAGTAAACTCACTTGATGCACAAATAAATTCTGTCCATACAGGGTTTTAGCTGCTGCATTCCTATTCATCATCACTGTCACCAGTTATGAGAAATACAGACTCAGTGTACACTGAACTTTGATAAAGAAAACTTTTAAAATACAAAGCTGCTAACCCATTTGAGAAACCATATTCATTATTTTTTAAGCATATGAAAGGGAATGAAATACCATGACTTTACTTGTTCTGAGCATGGTCTAAGTTTACTTTCCTCCTAAATTACAATTTTGTGTCTTGAGAGCTAAGTACAAAAAAATTGAGCAACTTGTCACTAACGTTAGTAACAGCAACTTCGAGATTACTGAAGCCTTAAAAAGTAATATTGAAATTAATATTACCACTTCCTCTCCTTGCCGGTATTTTCAAAAGGAATTACAAATATTGATTACTCTTACTAAGCGTTTGATATCTTCTGGGTTTAAATACAAATCCAGGCCAAGAAACTCACATCTTATCAATAGGTTTGGAGCTTGAATATTTGTCTGAGTTCAATGATGTCACTGATGTCCACCTCTACAACAGATTAAATCAAATCATATAATATTTTGCTGGAAACCTAGACACAGACATCTACGTCTCTACTCCTCTTCCACATAGTGATAGTCCATCAGTAGGCCCAATTCGCAGTCCTTACTTTTTTTTTCTTATTGCCTTTCCATTCATACTGTCAGAAATTCACTGTTTAGAATTAGGTGATTGAATGTTGGTCACTTCCACTATACCTCAGTGAAAGGATTCAGTAAAGCAGTCCCTCTCCTTTCTTTTTTGGGGGGTGAGGGGGGTGAGGGTAAAACTGCAGGGGAAAAAAATTACTAAATACATTTCCAAACTCTATTTTAGAAGGTATCAAATTAGGAATGCTTTCTTTAACTCCAGGAAAAGTTTAACTTGCAGGAAAATTCTTTTAGCTTCAAAATGAAATCTGACTTTAAAAAAATTCTACATAGCCTTTTGCAGGTTTTAAAGTGTACAAAGAACAGGATGTCAGTTAGACCCTTAATTACAGAGCAAGAAATTTATGCATCTTTGCGCTGCATGAAGGTATGCCACACACACTTCTGTTTGAGCAAGCTCATATTACACTAGCTTAAACACTCAGGAAAATCTGTACTTACCCACAAATCATGTTCAGCATAATCAAACAGCAGCCAAACCTTTCTGTCACTGTGAGAAAGGAAAACCTTCTGCAACGCAATCACATTAGGGTGCTTCAACTCTCGTAAAAGCTGCAGAGAAACAGAGAAGCTCTTGTTACCTCTGTGCTTGTTAAGGAAAGCAAACAACAGAAAAACCAAAACAGGTCTTAGCAAACAAGTAATCCTAAAACAGGCTCTAGGAGAAAAGATGCCACTGATTCAACACATTACCTTCAAAATGTCAAAAATCAGGATATACACAGCCTCCATGGCACAGGCTGCTGTTCTACAAGCACAGCCGATCATCACTAGCTACCTTTCTGTCTGTCCCATGCTCAGCACACAGCTGCCCATCCTACCTATTCATCCCACTCACCCTCAGCTTCCATCTTAAAGGATGTTATTGCACACAAATGTAACTGTACTCAAAGGTGAACATCAGAATTTAAGGAAGCCAGAATGAAGCTTGTGCAGCTGGTCCAATTCTTTGTGGACAACAGAGTTCATCACCACATAATTATCGTACTACCAATAGTTTTCTTTTGCATTGTATTCCTGCCTTGCTTGCCTGGAAATCCATGGGGTTGTTCATCTCAGAACATAAGGGTGTTTTCAAAGAAAAGTTTACCAAAACCATTTTTCTAATGGTTGTTTCGACTACTATCCTGTACTCCAGAAATAAACCCAAGCTTATTTACTGCTTTCCAGAAAGAAAACTAGGTCTCATGTCCAATTAAGACAGCACATTAAAGCAGGCACCACTGCTGAAGTCACCCTTCAGCCAGCTTACAGCTTAAATCAGTCCTCAGTAGGAGCTGAAAAGCAGTACTCCCAAAAATATAATTTCCAAGGAATCACTTCTCCCCCCCCCCAATCCACACTGCACTCACAGAATGATTGGTCACTTCTGTTTTATCTGAAAATTGCTTGCATCTGCAACACTAGTATATAAATTACCAAGAATCAATTTATAATGGCGAAATAGTACATTGGAGTAGTTTCCAAGGCACATTTGAGAGAAATTTATCTTCCTTTTTTTTCACCTTACAGAAAAAGACTCGAAATGTTTTGGGTTTTTTGTGGTTTTTGGTTTATGGGGTTTTGTTGGTTGGTTGGTTGGTTGGGTTTTTTTTGGGGGGGGGGGGGGGGGGATAAGTAGGATGATTAATTTTGAATTATATTATCCTTTGGCTATACAGATATCTGAAGACAATAAATCTTCTAAAGAATATTATAACTGCTTATATCTATTCCAGTTTTCCAGCAAATGAAATAATTTAAATGTATTTTCTACCATGCAGAAAGTGTTTCCTTCTTTTTGTTTCTTCCTCTCCCTAACACTAAGCATTTCTAGCTGTAAAAGAAATTCCTCCTTAATGAACTGATCAGCAGTCATGCCCAGGTATCACTTATGAGACACAGTAAAAATAATTTTGTCACCTAACACATAGTAACAACTTGCAGAATTATAAAGTAACAAAACCATAGAGATTAAAGTTGTCTTCCACATGCATCAAGACATGTTGCTGTATACCTTGTCTTTAGTAATATTAAAAAACTGTCTTCCAGTAAGGATTCAATGTGATGCCTCTGCCTTTTCTTTCTTTATTTTTAATAAAGAGTTATTTTCATTTCAGGATAATTTTTAAACTAGGGGGAGGAAAAAATTATAATAGGCACATTATTTTTTTAATTGCCATTAGATTTTTCTTAAACTGTTGGCAACAATAGCAATATAAAATAATTTCAAATTGTTCAAAAAGAAAAAAAAAGGCGGCATTCTTTCAAAATAAGTAGAACTTTGGAGTAAGAAACAGCCAAAGAGTATATAGTTCCATATCAACTTTATGAATTATATGCTCGCGTATAATAAACAAGTTAATAGAAATATTATGTAGAGCATAAGAATAAGAAGAATGCCTGAGGTGGTGTGCATTAACAGAAAGGTGCAAATGAGACATGAATGTGTATGTTCTGCAGCTCTCAAACACCACTGCTCACACCAGTCCACAAAAAGAAACTGTATGTAGCAGTGGTCACCATCTATCAGAACAGCCTGATTAATAAATGAATCCTGAAACCTCTCCTTTTCATGGAAGTAATGAAAAAGGATGCTTCCATATAAAAGAAAGTGCTAAATTTCTTATCCAAAACAACAGTGACATACACTCATTTACAATGTGTAAGTTATTTCCAACACATTTTTATCCTCTTTTGATTCAACTTCGATGACTCAACGAACACTCTTATCCAAACCCAGCATTTTTCACATGACACAATCGAACCTTTACTGGTATGATCTTAAAGACTGATATTTGTAAAAACTATGAGAACATGAGGAATAAATCATTATGTTAGTTTTACACTACACATGTTGGGTTTCTAACAGAGAATGTCTGTATCTGAGCTAAAGAATAGAACACTAAGGCCAGTCTGCAAAAAAGCTCTGACACTGTATTTTTCAGCTAGCAGATGACCGTTCATAGTTGCAGCCATAGATGGCAAGAGCTCCCACCAAAATGACAGAAGTTTGCTTACGCAGGTTACAGACCCACTCTACCCACCTGCTTCTCAAGCCTTTTCTGCTCTGAAAACCTAGCAATTTTTCTAAACCATATAAATTAGCATGTTAAAATCAATAAGGTTAAAGGTTTAAAGTTGTGGTCTAGAGAGGTTCCCAATACCTTAATTATAGGGTCTACAGAAGCCTTATAACATTGTATTTTTTTCTCTCAAGAGGAGCAGTTACAAAGCAAAACGTTTCAGAAATGTGAATACTTACCAAAACACATCTTAATATAACAGTTATATTTAAGAGGACATCAATAATTTATACAGAACATTTAAGGACTTGATTCCCTGACTTAAACTCATTCTGCATGTGTATTAGACACCAACCAGTACCAAAAACTATACTGAAGACTTGTCAAATTATCTTGTTCCATCTAACAGCATATAACAGAACATACTGGGATGTTATTATTAAGAATATTTAAACAAGCTTTTGTCATCTATTCTGTACTCCGAAAGGTGAATAAATTTGTTAATTAAGGAGGAAGACAACTCCATTTTTGTGTTATTCTCATTTGTCTATTTTAAGTGACTGCTTTGCAACTACCACGGATAGTAATTTTGGAATCACTTTTGTAGTTTTAGCAAATAACAGATCTTTATCCTTCTTTCTTCTGTGGAGCTACAACCCTGACATAGCAGCAGGATGTAAGGAACTGCATGTAAAATAGAAAGTTTCAAGTGGAAAGAAGTGACACACGTGCAAACAAGAACAGCTTTAAAGGCCTTCTTGCATTCTGGCCGTCAAGACTACCAACGTGCAGCAGCCAGAGCTTCAGCAGCAGGAGCCAGACCAAGGAAGCATCAGCTCTCGAGTCCAACACACTGGTTCAAGAATGGGAGCTCTGCTCTAGCTACACTGGGCTTGCAACAGTGCTAGACACCAATTAGAAGAGATCAAAAACTATAGCTTAGGGTACAAGTGGCTAGCTTGAGTCATGAACAGAAATGTTGGTCAGATTTATGTCTAAAAGTAGTCTCCTCTGGAGATGGACCACAGCAGAAGAGAGGGTGACCACAGGGACCAAACCGATGCTACTCACAGGCAGAAAAAGAGAAGAGATGAGGAAAGTGATTCAAAAAGTACTGGAAAGGCATGATCAGAAAGGAATATAGGGCAGAACCAAATACACAGCTATTGAAATCAAGATACAGCATATTTCAGACAACTGTTTCAAAGACAAGTATTGATCTAAGATTAGCTAAAAAGAAATCAGAGGCTTTGGAAACAATATTTTCATTAAAGCACACAGGTGGAAACCAATAATGTGAAAATACAGGGACATATTTAAAGCTACTTGCACCACAGTTATATCAACTACCTACCCTAACGACTTTTTATGTTTGACTAGAATTTTGTCAATATTTAACTTCTATGCCAACCACCTAACTATACTGTCATTAATTTTTGTCTAAATGGCTTCAAAATTATGTATTTTGAAGGATAAAAGGATACCAAGGGTAGTATCTAGTTCTTCAGCTAACCCTAATCTTGAAAACAAAGTCTTATCTCATGATAGATCTGCCACTTTGGCTTTTCTGGCAGCTTCTGCTATAAAGGACTGGGGGCTCCTACTGCCTTTCTGCAGGCCGAGAACGAACCTGACTTCCAATTCTTTGAATAAGGGAACAGAACTCATTTTTAAATATATTGTCCAAATAGGAGAATAGGGCAGAAGGGGAAAAAGAGAAAGAGTCATAAGACTACATTTAGGTAAGACGTTAGCCTAATCTAATGGCTCACCTTGCAGTTTCACCCTCGCACTACTCACTTAAACTGTCACATACCTCATACATCTAACAGTTAAGTCTTGCACCTTTTTCTGAAATGGTTTTATGTCCGTTCATCACCATAAACACACTTCACAAATGTGCATTTTAGCCGTACCTAGAATCCCAAGGACAACTTCAAAGACACAGTAAATGACTGTCTACAGCTTTTCTGCACCACTTTAAACATACAAAATGGATGAATGAAACGTAATACCAACACTATTTTTCTAAGATGTTGTGCAGAAGTAGATCAGTTTAGAGACTTGGTTAATTCAAGTCTAAAGCTAGAAAGAAGAAATTAATATACTGTCCTAGTAATTGAAAGATCCCAGTGTACCTGACAATATTTTACTGCAAGATAACCTAAGATAAAAAGGATCTGCAACTGCTAGAATTTATTACTAAGTGAATATAGCATCATATTCTAATAGTACTTTAGCTTATTGTTCCTCTAAAATTTAAGTTCCATCATACCCAACTTGCAATAAAATGCTAATAAAAGCCTGTCTCTCAGGTGAGTTACAGCACATTTCTTTCTTGGTAATGGCATACAAAGCAGTTTAGGCAGAAAGTCATTGAGAAGGACGTCATTCTGAATTGTCAACAGCTATGCAACTTTGACTCTCCTGTACAACGGCTTTCTTGCAAACATATTATATTTTTTTTAAAATTATTCTTCTGGTTAAGAGAATTGTACACGCACCTTTGCTCATCACAGCTCTTACTTGATGCCACGGTCTCAAAATTTTAAAATGCTGCATTTGGATAGCCCAAATAGCATGAAACAACTTGTAGGATTCCAGGCAGCTTCACAGTATATACACAATTGCTAGTAATTTCTTCTTCTGTCTGGACACTGAGCATTTCCCTCACAAATGAATGTCTCTTACAGCAGAGGATGGGTGGAAGTCATGATGTGAAAGTCTCTGATGCCTGAGAAAAATTTGTCAACGGAATTCATATAGAAGCTTAAAGCATTGGAAAAGTGAAGTGTCAGCAATCAAGCTCAGTTAGATTTTGCATGGCAAGTCAAAATAAACAGAAGAGAGAGTCCAGCCAGAGAAGGAGCACAAGAGAGTGTGCAAGCACAAGAATAAGAAAATAAAAGTGGGATCATATAGTTTAAAGACAAAAATAAAGATCTAAAGTATTTTACCTCAGGTTTTAACAACAGCTACAATACTAAACATGGACAAAAAGAACACACATAAAAGAAATGCCTCCCATTTAAGAGAGTGGAAATTAGCACAAGTCAGATAAAAGCAGAACTCAGAGGTGCCATCATATGGTTAGCAAATATAGCACATATTTTTATAAAGAGGACAAGGAAAGGAGACAAGGCATCTGCACACCTGTTAATCCAAGAATATCATGCAAAGAATAAAAAAAATTTTGAAACCATGAATATAGAGAAAAATATATTAAAACCAAACTACCCTGATTTTCTACACAAGCAGAAGATCTGTGTTGAAATTTCAACTTTGTAAGAGCGTTAAGTACTTTGTCAGATTGGAAAGATGACAACTGGGAGGAACTTAAGATGAGCATTAAACTCCCTAAAAAGGCAGCTGCTGATGGAAAACGTGTCAACGTTAAATAGTTCTATATAATAACTATTTGGAGAGTAATCAAAGAATAGGTGTTGTGATTATTAATAAAACCCATCTTAGCATCAAAATGAGTGAATGAAATTATCTGACTAAATAAAGGTAGCATTCCCAGTGAAGAAAAGAAGCATGATAATATATCATCTTTACAATACTTCATGACTGAATAAACGAAGGGTAACAGAAATAGAATGAAATTAACAGCACAAAATATGAATCCATGCGCTTAGAAACTAACCAAGAATTTCTACTACAGACTGAGAAGTGCAAGTGAGAAAAAGATAGAACTGGATTACTATAAAACAAAGAAAATTAAGAGGGTAAATCTGATACTAGATATACTAGTTGATGTATTTACAGGAGAGGAAGGGATGTGTTGATATCAATACATAAAAAGTTTCTGTGATACATTTTTAAAATACTATATATGGTTTCTTTACCTATGCTCAAACACCTCCCACTCCACACACACACGAAAAAGATTAACTCACCCTGAAAGAGGCCAAGGGTAATCTAAGGAGCAAACAATCTATCCCTCAACAGGGCAGAAAAAGCTTGCTCAATTACGTAACTAATCAAATACTGAAAGGAAATAAGATTGATATCCACTAAAATACAAAGGCGTGAGCGCCAAAGATGAAAGACGTAATTGTGCTAAATGGCAATCGTGGTTCAAGAACAAACAGATACAGCTGATAAATTTACCCTGCAAGATGGTATCTTGTGAACTGGAAGGTTCAGGAATAGCTTTTCAATAGCAGGGAAAACAGTGTATCTCATTTGCAGCTTGATCATTGCTGGCAAAAAAATTATTTTGTTAATTTAATACAACAGTCATACTAGTGATGTCTATGTAGTATGTGCCTTAATAGAGGCCTTCACGAAAGGTGGGTTTGGTGAGGTTTTATTGATCATCTCCAGCAGATGAAAAAGATCATGTACTGATTGATAGCCAATCCTGCAGTAATTTGGTTTAAACTCTTTGAACTTTGCCTACAAATTGTCTGCCACCATATAACGCAAGTGCAACTAGGAAGTCTCTTCCTATTCTGAGGTACAGAAAATTCTGCCCTTTTCCCCCCTAAGAAAAAGACAACTTCTGTGAAACAGAAGGAGACTTACACTGTTACTAATGTAAACAACATGATCAATTATGAAGTCTTTTAGCACATTCAAAAATAGTCAGACAGTACATTCCTCAAGGAAGTAACTCTTGCACAGAAACGCTTTTTCACCATAGGATGATTAATGCTTTCTAGCTACCACCTACAAAAGCAGAGTGAGGACAGAGACTTTCATCTCGCTGTGAGGGAAACCTAAGAAAAATAAGAAAAAGAAAACCCAGGAGGACAAACACTGCTCTCATTACTCACGCTAGTAAGTCTTGCAGTGAATATGCATTTCTGTGTCAGCAATGACAAAACCCATAATCATCCTCAGAAATTTATTATGAGGCCAATCTCATCTAAGAGGTGTTCCTCTCTTTCACGTAGTTTACTCTGGTCTTTTGATCTACGTAGTTAAACTCACCTGAAACAACCTTGGTAGTTTCTTTGATGGAAATGCACTCTGTAATGCATTTAACTGTTTTCAAGGTTCGAACCCAAACCTTTAACTGGCAGAGATGTGGATCAGAAGTAGTCATAGGAAAGACCTGATTGCTCATTTAGGGAATTGTACAGCGCAGACTTTCAAAGCCACCTCTTGTGTGGTTAATATATTCAAAGACTGTAGGGCCACTGACACTGGTTTTCAATTGAAACTGGCATTTTCAAAGGAACTTAAAGATGATCATTTTACTCCTTCAGAAGCTCTTTAAAAATTCTAACTTATTTAGATGTATTAATCAAGACCAGATCCTCTCCTCTGTGTTACTAATACTATCCTTTCCACAGAGACACTCTGATGCCTATTATTATATTGAGCTCATGCTCCAGCTTTTCCCTCAGGGAGGTATATATAGGTCTCTCAAAATAAAAAATAAAAACAGGCAGCTATTAATTTTCTTAGATTTTTAAGAACAATTGTTTGCTAACCGTGCTACGGGTCTCAAAGTTATTATGCATAAGAAAAGAAGGGAACTGAAACAGTGTACCACATTTAAAAAAATACCCAAAATACAGCTTTGTTTAGTGATCCAACTGATTCTCGAGTTTGGGATTTTCCAGTTTGGATTCCCTTTTCCAGCTGGAAAAATTCCACTTTCAGAGTTACTGCATAACTGAAGTAAAAAAGTCTTTACCCAAAAATAACTTCAAACTAAGCAGGTATGGAGGGTTTGTTTATCAGTCCTTCCAGCTGTAAAATGTCTGTGGCTGGCACATGAAAGACACAGTCAACATAAAAATGACCATGAACACATATACACCAAAAAAAAAAGGAACTTTCCAAAGAACCTAAGAAAAAAGGGCAAAATTTAAGTGGCAGCTTAAGCTCTGGTTCAGAGAAGACATATTCTTCGTATACTGGTCTGGTCAAGCCCTGTATTTGCAGCCTTTGGCATGCAAAACCAAGCAGGGGAAGCAGACTGAAATGCCAAAATTTAACAACTGCCCTTCTTACGTGATCTGCTGGGAGTGCTGCCTCAGCTTAGAAGGCACGCTCCAAATTAAAATTAACAAGCTAAACCAGGAGTGCAAGCAGACTCTCTTCTTCCCTCTAATTCTTCTATACAAGCACCCAACTTTTCATCAGTTTTCTCCCAAGCAGTCCTTCATATTGAAACAACCCTCCAAGTCTGCTCTACACATCCTTCAACCTTCTCCTTTCTTCACACTCCCATCTCTCTAAAGCACACAGCCTCCAAACTGTGAGGGCTCCAAACTTGCACAAGTGAAAGATAAAACATGTTTTAAAAAATAATTACATAAAACGACACTGAACAGAACCTAGCCGGTAAATTGCCAAATGTCAGGACAGGAAGAAGACAAAAACCTGCCCCACCCTCCTCCTATGACAAGGATTAAGAAAGTATTTGTTCTATAAATATTTTCATTTCGGGAGCTGAAAATGGTCTGGCATTGCTAAATAACATTATTATTCTGAAACAAAAGCTTGGCAGAACACTTCTCTTAAGTATTACTTTTTGACCTAAACAAAGGAATAGAAACAAGGATAGCTGCATTTTTAATTTTTGATATTCCCAGCAAGAGAAAGTTAAGTAACTTTAGCATTTTTCTTGAAGAACCTAGGCAGAAATACAAGTATAATGGTTCTTTCCATTTCTTAGTTACCAATATGATATACCATGACATGGATTTTAAACAGAAAGAACTACTGTAAAATTACTTCCAAAACAAAAAAAAACCTCTTAATTTTTAATACAACTATATAAGGAAATGCTGGTATTAAGATCATACAATATCATCTTAGCTCTAGTGCACACATTAAAGATATTTATTCTCATATCTTTTCTATAAAATACATCTGAATTATTATTGAATTTTCTGCATCTTTCTAAAGGAAATGAAGTTTCCTTTAGGACAACCAAATTCTACACTCTCTTCTGTTAAAGGCAGCTCTGTAGTCAAATTTGGTCAGTGTGACAGAGATTTAACAATAACCATTTTCCTTCCAATTTAAAGGTAAGCTTAAGCTCTGTCTCTCTCAGAGATTTTTCTCCTTATTTGGCCCACAATAAAATAAAAAAACATTCATCCACTCAGATAATGCCAACTACTAAATTGAAAACATCTACAGAAAGCAATATGGAATGTTCATAATTTCTGAAGATTTTAAGATACCCTGAATTTTCTTTTTGGTTCACTAGAAAAGAAATTTATTCTGTTACTGAGAAGATAAAGAAATTTCCCATCAAACTAGCAAAGACTCTTAAACCTAAGGCTTATTAGAACAGCCTTTACAATGGGGCAGGTGGAAACAGGACAAACCACTTCACTAATATATCTTTAAAATTCCGAAGTACCTTCACATAATTCCACAAACTTACACTTTCAGCATTCAGTCTGGATTTTTAAAGTGCAACTAGTTTACCCTTGCAGCACTTCTAACGTTTCTGCACTTTTCTGATATCCTGGCAACCAGTTACCACCCTGCTCTATTCTCTGTGAAATACAGTGCAAAACAGTGACAGCAACTGAGGTGTTTCCAAAACCCTCATAGAAGGGCAAATAACAAGACTAGACATTTAATTCTGATCGATCATCCATTTTTCAAAGTAGATTTTCCTCTCAAGAATATTTCAGAAAGTAAGTTTTACATGAACCAGAGTAAGAGGAATAGTGTTTTATAAAAGAATGGTCAAAAAGTATGTTTTTCCAACCTCAACATAATTAATTATGGCACCATATTGATGCATCCCTCAAGAGGTAAAAAATTTCTAACCTTTGCAAAGTATTGTGCAGCAATTGCAATGCTATCCTGAAATGAATTGTCATAGGAAATATTTTTACAACCGATTTTTCCCCTTATTCCTAAAGTTTACTATCTCCTCTACCTAAATGACTTTTTGATTAATGTATTTGTTACTAGATTTTCATTTTTGTGACACTGTTCCATTTTCCACAGTTTATACATTACAAGCTACACAACACAAGTTATGGTATTTGTTATTTGACAAGTTATTTGACAATTACCATGAAAATAAAATCTAGATCTTGAAGAGAGTTCCATCCAACAACCGCTTGTAGTCTACTAGTGATAATGACCAGACTCCCAACTTGGTAAATACATCTATTGGACTCAGAGAAAAGTGCAACTCTGTTGTGCCTCTGCTTTTGATCCTGAAGCTTGCTACCATATGACACAAAAATTTCCTGATTTTGTTCTATACAGACCCAGAGCACATCAAGCGTGACGATGCTGAGCTGCTCAACACCTCTCTTGCACCTATACCCAAGATCCAAAATCTCTGCCAAAACCACCTATAAAATTCCATCCGTGAGGGGTTCTCTCAGATAATATGTAACAGATTCAGCTCTGTAACAAGCTGGGATACTGCCAGCATCTCCTCTTGATCTGACAGCTCAATAACCAAAGCACTCCCACCAACCGGCAAATCTGGCTTCAGTCTTCTCTACCACTCTGACCTGATGAATGGAAGGGGCACAGTGCCTGAAAGGACACAGCTCAAGCACATAAAAACTTCACAACAATATTCCAAGTAAATAGAGGTGACTCCCTGCAGTTTGAAGGAAGGTATCCCAGCCCTGGAAAATGCCAAGAAATGTTGCATACACCAAGTAACTTAAATCTTACACATCTTCAAGTGTGAATGCTGAATGTTATGAATCCAACTCCAGAATTTTACTCTACCCCTTCTTTGGAAAGGACTCTGTGTATTATTCAAGGTTGAAGGATATGCTGCTGCTGAGTACTGTCACATCCACAACCTCAACTTGCATACAATTATCTTTCAGATACAAAAATAGAGAGGAATACAAGCTAAGTGTTATAATTAGGCAGAAGTCTAGCAATAATTTAGATTTTCCAATAGTATATTAAAAAGGATCTTATATGTCATAATATAAAGTATTAATCAAACACTCTCCTGTGATTCAAAACTGTTCGGGGGGGGGGGAAATCTATGATGGCTTAACTTTGCATTTATTGGTTTTGCAATAGATCAGGTATCAGCTATCCTGCAGTCAGCATAAAGCCAATGCTCTAAGAAACTAAAAAGAAATTAAATCAAGCACCTATGTGCCAGTCTGGATCAAACACTGATGGTTGATTCACCAACACAACAGCAGCCTCCAACCAGGATACAATTCTGTTAGGTCCTGTTTCTGTGATGCTTAATCATGGAAACAGTAGATTTTTTTCAGGAAAGGATAATATGATCTCGTACATCACACTAAGCTTTCAGTGACAGTACTATGTGGCATAAATTGCATGTATTTTAATATTTCAGGATTAAACAAAAATATGACCTTCTTACAGTTAGAGCAAGAAAAAGAAAAAAGAACTAATTATTATTCTTCTTATGTACTCATTCTACTTACTCCAGCCTGCGAGGCAGGAGTTTAGATATATAATTTATAGTTCAAGTCTTCTTTAAATGGAAAATTAAATCAAATCAGAGGTATGAATTCAAAACATATTAAGCACATTAAACCTCTGTTCCTTATGGGAATCAAGTTAAAGCTGTTTTTGTTCTGAATGACAGCATCCATTAGAGTTTGATGTACTTCAACTGATCTGCTTTAATGTCTTACCTTTAGTTAAATAAGCTAATAGACAAGCCTACAGTTGCAAGTATAAATTGAGTCTAATACCATGCTCCAAGTGAGAAACATGCCTGCAGACCAGAGGGGAGAATGTGAGTATTTTTTGGTTCTTAACTTCCTTTCATTAATTTCGGTCTGTTTAAAATAGCAAAAGTTTTGCACGTAATTTTACAATCAGGTTTCTTGTATACTGTTTCAGGATAAGATTCATTTAAGAATATTACTCTTTCAGAGCTTTTACTCAAGAATTATAGAGGTAATTCATCTGTTGACAGTTATTTAAAACAAATGCAGCATTTCACTCTGGAAGCACAAGGCTAGATCGTTCTTAGTGTTTATTAACACAATTACCCATTAAATTTGTTCTGCTTTTGCTTATGTTTTCACTTTTTACCTAAATTTTCTGCAATCCTTTTAGCCACACGTTAGACAAACCTAATGTGTGAAGCAAGCTAAAACAAGATGTTCACTGGAGGTCTCCCAAGTCATTAAATGCCTACCACAAGATTCCTCTCATATTCTCAGGATCAGACTGCAATTGGATAAAAAAAGTCAGTTTGTAATCTAAAGACTGCTATTTCCTCATTCTTTAATTAAATATGAAAAAGTCTTCAATGAGGCAATGAATGCAGCAAAACAGTATCTCCCCCAATAAAGGCTGATACAGTTCGGGAAGGTGGCTTAATGTAATTCACAAAATATAAACAAGGTATAGTAAATATGCTCTTATGGCAACCCATAAGGACTCAGAACAACATCAATTTTGTAAGAAAGGTAGTGAAACAACAGTAGGTAATAAGATGAACAAACCAGTAGAAACTAGCAACTGGTTAATATTTACCTCCATGAGAGGTTAGGCACACGGTGTTCTGCATGTAATGTTCCACTGAATATAATCTTTTTCTAAAGCCACTTCTACTGCAAGCAAATGGGTGCTGAACTGACATTTTGTACAAGGCAGCAAAAGCCATGTGGCCCTGAAAACAATACACTCGCGTTAGACCTTCTTCCTGAGAACGGAGTGCAGATATTGTCCCAGATATTATGCAGAAATGAGTAACTGGAAGTCACTCTCAAGACCTACAATAGAACTCTTCCAGACCTGGTATATCTCATTAAGCAATTAGCAGTAGCAAATAACGTTTTTATAATCCTAATGAAAATGTCAGAGTTCATTTATGTGCATCTTCCTTCTAGAATAACTATTTCAGTCTGCCTGAAGAAAAATAAATATATCTTTCAGGAAAATTTCTTACACAATTGTGCCACCATCCGCTTCTAAGAATCTCCAAGACTGCAGGAAGCCTCCCCTGCAAGTCTGAAGTTCCTAACTTTGCCAAACTAATTGTTTGGGCTGAGATTTTCCAGTTTTGGCACTAATGAACATCTGATTGTTCACATAAACCGTTTAGCTATTTGTTCTTGCATTTGCAAGAACACCACTGAGGACAAAACATGTAATATATGTATGTTCCTACTCAAAGAAGTAAGAGCTGCTGTACCTGATTCAGACTCAAGAATCACTTTAAGTCTGCTTACTATTCTGCCCCTGATGTAGCTGAGGCAAACACCAAGGAAAAGACCACGTAAAGCAGCACATACGGTACGAGCCTTTCATGGTATGCACAGTCCACTTCCAGCAAGCCACCAGATCAGGGACTTGAGAGCCAGTTTAAATCAAAGCCCTTCACTGGTTTTATGCATTTGCTTGATTAGTCCCCAACCACATTCCTCCTCCCCAACTTAGTACTATCCTTGGTCTCTACAATATGAGGAGCTGTGTTTCAAAATTAAGTTGTACTGGGGAAAGATTGGCTATCTTCCTTCAGTTGCCCTAGTTCTGTTCTGATAAACACAGAATAGTAATTCCCTAATTAAGTTTTCCATATAAGTCTGTGATTTTAAGACCTCCCACATCTTCCTTCAGCTTACCCCCGCCTTCCAACACACAGATTCCCAGTATATTTTGTCTCTGTTCATAAAGAAGTAGTTTTGTATCACCAACTTTCTTGACTCACCCTTCTCTATCTTTTCTAGTGCTGCTGTATCCTTTCTGATGTGGAAAGGGATCAGGATGGCACATAAACACATGTGAATGCACGAGGAATTTATAAGGTTGACCAAGTCTGGTTTGTTCTTAGGTCTTAACTTCAGTAATGCAGTTTAAAGTCATTCTAGTGACTCTGAATTTGCCTTTTTGACTGCTTCCTGACTTGCAGCTGTTTCCAGAAGAACAGCGATGAAGATTCAAAGACTCTCCCCCTAACACTCAACCTGCACCAGAGTAATGATAGTTAGAACGAAAATTTTATTTGTGCATGCCCTGTAGAAATGGAATTGCAAGACCTTTAGAGCTGTTAAGTGATGCACATCAGAGATGGCTTTGACATCAAAACAAAGGAGAAAGTTTCCCCCCCCTTTTTCTCCTGCTTAATTCAGTCCCTGAGGAGAAGGCTGATTTCTTCTTGGGCAAGGGACATGAAAATCACTCCAGAAAGAGGAGCAGTAGGAAGAAGGCAAAGGAAGAGACAGTTAGGAGAACCACCCCAGGGAGAGGGAAACCAGTGTGGCAGCCAGCAGGAGGAGAGGAACACAGGCCGCAGATTACCAGCTGCTCTGCTCAACAACACCAGGAGCAGCAGGAACAGCATAGCTAGAATCAGCAGCAAGGAGACACATGAAACCCTGGAGAAGGACACTAGAAAAGAGACAGCACCAGGTAAGAAGATAAAAAGAAGGTGAAAGAAAGACGGGATTACAATAGTGAATCAGTGGTGAGGAATGGGACTGAGTATGGAAACAGAAGGGGGTGGAACAGGTGACGCTAGCAAACCTGAAGAGAAAAAACATGGCACTGATGAGGCAAGGAGTGGGAAATGGGACAAAGATTATGAAAAGGAATGAACTAGGTAGGAAAAACAAGACTGAAGCAAAAAGACCAGAGGAAAGGGAAGCAGAGGGCAAATACAGGAAAAGTCAAGGGGGGAAAGGCGCACACACAAGTGGCCAAAACAGCAAGCACCTTTCTTAACCTTCACACAAAGTCCAGAGCCCCACCAACGCTCTGACAAACGTGCCCTCCTCCTTTCTTTTAAGCATTAGCTTCCATGAAGGTGAGGTTTCTTATGATGGCAGGCAATTGTCTGTGTTGTAAGCAGGTCACAAAGAAGAGAAAATGAGGCATAAGAGAATAGAGGCATTACTGTGAAATGAAGGGGCATAAGGAAGAAGCTTGTATTTCCAGGACAGAAAATGGAAAAATATATAGAATCTGTCAAATTCTTTTTTCCTTCAGGACCTTCAGGAATAAAATCAGTTGCGTTTGTATGAAAAGGAAGACAGAAAAAGAAGAGGGCTGAAAGGGTATGTCAAGGGCAGTGAAAAGAACCTGGACTGACGGTATGTGATACAATTAAACTTTAAAAACTGAGAAAACACTCACGAAAGCAAGTGAAAAATCTGTAGAAGTTGATTGTAAGATATTTTTTTTAAAAGCACTCTAGCATACAAAAGTGGCAAAAGTAGTAAATATTGCTACTGACAGACCCTGTGATAGAACAGGGGAATACAAGGAGAATCAGAAAGTGTAACCACAGAAGAAAAGCAAGCAGGAACAAGAGGATATGAGAAGTCATGAATACTTACACACCAGATATCATAAGGAAGAGTAAGCAACAGAATATGAAGGATACTATACAAAGAAGAAATTATATGACAAAGAAAAGGTTTAGAATAGGAATTAGAGACAACAATTTTTGGAAAGGACAAAAAAAAGAGCGACTCTGCTAGTGTACACAAGCATTTAAGTAGTATTGTCCCTGACTGAAGAGGTGAACACAGCTTGTACATACAACCAAGTGACCAGATGCATCATCTGCATTCAATTACAGAGGATGAAGGCAGAGGAGTCCACAGAAAGAGAGCCAGGAGCCAGATTCGGAGGAAGGATGACAAGCAAAAAATGAGAAGTTACATGCAAATAGCCTGGTAAAAAGGATTTTAAAAACCCTATAAACAATATTTTTTTTTCCTACTCAGACCGCAAATGTTTTACAACAGTTATTGAACTAACTGAATGTAACAAGACATTTTGTCCCAATCAGCATGTCACTACTATATAATAGGATAACTCAGCCAAATAACTTAAGTGCAACATGCACTTTGTTTCCACTCATTATGACATTTTCCACAGTCAGATAAAAATCAAAACAGCACATCCTTTATCAGAGCCGATAAGAGAGTAGGTCAAGGATTCTTCCTTTATCCTATTATTGCCAAGACAAAAAAAACCTATGTTTTTGCAGTGCCCCACCTAAAAAAACATAGAGTAGACCTTTTGTATTTGTCAAGAAGCATGGAAAAGTTCAGGCAAGGGGCCAGATGTTTTGTTGAAATCCATAATGGTATGGTTTAGCTTTGCTGAGGACCCACAGTGTCCTGAGAATCTGGTCCCAACGCCCTCTCTTTTTACCTTATACCCAGCATGAGTTTTTATCCCAAAGGTATAAAACTGTATTTATATATACACACACCCCCACCCCCAAAATCTCTTACGAAAGACAAGAGCATATCCTATGCTGTAAAGACTGCAGTAATCTCCCTGGAAGACAAAGCTACATCCATAAGCACAATAAGTACTTTAATTCATACAAGAAGCTACTTTAATACAACCTTTCATAGAAACAAAGCACGCTGCTGATGACCGCTACCGTGAGAGAGCTCGGGCACTCCTTGTTCCACAGTCTCCCTTCCAGCCCTCCTCTCTTTCTTGCCCCATCACCAGCTCCTTAGCTCACCACATATGTGCTATATGCTAAGCAGCACATAGTGGGGTTTCAGGTGTATATGTGTCTATATGGCTCCCCTTTTGCCCCAGCTTTTTATGGCACAGTCCCTATCCGAGCATGTGCCTGGATTTTGCCACAAAAAAAAACCCACAAAATCTCAGAACAGGTTTACATGACTTTGAAAGGCCCCTCAGTCTTATTCCACTCTGAGCACCCTTTTACCCCATTGCCTTCAGATTTTTAAGGTATTTTAAATTAACAAAATAAATTAATGTGATATGACACAGATTTGATGGAGCAACAGGACTCAATCATGAAAGAGATGTTACAAATACCAAATAAAAAGCCTGAATGATATTGAAGAAAATACAATGATAAATTGAAGTGTGAAAAGACACACTGATGAGTGCTATTTCATAAACTGCAAATATTTTTCAAAAACCTCGTTTGGGAAAAGCCATGCAAGGAAGATTCCTTCCTTTAAATTTTCTTTACTATTCATTGCATACAGTCCAATTCATATGCTACAACAGAGCAATTAGATTAAATACTGCCAATATTCTCACTGGTGATAATTGGTCGTTTCTTGCAAGAACATCTGTTCCATCTTTCTTAAGAAATTAAGTACAGACCCTGTTACCTAGACAACAGAATCCTTCTGAGCATCACACACTATAAAGGGCAATACCAACCTAAGTCACACTTCATATTCGTTCTCTCCACTGCTCCCTTATTGCCATTAATGCAAATGAATGCTGTGACTTTTTAACATTAAGCCCATATTTATCAGATCACAAACTCAGGCCCACTTTCACATGCATTAAAAGTAACAGCTGTGTTACTGTCCTTTGGCCAAGCAACAGTCACTTTGAGGCTTTGTATCCAGCCACTTTCCACCACCATGACTGCCAAGTTGTCAAGCTGAAAATGCTACAGCTTATGAGTACTCTGAGAGCAAGTCCTATCAAATCTAGAAATCTCAGCTCAGTTCCCTTGAAAGCAGTCCAGAAACAGTCCTTCACTGCCATGCCCCTGGATTACTGGAGATATTCAAGTGCTATGGAAACTCATTCCATACAGGCACTCAGTAGTGCCCTCCAGCCAAATTAAGGAGAACAGCAGTAGAATAACCTTTGGAAGATGCCTTTTGCTGCCTTAGCAAACTCACCAGTTTTATAAATATTGACGAAATATTAACAACAAAGTGCAACAGATGACAAATGCCTCTGCATGCTTTAGTTGGATGGATTCCCCCCTCCCACCCGTGCCTATGTGCATGTGATGGAGGATCAATGAACACAGAAGTTCAAATGATGTGTGACACCTAAGGATTAGGCACTCCAAAAGGGAAAGAGCTCACTGCGGCAAAACAAGCTGCAAAACAATCACCACCACTCAACTGTCACCCTAAATTCACCTCACTTCATCTTCCTTCTGACAAGACCCTGAAGTACTTCCCCTCCTCCTTCACCTTCTTCCCTTCTTGGCTCTGAGAAGAGGAGCAGCACTGTCTATCCCTAAATGCATATGCTGTAGCTTTCCCTGTTTGGGGGGAAACTTCTCTAGGAGAACCCCTATAGCTTTCATGCCTTTGGTTTTGCACATGCAATAGCAATCATGCCCTGGGTATGTACTTAAAGCTTCAAGTTAGTCAGTCAGTACAAGTCAATAGCACCAAAAAATGCCAAGCAAGAGAAGGAGAAAAGACTATTAAACCAAAATACATGCAATCAGTTCACCACAGACCACACAAGAGAACTGAACACTTGAGGACTTACTAATGCAAACACGACTGGTACTTTTATGGGAATGCTCTGACAAGTTGTATTGCCACTCCTATGCAGAACACCACAGAAATAATTATATGAACATCTGATAAGCAAGTAGATGGTATTTTGAGCATTAACTAGCATAATGATAGAAGATAAGCACGGGCTTTTATTTATTTTGCAGATTCTGTATTTTTTGCAGAGGGGACTTCAAGGCCACTTAATTTGGAAAGACAGAAACGGAATGGCTTAAAGGAAGGCTTCTCTAGCAGTATCTTATACAGTAGTGTTTCACAGGAGAAAGATAACAAAATAATCCCAGTGGGATAGGAATATAGATCGGTTTTTCAGGCCCATCTGTATGAAAAAACACCTCATGAGTACTGGAAGTACTGAAGAAAAAGTAAGAGCTTGAAAATGATCTGGATTTGAGACGCCCAGAAGAAGGAAAAATGAAACAATCCATCCGGCCTCAGAATGAAAATCTGAACAATGGAGATAGCTGACAATGATTAAAACTTAAAATCACAGTAGAATTCCTCATTTAGGCTACAAAACTTCAAGCAAGTTCAGTGAATTTCAGATGTGGAACAGTACAAAAGACAATTTAGTAGCAGCAAAACATTTTTTAGACCACAAATATAACAAATACTGAGAGTAGAATGTAAAGCTGCAAGGATCACCCATCCTCAGAAAAATAAAACAGACCAGATAAAACCTAGGGAAGAACAAACTCATTAATACATAACAAAATAACATGTCGAAAAAGAAAGAACAATTATTAATCTGAAGTGCAAAGATACTAAGGCAGGTGAGGATACTGAACAAACTTCAGCTTTTGGTCAGAGAGAGATCATTAATCACAGTAATAAGAAGGGTTTTTTAGAGTAGAAGCTTAGAGAAGTCAAACCAAAATGCATCCAGGACAGAGCTAGTGCATGGGAAACCACTGTACTGCTTGTAAATATAAAAAGCATCCTGAGATAAAGGGAGAAGAAAGCAAGGAAAGCAGTACAAAAGGCAACTGAGGTAAAAAAGAAACTAGAATAATCTAATAAACAAATAAAAATATAGAAAGACAATGAGAGTTGAGAAACACACTCTGCAGGGGCCACAAGATGGGATAAGTTCATTAGCACAGAAAGAAAAGGCAGAGGCTTCCTCAAATGTCTTCAAGAACTGGCAGCAGATCTCCTATTTCGTAACTGTCTATAATCAAAATTATTCTACTGATAGCTTCTTTCAATACACTGCTCACGTATTCAAAAAACTGATAACTTTTTTTCCAATAGTGTAGGCTGTCAGGACTACCTTACCTTCAGTATCCTCAGGTGGCTGCACATGAAAAAGCTCAAAGTATACTGAGCATATATATAATCTCCACAGTTTAGTACATATGCTATATACAGGCAACAGGCAGGTTTAAGGAAGCATCCCAACACCGCTGGTGAGATAGGAAGGATAAGCATGATGCTCTTTCTACAAGGCAGGAGCATTTTGCCAGTCAGATAGCCAAATGGAGCAGAGAACAAAACCATGATGCTCACACCCTTCTTATCAAAATGCAAGCTAAGCAAACTCTACATAGTAACAACCTAATATTGTAAGGCTGTGTGCAAGATGCATCACACAATCAAAGACATCCAGGCTATCCACTTAGTGACTATTGTACTGTTAACTACAGTTTGGAAACAGGAAAGCCTCCCTGTGTCTCAAAATCCCCATACAGTAGTATATCGAGTCATCTTAAAGACAAGAAAAATCTCGGTAAGATACAATGGAAGCTGTATTTATAACAGAGCTATTTTTCAGCTTACCACTAAAATAGACATAGAGGCTCACAAGAAAACAAATACCACACAAACTTTTAACATCATGAAATTCAAAGAGTGAATAAAGTTTTAGTAGAAGGTAACATGACATCTTGCCTTCAGTAACAAAGCTGACTGCAATTTATATACAAAAACCTGCAGAGTAAAATACAACTGTAGACTACAAACACCATCCCCTTAGCCACACACAGGGGCTGAAACCAATGCCAAATGACGTACTGAAAAAAAGCGGCTTTTTAAACATTTGTTCAAGCACTGAAGATTTTTCCACTGGTGTTCCATTTTCAATCCAGCCACCTCTGTTCTGTATCAATTTATCCAGTTTAGGCACTACTAATAATATTTTATTTCTGCCTCACAGACTCAATATACACAGAGAGACCTCAGACAGCTTGCAGGTCAGGATCAGCAGAGAGACCAATAAGGATGACATTGTGTTGGGAGTACATTACAGAACCACCTGATAGAGATGGGGACTAACATGAAGTCTTCTCTACAACTCAAAGAAGTCTCTGAACCACAAACCCTGGTTCTTAGCAGAAGACCTTAACTTCCCTGACATTTGCTGGAACGGCAACACTGCAGGGCACAAGTTGCTTGTGCGGGTAATTTTTGGAGGATATCATGGACAAATTCTTCATATACATACCAGATGGGCCAACAATGATGGCACAAGGCTGTTCTCAAACAATGCATCACTGGTTGGAGACATGACAACCAAAGGCAGCTTTGACTGTAGCAACCATCAATTAGTACAGTTCAGAATCCTAAGTCGAGTGAAGAAGGCAAGTAGCAGAGCACAGACCTGGAGCTTCAGGAGAACAGATTTCAGCTTACTGAAGGAACTGGTAGGTGGTCATGGGAAGCAGGTCTGAAGAGGAAAGGAGCTCAGGAAAGCCAGCAGGTCTACTCAAAAATACAAGTTTCAGGAGACCTGCCTGGCTAAGCAGATTGTCAGAGCTCCAATGCAAGAAGGGCAGTATACAGAGGAGTGCAAACAGGGACAGGCTACATCAGAGGAGTTTAGAAACATTGCCCACGCATGTATGGATGGTGTCAGGGAAGCCAAAGCTCACCAAGAATTGACACTTGCAAGGAATGTTGAGGGCATCAAGAGCTTCTGCTACTACATTAGTTGTGAAAGGCTGAACAAGAAAATGTGAGCCTGTCGCTGAATGAAGTGGGCAATTTAATAACAGTATCTGAAGACGGAAGTCCCAACTTAAATGGAATCCATCATCTGAAAATCCATGCCATCACCTCTCAAGCCTGAGGCACCAAAAACAGTCACACATAATGTTAAATTAAAGAAAGGCGCATTCTACGGTTATGTAAAGTCAATTTACCATTCAAATGATTTTACAACTCCACACAGAATAAACTGAAAACATGTATAAACTAATTTTACCTGACTACAGGTAAAGTACAAATGGAGTAACATAAGGAAAATATGTAATGAGAAAGAATATGAAACAGAAGAGGAAATAGAAAGGTTTGGCACAAATTCCGAAAAGAACCCCAAATTTACAAAACATTCCAACTGACACTAAAACATACATGTTCATGCATGCACACACACACTCAGTCTTGCAGGGAATATTTAAGTTTGGCAAATAAGTATTTAAAAATGTCTTTCCTGCATTATCTAAACTCTGTTCTTTGAGTGATAAAGTAGCGATTTGCTTTACGTTGCTGCCTACAACTTAACCTGAAGGGGCTTGGCTTCACTTTTGTTCGCTTCTGTTGAAGGCATCATCAGTTGGTTTTGCATTTCTGTGTTCTAAGAATATTCAGGATCTGAACTGAACAGCAAAATCAAACTGAAAACAACTGAGCCTGAACAGCACTGAAGACCCATTTTCCCCAGTCAGCTTCACTGGGAATTTGGATTATGTCCTAACTGATGTTGACTACCAAACTTTCAGGGAACGCTTCTTCAGCTCACACTGTCAGAACGGGGTAGCAGCTTTCTTTTTAACATACATGCCATGGATTTGTTGATACCGTTCTCCTGCTTTGAGCACAGAGGCACAACGTCAAGAAAAGGAAATTAACTTCTGTATGGGAAAAAAAGTTTCAAATACTGTTGTCATAAAGTAATGGTTTGATGAAAGCAGAGTTTCCTTTTTCCTTGCTCTTCTGCATAGTCTTTGTTTTGTTAAACTGCTGAAGGAGGTGGCTGTAGTTAGACAATGGAGCTGACTAGCTGCTTCAGATGATGCTCTAATTTTTTTACAACTACTTGACAAAAAGAAAATTATACTCCAAGCTGTGAAACTTATTTTCATAAACATTACAGTGCATATATTGGCTGATAAGAAGAAAGTCAGCTTAACTGATTAAAACAAAAATCTCTTTTTGTTCAACAGATTTATTACCTGTGTACTTTAATTGTTCTTTCAGATACAAAAAAAAAAGTCCACAGAAGCCTTCTGAAGAATAACCAAAGCAGGAATTTAAGTACTCCTTTACACAAAAAAAGCATTTAAATTACACAGATTATACAAGATTAGGCCATGTAACACAGCAAGCTCTTTTTCTTCCTATGGCATGCAAAACATGAGTTGTCATGTAGCTGAACTAAAAAGCTCCTTTCAGCTGATTCATGCTTATACAATCACAATGCACACTTACTTCTAGCCAACACACGTCCTAAATCTAATAAAAATCCCTTCACATTTTTTTTAACTTCTACTTATTTCACTACCTCCAGCTATTGAAAGAGGGAGTGGAGTTTCAAAGTTTCCACAAACACAAATCTAACAATCATTTCTAATTAGGTAGCAGAGAATTTATGGGGAGATTTTACATTGCCAAATATTCTACACATTTATATTATCTTGGCAAGGGAAAAGAAGTTCTGACATTCAAAAGAAGTCTCCTACAGCAAATGTACTGAGGGACACAGACATTTTTAAAGCTTTGTTTTACCCAACCTTGCCTTAAACACAGCTGGTGACCAAGGTTTAGAAACCCATTTATCTACATAACAGTAAATACTGCAAGAAAAAGATCAATATAGCCAAAGCAAAAGGCTTGTACCTATTTTGAAATTCTGTGTAACCGTACTTGAAGAGAGTCAATGTCACTAAAAATCTTCAAAGTGACTCATTAATACTGAAAAGTTATCATTATTCCTGAACAGCTGATCTTTTCTACATTCTTAAGAGATGTAGAGACAAGTCAAACAGGTTATATAGCCAGCCTCAGCCACAGTCTCAAATTAAGCAGCTTCATGGTTAGTTCATTTGACTACGGAGGTAAGAACAGCTTCTAAAGGGACACACAGCACCTGATGGAGGGAAAAAAAAAAGCAAATGAGCTTTACTAGCTCTACCACCAAGATGTGACATGTCCCCTTGAGTGCCCCTGTGCCATGCTGCCAGCAGCACTGCTGAGAAGCACAAGGCAAAGGCACAAAGTGCTTCAAGATGGAGACAGTACGTCTAGCTGGACCTCCCTGGCTCAGCTGCAGCGCCACAACACCACAGACCCCCAAAGCCAAGAGGACAGAGATGCAGCCCCAGAAGAGCTGCCTACATGCAATGGAAGGCCACAGACAGCAGGGAGGTAGAAAAGAACATAAATACCATGAGACCAAGCCTTGCTCAAGAGAGCTGACAAACAAAAAAGTTACAAATACCTAACATTTAACCTGTAAAGCTTCAAAAACTTTGCCCTCAAACTGCGGATGCCAAAATATTTGTACCCTCTAGCACTTTGTAACATACACCGCATCAATAGGCAAAAGGCCTCAGAATAATTTGTGCACACTAAATTGTTCGAATGAGCTTTCAGTAACTCATTTAACATTACAGTCTGCATTATTTTAGCCTGTGCCCATAAATGCAAGAATGAATACAAAGGCCAACTAATGCTCCCACTGGTATCCCACAGTGTACTGGCAACGTGTCAAGGTCTCCCAGAAGGAGCAGCCTCACTAACAACTAGCACACACAGGCACAGGATGTGGCAACTAACATGGTAACACATCCCAGACCCAACATCCACGCAGGGCACTCTTAAACAAAGCTAGGAGAGAAATGCTCCTGGTTTGTGGCTCTACTGCTCCCATTTAAATAATCTGTAACAGCCTACTCTAATTCTTTTCCCCATAGAAAAAAGGCTACTGAGCTATTAAAAAAAAAAACCAAACACACCCTGATACAGCAAAATCCAATGAAGTTTAGAATTAAGTGCACTATTTACAGAGTAGATAGGAGAGTTGGTAAGTTATCCTTGAAAGAGGGAAAGTTCTCAGTGTTAGGGGGCGGGAGAAAAGCTAGAAAGGACCAGAAGTTGACAGAAGAGCCTCCTAGGACCTAACTCAAGTCATTGGTTCACATGACACCTTTCGTAGTAGTCATCTTTGTCTTTTTATAAGATCTTTTCCCCCCCCCCCCAAAGCACAGCCTGTAGACATTCTTAAACTATCCTCTTTTGGGTTAAGAATTTCAGAGCAAGACTGTATTCACTGCAGTACAAGCAACTGTTACAAATATTTCATTGGTTTCCAGGACATTTTTACTACTATATTTAATATACTTACATGGAACTGTCTCAGTAAGAGAACAGCCAGAATACACTAAAAACATTGACTGTTTTTTGGAGGAAAACTGAACTTATTTTTCATGTCATTGGTTTTTGGTTTGGTTTTGGTTCTTTGTCAAATATGCACAACTCATACCAGTGTACTGTTATAAGTACTAGAGTAAATGTGTGGTTGGTGACAAACAGACCCAAAAAATAAATTTGGAAATAAAGCTCAGACTCTTCAAAAATTTTCCAAGAGCTTTGTGTAGGATACCTAATTTCAGTGACCAGTCAGGAACCTCAGAAGAGCAACTTGGGTTATAAGAGGGTCTTACATCTTTTACTGGAACTTATCAAACAAATGTTTCTTCATCGTATTTCACTGCCAGGTAGTATATAAATGTATTATTTCATTAGTACAAAATGGTTATGTGCTTATTAGAAATACATCTGAATGACATGGCTATATTTCTGCTAAATGGACAGAAATACTAGAAGTTTGTTTACAGAATCACAGAATCTTTCATGTTGATAGGGAACTCTTGAGATCCAGCCCAACCTCCCCGCTCAAGCAAGGTCAGGTAGAGCAGGCTGCCCAAGACTGTCTCCAGACAGGCTCTAAGCATTTCCACAGATGGGAGACTTCACAACCTATTCCAGTGCTCAGTTACCTTCATAGTAAAGCATCACCTTTTTGTATTCAGATGGCATTTTATGTATTTTTAACGAGTGCCCATTGCCTCTTGTCCTGTCACTGGGAACCACTGAGAAGAGTTTGGTTCCCACTTCTTCATTCCCTCCCATCAGGTATTTACATATGTTGATAAGACCCCCCAAGCCTTCTCTTCTCCAGGCTAAACAGTCCCAGCTCCCCCTCCTATGTCAGATACTCCAGTCCCTTCATCATCTTTATGGCCTGCACTAGGCTGACACCAGTTGTTCCACGTCTTGTGTACTGGGGAGCCCAGGACTGGACACAGAACTCCAGGTGTGGCCTCAGCAGCACTGAATTAGAGTGGAAGGATCATCTCTCTTGACTTGCTGGCAATGCTCTGCCTAATGTAGCCCAGGATGCTGTTTGTCCTTGCCCTGAGGGTGCATTTCCGGCTTGTGGTCAGCTTGCTGCCCAGCAGGCCCCCAGGGCCTTCTCTGCAGAGTTGTTTCCCAGCCAGTCAGCTCCCAGCATACACTGGTGCCTGGAGTTATTCCACCCCAGATGCAAGACCTTGCATTTCCCTTGGTTGAATTTCATGAGATTCCTCTCAGCCCATTTCTCCAGACTCTTGAGGTCCCTCTGAACAGCAGCACAACCATCTGGTGTATCAGCCACTTCTCAGAGTTTTGTGTCAACCGCAAACTTGCTGAGGATGAACTCTGTCCCAGCGTACAGTTCGTTAATGAAGATACTAAACAGTACCAATCCCAGTATCAACCCCTGAGGTACACCACTAGTGACTTGTCTCTAGCTGGACTTAGCACAACCCCTCCTGGGTCCAGCTGTTCAGCCAGTTTTCAATTCACTGTACTTTGTTAGCTTGTCTAGGAGGATGCTACGGGAAACAGTATCAAAAGCCTTGCTGAAGTCACAATAAACAGAATCCACAGCATTCACCTCCTTCACCAAGCTGCCTACGATGAGATGCCTGGCTATCAGATTGGTTAGGGACAATTTCTCCTTCATAAATCCATGCTGACTACTCCCAATCATCTTGTCCTTCATGTGTTTGGAAATGGTTTCCAGGATGATTTTCTTTATCACCCTCCCAAGGACTGAGGTGAGGCTGACCAACCTGTAGCTCTCCTGATCCTCCTTCTTGGAGGCAGGAGTGACATTTGTTCTCTTCCATTCCTCAGGAATCTCTCCCAGTCACCATGATCTTTCAAAGAGAACTGAGAGTGGTCTCACAATAACATCAGGCAGCTCCCTCAGCATTTATGAGTGCAACTCATCGGGCGCCAGACACTTATGTATGTCCAGTTTGTATAAGTGCTCCCTCGCCTGCTCCTCCCCCACCAAGGTAAGTCTTCCTTGCTCGGCTTTTCCTCTGATCTCAGGAGCATGAGATTCCTGAAAGCTGGTCTTACCAGTGAAGACTCAGGCAAAAAGAGTTATTGAGTACCTCAGCCTTTTCCACATCATTTGTTCCCATTCAGCACCAGGCTTATGTTTTCCGCAGTTGCCCTTTTGCTGTTTATGTACTTTCAGAATCCTTTCTTGTTGCCCTTCAGGTTCCGTGCCAAATTCAACTCCAGGTCAGCCTTGGCCTTCCTAACCCCTATCATTGCAAGATCAAACAGCAACTCTATACTCTTCCTATGTTACCAATCCCTGGTTCTACCTCATATATGCTCCTTTTTTATGTCCGAGTTCAATAAGGAGCATCTTGTTCATCCATGCAGGCCTCCTGCTGCCCTTGCTTGCTTTCCTACTTGTTGGGATGGACCTTTGTTGAGCTTGGACAAGGTGATTCTTGAATATCAAGGACCTCTCCTGGATCCCTCTTCTCTCCAGGGCTGTATCTCATAGGATTCTTCCAAGCAGATATCTGAAGAGGTTGAAGCCTGCTCTCCTGAAGTCCAGGGTTGTGAACTTGCTTTTTAGTGTGCTCCCTCCCCTTACGATCCTAAACTCCACTATATCAGCTAAATAAGCCAATAACAATAATCATATCGTAGCTCCCCAAGTTGTTGAAGACTACAGTTTTTCTGAGAATTTCCAGATTAACCTCTACTACCATTCAGCCTTTAGTTTCTGCAATTCATGATGTTAAAAGCAACAGACAACCACAATCTTTGGAGGTGACTTAGCCACTAAAATAAGTTCCAAAGGAGACAGCTGCAAACAGTTTGGGGTCCCAGCAGCATAGCCTAATATCCACTGTCCAATTATCACTGAATTAATCTCTTTCTCTGAAAAAGACATTTTACTGCTTTCTCCTACCCTTCTTTTATAAATACACACAATGAGACTGTACTTTTCTCACAAACAATTGCACTGAAGTCCTTCCACGCTCAGGGACAGACTGCCTACCCAGATATTTTGAAAGTAGCAACTGAAGGGCACCGATTAAGGGAAGGCTTATGTTTTTCTTTTCTCTGAATTAGTTTCACCCAAAATCCACAATTAGAAGTTTATAGTCTCTTCGTTGTGGGAAGCAAAATACTTGAAGTAACCAGCATAATCCTCTCACAGGAAATAAAGCCTTTGGGACAAGAAATCTCAGATAAAGCTGTATCACTCTGGTGCTTTTTTGATTAAAAAATACAAAATTCCACTACCATTAGCTGTTTGCAGACTTTTAGAGTTATACCTATTGATTCTGAACAGATAATGGCCAAGATACTTCACAGGTAAAAAACAGCCCTAACAAGTAATACCCCTCTGGTCTGTTTCTTCTGTCTCCATCAGTCATTCAGAGAAAGCTGCTTAGATAAGGTAAGGAGCAAAAAATAGAACACAAAGAAAACAGAACTGAATAAAAGCCTTCTTTTCCCCAAAAAAGTATTTAAGTTACCTTTTCAGCATAATGAAGAAAAACTTTTCCCAGGACATGCATCAGATTATTTATAAATTCAGTTTACTCTCCTTGTCTATCTCCACACTTGATTACATTCAACTCTTTAGTTTCCTTCTTCCAAATCAAAGGATACAGGAAAGTTCATCCTGCATCAAGAAATCTATATCCTTCCCCTAATACCCAGTAGCATAATCATACGCTCTTTTGTTTTGCAGGCTTCCAATATACCTTCAAACTACATCACAATGAATATGCCCTGATGTCCCGCCTCTGAATGGAAAGGAATGGAGTTTTATTAAGGCCTTAATGTCTAAAAATGTATTTTATTTCTCCTCCACCTTCTACAGTGCAAACTAAAATAAAAAAATCCTAGAGCTATTTTATTTATAAATAGCTCTAGGAATTCAGGAAAAATTTTTTGCCCACGTTACAAAAACAATAGAAATCCCACCCTGATATTCAAGCAGTAATGAAAACATTTCATCCATCACTGGTTCAAAAATAAGCTAATACAAGTCTTGAGTTGAGAGAGGTGTCACATTTGTTAACTAGTCATGCAAAAATGAGAACTCTACATTTCATTACTCTTATTCATATTTTCCAGCCCTACTCTTCAAAAATGCTATTGCTTAAGCGCAGCAATAATCTGCCTCATAACAAGAACACAGAAATAGTTGGCATTAAAGTTATCTTCAGAACAGAATCAAGTTACAAGGCAGAAATTAGCTTCCCACCCCAACTCTTTATTATGTAAGAATCCCCTCTAGTATTTTCATATTCAGTACAACAGAACTGGCTAAAATATGGATTCCTTCAGCAAGTATCACCCTACTGTTGAATAGAAGTAATCATCACTTGCTCCAGAAACCACCGCCTATATGATGTTTTCACTGACATAAGCCTTCTTCCACAAAAAGCTCATATTAGTAGCGGTAAGAGAGACTTCATGTTTTTCAAAGTCCTAAGGAAAGACACATCAAGTTGGTCTGTAACATCAGAAGAGAGGAGTAGTCCACCTTTTCCCTGAGGGAAAGTTAGCTAGTAGTTCTTATTCTGAGTGTCCAGGCAATATTACACACAAAATGTTCTTGAATTGCAAAACTGGATGCCTTTTAGTTCAGCAACATACTTCTCAAACACATTCTCAAGTGTCTTCAGGTTATGGAGTTATTAAAATATTCTGAACACACACAGAACCAAGTACACTGATGCTTCTTCCACATTCTTAACTCCCACAGAAAACGGGTAGGGTTTGAATTTTTGGGGTTGGGGAGGGAAAGGGAGGTTGGTTGCTTTTGGTTTGGTTTTTTTAAGACGTCAAAAAGCATAGTGACAGCATTCAAACAAGGTAAATATTTAATCAAGCAAACACACTACTTTCTTCCATTGCAAAATTCATGCATTACAAGATTTTACTCACTATCCAATACTTTGACAGTAACAGACATTTTCTGTCATAAAACAACCATTTAAAGATCAAAATCTATCTTCATATACAAACACCCAATTCTTACCAACTTTGAAAGAATTATATATATACACACACATATGTATGGGCACTGCTGTGCTCAAAAGTGTGCGGTTTCTGAATCCATTTTTTTCCTAAGACACATGTAATAATACAATAAACCTGCTTATCCTGCTATGAAATTTCTCTGTACTTAGCAAAGCAAATAAGGAACAGGAGAACAAATTGTTCTCAGGTGCTAAAGAAGAGTAAGCTACCATTCATCTGAAACAAAACACATTATTAACAAGTGGACTTAAAGTAACAGTTGTAATCTTTCAGAACCTTTTTCCTTCAAGTCATTTTAAAAACATCCAGTTTTAAAATAAATCTTCATTAAAAGGTTCACGTCTATTTCCCTTTCAAAACATAAAAGAAGATAAAACAAAACTATATTAGAAAGAGGCATTACCATTACCTAGCAATAACACCTCTCTCTACTCTGGAAAAAGTATTATTTAGAAAACATTTTAAGAAATTCTTACGTTTAAATAACTTTCATGCTTGCATACTTCAAGGAAAACATTCAGATAAACTTTATGTTATTTAATTCGGAGAAAATGGAGAAATAAATATAAAAAAACTTATCCGTTGAATAATGGTGTCAGTAAAAATAGTTTCATTTTTGTACACTTACTGCAATCTCTCTACAGGCCGACATGGATATCCCTGTACCTTCAATTTGCTTCAGTGCATACTCCTTTTCATCTTTTCTGTATACAAAAAAAAAACAAACACAGAGAGGAATATTTTTAGTTCTGACTTTATCACACCAATCAGTACAAGTATAATGGTTCATTTTAATTTGGTATGGATCACGAAGCTGAAAAGCCAATCTGGTTTTATGCATAAATTACACTTAGATATTAAAAGTAGGTTTCCTTTTCACACAGGCTTCAAAAATTCCAAACTCCCACATAAAGAAACTTTGTTAATCCATATCCATTTCCCTCTGAAACCATATAGATAACTGCAAATACATCTACAGAGACTTTTGGAGGACACTTTTCCTGAAATTCCAGGATACTATCTACCACCATGAAAAAGCAGCACAGTTGCATCGTAGCCCACGCCTGGAAAACTCTCCTAGAAGTACCTAGGAACCACAAGGATCTTACTTGATTTTACAAGCCACTGTCAATCCACTTTCACTTCTGAAATACTATTATGTTTTAAACTAATTATACTTCTTGAAAGAACATTAATTTCACCGGGCAAGTTTGTGTTTGCCAGAGGACAAGCACAAAACTCTTGAATGCTGGCCACCAGCAGACCCCTACATGGTATATGAAACTGCTTGCTCTGAAGTACAAAGCCAAAACACAGTATTATCATTTAAATAATCACAGTTTAAAGTGATTTAGAGGCAATACCAACAGAACAGGAAAATGAAGTAGCATTCAAAGACCTTGCAATACAACATAACCAGCTTACTACCTATGGTAAGGTTTTGCAGGATTCAGGTATCATCAACAGATGTTCATAAGCACCAGTACCAACAGTGCTGACACACTTCCACGGACTCATCAGTTACAATTCAACAACCCACTAACCCCCATCTAAATTCCATATGGCATTTCTGGTGGACTTCAGTTTCTCCTTCATCCAGTCCCAAACCATTTTGTTTTGCTGTGCTGAAAAATTAACTTGAATTAGTTTCAGCCTCTCTTGCTTTTATCTAGAAGTCTGTGTCCTGTCCAGATCCAGCCTCTTTGCCATCCCCACCTCTGAAATTCATGGGATGAGAAATGGCCAAGTGGAGGAATACGGGGAGGGGATGAGATTGATAGGAAATTATAACCGCCTACACCTATCAGTAAGTACAGGTGATCATTTTTCTCAGTAATTTTCAGTATCCGCTAAAACCACAATGCATATCTATAGTTAACATTGTGCTTGCTTCAAAAAAAACATTGGGCAAAATGGAAGCCAAAAATATGACAAGAAAAATTCCAGATGCAGTCTGACTACACATGAAAACTCAGCGCACTGCAAGTTTTGCAAAAAGTAAATCCACCTTTTAAGCAGAAGTCACTCAGCAGCTGCTCCACCTGAGAAACCTGAGTTCTGGTGCTGAACCTTAACTCAGAAATAGTTGTTACTCCTCTCAAACAAGCATTTACATGAAATCTTTGAAAGCCTTTGAGAATGTATTCCCTCCACATTTAAAAAAAAAAAAAAAAAAAAGAGAAATTCAGTTGTAACAGAATTACAATCTGCTTTATTTCAAGCAGGGTGTTTCAATGTGTTTGGGATTTGGTGCAACATTGATCTCTAAGGAAGCAAGACCAAGCATGTTAGGCTAAAGGTTTGAAGGGTCTCTTTCTCCTGATACATTTGGAATAACAGGATATCCTTCTGCAGCTGAAACTAAAGGAATGGATTACTTTGAGGTGACCTAAATGATTTGGGAACCACCAAAGAGAAATACATTCTCATTCTGCACAGATTTTCCATGGAGAAACGGGAAGGACAGCAACTTACAAAATGCCTTGCAACTACCCCCAAAATATTCACCCATTCCAATACTTGGATGCAAATCTTAACAACCAACACACATGACAAATTAACATAAGATTGGATCCTTCTCTTCTAAAATAAACTTTTATTCCTCTATGCTAACTAAAATGAAATACAATCATAGAATATCTCAAGTTGGAAGGGACCCCCTATCACAATATTTTAAACATACAACTTCTGACTTTGTACTTTTGTTGAAGGGGGAAACACTCAGAACTTTTCAAGGGCTAACAAGTTATTCACTACTAAAATTAGGCTATTAACAGCTCTTAAGAGCTGTTCACCAAGTACACATTCAGGAGTAACTTCAGAAGCTGACATGTCTGCTTCTTAAGCAGAAGGATTCATCAGGATCTACTGATACAATAATTCAGATTCCTTCTTTGCTCCCAGCTGAGCAGCCCTTTATTTTCATGAATTAGTCCTTTATAAGAACTTGGCTCAAGACAGATGCAGAACCAAGAAATGTGTAACTTTACAGGTAATAAGCTCATATCTTATCTCTCAGAATTTGCTTTTGATGTCATTAATTAGTCCAAAATTTAAAGAGTAAATAAATGCTCATTCCCTCTCATACAGTTCTGCTATCTATGCAAATAAACTGCAAAGTATTAACTCCATAACTCAGATAGCTTACTGAGACTGTGAAGACAAAATTATGTTTTTCACAGAACCAAAACCAACTCTGAACATTTAAAATCGGCCATAGCTTAAACTATGCAGTACAGAACAGCTCCATGCAGACATATCAGCTTGAATCCCAAAACAATGTAGTCACTACAGCACTGCAATATACCCTTCTTTTGGCATGTCTACTTAAACAGGCACACCACCCCACTGATACAGCTACCCTTGAACTAGTTCTACAGATGCAAGCATTGCATTCAGTTACTCAGAAGTTCAGACTGAAGGTCGCGTCGAGACCGGGCATGCCGTTTGGCACACAACGCCTTCAACAGCATTGCTTAACACCACTGCTACTGTGAGTCTGTCACCACTTAACAGTCAGGCACTCTAGGCAGGATTTTAAGATACAAATGAGGAATGATGAAGATGTTAAAAAAAAAAAACCCAAACAAAACAACCTGAGAAATTATAGCATGTAGGAAAAGATGGCAATCTTGCAGAGCTGCAAACAACATGCTTCTAGGAGACTGGGTTTTGTGAACATTGAGCAAAAATGAGGGTAATGAAATACTTACCTAAAATAAATGGTTATCAAGGCTGAAGAACTCCAAAGATACCATATACTAGATCTCACCAGTTGTTTTTTCACCAGATGCTTCAGAATCATAAACATAGCCTCCTCTAAATACTTAAATACCATTTACTTGCTTTGGCAGAAATGCAAGGCTATATGAATACTTACCCAGTCAACTATTATGCAAACATACTAGCTGTTTAAAGGACTTTCCAAAAGATCTCCACCAACTGGTATTTTAACTAGTAATATCTCCTATTTAACAGTAATCTCAAGATAATTTGAGAAAGAAATATATTTAAAACTTCAATACCAAGTCAGCAATGCAATCTGATGAAATACACAATTCCGGTTACTCAATAAAATGGTATTAAAGGGCCAAAGAAAAAAAAAAACAGGTACTTTATTAGCTACTTCCCCTCTTTTAAGAATTCAATAAATAATGTCAAATGGTATGTGTGATAGGTAAGTATACCATTCAACTCCCTAAAGACCTATGCTCTTACAAAACACTTGAGGCAGGGGGAAGTATTTCTACTTCATGTTGAATATACAGAGAAACTCTAGTGAACTTTGAACACATTTCAAGAACTTTTACAGACTTATACAACAGGAAAGTTTTCATAAATCCTTTTCTGACAGATCGCACATCAGTACATTTTTCACTAGAGAGTGGAGCAAGTGTGATTGAGTTTAAAAACCAAACCTGAACAACAACAAACTACATAGCTCTGGCATGAGGCAAAAAGCACCCGTGCTAGGGATAGCCAACAGATGCAAAGTCTTTGACCATAATCATTTTCATCTGGTCACAGAAATATTGGCTTAGGATCAGGCCAAGTAACTTGAAGGTCCTGCTGTGTGGGTGTTTGTCTGAGGGCAGGGAGCAAGCAGCATAGACCAAGGTTTAATCAAGCAGGTTCTATTAAACAGCCACCCCAGGCTAATGGTGGCAATGTGCCCAATGAATCCAAGCAAAAAACATAGCAAAACATAACTGAAAAGGAACTCTATTCTTTAAGAGGCTGCGACTCAGCAAGTTTTATTAAAGCTTTTCAAAATTGATGCAGAAGAATTTGCCTGATAAAACTGGTACCAGGTCACACCTCCATGAGGTTTCTCCATGTTCCAAGTTCCCTTATCTGAAACTCAGGGCAAAGATTAAAATGAACATTGTTTCTAGTTCCAGACACATTAGAATTCATGCTATTTTAACAGAGATTAACTTTTGACAAAAGTGGAACTGATGAGATACCCTTGTCCTTAAAACTTACTGAGTTGGTATTTTAGATAGCCATAGGCAGCATCCAAACACAAGGCTCCTCACACCTACCAGCAATAATCCGGAACATCTCTCATAAAAATCCATACTGGCCTAAGGCCATAACCTGGTCTTTCAGCTTAAGCTTTTCTCCCTCACCAATAAATATCCCATTCTGCAAGTCCTTAACATTGACGTTAACATTTTAATTTCTACCGTACAAAGGAAAACTCTGTCCTCTTCCCCTCACAAAATTGTACTCAGCTGGCATATGTCCAATTGCAGTATTCAATGCAGAAAATAAAAATATGATTACTACTTCTTCTGGGTAACACTTCCAGCTACCATTTTCCAAATGCTTTGGAAAGTACCAAATTCACTTTATAAGGGTACAGTTCAGAAGACTTAGGATAATTAAAATGTTTCAAAGGAGTTAAACTGTCTTAATTAGCGTAATTGTACTTCAGAGTGCTCCCATCATATGAGAAACTACTTTACAAACAAGGCAATGGAAAACTAGAAACAACTTGCCCAAAACCATAAGGAAAAATTATAGGAGGATTTGAAAACAGTGCATGGTTCAAACTATTGTTTTATCGCTATTATTCAAGTTTCTAAACTTTTAATGATGGTCCCTGTTGAATTCACATAATTTAACATACATCCCAACTTCAGAATTAATTATCCACATCAAGGAACTGGCTTGAAAGACTGCAATCACACTGAAGCTACAACTGTGGCTATCACATCAGTTAATACGGATATAATGTTACAGTATATACTAACGATAACTTTCTTAAATTAAATGGACAATTACAAAAAACAAATAATAATTAAAATACACATTTTGTTAAACAAATGAAGTGCACCATAAAAACATTCCAAGACCTAGCTAGAAAAACCTAACAGAAAACAACAATACACCCTTGTAAGCAACACTAATAGAATTAAAACGTTTGTGACTCTGTAGGACAAAGCCTACAGAGTTCAGTGTCCTTCAAACACAGTACTGCCCAGAACACAACATTCCTATAGATATCTTCTTATGCTCTAACAACTTTGTTTAATTGCTGCCATACAGAATAAAGTTAATCACTCAGCAGGAGATCACCAAGGGTTGCAAACTTTGTTTTGTCCCCTAAGATAAGGAAAAAACCATGACACTGAAGTGCACCTAGGAATTAACTGAAAAACCCTCTGTGGTATCTGGAACACAGCAGCAAAACCACTAAATCAATCACATTCAGCACTGGTTACCTTATGTAAGATGCTCACAACTCTATACATAGCATGTGGCTATAGCCCTTTACACAGGTAATAGCGCCAGTAAAAGTGTCTATGACTGACTGGAAAAAGGGACCTGATCCTTCCCAAAAAGTGATGAGTTCTTACGCTTTACTGTTTTTATGCATATAGAAATAACCATAATCCCACAAGATTTAAAAAATCCACACGTGTTATCACTGGGGTACATGTTTTTCAACAGACTAGGAAAGTAATTTTCTTTTATCATTGTCCTCAAACCATATCAAGCCTTATCCAGTCAGCAGCTCAGCCAACTCCTTTTCATCCATGCGGCAACCAGCCACAAATGACAGAAGCTGGGAATCTACAGGCTGACCTTAATTTATTTCTAGAGAACAGTATATGTGCTGAATTTCAATGCATATATATTAGTTCATTTTGAATGCTACTTAAGAAACTCAAAATGTGCAACAGTAAGGATAGCAAGCAGAAATTTAAAGGAAATCTAGGACAACACCAGTCCTTTAAAGGGTTTGTCTTTCTTCACCTTCAAGGACAGCTCTCTGCTGCTCTGCTAAAAAACTTCACAGCAGCTACAGGTTATTCCTACAGCCCAGTCCCAGCCAACTTCAATACAACATGGATACCTGAGTTACATTTGGCTGGTTTGGGCCATGAAAAGAATGGATGAAACCAGCAGACTTACCTCATTCTGCTACGGTGAAAAGTTGACCATTTCAGTAACGTCTATGGACTGTGTGGCTGGCCTGCCTGCACCCCTTAGAGGTTTGGTGGGAACTTTCTCAGAGTTGCAAACAGAACTCACATGTGTATAGCACAGGGAAGGACTTCTCACACAAAGAGCAGACATGTATGTCATCTCATGTACTCAAACCTGGGCTTGGACTTTCCTCTTAGTGGCAGGATGGGAAGCCAACCTCTCCATCAGGCAGTGACTATATAGAGTCTTTAAAAGTTGAGCTTGCATCTTGTCTGGAACAACAACTAAAAGCAAACTTGGGGAGTGGGAGCAAGGCAACAAACCTACACCAAACAGGACAGTCTTTACTATGCAATACAAAAACAGCTAGAGCGAAAAGAGAATCTCCAAGGCTGATCCAGGTACATACAAGGAGAAACTTTTCAGAATGTAAACAATAGGCTATGTTTCATACTCCATTTCTGAATCTTTCATCTCACAAAGTCTTTATAATCTCAATTTTTTAAAAAGGGGCCTGAATGCTACACAGCTCATTGGTGTCATTGCCTGACAATACCCACTAAACTCTGCTAGGTCTCCCTCCAGACATCCCAGATGATGCCAGCTACGCCAGCATACACAGACAGTAACACCAAAAAGCAGCACTTTATCTTCCGCCACCACCAAGACTTGAAGTCCATATGTGAAGCCCTTCTGGGATCTACGAACACAGCAGAAATAAAGGGCAGAAGTTTGTGTCATTTTAGATGTTACTCTTCAAAATGCAATACCAAATTCCTGAACACTAAGCATAGTTTCCTACTCCACCTTCCAATAATTTTATAGACCTGCCAATGTCAGGTACTTGCATAAATGCATGTCCAAAAGAGGACAAACTCAAGACTCAATCTGTGAATTTTAAAAACAGTGATTTTTTTGTTTGTTTGGCTGGTTTAAAAAAACTCCCAAAGGGGGAGCTTTTCTATCCTGTTTGTTGAAATCAGCATTCTAAAGTTAAGTCTACTATAAATTGGGAGAGACAGTCAAATATAGAGCAACTGATTGCAACAATTAGCCTGTTCTTAAAAATATGACTTTCATTACATACATTATGAGAAACACACACCAGAACAGTTACAGAGAGATTAGCCTGCTGGAAAATCTGGCACATTCCAACCATACAGGCATCAGATTATGATTAGACAGAGTGTTACCACAGTACCCTATGAGACATTGAACTATACTCACATTTTGTTCTATTCTCTATAGAATATCCCCAGATGTACCTCTAAAAAACACAGTTGATATGGCTACCCTTCTGTTTGTTTATTCCTCTCTAAACCGGTCTACAAACTCAGGAGCAAATGTGCATGCTAAAGAATGAAGCAAGTTCTTAAAGTGATGCTAAGCTCCTTGCCATTAAACACAACACCCTTATATTGTGTGCTTCCACAGAGTCTCACAAAAGATGCTAAATACCTATTAAAAAAAAATACAACACAATCTTCACCTACCACAAGTGATTTGTTCTTTATGTATGACAGCTGATTAAAAAAACAAACCAGAAAAATCTTATCAGTGCTCAGATTCACCACGTTATTCCTTTACTCGGCTATCATTTCATTAGACTGGGAGTGGGAGTAGAGGTCTCTTAATATCAACATGAGGAGACTGGAACTATTCCAGCACCATTACACATAACCTAACAATATCCTCTTCCCTTTTTCCCCAGTAGTTTCCAATTCAGAAAATTAAAAACAAATCTTTGTAGCATAGATTACTTCCTGACTGTTAACAACGGTTTCAGACTATTTCACAGTCACAACCACAGACAGATTTTTAAGATCTCTGTAATAACAGACCATTGGACATCTTACTAACCTTAATCATATTAAAATTTAGCCTTTACATTATAATAATAATTAAAAAGTTGTATTTTTAAGGAAAGAGAGCACAACTTCAGCCACAGCCACCCTCAATCCAAATCTACTGATGAAGAGTCAGAGATCTCAATCAGCTCCAGGGTTGTTGCCATTGCTAAAATTAGACTGGTTCCAAAATATCTTGAGCAACTGAGAACTGTGAATTTCATATGAGTAGGTGTATTTTATAACAGATTGGCATATGCAGACTTGACAGCCTGTTTATAAAGGTAAAAACTGAAGCGTTCACATTAAATTTTGAAAGCTGTAAAATTATTCTGCAGCTCAGGTAATTTCTTCCGGCATTTGCTGCATTAAAGCAGGGGATAGGGCTGTACCTGATCTTATTTCTTTATAGACAGGCTTGATTACAGATAATGAACAGGTTTAAGAAATACCTCCCTTCCAGAAAGGATACTGCACGTGAGGATTTGTTATCTCTAAAATAAGGAACCACAGCAACAACAAGAAAAATACCTCTGAAATAAAGAGGAAACAAGATTTTCTTTCTGTCATTTATTTACCAAGGCCACAGACACAGGGTCCTTTAGACTATGCCAAAAAAGAATCCATCATTTGTTTCATAAAATCACTTATAAGAAGAATGTTTGTGACTACAAACCTCAAGAACTTTAGCTGTCTGGTTTTCAGTAATTTTTTAAGTATAGTTCCTAACACCATACTGTAAAAAAATACCATAACTACACAGTCCAGCCTAACGTGCATCACATTTCTTTCCCTATAGTGCTAGATCTGGCTAAAAACTACAAATCTGATAGGTGGAAAATTACTACTAAAACACCAAATATTAAGAAGCCTGTATTTCTTTTAAGTCTCTTTGGTGAGAACGTCAATATGAAACACGAAATGCGGATTTTTTTTCTCTAAACCATTGTAATGCATTAGGATCATCTACAGCAGAAGAAAAAAAAATATTGACTCAATGCAAGACCTATCAGGACAACAGCCTAAAACCTGAAGTTATTTAGTTTTCCTTTTCTAGTTCATGCCACAACCAAATGCTTCCCCTCAAGCATATAGAAAGCCCAGATTTATCAGAGATTATCTGTTGCACAACAGAGCACATTTATTATAGTTGGAAACTTGATGAGTAGAAAAAACACCCTTGCAAGAAGCTATAAGGACCAGAACAAAATTCTACAAAGTCACCACAGGGTCCAACTTCATTCAGTCTGAAAAAAAAAAAAATCTTTATTGATAATGAAGCATCTACATCTTCCCCCTCACTTCAAGATCAGCAATTAGGATTTCACAAAGTTACGGATATCTTTATTCCAACCACTAAGAGAGTCTTGCTACTTCCCAACAAGCAACAAGGCCTTTAGTCAGCAATCATCATATCTGCTCCCCCATAATCCAAGTCTCATTCTGCCTCCTTTGAACTTCAAAACTGCACATCCCATAGTGAGAATAGGTTTCTCCCGTGCTCTTTCTGTAGCTTAAGAGCATCATTTGAATAGTTTTACAATGACATTTTTTTCCTGCCACTGAACTCATGCTAAAGGTAGAATAAATGGGATTCAACCTGTAACAGTCTTCTGGTTGTTCTGAACCAAAGACAAACTAAATTTGGTAATTTGTCTACCCCTATTTCTCATTTGGAGCACAACAGAATCAGGCAAAGGATTGGGTCATTCCGTACAATAATAACGTTTCATTCATTCATTCATATCATATTAATCAAAAGGTACGAACATAAAGCTAACTTTGAAGTCCACAACACCCTTGAGAGCATGGCAACAACTGTGTTCAGGAACAGACCCATTCAAAGAAACTGTCAGCTGAATCAAAAACAAACATGACATTTTTCAATGAGCAAGATGATAAATCTTAGCATGATTCTGTGGTAATCCATGGAAGTATTAATATGGGTGAGAATTTTCTCTAAACACCTTTGAATTTGCAGAATTCATGAGCTGTAAGATAAGAAGCATCTCTCTCAAAAGAATCTACCTAGGAGTCAGATAACATGCTGCTAGAATTTCATGCATGAGTGGCCTTTGTATCATCAGATCTCTTCAGGCACTCAGACCCCACAAGATACCGAAGAGGTGGGCAAGTCAAGGACAACTGCCGTGAGAGCAGAGTCCCAGCATTACCTGTGTGAATGCTTCCAAGTGCTCTAGTGAGGATGGGGAAAGGAAGGAGGGACAGAAGAGACAGAAAACCTTCTGGCCACGGAAGAGGGATTGACTCTTCCTGCAATTAATTCACGAGGAAACCAAATACATTGCTTCAAAACACCAAATGTGTCCTGCTTTAACTCCAGGTGTAGTCTCCACTCCAGAAGAACTAGCTTTTGCCTTCAAGTCAATTGCCTATAACATTTATTTTCACTTGTCCGTAAAAAGAAATCAATAGCATCTTCTACTTAAGCCAGCAGGGAATGAACAAAAAAATAATCATAGCACACGTGAGGCCCAGTTTATGGGAGCGCATGTTTAAAGCCACACTGTCTGAGACTGTCCCCAGTTGGTATCTGTGCTCTTACTTAGTCCGGAACCCTTATCCTTAAGTGAGCGATCCCACACTCCCAGCATGCACAGGAAGCTATAGCTCTTGCTTTGCCTGTTGGAAAACCTGACCTCAGCATGATTTCATCTACAAGATGAATGACCCTAAAACTTTTCAAGATCATGACCTTTGTAGAAAACAGACAACTGAGGGAGAAACAAGCAGTTATGCTGTAACCTCATCTGAAAATACTTATTTAAAAACTGCTAATCGCAGAAGACAGAAGCAGACATGAACAATTCACTTCAGAGATCCACCATTCCAGTAATCTCAGCTCCTCCGATCTTTCTCACAAGAAAAGTCAGTTCTGCTTTGCAATTAAAAAACACAAACCCACAAACCAAACAAAAAACCCAAACCCTACAGTTATAGTTTTAACTGACCTTTGCAAATTGGTGTCTATCTCTGCAACATCCCTTTCAGACTGTCTTATCAGATACACTCATATTTCATAAATTCTCAAAAAAACCCAACTGCTAAACCAAAGAATCATGTTCCCACAGAAGTCTAAGAACATTTTAATAAGAAATTCAGATACAGAAGTATTAGTTGATTTAAAAGACTATCATAGGATTTTGTTAATAACTAATTTTTATTTAAAAGGTTTCTGTGCTTTTTTTCTTCCTGATTCTGTTAAGATAGCTGAAGTTCACAGGAGGCATAATAATTTGTAATATCATCACAACCAGCATTTTTATCTGTCGGTCATCTAACTTGTCCTCAAGTGATCCATGTAAATGAAGTCCCAGAGCTGGGAGGTCTTTTATAAACCTAAATTATTTAGATACATGACACTTGTAAGTCAAGTCAAAACAGTAAAGTTTATCTGCTATACAAGTAGAAATTGTCCTTCATTTCTGAAGGTCACATGCTGAGTTAGCCAATTTATTCTAAAAGCAGTTGTCCTGGACCAGTTTCAGCATTCCTTCAGGCAAACACACTGTTGTTGAAACAAATAAATCTTTTCCCGTTGTAATACTTTGTTTCAGTGAGAAAGACTGAAAAAAACAAACCAACCCCCAAACGCAGCCTGTGTCAGTTCTCAAATGCCAGCAAAGGAGCTCAAGAAAAGACACATCTTCAGAAGCAGAATGCAAGAGCTGCTGATCACTTCTGCTAACAATCCCTTCCTCAGTCATACACATGAACCGTAACATCTGAGCCGTACGTTAAGCAGCAGTGAGCACATGCAAATAGAAGCTTATTTTCCAATGTAGAACTCGGTAGTTAAAAATAGAGGAGAAAGACTTGGATTATAAGGAATCTATGCAAATCATGAGCTTGATTAAGGCCACAGAGATGCAAACACAATCTTTCAGTAGGTATTTTCAAAATGCGTGGGAAAATTTAATATTACTAAAAATCTCTTGTGAAATTTGGTTACAACATTCCACAGAAGTACTGGTTACTTGTGCAAACACATCTGTAACGTTCTGAATCACAGCAATTTCTGGGGCTTGGGTTTTTGTTTTTAAATCATGCATGATGTTAAAATATTCATCTGTAAAGTAAACTTATGAAAGAAACTTTACAACACTTCTACCTACAATACAACAGATTAGACTGGATGACCCAGAAATACACCAACGTATTAGATTTCTACATCAAGTAGTTCACATGAGAAATACTTAGTTTCTGATCTAGCCCCTGTTCTGCCTTGCTTCGCACCCTCTTACCAAGTGGGGAGCAGAAAGGAATCTATTCTTCCCCCTCAAGCCCTTACTTCCTTTTCCTGCAGCACTATTGGAAAACTCTGAGCCCACTCCCCATACCCCCCCATAACCCCGCCCCCACTCTGTAACAGGAAACTTCTTATCCTCTTCATCTCTTAAAAAAACCCACCACACTACTAAATCTTGAAAGGTTCTCCTTCCCAGCTTATTATGGGCTAATTTATGCATGAATCTTCCTCTGCAAGCTTGGCAAAAATCTTCATCTGTTTCTCTCTCAAACAAACGCAACCTCTTCCATGTCTCATAACCCCCACTCACCTCCTTTCTTCCTAAAGCTCCTACCACCACCCCACCTTTGTGCTAACCGTAGTAGCAAACAAAACACCAGCCGAATGCTATTTGCTTTCTGAAAAGCTATGGGCTGTACAGCTCATTTCTGCGCTTCATTTCAGGGAGAGTAACTAAAGAAAGGACAACATAGCCATCGGAGAGACCATGTGTAAGAGCCTCTGGGAAGCACTAAAAATTACTCATCACCACTTGCACTATCCTCTTGGGCAGGAAGCAGAGCCACAGTATAGTTTCACTAGCAGCCTTCAGTAAGGCACAGTTACAAAATACTAGTTTAGGGTTTTTTATTGGAATGCATTGCAGGCATCTAGTTAGACAGGTTTGGTTTAGTTCTGCTGCTCCTTCTCACACATACTAAGAGCACTCAGTGCTAACAAGTATTTCCAGGATTCACAGGTAAACTAGTATTTAGGTTTACTTAGCTGTTGAGAGATTATAGCGAGGCATGAACACCTTCAGCTGTTCTACCTTCTTAAGATAATAAGCTTCATCAAGAAAAAAAAATTATGGAAGTGAGAAGCAAAACCAGCCTTTTAGATACCATCACTGGTGGAGACATTGCTGCACAGAAAGGTAGTTGTTCAGCATCAAATACGTTGCTTTCCGACTTGGGTCAATATTTCTGTGATTTAGCCTGTGACAGGATTACATTAGCAAACAGCACTGAAAACTCAAATTACTTACATTCAAGACAATGTCAAATAGAGAAAATAATGATATGTAAATACACAAATTATTACACACTATCAAATATCTTACAAGTACATACTTGCATGCATTGGTACATAACACTCCAGTTTCACATTCAAAAGAGTATAACCCTTGCCACCTCCCTCTTAACAGTAAATGTAACTGCAGTACACATGCACCATCCCTCTGTGATTTTACCGCCAGCAGCATTCATTTGTAGCATTGAGTCAACTTGAGTGCAAGTTTCATTTCCTGACACACTCATGCTATATGACTTCAGTAATTTAAGCACTGCAGAATAATATGGAGAGAACAGTACACAAACTATTGTGATATGAACACTGATACAAGAGAATAAGCAGATTACCTTTGCTTCTTCTACACTTAAAGTTTTCTACCACCACAGTGATCTCAGTCATAAGTGTGACCAGATGCAACCTCTGAACAACATAACGATATTAGCAGAAAACTCAGCCACAGTGAGTGGCCCCAGGAAAAAGCCTGTTTTTCCAATAAAGCCATGCTCACAGCATGCTATTTTTTCCTCCCTCAATCAATATTTTTCCACTCCTGCTTCAAACAAATAAGATTCAACAAATTAAAAAAAACTAAAACAAACAAAAGGTTACATGGCCAGGACCACAGCGAGCATTCCTAGATTAGATTATACACTTGCCTTGGCTATGTGCTTCCCCTTCCTTCCTCTTCCCTTAACTTTCACTTGACTTTAGTGTGGACTTGGATGCTGTAAGCACTTCAGACCCGCATTAAGAACTTTACATTCATGTTTCTGCACACCAACGTCAGTCCAAGGAGGAAAACCGACTTCTCTTTAGTTGCAAGCTTACAGTACTCAAAAACTGGGGGAAACGATTTCATTGGTCTTCCCCCTCCTACACCTGTACTTTACAGTGATGTTTTTGGACTTTCATCACTGTTGCCCAATTTCATAGAGTGGGTTGGGTTGGAAGGGGCCTTAAAGATCATGTAGTTCTAACCGCCCTACCATGGGAAGGGACATCTTCCACTAAGACCACGTTGCTCAAAGCCCCATCCAACCTGGCCTTGAACACTTCCAGGGATGGGGCATCCACAACTTCTCTGGGCAACCTGTTCCAGTGCCTCATCACCTTGTGAGTGAAGAATTTCTTCCTTATATCTAATCTACATCTATCCTCTTTCAGTTTAAAGCCATTACCCCTTGTCCTGTCATTACAGGGCCTTGTAAGAAGTCCCTCTCCAGCTGACTTGCAGGCACCCTTTAGGTGCTGGAAGGCTGCTATAAGGTCTCCCCAGAGGCTTCTCTTGTCCAGGCTGAACAATTCTCTCAGCCTGACCTTATAGGAGAGGTACTCCAGCCCACCGATCATCTTTGTGGAATTCTATATTTAGCAGCTAAGGTGAAGCCTGTTTTATACCAATTCTCTTGTTTGAAAGTTACAGATACATTAACAAGGTAATATGACATGTTACAAATAGTGGCTTTCTTTTTTAAAAACCGTATATCACTATATTAGCATATAAATCTACAAGCTTCGTTCAGCTGCTACACTGTACAGTACAAGGCAGTGCCAAACCCTTCATACTTGCCAAAGGATAAGTGGCAGGAGGGTCTGCAGACGCAGCGCCTGCTACTGAGCAGGTGGCAAGCCTGGGAGTTGCCCAGGGTACAACTCCTGGCCCTTCTGCTGCCATCGCCTTGGAAGCTGATCACTCCAGATTTCTGCCATTTCCTCTATAAACAAAATTCTGACATTCCCTGTGTGATGCTGCTTTTTTGAAAGCTGTTTTGAAACACACAGACTAAATACATAACCTACATAGCTACTTGGAAATAAAAGAAACCCGAAACTGTTTGTGATTTTATTTTAATAACCTCTGTTGCCCAAAACCAGGTAGCGAGTAAAAGAAAAATAACATAGCCATAGCAGAAGAGAAAGAGGCCAGCTCAATTGTTCGTTTAAAGGTAAGCAGAAGCAACAATAACTAGAAAGGTTTTATTCACACGAAGATTTCAGCTTTTGCAAGTGCTACATCTGCTGTCACTGCTACAGAACGAAGAACAGGGTGGCCTATTTTCTACTTGACTTGTGCATCCCGTTATTCCTTGCGCGCTCCTGACTAACCAACAGTGGTATCTTTTCAGCTTGCTGACTCATCCAAACATCCTACTGCAGGTGAGCTGACATCTTGGTGAAGGAACATAAACACTTTGTAGGGGCCCAAACCCATAGACTGATCTTTCCCAAAGAGTAATAGGAAATAATTCAGGCATATACAAACAGAATTTCCAACCCTTGCTTCATCCTAAAAATTGCTTCCCATGTGAAAAGGAGATACAGGAAGTAAAACAACTAAGCACAACATCATGGCTTAAACTGTGATCAAAGAAGTGGCAAGGAATGTAACAAGGAAAGGTAAGGCATGAAACTAAATCACACTTTCCTAACAATGACTGGAAAAATTGCATTCTTTGTTTTACTGGACAAATGTGAACAAGTGTCCAAAAAAAAGTTTGCGAAAGCCAACATGAAGTTTTGAGGCACTACACACACAAAAATCGTAAAAGATCTCCCAGCTACATAAAGAGCTAAAAATATTGACAAAAGCTAAAAACAACCCTTTCTGGACTACAAATACATTAATGAAAGTTTTGTAAACCTAGGTGCCTAATTTAGCTAAATGCATAATGCAGGTAATAGCTCTCAACCTTATCAGAGCACACAAACACTACTGAAGTAAATGGAAGCTGCAGGTGCTCAACATCTTTAAAAACATGCTCATGCAGTGAATGCAAATGTCACACCAACATTGTTCAAACCTGACTGCCTGTTAAAAAAAAAAAAAAAGATCTTTTAACTCTCATAGAAATCAATCAGCTCACTAGAAACATGCCCAAATGATATTCCACTCTAGGCTGAAAAAGCCTAACTATGCTGTTACTTTGCTGAAAAACCGCTTTTATGCCCAAGCCATTCACAGAGATCTAAGCAATGCAACCACTTTTTTTTAACAAGCATTTTATCGAAGAGCTTGCCAAGCTCCGTATAAACACATTTTACTATTTCATAAAGTTTATATGCCAAGTTTTTGAAACATGAAGTGACAGGATCTCAGTGGAATTTCTGGAGAGTTACATGGTTCTTATTGCCCTCAGCCTCCCGAGACTGTAAATTGACTATAAGAAGCAAGTAGCCAGAATCTTTTTTCCTTTTATACTGGAATGCCTTGCAAATTTGAAATACTGAAACAGTCTCTATGATCAGCCAAAGAAGAATTCCTTTACACGAGGCTCAAAATCCCCCAGTGATCAGCACACTATAAATATGCATCACTGCTGGGTTTCTGTTGCCAGGACTGGAAAAAGTTTCTCTCCATCATTAAGGACTCCTTAAAGTTAAGAACAAATGCTAAATATCCTCCACCCCACAGAGATATTTTCGCTAGATATTTTCACAAGGAACTTACCATATCTTAATGATTTAGGTTGTTTTCTAATTTTTTTCTATTTTTTCTAACTTGTTCACATCTTACTTCCACCCAAGGTCGTAAAGTTACACAAAAGCTACTGAGAGCAAACTCACCAATCCCATAAAAAGGAAAACCAAAAAAAGGGAGAATAACCCAGTTTCCAAGCTTTGTGAAGTAAAACATCCGAGTATATAGCACAGTTGCATTTGTGCCATATTATATTGCATTTCAATCTGACTGGCTACTGAAACTTTGCACTTCCTTTTATCAGTTAATTTTCTTATGACTCAAGGTCTCCCTTTGATTATTCCCAGCTCTGACACATTAACTATCTTTTCATCATGTTTACTTTCACTTTACTACCCATTTACCTTCATACTACTATTACTATTGCAGGGATTTTGAAGACATGTCCTTTATGGTGCTTTGTAGCATCAACGTAATTCTTGCAAAGGCTTTCCATTGTCAATGATGGAAATGAAACAGATAAGTTAGAAACAGACATTAAATTTCTTTTTCATGAAACAGTAAACTCAAAGCTCTGCCTCTTTTATTCTGTTCTTACAAGCAGCAATTTTAGGATTACTGTATCAAAGAACAGCAAAAAATATTTAACCAGCATTTTGGATGCTTTTACTACTGCTTCCTCTCATATCTCATATATATGTATGTAATATAAATAAATTAAAACTTAAAGGAAAAAGAAAAGAAAACATGACTACTAAGCCCACAAATATTAGAAGAGCTCTGTGGCAGCTGAAATACCCAGAAAGGCGGTAACATTTCCTTTTCAAGTTAGCTATGCTTTAGCATTCTTAAGGTTGCAGAGCAAGCTAGTCAGAATCAGAGCTTATTTCCCAGCATTTAATCCTCCACCTGAATTAGTGTGCTACCTTTCAGTTATTAATCACTTTAATACTACATCCTCTTGACTCAGAGTTTAAATTTTGAAGACACACATGAATGCAATTTACTCCTACAGAAAAATCGCTGGACTTCTCTATTAATCTAAAGCAGCAGTGTTCCATTAACCACTTCCAGATCTTTATTTCAAAAATTGCCATATTCAATCTTTTCTTTTTCAAAGTTTCAGTTGCCTGAAATGGAAGGCTCTCTTTGGCCTTCTGTTAGGAAAGTATCACCTCCAATTTGCAAGTAAGTTTTATCAAACTTTACAGGCTGCTTAGAACACTTCTATAAACGCAGTCCACGTTGTGCAGTATTCACACTCCACAGTGAAAAAGCGCTTAATGGCTCTTCTGAAAGAAAAGGGTTGTATTCGGAACCTGCACCTGCAGGAGAGCCTTCCTCAGGACTGCTCCTCTTCAACAATGGCACACCAGCCAAGCAATCCCAAATAGCAACCCTAATTCCCCATTGCTCTCTTAATCCCAGTACAGTGAAAATGGCACCCAGGGGACACCTATCCCACAGCACCAGCCGTCTGTTCCCCAGGGAAAAGAAGGAAGCCCTTCCTTAGCCAACATCCACGGGCTTAATGGCTAAGCGACCTCTCTGGATCCAGCCAGAGCCAGGTGTTTCAGGACAAGTACCCTGCTCTCGCATGGGAAGCGAGGCGGATGGAGACACACCTGGGCGTCGGTACTGAGCGAAGCTGCCAGCTCTGCCCGCAAGGAGCCCCCCGGACGGGCCTCCCGGCCCCCCGTTCAGCGGGGCACCCGGCGCCGGGGACCGAGGCGCTCCCGGGGGTCTCCCGGGGGGTTTCCCGGGCGCACCGGCCGGAACGGGAGTACCGGGGGAGGGGCGGGCGGTAGCCAGACGGTCTTCGCGTCAAACTTGCTCGGTTTTCCAATCCCCTGCAAGTTGTCGGAGCAGAATGTCACAGCACGAACGCGACCACACAAAAGATGAAAGCGATGACGTGAAACCCGGTATGAAAACCAAAGGCGATTCCCAACGGCACAGCCTGCTGACACCGCACCCCCACCCGCGGGGGGGGGGGGGCAGAGTGGGACGCGCCACCGGAGCCTCGGCCACCGCCGCGTCCCACGGCCGCCGGGACACCGCGACAGCGGGGCGCACCCACGGGGCGGGATGGCCTCCCCCTCAGGCGACGCCGGGGCTCAGTGGGCAGCCGGGCACCCACCTGCGGCCACCCACGCACCGCGCCGCGCCGCAGGGCCGCCCCCGCCACAGGGCCGGGAGAACGCGGCCCGCTGCCAGCGCGGGGCGGGGGCTGCCCGGGCGGGCTCCGCGCTCCGGCCCCCGCGCCTTGACGGAAACTTTGCGACGGCGGCCAGGGACGAGAGGGGAGGGGAGGGCGGCGGCGGGCAGGGGGTCCCACCGGCCGTTGGCGGCGCGGCCCGGCGGCGCGGCGCGGCCCTTACCCGTCCTTGCGGCGGGCCTTGTAGACGTGCCCGTAGGTGCCTCTGCCCACTTTGCAGCCCTCGTATTCGAACAGGTCCTCCACCCGCTCGCGCTCGGCCGCCAGCTTCGACTTGAACTCGTAGTCCATGTCTCGCCCATGGGCGGGGAGGGACGGGCGGGGGACAGCGGCGGCCGGATCAGCACCCCTGGCTGGCGAAGCCCCCTCCCGGCGCCGCCATTTCCGGGGCTCGGCGGGGGCGGCGGGCGGGTGGGGTGGGGCGGTTTGTTTTTGTTTTGGTTTGGGGCTTTTTTGGCGGGGGGAGGGGGTGCGCTCCGCCGCCACCCGCTTCAACTGGGGCTCCTCGCGGCGCGGCGCGAGGGATGCCGGGAGTCGTAGTGCGGCTGCGGGCACCGGCCCCGGCGCCACGGGCGGGAGGCGGCGGCGACGGCACTACAACTCCCGGCGTGCCCCGCGCCGCCCCGGCCACGCGGCGCCGGCGCACTTCGCTCCCCGGGGACGCCGAGCGTTTCAGCGGCCGCCGGGAACTTGCTGACTCTTCACATTGCAGGGCAGAGGCGGGAGCGGCGAGCGCAGCTGGGCTCGGTGCCTCTCGCCGGGACAGCAGGCGCCTCGCCACTACCTCCGCCCGCCGCCGGCTGGCCTGGCAGTGGCTGATAGTATGGGGCGCCGAATAGTGCCGCAACTTGTTTATCTCGCCAGGTGCCACTCAAGGCCCGGCCCCACCCCCCCTGCTGGATGCCGCCCTCTCATTGGCCGGTGTCGCCCCGCCCAGCAGTGGAGCGGCCGCGGGTCCCCGCCGCTGGCCCCGGGCGGCTGCGGTGGGCGGGGTTGGGGGGTACGGGGTGGCCGCCGCCCCACCCGATGGCGGGGAGGGCGCGGGCTGCGCTGGGGCCGACTCGGCTCGGAGCGGGGGCTGTTTTGAGGCAGCGGCCCGAGCCTGGTGGGGTTGCGGTGCTGGGGAAGAGCCCCTGCTCTGAAGGCGGTTGCCGCCACTCGGCCCGGTGACGAGCGGCGCGCAGGAGTTGCCGTTGGGCCGCGCGCTCGGGCCCTGGCCCGCCCAAATCAAACGGCTCGTTAGCGGGGCAGAGGCCTCGTCCCGGTGCCCGCGCCGGTCGGAGGCCGAGCGGGAGCAGGCGGCGGGGCGAGGAGGTGGAGGAGGTGGGGGTTCCCTGATGCTGCGGCTCTGTGACAGAAGCACGGATTCTCAGAAAGTGCCTCGATATAGCCAGACGCTGCTAAATAAACTCATTTTTCATACTAAGAACCGCAAGGGCAGATGACAGCGTTTGTGTTCAAACGCTAACCTGGGCTTATCTCCGAGGCTCTCAGATTCAATAAGGGATAGGGATTTCTGGCCAAACATGATGCTACTTTCAGGTTCAGATTTCATGCCGAGTATTTTGAGATCATAGAAATATTTAGACCTTTTAAAATGATATCTCAGTCTCTTATTCAGGGATTTCTTTGTGAAAAACTTCACTCTCTGCAAACATACTTGCATTATGGAAGCACCACACAGAGCTAAGCAAATGTAAAGGTTATATCCTGTCATGCAAGCAAGTAATAATCCCTGCCTTGTGTCCTTAACCTACCTTTATAACTGTCAGCAACAAGTAAATGAAACAGAATGAAATGAGAGAAGGGAAGAGTAAAAAGAGTGGCTGTCCATACAGGGGAACCATCTCAGTTCCTCACCTGCCCAGCCAGCACTGGTTACCTAAATGGAAAGTTTTTGCACTGCCTAACACAGACTGGATGGGAGGGATAGATGAGCTGATGAGAAGCTGTCGTTGCTGACAAAGCAAAGGGAGGGGTCAACTGCACCATAGGATAGGTACTGTATATGATTACGAGTGCATAGCTAAGTCATGAGGTCCTAAGCAGAAGATTGTTTCTCAAGCAATGGCAGGAGGAACATAGCCATTTTGAAGTTGTTATTTCTTCCAGAAGGCAATAGATGATTCAGAGTTACACTTGTGCCAGGTAGCCAACAACCGAAATTCTCAGAAAACTTCATCACTCCTTTACCAAAGTACTATTTTCCAGAGAACTACAAGTGCTTTTCTCTGCAGTTGCAGGCATGGATCTTTCTGAACAGGGCCCCATCATGAGCTGGCAAATTCCCTGAGCACAGGAGAGAAAGGACCGTTGATCTTTCAGTGTCAGTATTAGAGACATTTGCTAAAATTAGAGCTAATAATTTAAATTTTGCAAAGCGTCCACTTCTTTAGTCACTTAGTAGTCAAAGCCAACGCTGAGAAGAAAAAGAGACAGACTTAAAAAGACAAGCATGTAGCTGTAGAATGTTATGCTACCCAGATGTATTCATCCAATCTCAAACTCACTAGGAATAAGGACTGCCTTGCTGTTGATAATAATAAACTCTATAAGTAGTTCCTGTTGCCCTCACTGACTAAAAAAATAGCTGTTATTGCCCATTCTCATCACAATGGCTTTTGTCTTCTACTCTTTCAACTCCACCATGTAATGACAAGGCTGTCTATAAATATAATTCATTGTATGTCTGCAGCCCCGGTGAGAGAGGGCTAACGGCACCCTCTGTTATGGAAGCTCAGCTATGCTGGCATTTGTAAGCTGAAGCAGCTTAATTCTTCTCTGCCCTATACTGTACCCTGCTCCCTAGTGTTGCAAACAGCCATTTTATTCTTTCTTCCAGAAACTGATCATGCTTTGCCAGTGAATGTTTTGGCCTTGCTGCTGCTACTGGGAGGATGTCTGAGAGAAACCTCTCTAACAGCTGGAAGCCTTCTTAAAATTTCAAACCTATATTTCCCTGTGACCATTCCACATCCATCTTTTCCTCCTGTACAAATACTGTCCTGAAGTAGCCTTTCCCAGTATCCTGTGTGTATCCCCTGCCAAAAGTATTTATAGACAGCAATCTCATCCCCATGCAGCCTTTATTTTGCAGGACTAAACAAGCCATGCTCTTCTCATCCCCCTCGTAAGCTCCCCCAGTAGAAGCTGGACTGGTACAAAGGTGGTTATGGAAAATGCAGAATGTGATCTGTGCCCCAGTTCCTTCCCTCGTGCCACAGCCCTGCTTCTTGTTTCTGAATCCTTACGTTGGCCACGTAAAAGCCATTAAAAGCATAGAATCAAGTAAGCAGCTCCAAGCGTAGGCCAGCTCAGAGGCTGGTAAGAATGAGGCTACCTTCTCATTTGAAGCAAAAGTTTTATCGATTCATGGTTAAAAGATGGAAATGGGCACATTCATCTCTTCTTGAGGTTGGAGCACACGACAGGATTCCACTTCAAGTTCACAAAGATGGAGAGAATTTTTTATGCGGGCACACACAGTCAGGCCTGCAGGAGAACAGCTGCCTGGCATCTCCTCTCCAGGTGGTTCCCAGAGGAAGAACAGTGGTGGGCAGCCATTTACAGAGCAGAGATGAATCTCTGAGTGGCAGCAAATGGGCCGAGAGAAAGAGGTGGAACAGTACTGTGACATTTCCATTGCTCTTCCATGTTAGTAGAATGGTTGTGATACTGGTAATACATATTTAATAGCATTCACATTTTTAAAAAATGTTTTATTAATTGTATTATTCACGTCTAGTCAGAAGAGAAATGACTGTAACATGTTTAATATGTAATGGCCTATCATTCATTAATTGTGCTGATGCAAAAAGTCTGAGTAGCCCCACCAAAGAAAATAGAAAATGACAGCCTTGCAGATTACAAGCATTATTCCTTTCAGCCTGCCAGCCTAGCTGAAGATGCAGGGTTGTTGCTCGTTAGAACCACCATTTCTTCCAAATCTCAAGTTGCTGTTGTTAAATAGTGCCTAGACTGTTGGAAAGGAAACGTGTTTCAAGCAAGACTGAAAGTTCAGGAATTTAATATTCTCATCAGTTCCCTAAGCAGATCTCCAAGACAGATAAGACATGAATTTCTAACGTAGAAAGGAAGAATTTGGTCTTTAACACTTCAACCTCAAGAAAATGACACACAGACCATTTTTTTCCTTTGCAGGTTGCCTTGCACATAAAATGCACTTTTTTATTTTCTTTACAGCTTGTCTTAACTTCATTCCCTGGCTTGGTAAGTTGTATTTTCTGTCACAGGTGATCTCTTACAGTTTTCTCTTTGTGTTTTAGCGAGACAAAAAATGTGGTGGTTTTTTTTTTAATTTTTCTAGGTCACATGTGGAAGTAGTTGCACCTTTTCTTAACTTACTCTCTTTGTAAGCTTTTACTTGCTAATCCAGTGGGAAATTTCAGATTCTTAGGGATCAAGACAGCATTTTTCCAGTAGATCTTGAGTGGAGCATTAATAAACATATACAAATAGTGTTTACTTATGTCAGTCACATTTAAGCTGATGTTGCTTCATTTAAGAGTGGAAGGATGCATCTCAGAAGTCTGAGGAATAAGAGTAGAGAAAATTCAGAATGAGTAGAGGTCTCACTTGAACTGTATTATCATCTCTCTACAGAAGCAGAGAAAAACTAACAGTTCTATTACCAAAAAATGTAGAAATATACTTGGGATTTTTAAACATATTAGTATGAGAGTGTGAAGGGCCTAATGAAAGTGTAGCAGCATGTCAGTGGATTTCTAATAGGGTTAGGTCTTTAACTGCCTGTAAGTTCATACGTTATCATTCCTAGTAAAACTCTGAATTTTGGAATCTTTCATGACAATTAACTTCTAAACACCTATAATAAACATATTAACCTTATTTTATAGGTTTAGAAAATAAAGTACATAACGAAAGGGCTCTATCAAGTCTTTACAGTAAATCTAGAGAGTATGCTAGGAACGGAAGATGGGAGTCCTGACTTCTGCTCTCATGATATAATTATTTGGCTGTCTCTGGGGTTTTTTAATTCATTTTTTTATAGTACCATAATCCAAATAGTACTAAAATAGAACATTGTGCTGCTTTTCTTGAGCGTAATCCAAGAACCTGGTCTCAAAATAGGCTGTACTGCTTTTCACATGGTTTTTTTCCTGAGAAAAAGAAAACCCTCACAAAAGTTATTCCTTACTTTCTCTTTACAGACTGACAATATTGAACAGTTACCTGACAAAAACAAGGGAATTCAGCATTCAGCAACTAAAAAGCAATAGGAGACAGCAAAGTAAAAGTGAAAAAATTCGGCATTGCATAGTGTGCCACAGGTTCACCATTGCGCAGCTACAACTCAACCGTACCCTGAGCAGCTAGTGTTACCACGTGTGTACTTTTCTTAGAAGATACACTTACTCCCTATGAATTGTGAAGCAAGATACATGATCTTATTTCATGTGGGGTACAGCATGCAGTATAGCAGGCTTACTTCAGTCTGTCAGAAAAAACCCAAAATGCCAGAGGATACTATTAACTAATATCATTGTGTTTACCTTTGAGAATCAGCATGACAGCTGGTTCAGAGGGCCAGCCAATACCTCCAAAGCAGAGATTTAGAGAAAGCCTTGAACTCTAAAAATGTAGAAGTTGTCTGTAATTATGGAGAAAGCATAAACTCTAATTCTGAATATAGCAGCCCAAAATTTTGTACTTTGGAGCTGTGCAGTCGGTGTAACTGAGTTTCCTTGGCTTTGTGGATATACATAGTTTCAGTCTACCTGCATTGTTGGCATCCTCATTCCAGCACCACCATATGACACCTACTCTATTTCCTTGCCAGTCATTAAAGTTTTCAGAAGCTCAAATAATTCTAAACTTCCCTGTAGAATCCACCGCTCTTTTTCCATGGACTGGGAAAGACAGTAGCATGTAATGAAAGAGGAAGGGTGTTTCTTTCATTATTGTTGAAATACACACAGGAGGATATAGCAGAACTGTACTGTCTGGGTAGCTTTCTGAGGTTAAGTCCATTCCCACAGAAGAAACAGCTGTGCTAAACAGATAACAGTAGAACTTGATATGGTTCAGGTTATGTTTTCAATTTTTTCCAATGGATGTAATAAGTTTTATACCCCTGTAATGGCAGAATCTATCCTAAAGACAAGCTATAACTGTAGAACAGTATTTCATGACAAGCCTATGGAACATAGATAATTTATATATATAGAACTATTACACTTTGTGTTGCTCCTAGCCAAATAGATTGTGATGGCCTGTTACAAGTGTTTTCAACAGCAAATGTTCAAAAAGGCTTTAATAAATAGTCTTTGATAGGAGACATAGGACAAGAAAGAGCAAACTTCAGTTGTACCAAGCCAAGTGAGATTTATATATAGGAAAACCTTTGAGTGATAAAGACAGTCTTATATTGAAATTGTCAGGAAATACTGTGTAATCATTAGACTAAAATTAATGAGATATTATTAAGAACTAAAATTAATGAGATATTTTTAAGAAAAGGTTAGATAAATCTGTTATAAATTTTGTATGTGAGATAGAATTAACATGATGAGGAGAGCAGCTAGAAATTAGATTTCTTGGTTTTCTTTCCAGCTCTATATTTCTATGGCTCTGATATTCTATATAACATCAGAAGGAGCCTCATCTCATGGAGTAACCAGCTAAAAGACAAAAACCAACAGACAGAAGTAAACCATGAGTTTCCATGGCAGAAGGGTTATCCCACAAGGATTTGTACTTAAAGCTGAGCTGGTCACAGTTCGTAAGTGAACTGAGAAAAGGAATGAGTGGTGATGTGACAACATTTGAAGAACATCTAAAGATGATCTAAAGCTGACTGAAAAGTACTGCAGGAGGCTCCAATGATACTGTGTGGGTCGTGGTAGTTGAAAAGCAGTGTTCCAAAGTACAGCGTAACACACATGGAGGAAAAACATGCAGACACGATGACAGACTCTAAAAGCTAGTATCAGTCAGGAAAATGTCTTGAAGTCACTGAGTAGTTCTTTGAACAGAAGTTTAGTGCTGAAAAGTAGTTAATAGGACAAGAAAAGTAAACTCTTTTAGGAAAAGGATAAGAAAAGAAAACATAAACAAGATTTATAGTACTGCATGTAACTGTGGTGCACTGCTTGCATTTTACTCAGCTCTAGTTACCCCGTCTCAAAATCCATATAGTAGGATTACGGTAACATTCAGGCTTGGATAATCAAAACTCAGAAATATGAAATGGCAAAATGATGGGAGATAAATACATTAGCAGCTATTAAACAGTAAATACTGCCTCTGTCTTAGTAAGTCTGCAGGACTGAGATTGCTGGAAGCTGGGGAAGCATACAGGAGGGATTACTGCTATCTGCTTGCCCTTCTGTTCTTTCATCATGTGCTAGATGGGCCTCTGGTCTGGTCTACTACAGCCATTCTTGTGATACTGTGAGAATAGGCTAAATAAATTTGGATTTTTTTAGGTGGGAATATAAATGATCAGGGTAATAAATGATAAAAATCAATTCATTCAAATGAAAACTTTATTCATACTGTGTCATTTGTGGCTGTTACATGCCATGGTCCAGAGGAAACTTTAATCTCAGGAACTCACTACACAATTTGTCAGAAGCTGAGAAGATGCACTAACAAAAGAAATGAGCAATCCAAGAGCTGAATCCCTCCTGCCTGTGAATGATTTTGAGCTTTGTGAAACTATGGTGGAATTAGATTTAGGAAAACCTAAGAACTCATATGCTGAGAGCCTCAATATGTTACTGAAGTTCTGGTTTTCTTATTTCCACTCTAATTTTATTATTTCCTAACTCCATCTGTGCCTCAGTGGCAAAGTCCTGAATTATCTAGATTCCAGAACTGTATTTACAGCCAAATAGGAAATGACAGCATTGGCTGCTGGCTCACTACGCTGAAGAAGTTGAGCAACTCTGAATTTTAAAAGAAAGCCAGATGGTCTAATGAGAGCAGGAGCCAGGAGTCCCATTGTCCTGTGTGGTTTTATTTCTTTGGGACCAGGTTTTCTATCTGTAATGCAAGGCAGAATATTTCCCCATTTTTAGGAAAATTTTTGGATTAAAGTATTACTAAACTTATCAGTTAGCTTTACCAGCTATCTCCATCAACCAGTAAAGAATTTGCAATCAGCCAAATTTCAGTCAGCCTGAAAAAAAGAACTGGTCAAAATCTTTTTATACTTCAGGCGATGGTCATGCCCCTACAACTCAAAAAAAGATTATCCTGAGACAAATACCTATTGTTAATGCCATATACAGAAAAGACTGTTGAAGCAAAAGTACTTTTTAAACCCTTGCCACCAGACCTCAAAAAAATTATTATCAAGCCCCTACAGCATTTCTGGCTGGATAAAGTATCAAGGAGGAGGTGACTATGACTTATCACAGAAGATGCAGAAACAAGAGTTGATGCAAGGGAAGTATGGGGATGATGCATCCATAGGCAATCACTAGCTGCTCCTACTACAGAATGTGAATGCATTTGCTGCTGAGTAAGACTTCTTATCTTGTCACTGGCTTCTGTGTTATCCTCACTCCGATTTTACACATAGACATTCAGCAAAATTAAGATAATCCAAAGTATTAAATTAGTGCACCTAAGCTGAAGTACTTTCAACTGCCATATTAATGTTTCTTTGAAGGATAACTTGCCCATGGTTCCCTGTAGCCTCTGGTAGTGTATTGTGTCTGGTTGGGATGGGGCTAATTTTCTTCATAGCAGCCCATAATGGTACGGTGTTTTAGATTTGTGACCAAAACAGTCTTGGTAATACACCAGCATTTTAGCTATTGCTGAGCAGTGCTTGCACCCATCAAGGCCTTCTCTGTTTTCCACTCCACCCCCGCAGCAAGTAGGCTGATGCGAGCTGACCAAAGAGATACGGCATGCCGCGTAACAGCATGCTCAGTCATAAAACGGGGGCAGCGGGGGACCTTTTGCAAAGTTGTCATTGCTTGCAGGCTGGTGGGGCATCAGTCTGCTGGTGGGAGGTGGAGAGCGAGGGCCTTTCCATCACTTGTTTCTTTTTTTCCTTTTCTTGACTTATGAAACTGTCTTCATCTTGACCCATGCATTTTTCTCACTTTTGCCCTTTCGATTCTCTCCCCTATCTCACTTAGGGGAGAGTAAGCGAGCAGCTGGGTGGGTTTTAGCTGCTGGCCAGGGTCAACCCCCACCGATAGAAAAGCTCTGAGGAAAGAACAAGAAGGAAGTGGGATGCACCTTACCAGGCTAATTGGTTCGCCATGGCTCTCATCTTCGACTCCGTATGTAGAAACCACCAAATCCCTATTGTTAGGACTGGGTGGAAGAAGTCACAGTTCATTTTCTCTTTGCCATCTATTGTGTCAGCAAGAAGGCAGTATGGATCTCAGAAGGATTAACAAATTGGTAGCAGCTCTTATTCTGTGAACCAACCAAACAAAATGTGCTGCTTCTTTCAACCTCTAATGCAGGCATAGGCAACATATAGCTCTTAAACCACATGAAGCTTGTGTGTGGCTTCTGCAAGAGCTGCACCATATGACAGATAACAGGCATTGCAAGTACAGAAGTTCCTGCACATTCTATATGTCCAGCTGTTAGAAAAAGTAAACAAACTGAAACCACTGAAGCCCAAATTACCCTGTCCCTTGGACCCAGCTCTACAGCAGAACGCTTATCAACAGCCTATAATGTCATTGTAGAAAGTCTGCCCTCTCTTTAGTGTGATGTCACATGACCTTGAGCTTTCATCTCTCATCTTCCTTAATCTGAAATTGTTGTGTTTGATTCTGTACAGTCACTGTCTGATATCATGACAGCCAAGCTAAAATCTTCCTCTAACTGAAGTTTTCTTACCATTGGATAAACGTATGGCAAAGCAGGCTTCTCCACTAACCCTGTCACTTCTGAGGAATTGTAGCAATTTGGATTCTACAGGTGTATGAGCTTTTCAGGACTGTCTGAAAACAAAAAACATGGAAAGGGTTTTTTTTGTTTGTTATCTCAGAGTAAGGAGACTGAAATTTTAGGGGTTAAAATTCATACACTCTTTAAATCAAATGGAGCTTCAATAGGGACTTAATGGAGCCATGCTTAACCCAGAGTCTGTTCCAAAGCTCATTGTTACCATTGGAAAAATGACATCATACATGTTTCAGTTCTTGTGTCTATAAAGTAGGGACAATAATATTTAGACACCCTTAATAGGACTGTCTCAAATCTAATTGCTAACTTCAGACACTCTGAGCATTAACCATTATTTTATTGTTATTACTTTATTATTGCAAAATGATAGTTGCTAGTGCAAACAAAACTTTCTTCATATAACCTGTTGAGTCCATCACTTGCATTGGATTCTTTGGTACAAGACAAAACACAAGAAGCTGCAACTTTAGCATGCTTGTTGTAGCAGCAAGCATGCTTGAAATGGAAATAATTGTGATATCAGTGGTAACAGAAACAATAGCAGTAGTCTACCAAATTGTCCTCATAGGTGAAGTCCTGAATACTGTATGTAGTGAACTGGATGCTTATTCAAAAGAAGATAAACTAATATTACGAAAATTTGTTTAAATTATGACTGTTGTGCTGGTTACACTAAGAATCCATTTTGGGTGCCGAGCTCACTTCCATCTGTTTAATTTTGATATGTCACTTTTGACTCGAGTCATTCCCAGGTAAAGATCAAATTGTGCTGTTAAGAAGCAGCAGAAATGAAGCCCTGGCTTCTTTGGATCCGCACCCCATTCTTTCTCCTTTCCTGGTGTCCACAGCTCAGGCTCTCTGCCCATCATCAATCTTCCCTTCCCCCAGTGTCCGCAGCTCCCTTCTCCTGCCTCCCAGCTACCAGCTGGGTGAGAACCAAGGGGATGTGGCTGCTTTTGAGCTAGGCATGTGCTGGCTGCCAGCAAACTGAACATAATAAATAACCTTTGAGCTCGGGCAACAGGGATTCAGTCATGATAATAATTTCAAGGAAGTGGTCTTTCCTTTACTGAGATGTTATGTTTCATGAAACTTGGAGGAATTTCACAGCCTGTAGTTTTCTATTTCTACAACAAATATAACTGAAGTGAACTTATGGGCTCAAAAGTTATTAGAGAGGGTCTGACAAGATTGGTATGCAAACAGCATATCACCTAAGTCCTGTTTACTGAGGCTTGCACCCATAGAGAAATACCCTTTGACAATACAATAGATACAATTTTCAGTAGTTTATAAATAAGGTTTGAGGGCAGAAGGCATGGGCAATATGCAAAACATTGGTCTCAGAAGTTTCCATAGCTTTTACAACATTCAAGGGAGGTCTCCAAAGCCATTTAGTCTCATCACAGCAGAAAAACTACAGTTGGTTTGGTTTATCAGGATTAATACAGAAATTATTAGAGACCAGGATCACACTCCAGGAGCCAGAACATGACTTTTTGTTAAATGTTTCTGCTACAGCAGTTAGGCATAATTTCCCAAACCTCTAAAATTGTGGTTTGTTGTCAGAACCTTGGGGTGTTTATTAAATTAAAAAGAAAAAAAATTTTAAAACCCCCAGGTATTCATAGGTCCATACTATACAAGCCTACTGGATGAAAGATTCTTCACTGCCTTTAGGACTTCCTCCATGGGAAAGATCTTCTAGTTGAACATCCACAGATGAGAACCATATGCTGTGTATGTATTGAGTGTATTTTCTGCCTTTATTAAGTGCATTCTTTTTTCACATTTCCAACATCCTAGACTGTATCCAACTTAAATTCAGGTACAAAAAGAACTGGGTTTGGCACAGTGTGAGTAATATGATATCTGTTCTAAAGTCTGATAAAATTGCGTGCTTTCTTTTGTGTGTAATATCTTTCCCTTGATATCACTTAAGTATTGATACCACATGTCATCTTATACCTCCCAGAGCACATTAGAAGTTGGGGGGGGGGGGCAGAGCCAAACATCAAATTCACCTTGATATGACTTTGATGGAAAGAAGACAAAGACATGAGCTGAACTCCGTGGCATTACAAATTACTTTATTTCTGTCTGTCAATAATTCAGATTTCACTGAAAGTATGTCAGGTCACTGAAACGGTAGAAAAGCCATCAAAAAGGTGTTTAAGAAGAACTTAATGCCTGAAAGCAATCTGGTGGCTATACCAATCTGGAAGAACAGAAAACAGAGGAGTAAATTTGGCAAATGACCGATGAGCAAACAATATGCAGTGATTACAGCTCGTATTGGTCAGGTAGCAGGGCACATAATGCATTTTCACAGAGAAAGGACATAATAGAGAAGGTCTGCACATCTATATGAGAAACAACATTGCAAATAAAGATAAAAGATGGAGGAAAGCCCCAAATATGGGGAATTTGATTTCCCAGCTCAATCTGGTCATGCATAAAAAGCAGATCTAAGCACTGTGCCGTGACAACTGCAGAGCTTCCAGTAGGCCAAAGCCCATAAAATCCCCTTCAGGAGCTCTTTCCTACATACAGAAGCTATATGGACTAAATTCAAGTGATATTAACTAAAGATCAGTTTTTGTGTATGGTTTCTCTTTCATTGACTGAAAGCTATTTTTACCTGTTTGGTTTATGACTATACATTTTGACCATAAGCACAAATTAAGTTTGCAAACAGTTGCTCCATTCAGAGACGTTACTACTCCCCAGCCCTTCATCAGTGACCTTTTGCAAAAGGCCATTTCCACCCACGGTTCTGCTGGCCTGCTCCAAAACGGGTCCCTTGGTGCCAGCAAGGCTGGCAAACAACCTCCAGTGAAATGTCCGATGGCTGAGCCAAGGAGCACCTACGCAATTCCTGCCACTGACAGATGTGGGTGCAGTAACCTGCTGCTGGATGATGACAAGTAACAAGATGTTGTATCTTCCCCTGTTCCAGCTATGTTGGGAAGGAAATGGCAGTCTGCTGCCTTGCTGACAGCTAAATCGGTATAAACAGATCTAAACTATGATAAAACATTGACTGCACACAACCTTGGGTACTATACTTGCTATATTGAGTTGGAAATCAATACTGCTAATGTGGTAACCCCCTTGTGCAAACGTATTTAGAGCATTCTAAAGGGTTTTTTTCACTGATGTGGTATTCCTATAAATGTATCTCTAATACAGTAAGTTATTTTATTGCAATATACAGCAGGAAGTTGTGTTGCATCCTGAGCCAATATACAAGCACAAAAGATGATGAGTATCTTCTCTTATCTTAATCTATATTTTCCTTTATCATCTCACAAGCCCATTTTAATTTATAATCATCCAATTATACTGCAATGTTAAAAAGTGCAATTTTTAAGTAGTTCTAGGAGGCCTTTATTAGCCTAATGCAGCAAAAAGAACACTAAAAAAACTAGTGAGCAGGGGCAAACGAAGCTGCAACATAGCTGGGAGGGATGGGCTGTAAGTTATTATATTGTTCCCGTGCTACGTGGCATGGAGTGTGCCACACTGAGGGGTGCTAATAGCCCCCAGCTGTAGCGAGGTCTCCTGAATGCCCTTTTGTGGCAGAATAAATGGATAACTTCTGATATTAAAATCCTTCAGTCCCAACACTGTATTTATTACACAATATATTTCTAAATTATGCTCCTTATTTAGAAATATCTTCCTTGAGAAACCTACCCAGAAGTCATTAATATATGCAAATGTATATTGAATGCATAAATACATGTCATATACAATTACTATATTTTTCTGATTGTAAGATTGCATTAACAGGGGTAAGGCTGCTTACCTGCTTTGATTCTCCTATCTGTATGTTCACTTTGTGGGTGCGTTTTATAGCAGTAATGCATGTTATCAGTTTTATAACGGGTAAATTATTGCCTGAAGTGTAACCTTCGGGTGCAGTTTAGCACCATGCCTTCTGCATGTTTACATTCCATCATAAGAGTCTGCTCTTTCCCTTCAGTTCGCCTGAATCACAAAGTCCTCAGAACTTACCGTCCTGCTGAGCGGAGTGTTGTAAAGCTATGTACACACACAACAGACCTGCAGAACGAATACCTGCAGGCAAGTAACGCATATTTGAGCACTTGCCAGTGCCTGAGGCCACACGGTGGGCAAATAATCCCATACTGTGGCTGTCAGCCACCCAAGTCCTAACAGAGTAATAACTGAATGACAGTCTTCCCAAAGGCAGCGTCAGAGTTAGAGACTTCAGAAGTGGCTTAATACTTGGTAAAAGCTCCACCTAGGCACTCTACATGTCTCAGGAATGCAAATATTTTGCAGCGCTCTGATCCTGGCAGGGAGGTTCCTTCTTTGTAACAATCTTATAACAAAACCAAATCAAATAATTTTACCCTGTGGGACAATTTCTGCATGACAATAGCAAACTCCGATATCTTTCTTAGTCAGAGGATTTGAAGCTCAAGTCATTCTGGAAGCTCCACTGTAATTAATATAAAAAAAAGAAAGAGTCTGCTAATATGAAAAATAGCAAGCCCAGCATACACAGGGAAGAAGCTTAATTTCTTGAGTTAAATAATTTAGATACTGCATTAAAAAATTTTAGATGACCCATAAGAAAGATCATACACTAAGACATTAATCTATCCGCTTTTGTAGCCAAGGTTCAGTTTACTGAAGTAAAAAAAAAACATTTTGACTGACAGGTACCAAAAAGAGGTGGCAGGAGCTGATAGGCTGATAATGATGGTATATTGTGTAAGGGTATCCCAGAGTAGAGGCAAATTCTGGGACTGCACACTGACAGCCATAATAATGATTTAATCCTGCTGGAGTTAATGGGATTACTGCTGCCCTTCCCTGTTTTTCTTTTAGAATAACCCTGCCTAACAAAGAGCATTTGATGGAAAATCTACATGTCTTCCCAGCTCAGGAGTCAGAAACCCATGAGAAGGACCCAGAAGACAAACTAGCCCTCAAGCAAAAAAACTAGTGCTTCCTGTTAGAAGTCAGGACACAAAGAAAACTTGATGTACACCCTGTCTCGGAAAAGGTTTGACAAAACGTGACTCCATGCCGTTGAGCAGCTCAAAACAACCGGATCAGTTAGTACTTTGGGTGGGTAGGCTGCAGTAGATCCCATTGTTGCTGCACTTTCTTATACAGTAGAGGCCACCATGCACCATCATCCTTGTTGATAGAAAATAAGGGAGTGGTATATCCCTTTTTTTCAAAACAGATGATCTCAACTCCTGGCACAGAGCATTTAACTGCATTTCTCACTGGCCTGAGTTCAGGTAGACCAATGTGTGGCTGTGCAGTACCAGGGACCACAGACCCTGAGATTTCACGTTATCTCAGTGAGATGCCTATCTCTGCTACTGCATTTACGCAGAAAATTCGGGAACACACAGCAACTGGCCCAAGGTGTGTCCCTGACAGACATAAATAGCTGGTAGCCATTTGCATAAAGTCTCACATACTGGCTTAAATCAGTACAGGGAGCGACATGCCCCAGAAGAGCTAAACAAATGCAATGCTCAGAATGCCAAATTTGTGCAAAAGCTTTGCTATTCCTTGAAGGAAGTCCTGCTGGAGGTAAGGTTTCACAGGAAGATAGTCTGTCGTTTAACTGACACACTTAAGGTGTTGTATGGCAGCCAGTTGTGACTTCCAGAAATTTAGCATGAAATCCAGTGAATAAGGAATTTCTTGTCTCTATTAATTTTTGAACCAATGTAGCATCTAAGCTGTGTGTAAGCATATTTTTAGAATGGTTTCAACCTTTGTATAGTCCCCCAATTATCTGTTGCAATTACATGGCAAAATTAACCACTTCAGTTTCATACTAAGAATGCAACTTTTGTATTATGCTTATTTCATTATATTATATACTGCTAATAATCATACATACTTTTGCTTTTTTAGTATGTTTTTTCCATTAAACACACTTGTGTCATTTTAAAAAATCAATAGCTGTATTATCTTCAGATAGCTTCACATATTGTGGCACTGTAAGAAACTAGGTGTTGGAAATAAAATGTTAAGCCACCCAAAGCCACTGCAGTTAATCATATTTAACACCTGACTAAACTGGGCTCACCCAGAGCTTTTGGTAGGATTGGAAATAAACAATCCTGATCAAGTAATTCTGTTGTATTATGTGAAAGCCCATTGACAGCTGCAGTTTCTACTGAAGCTGGATGTAACTGTAGAAGCTAAAGGCCCTGTTCACGTTTAGGAATATTTTGTACCTCTCATTTTTCTGGTACAGCAAGTCTTGGGAGGGCCTTCCATTTATTTTTCTATGACCTACAGACAGACTGTCGATCATAAATCTATTTGCTATTAATTAATGTATCATCATAAGAAGCATATGAGAGGAGACTGCAGAGAGTACGCTCTGCTGGTCAACCTCCATAGTGATGCCATAGCACTGAGTTGCTTTTTATTTATTCTCTTGAACATGTGATACAAAATGTACATACTCTGCCACAATTTAAGTGTTACTTCTGTCACATTTATCCATATTTCCACTGCCAAACTGATGTGAAAACTCAGCTTTTGTGTTGCCTGAATAACATAATTCCCCCGAACAACTCACACTTGAAATGGAACAAAAGACCCACCTCTGAAGAGCAAGCAGAGAGCAGAGTGCTAAGGCAGGGCAGGCGTCAGTGTGGAGAGCCAGAGGTTCACTGTAACAGGGTGGGATTAGAGAGAGATTCCCAAAGAGTCAAGATGAGTACAGCAAGGAAAGAGGACAGGAGCTCAAGGATGTTCTACTGCACTTTACTCTAAAAGGTACGCTTTTTCCTTTGTGGCAGTGCTTGAACTCAACGTTTTTCTCATAAAAGGAACAGCCTTTTCTTCTGTGGCTTAGCATAACAAAGGAACAGGCTTTTAATGGTAGCTTGCTTTTCTTTGGCTTTCAGACAAGGGAAAAATTCTGATTTCCTCAGAATATATATTTTACCCATAGTAAAATTGACATTTTTATCCTCCTGGATCCTTTTTGATCCCTCCACATAATTTTCTCAGGTTCCCAAGCTTTTTTTACGCTCACTCTGTGAAGATCTGCCCTTGGATCGTCCCAGTATCCCAGTACATATGGCTGGGAACATGTAACTGTGTGTACCTGGGCTTTTGCCACTGCTGGGGGCATTATGGTGGCCATAACCACTGCTTCGTGTACTAAATTTAACACGGAATACACTGTTCCAGTGCTCATACATTAAGATCCCCTATATCAGTTCCCCCTTTCATAGGACTCGCAGGCAGTCCCCAGGAATTTAGCATCCCTGCAGCAATGACTTTACCCAGAGCGAGCTGTCTGGAAGGAGTCAGACCTTTCTGCAGGGAAAGAAGGCTCAGGAATTTCCAAATTCCCTCTCCTTCCTGTTACCAAGCAAATCTAACAATCTGTCCTTTGATAGAGAGTCCTAGAAAAACACAGCCTCCATAATTGCTAGAGCACTGATGCAGATTAAGGAGAAAACTGGGTTAAACAAGGGATAATACACTTCCAGAGCCACTTTGTTCCACACAGAATGCTAACCAGGAGCATACACAGTAGAGGGACAACATCCTGGGGAAATCACAGGGAAGATCCTGTTGCTGAAAAAAAATATGCTTCAAGAAAAACAGAAAGGCAGAGAGGTGCATCTGTTATCAATCAGCTCTTCAGACAACAAGTTTAGGACTCGTGGAGCAAAAGAAACAAGCCTTCCCTCTGGCTCAAATTCCTCCTTGGAATTTCTCAAATGTCCATGGCTGCTGTAATTCCTGATCCACCCTGCCAACAGCAGCTCTTGCCAGCTCCTTTACCAGCTTGACAACCCAGCCAGGGAGACTGGTGAAAATTTGACTACAGAAAACATACTGGCTAGCTAAGAAAAGAGACACCTTAGCAGTACATTAACAGATTTAGTCCATTAATGTAACAGAACAACAAAGCCTTGGTCAATTCCTGATCACTGTGATCATCACAATGGCTGACTACTCAGTCATTGGTTTTTGTTTGTTTTCAATAAGCATATTTAAATTACAAAATTAACTTCCTGCAAAGTTCTCTGTAGTACCAATTCAGCTTTTCTCCCTGAGAAGGTAAAACCGCAGAGTAGGTTACAACTACACTGAGTGCTTATATACTAACGTTAAAAGCGATCAAACCCCAACATTTTCCTTAGCATAAGAATGGGTTTGCTTTGTAATGACAATGCTGACTGAATAGCAAAAGTTTCTGTAAAAACACTTGCATTTAAAGCTTGAGCACGTATCCTTGTACAACACCCTAGTCCTTAGGACCCCCAGTTCTACCACCCAGCCGCCTCCTCATTCATTCCTAGCTGCCCCAGGCATCCATGCACTTCATCTCTAACTCCAGACAGCCCAATCTGCCTTGCCCTTTGCTAATCCTTTCTGACTTACTGCAGGCAACGTGGTTCCTGCCGCTTGCTGCTCTGATACCACACTCCCCTGGCAGTTCTTGCAAGGAGAGCCTGGCCTGAAGTGATGAACTCCTGAGAGGGCAGAGAGAGGGGGAGGCAATCTCAGGGAGAATGTTCTGGCCATACAGAGAGTGCATCCACATTAGTATTTTGGTTTGGAAGATCTTTTGTTCTGCAGATCCATTCCTAGAGGCAGGTACTGTGATCATGTGTGCGGCAGCAAGAGGAGGACCCTCCAGAAGTACTCTGCATCAGTGCTGTACGTTCCTTGCTTTCAAAGTGTGTTCTTGTGCTTCTGGGTGTTTGAAACCCTCCCTCAGCCTCTGGACTCTGACCTCAAACCAAGGAGAATTCAGTAATGAATGTAGTTAATTTGAAACTGATTGTTGTTTCTAAGGTCAATAATGGGAAAACTGACTATAAGCAAACAGCCCTCCGGAGAACACAACTCTATGGGGATCTGATGTTTCCCTTAACCAAATAATGCCAGAATAACTAACCTGATGTTTGCCTACTCAACCTGCCTATCTACTGCCATGCTTTCCCTATTGCTTAAACCAGGCCTCACAAAACCTCAACTAAAAGTATGCAACAGTTACAACAGCGTGCTTATTTCATTCACACTAGGCTTCATAGGATGTGTATCTTGTGAATTTTAAGTAAATCATCAAAATTCACTTTGCATTTGCCAAAACAAATGTTGAATCTCTTCTTTTTGGTTTCTGCATTTGTGAAGCAAAGGCTAAGTTTTACTATCCATGCTTTAATAAAAAACAGTCAAAGAAAAATATTTCCTCTAAGTACTGTGTATCTTCCTTGATCAGCCAAGGTTTACACGATGGACAAACATGCCCATTTGTACTCAGAGGACGCAGACTCAGGATGCGTCCAACCTATTTCCCTACCACAGCCTCATCATCCCCTGCTTCAGATTCCTCTGTTCCCCAGGCACCACCCTGATTCATAATCTCAGGAAAGTAGGAGATGCTTAATGATCTTGCAGACCTGCATGACAACTGTTTTCACTGTGGATTTTCCAGCCCAGTTGATTGCCCACTATCTGGTAAGCAGGCTAGCATTGCTAACTTCTGCAGCGCAAAGGCTATTTGCTTATCTGGCATCAGAGTGGCTCTCACTCTGGTGTCTCTTTGATGAAGGCCAGGGCCAATACCTCTTCAGCATACAATTTCATTTACGTGGCTTTCTTCACTCTGAATTTCTTCATCCACTGCTAGTCACCCAAAACCTGCAACACACAATTTCACCTTCTGGTGTGTTTTTTTAGGCCCAGAAACATTATTCCACAGTGTGAAGCTATTTTTTTCCTCCTCCTCAAAATGTCATCATTCTTGTCCCATCACTAATCACCATTGTAGGACTTGCTTCAGTTCCATATATATGAAAGATATGCAAATCAGAAGCATAAGGCGCATTACCTCTTACAGATCTCATGCTGATGACAGAGAGAAAATTGCAAAGTATGGATTGAAAATAAAAAGAAAAACTGTAATTTAGAATGTGCAATGGAGGCTTGTGGGAAACTGAATCTAGTATCTTGACACTGGAAAAATTCTGCATAGGAGTGCAGTACAAGTTAGCACAGGGAGACCTCCTCACATTTTAGTGTGCCTCCACCCAGTACAACCACACTTGGTGAAGCTGGGTTGTGTCAGGCTGAGCAGCTACATATGAATGTACTCTTGGTGTTGCAGTGTCAGCTGGTATAGGCTGACAACATACTTTCTCATGTAGTCACATCTTTAAACCTTGGGATTGTCAGTTGCTCTGCTTTGACTTGAACTCTAGAGAACTAGCTCAGATGCAGACATCAGTACTGCAGACATCTAAAGTTAGAGAATACATATCCCAGTTCTGATGCTGTAAAGATGGAAGACAAATGCCCTCAGATCAATGTTCAGCAGGGGTTTTTGTTGCCATTCTTTAAAAATTTCTGAGAAATATTTTCTCTCCAGTAAAGATGCATCAATCTTTCATTCCCTGAAACAGAAAGGCCTGCTTTTATGCAGCTGTTCCATGCACATTCGTGCAAAATTCTTAGCAGCTTAAATAAATTATATCAATAAAATAGATTATTCCATAGTTTATGATTTATTATAACATAGTTTGTAGTGTTCCTGAAAATGTGTAACAAAACTGTTGCTGCAGAGGCAGTTCAGTTCTCTGCTCACTCTTCCCAGACTGGCCATATAGTTTCACTGCCACACTTATGCCTACTCTTCCAGTAGAACAAGTAGACCCTTTGGTGTATCTAGAAAATTTAATTAATCCTTGTCTAAAATAGGTCAGGTGATTCATGCCCTAAACCTACCTGTTCTTCTACAGCCCTGGGTGACACATCTTAGTTATCAACATCTGCATTGCATATGTAAAAGTTAAATGAGATGATTAATTTCTCTGGTGGTGTCTGTAATTGCTTCAGACATTTCATAGCAAAAATGAAACATATGATGCCTTCCAAAGACCTCAAATACATGTTTTTTGAAAGCCAAAAAAGGACTTGAAATTTCTTTGACCAAAGGAAAATATTGATCAGCCTTTTCATGAATCGTTTCACAGAATCACAGAATCACAGGTTGGAAGGGACCTCAGGGATCATCTAGTCCAACCTTTCTAGAAAAAGCAGAGTCTAGACAAGATGGCCCAGCACCCTGTCCAGACGACTCTTTCAAGTGTCCAATGTGGCCGAGTCAACCACTTCCCTGGGGAGATTATTCCAATGGCTGACTGTCCTCACTGTGAAAACTTTTCCTCTCTTGTCCAGTCGGAATCTCCCCAGGAGCAACTTGTGTCCATTCCCCCCTTGTCCTCTCCATGTGACTCCTTGTAAAAAGGGAGTCTCCACCTTCTTTGAGGCTGCCCCTTAAGTACTGGTACACGGTGATGAGATCCCCTCTGAGCCTCCTTTTCTCAAGGCTGAAAAAACCCAATTCTCCCAGCCCATCCTCATATGGCAGCTTCCCAGGCCTTTGGTCATCTTGGTGGCCCTTCTCTGGAACCCTCCCAGCCTGTCCACAGCCTTTTTGTATAGGGGGGACCAGAACTGTACACAGTACTCCAGGTGTGGCCTGACAAGCTCTGAGTAGAGTGGGATGATGACTTCTTTATCTCTGATGGTGATGCACTTTTTGATGCAGCCCAGCATCCTGTTGGCCTTCTTGGCCGCAGCAGCCCACTGTTCACTCATGTTGAGCTTCCTGTCCACCAGGACCCCCAGGTCCCTTTCCACAGAGCTGCTCTCCAGCCAGGTGGATCCCAGTCTGTGCTGCACTCCCGGATTATGTTTTCCCAGGTGCATGACCTTACACTTGTCCTTGTTGAACTTCATAAGGTTCTGGCTGGCCCACTCTTCCAGCCTATCCAGATCTCCCTGCAGAGCAGCTCTCCCTTCTGGAGTGTCTGCTTCCCCACTCAACTTGGTGGGGAAACTGCAAACTTCATCAGGCTACACTTGATGCCGTTATCCAGATCACTTATAAAGATACTGAATAACATTGGGCCCAATATTGATCCCTGGGGGACTCCACTAGTGACAGGTTGCCACTTGGAAAAGGAGCTATTTATCACCACCCTTTGGATGCGGCCTGTCAGCCAATTCCCCACCACTGCACAGACCACTTGTCTAGGCCATAACGCATTAATTTCTCCAGGAGGAGACTGGGGGGACCATATCAAAGGTCTTGGAGAAGCCTTTTGAGTGATTAACATCTTAAAACTGTCCACAAAGTAAACGCACACAGACACAGTTAAGAAAACACCAACAGGGAAAGGTGCAGAGATCTGGAGCAGATAATCTGAGGCAGAGGAAACAGACAGAACCTGGACAGAATTTACTGAGGATCTATATAAATAAAATTGTTGAGTTTTCTGTGTAAAATTCAATATGGAAAATTTCTCAAACTGACATATATCCTGTTCTAGGCTAGAAAATTAAACTGAGAAAACAGTAAAACTTCACCACTCTAGTAGTCATGTCAAATGAGACAGTGTTAGCATGCTGCATTACATTATTTTCCTGACATAAACAGGCCTCGATACAAAGGAAGATAAATAAATTCTTAGATTACCTGTCTAAATCTTGCCATTTCCCTTGTAAAACTAGAGATTGAAGAGATTGTCTGAATTAACTTCTTGCTCTAAATCACAGAAGAAAAATCTAAAGTAATGTTTGTACAGGATGCTTTACAATTTGAAAAACTAATCTGAAGTTATTAACCTCTTGTACCCCAACTATGCTGGATGACTATCAGTCGGAAAATCTGCACTGTTTCCTCCCATTGTTTATGTATGTCATTCCTACTACAAGGAACAAGCTTCCTTGTTGGGGCAAGTTTGTATATAGCGTATCCATATCAGAAGAGTTCTTCAGATGAAAAGCCGTGAACGACTTTCAGAAATATGAATTAAAGAGACCAGAGAGATGGTAGGTAGGAGTATAAAAGAGATTTTTTTTGTAATGTATGAACAAGTTATGTTGTACGTTGCAAGTACTAAGTTAAAAAAAATCAAATTGTTATGATGAAACTGACCATATTGCTTAAGATGTGCCTTTTTTTGTAACCAGGCTGCATTTATTCTACAACTGCACACAGAATGAAACAACTGGTAAGAAATACTGTATTGATCAAATGACAAAAAGGCTCCTGCACTTGCAGTTAGTAATAAGTATATAAAAGTTCAGTGTGTATCTTCTACCACAGTTGGCCTAGCTGGTGCACAAATGCAAAGCTGCAATCAAAGACAGTTGTGCAATTTAGACCTTAGCTAGTATTTTGAAACATAGAGAGAGGGGTAGTATTAAACTAATAAGAAATATTTATGAGAAGTAAGGGCACAAAGTACACTCTGGTTTAATTGAGGACTCCTGATCCATGGCAAAAAAAAAAAAAAAAAAAAAAAGGAATGCAGTGTTGAAAAACTAATATTTTTTGCCAGCACCCTGTTGGACATTATGATCAGCTCCACTTATGTACAACTCTATGTAAAAGCTTTGCCTTCCAGTCTCCAAAACAGCTAGATTACTTTTTTGTACCATACAAAAATATGCCCTCTGTCACAATTTATCCTACAACAACGTTCAGAAATGAGTCACGACCTTTCTTCAAAGGTTTTTTTTTCTGAAATGCTGACACAATCTTAGCTGTAGCATTGTCAATAGGGAATGCTACTACAGAGAGACTTAAATGACACTGTCATGTAGAGCAGAATAAATTATTTCAATTGTAAACCAGCTAATTATACATTAAAGCTGGTACCTACCTCTCTTTGTTATAAGACAGCTTTTTCCTGCTACAGATGAAATATAGCAGTGTGCATAAAGCCACATAAAGAGCCATTTTGTTTTTATCATATCAGTATCACTCAGTGTCTTACTTTAAGATTTGTATTTCTATTCATGTGTTTTCTTTTGGCTTCAGTTTCAGAGTTTTAAAATTTTGAATGTACACATCGACAAATACCCCAAAGGTCAAATCCTAATTTATTAATGTCTGAAATCTCATTATTTTTGACCAAATCTCATTAGTTTAAGACCTAACTGGTGATTTTTTGTGCTTAGGCTTATTAAAATTGATAATAACATAACAAATGTAAATCCCTTCTTTATATAAATGAGCAATTAGAAACAATGTAAGCAATTACAAGCTATATACATATTTTTTCATTGCTTCTGTGATAAATATGATGACATTTTCCCTGCGGAAGGTTGATTATAAATCAGTCACAATCAGATGTCTCTGCAGAAGCAACCAGTACAAAGAGGAGACAACCTGGCTTTCCTCAATCAAGTCAACTTTATTCAACATCTCTTATGTGTTCATTTAGTATTTAACTACAGTACATGCCAATGCAATTAAATAATTTAACTAAAATATCTAATTTTTTGTGATGTTTCTTTTTTTCTTTCACCATGGGCGCATCGAAGGGAGAGGGTAGAGCAGATATAACCTGAATTCCTATTGTGAAAATAAGCAGAATAAGATTTTGTTTTGACAAAAAATGTCATTAATAAGGAGTCCAGTTTCCTCCCTGGAACCCCTCTCTAAAGGTCAGTTCTGACTATCCCGTATCCCAGTGACAGATGACAATAGCTAATACTGTAAATTACCTTTTCTTCCTCTCAAAGGAGCTATGAAGAATCAGCTTTTCTCATTCCATTATGCATGCTGATATTTCTGTACATTAATAGCTTCAGAGATTTATGTAACTCTATTGACTTCAAATCAGTGTAAAAATTAAACGTGTAAATGTTTGCAGGAGCAAGGCCTTTGTGTATTGACTTCCTTTAGACTGGACTAAAATGACCAATGTGAACAGGGGCGTTTGGAGATTGTGGAAGGGGAGAATGTATGAGTTTTGCATATATATACATGCATAAGATTTCTATTGACTGACAGCTTTGTTTTCAAGTGCCACAGGAAGACTGAGGTCATAAGGAAAGCTGTTGGTTTGCCTCATTTAGTAAGGCAATCTTGGATGGTTTTAGGATCAGAAAGAGTAATTTTCTTTCTTTGTATTAGTGACTGCAAACTAACATTGCTTCAAAGATACAACTGACGCCACAGGACAGAATAAGGGAGGTTTAAGTGAGTCTTCATTTTCAGAAACACAACTGCAAAACATCTCAAGTGGGGGTTTTCAAGTACTTTTAAATTATCCAAATGTAGGGACTGGCACAAGTTTTTGGAACACTGAAAAAATAACATCAATAAGAGAAAAGCAGGATTACCCAATTCTCTTTCTTCAGTACCTCTTTGAAGATCACCTGTAACTAGTTTAGAATCTGGTTGAATAATATCATATATTTAGTAAATTAAGTACAAATAGAAAGTGAAGTAGAAAGTAACTACAACAGAGCTAAAAGCATTTACAAGTGATCTTCATAGATAAAGACAAAACATTTATTTTGTAATCCTTACATTGTGAATTATATTCGTTATTGCATTCAGTGCATTACATTAATTAATCAAATGCATATGAAAAAGTGTATAGGCATAACAGTCATTGCCTAACAAAGAGGAGTTGATGCTAATGACAGAAGAGGACTACAGAGGACAATTTGATTAGGTCAAAATTGATTTGGGGAAAGATGGTAAGAGCTTCTAATCCAAAAGTAAACAATATTCTCAATTTCGAAAGGACAATCTTTGATAAACAAGGAAACTTACTTGTGAAGTCAGGGACTGAGGAATTCAAATATTGAGGATAATATTATTATTTTAAGAGAAAAGGATAAAAGGATGTGGTCTTTGTGTCTCAAGAAAGTGGGGAAAGCTCTACAGAGGGACTTCAGAGTTAGTTGAATAAATAACCACAATCAAAACTCAAAACATTTGCAAAATGGCAAAGGGCATCAAGCACAAAGGAAATGTTATCTGAGGGATTAAGAAAAGGAAGGACAAAGTGAGAATTGCCAAAAGTCAAGCTGAGTTAGACTTCCAAAAAGATATGAAAAGCAAACAACAGAAAAGATTCTTCATCCCCATAAACAAAAGGCAATAAAGAACAGACTGTAGTGCTGAAATATGAAATTGAGAGAGATGGAAGATAATCTTGGCAAAAGATAAATTGCACTTCACTATTAATCTGAAACTAATACTTTGCCTCGGTTTTTAACAAGTACAATGACTGATCATGGGAGCACAGGCAGTTTAGATAATGGCAGGAGTGCATGGAAATGCATCGTTCAGAACAAAGGTAGAGCAGAACTTAAGAAAATTAATGCAGCCTGATCAAAAGACTGCATCTTCTCCAGCCCATTCCTGAAAGTAACTAGCATGTGAGCTCATGGGTCTACTGCCAGGGGAATGGAGAGGAGCAAATTTCACACCTATCACCAAAAAGGTGGTTCATTTCATTTACTTTCCTCATTTAATTCAGAAGGATATTTGCTGGTTGTAAACAATAAATTCATTTATTCAGTAGGAAATAACGATATGAGGTGCTTACAATCACTATTTTGAACTAAAAATAGCTCAAGTTACTGAAAGATCATTGCTGCTTGTTACCATAATGACACAGATTAAAATTTCTATCATGTAGAAGAACAGCCTGGATTTACTGAGAAATTCTGTTCCACGACTTTTGACTCTCTGAACTGTGAAGTTGGCTGCAGTTGCTGTCCTCACTGTAAGAAGAAATTTGAGAAGAGGGGCAAGTAAATCAGAATGGGAATGGAGGAGCAGGGCCAGGTTGGCAATATTAGAGACGAGTGCTTTTGTTTTTAAAAGAAGGGGAAGAACGCTTTGGAAGTCCTGTGTTCTTTATGCCTACAATGGCTCTGTAGCAACTTGCTTTTCTGTTCTTTTTGTAGCAACCATCAAAAAAATTGAGGAAGACAGCAAAAGTGCTCCTCCTCACAGCACGCCACAGTTTTTGCTTCTCACGGTCACATACCAGGGTTGCATAGAATTAGCGTAACATCACCTTTACATAAATATTAACAATGAATGTTCTCCTTCACAAAAAGCGAGCACGATTCTTTGCTGCCTGTTAGGTAGAGGGCTGGTAAAGGCAGCTTTATTCCATATTTGAATCTTCATTTTTCTTGGCAATGCCTCTCATGTAAGTTGGCAGCTCTAAATTACTTTGCTGCCACAGCCCCGTATGGATCATTGCAGCAGCTCAAAATAGCTGTTCAAAGTGAGGAAACCTCTACCCAAGGAGTATTCCCTAGGGAGAAATTTCAAGAACTCTACAGCCCCTTTGTGCTACTGGGAAAATGCAAAGAGACTGGATAAGAATACAGAATTCATCATTGTCCTTTCTGTACAATAAAACATTCATACTTTCTCATCTTTCTTTCTGGACTTGATTATTTGTTGACACCAAGCTTGCCCTATTCAAGAATATGGGTAAGAGCAAAGATTGCTTCACACTAACTCTGTAAGCTCTGCGTTCTGCAGCTGGTTTAGCAATGAAAATGGGGAGCAGCTTCAGCACCAGGCTTGCATCCTGTTTCTGACTGCCCCAAAGCTCTGTTTTCACATGCAGGAATTCTGAAACAAACTCAGAAAGTCTGACTGTTGGGCTTGGTTACTCACCTAACATAAAAATATGCAAAAGGGAGTTGATCTAGTTACAAGATTTTTTTATGCAATTTCCTCCTGCACACAGGGTAATGTACCTGGCCAGTTACAGCCTGCTGTACCAGTGGATTACTACAAAAGAACCAGATCATAAACAATTTTTGGCCCTGTGTCTCACAATTATATGATGATATCTGAGCCTTCCTGTCTTACTGAGCCTTCCTTCCTCCAGATTCAAATGTTTGACTAATGTTATTAAATCAATTTAAAAACTGCTCTAGTTAAATTAGGGCAACCCCTCTGAATGGGCATTTTCAAACCTGCTAGTCCTTCAGCTCCTGGTCTGCCTTTTATCTCTGGGTAATCTCAGTTGTAAACATGAATTCAGCGACCATCTTTCCAATGATGACTCACAGAACCTCCCTCTAATCCACAACAATCTCCTTCTGTCCTTCCTGAAACCTCAGCCTGTCTCTCAGACAATACTTTCTTCATGTCTAGTTGTCAGTCAAGTTCAAAAAAGAGCTTTCAGTGTTTTGCTCCTCCACCTGTTTTGTGTGTATCTTTCAGCAATCCAGCCTCTCACAAAGGAAGGCCTGCAGCCTTCAGTGCTAATATGAACCTCTTTTTAGGTGTTCATACCCATACTCTCTGGCTTCAAATATACTACATCATCCTGCTACTTTTCTATCATATCAGACAAAGTACTGGTCTTTGTTTTCGAATTCTTTCATTGTTTCATCTTACTCAGCATTGAGATCATTTCCCTCCTCATGCCATCTGGTGACACTGGGCTGTATTGTCCCTTGTTAGACTTTGAAACATGTACGTCACACTGTTTCGCAGGTTATCCTTCACACTGAGAAGCTTCCTAGAAATAAAAGAGAATTTACTTACTTTTTTTTGAATTTTGTCCTCCTCTGCAGTGTCTTAGAAAATTCTTATGGGCAATTGGTGTGCCTTAAAACCAAGGGGCAATAGTCACAGCCCCTGGGTTAGGCCCACTCAAACTAGTGTCTGGTAGCAGGTGAGAAGACATTGAAGTCCTGAATTGGAAAAGTAAGAGAAAGCTCTAGTTGAAGGGGACAGGCAAGAGCAGAGTCATACTTCAGGAAATGCTGGGGCTTGTGTGCACGTGGTCCAAGCCGTGGGGTGAGACCACACTATAGTCAAAGATGAGGAAGCCAGAGACTCCATGCAAGACAGGATCCAAGGCAAGAAGACAACACATCTGGCTGGAGCAATGACACACAGCTCACTTGCAAACAGAAAGTAGGATTGAGAGTACCTGACTGAAAACCAGGGACTAATGTTAAACTAACAGGAGACAGGACTAGGAAGTCATATTACGGATCCAGAAGCAAGGATAGGAGGGCTAGTATTAAAAATAAACAGGGAATATGGCTGGGTGGAGTTCACAAATGCTCAGTTGTAGTTTCATAGGGACTTTAGGCCGATATAACCCATCATGGCTACTGAAAGAAGTGGTCCTGCACTCCCCATCCATAATTTCTTGTGCTTGCCCAAACACCACCTCTTATTTATACCACCACAAGCATTTATGTAGCTAGGATGTGAAGCGGCTGAGGAAACTGATGGAAGTTAAAGCGGATCACAATTAAAAACTATTAACCATGATTAAAACTAAGTAGTTAGCATTAAACCTGATGCAGTCCACTACATAACCACGACATGCTTGTACTGGCGCAAAGAAGGAGGCAGAACACAGGCAGAAATAAACAGTCGAGAAAGGAAGACCTTTTTATGGCAGTAACAACTTACACTAAGTTAATAAAAACCAGTGAAACCGCAGCACTGGAGAACATGTTTCTCTGCCAGCTATAAGGCTCTGTTAAGGGTGCATACAGTGGCGACTGGCCACCTAGGGCATGATTCATATCCAGCTGCCTTGGGAATGACTCACCGAGTCAGTGAGTCACTCCTGCTGGTGGACAGAACCCACTGCCTATTATGTTGTCTGATACTATCTCACTGTCTCCTAGTAGGGACTCATTCATCTGTCTTCCACCATCTGCTGCTGCTTGTCCCATGCTTTATATTGTAAGCTCACTGGGGCAGATAGTATTTTCTGTTCTTCATTTGTTCGGTAGTAGGGGCTTCTGGGACTATAAAGTACTGCAATACTGGACTAGAAGGTATCATAATATTGATGAAAAAAGTTTTAACCAACCATAAAGCTTTTTAGTTTGCAACAGTTTGTTCTAAATATGAAAAAAGGTATTGCAGGTAGGCAAATGTTTACACATACCCCCACTCCTCCCGGTCAGACGCTTTCCCTCCCGTGAGGCTGCACATGCTCTTCCCGGTCACTTGCGCCTCCTGAGACATACACACGCATAAATAACTTCCCACTTCTTGGTCACACACACGCAGCTCCTCGAAAGGAAGAGGGGAGCGAGAATTACGTTTGAACGCTCAGTTAAACCTTCTCTTTACTAGCTAGTCATGTATGGACGTGACGAAGCGCAGAGGGAAAGAAGCGTTAGGTGCGGGGGGAGTCCTGCAGCTTCGGCCCCGGAACAGGCTTTATTCCGAGCTTGCTCCTTGCTACGCAGACTTGTGCCAGGGTTTGCTCCCTCGCCGCCTCCCGGCCATGTTCAGCCCTGCTCCCCCTCGTAGCCCCCCGATCGCCCCCTGCCGACCACAGGCCGCGCTCACCACCACCACCACCACTCCCGGGGGCGGCACGGCACGGCACGGCACGGCACGGCACGGCACGGCCCGACCCCGACGCGGCCGCCACACCGCGGCCCCAGGCACTGCCCCGGGCACTGTCACTGTCCCGACGCCGGGCACTGTCACTGTCCCGACCCCGGCCCGCCACCGCCGCCCGCTCCCCCCAGCTCCCGCGCCCTGCGGGCGGGCTGCAATGGGTGGGGCCAGAGGAACCGGCATATCCTTTGCCGGGCGTCAGCACCCTCCTATGGGAAGCGGGGAAAGGCGGGTCCGAGCGACGACGGCCCAATGGCAAGCGCGATCTGACGTGAGGCGTTTACCTGCGAGGTATAAAAGCGGCTGCGTGCGCGCTATCCCCTCGCTTACACAGTATGGCCGGCGACATTAGCTAGCGCTCGCTCAACGCTCTTCTCTGTAACAGGGGAACACACGGACTACAAGGAACCGAACCGCATCGCCTGCCCGCCCGCACCCCCGCTCGGACTGTAACCCTCTCACACACGCTCACGCCGCATCCGCCGCCGCGCATTTCGGGTGGTTTTCGCTGGTTTAAAAAAGAATAGAAAACCTTCCTTCTTTTTCTTATTCCTTTTTTTTTTTTAAATTAATATTAAAAAAAAAAATCCCCTAGGAGGTGAAACCCGCCCGGGAGGAACCGGGACCCGGCGGCGGCAGCAGCAAACGGTAGCGGCCGGGGGCAGTAGTTTGGTTGTCGTTAATTTCTGTGGTTGTTGGTTGCCGAGTTGTCTCACCATGAAGGAGAACGGTGCACACTTCTTCGAAGGGACCGAGAAGCTGTTGGAGGTGTGGTTCGCCCGGCAGCAGCCCGCGCAGCAGGAGCCGCACCAGAGCAAGGGGTCCGGCGATCTTCGCACCATACCCAGGTCCGTTAACGGCTGATTTGGGGGGCGGGGGGGCGATATGCGGCGGTTGGGAGAGCTGCCGTTAACGGCCGGGGGACGGGAGGGGCCGGTGAATGGCCGGCACACGCGGGACCCGGGTGTGGCGGCAGTGCGGAGCTGGGCGGGGAGGCGGCGGGCCGGAGTGTGTGAGAGGAGCGGTGGCGGGGGCGGGGGGGGTAATGGCCGTGCGCGGGCTGGCGGCCGCGCTGACGGGAGGCTGGTTCCGGGGTGGCTCGGGAGAGCCGTTGGTGGCAACGGCGGCGCGCGCGCGCGTTCCTGGCGGACTCGGCCCTCCTTCCCCCTTCCCTCAGTGACAGCCCCGGCCTCTCCCTCCCGCCGCCGCCGCCGCGGGAGGGCAGGGGGTGACCTTCCGTTGCCCTCCGGAGGCATCCCCCCTTCCCTCCCCTTCAAGGCAGCGGCGGCCGGGAGCCTCTCCTCGTCCCGGCTTGGGGGGGGGGAGGTGACGGTACCGGGGACGGCGCGGCGCGGAAGCCATTCCGTGCCGCCACCTCGTGCAGCCCCGTGCGGTCCCTACTGGCAACATGTGGCGGCGGGGAGAGGAGGGGAGGGAGAGCCAGGCGTGCGCCCCGCCGGCCGGCAGCGCCTATCGGGGGGAGACGGATGGCGGAGTGTCGCAGTGCTGCCGGGGGGCACGGAGGCGGCCCCCACTGCTCTGCACCACGGCCCCGTGGCGTGAGCCGCGGCAGGCTTTTTGTGGAGGGGTTTCGGGGTGGGAAGGCTCGGACAATCTCTGGCCGTTGAGACCAGCAGTGCTGCGGAGGCTGGGGGATAGGCATCTGGTTCCCAGGTCGTGGGAGCCGGAAAGGGAAAGGGGAGATTCCTCTTGCTGTCGCGGCGAAGAGTGATGGTTCCCTCACATGGCCGGTTTCGCCGCCACCTCCGGCACTGTGGCTGCACAGGTTCACAGAGCGGCTCTGACAGAGGGGAGCAGGCGGTGCACGGGAGCGCTGCCTTCCCCTGCCTCCCCGCGGCGTGGCAGGCACCGGTGGGGGCAGGACACCCTCCCTCCCCTCCCCCTGAAGTGTGGCTGGAGCTACGGTTTACACGTGAGTTTCTTGGCCGGGCTCCCGGGGCGTGCTGCCTCCCTTTTCCCCATTGACAAGCCCAGGCCGAGGGGAACTGGGCGGCGCGGAGCGGTGGGCCCGCGCCCGCCGCCCAACGGGCATCCGAAGAATGTGCTGGCGCTTCTTTCACCGCCACCCGGGGAGGGAGGAAGAAAGGCCCGAGGCCCACACAGCTTCTTGTTGTACACGTGTTTCCCACTCAGCCCTCTCCGGGAGGGGGCAGCTCCTTCCTCCTGCGGCTGAGGTATGCCTGCTCGGCCTTTGTTAGCACAACGGCCGATGGCCACCTGCCGGCACGCAGGTCATCTTTGAAACCTTGCTGGGCAAGATCGGCATGAGACGTCTTTACTGTAGCTCTGTAGCTTTCCAGTACGGTATTGGGGGCGGGGGGAGAGTCTGGAAAGACTGGAATACCTAGACTTCTGACTTGCAATGGTCAGGGGGTCTGGCTGTAGATTTGCAGAAAATTATATTCTGGCACAAGTGTCCTGGAGTGGGGGCCACAAGCCTTAAGTACAAAGCAAAATTTGCTTATATACCCTAGTGTGATAGGGTGGTGAATCTGGACCTGGCTGGTATAGGTTGGTCCATATTCTGGACCCAGAACTATGTACAGCTTTCTAGAGGGACAAGATTGGTATGTAGATGTAATCAGCTGATATAGTTAAAAAGCAGGCTTGTCTTAAGTGTATGGGGTGAATCTGAAGGTTATATTCATGTCAGTAGTTTACTATCAGTATGGTAAACTGTTCAACTTTCCATGTAGCTGGAGGATCTCGGATTTTCAGTGTATCCAGATCCACTTGTGTATATTACTGTTATCCAGTCATCGGGGAGCTTGAGAAAGGGAGCTCAGAGGAGAGCTTGTCATGATGTATTGCATGTTTGGAATATGGTAATGATGGTAGCTTCTCTATTCAAAGGCATACTTAATATATGCCGTTTGTCTTTTCTTTTGGTTTGGTATATCTCAGCAAATTTACTGTGTGTGTATATATATTGGTAGAGTTACCTATTCAAAGGTTGAATTGCCAGTGGTTAGATAACTTTCCTGAAATAAGGAATGACCCATGTTGTGTGTGCATGTCTGTATATATATATACACCACTAGCTCGTGGGTAGTGGAAGCTTCATTTCTGCCATGCCAGAAGCACTGCAGAAAACACATTTAGCTCTGACCTGTTGGTATAATGAGGTTGTTTGCTCATGTAAGTTTCTGACTTGTGAAGATATTTAGACGTTTTTGAATAACGTGGTTAACATGGAAATCATCAGATGTGGTTATGCAGTTCTTTGAGACCTAGTGGTGTAGCAGATACCACAAGGTAACATCTTGTATAGTTAATGTCCAGGCAATCCTGGACAACTGTTGCACATCCTAACTGAAATGTGTACAGATGACTTCAGTTACATAGGCACATCAGGATTCCTGTCGTGTTTGACCTTAAATGTGAAAGATTACAGAAGTACTCATTTGACTTTGACTTAATCTGTTGGTGTTGGAATATACAGATCTTTAGAAATTACATTCTGCAAATGCTTTCCTCACTGACACATTCATGCTCTCCAGTGTTCCGTTCATCAGCTCAGGTTCACATTTACAAAACTGAAAACTTAATTTCTAAAACTGCTCAGTGGCATTTAATGTAATTGCAAGGCAGGCACTGTGATGGTTCCTTTGTATGGCTTAGATATGGCTATAAAGTTTTAATAGAGTAGATACAAACTGTTAACTGTTGAACACGTGGTCTTTAACACAGTTTCAGAGCTGTGAGCAAGCTTTGAAGGCTTTTGTGTTAATTGGCTCTTAATACAAGATGTCAACTGAAGCTGTGTAATTTTTGGTAAGAAGCTGTGACATGTCTGAAAATTGCTGTTAACCTGTGTCCAGGAGTAATTATCAGTGATACTGTGTTGTGAGTGTGAAATGAAGTCTTACAAACATTCTTTCTTACAAAATTGTCAGAATTAAATTTACTACAGTTGATAGATGCAAATGAAAAAATTCTGAATGCAATATATCCCACTATGCTAATTCTGTAAAGGCAATCAAATAAGCTGGTTTGTTGAACAGAACTTGAAATCAAAGCTGAAACTGTAGAACAATAGCTAAATTAGAATCAAGTTGCAAACCAGTTGAGCTTGCTTTTGTATTGTAATACCTGCTTAGTAGTGAAATGTGAGCCATTCATCTACCGAATGACTAAGCTGATGTTCAAAGCTGAAAATTTCAATGTTGTGTGTGTTTGCTAGGGATTAGATATTTTAAAGTATTTGCTGGATATCACCAGAAAAAAAAAAAAGGAAAAAAATTTAAGAACTGCTGCAATTAAGAAATTTTTCAATTTTTTTTCTCCTATGGGCAAGCCTGCTTTTTAGAGAAGAGTTTGGATGGGTGTAAAGTATTTCAGAAAAGATCTATACTTATTGTTTTAATACGTTCAGTAAAGGTCTCAACTAAAAACTTAAGTATTGAACATGGGCTTTACTTTGGTGTTAAGCTTTGGAGGGGGGTGTTAATTTGCAAATCAGTTCTGCAAAAGTCTTGTGGTTGAAATAGTGGTGAGTGAAGATGACTACCCTACTGTCATTCCGAAGTGGAATGAAGTTAACATTTTTGTGGTTTCGAAATAATTTGCTTTAACTTTAGTGCTTGTTCTCACTATGCTATGTAAAGCACGTTTTTTAAAAATAGCCTTAAATTATGTATAAAAAAAGGAGGGCTTGCTGAAAACACAATGAACATGCCTGTGAACCCTGTGGTGACTGAGTAGTGCGTTCACGGTCCCCGCAGTGAAATAAGCTGTTTATTCCTTCAGATGATGTACAACTATTCATTTCCAGTCTTATGGCTTATCATGATCTTGAATGTACAGAAGTTTGAAACCATAGGTTAATGATGCAAGAATTAGGAGCCCATATTTCAAGCATTCAACCCTGAAGCGTAGTCCAAAATTAAGCTTGTTTATGGACCTTTAATGGGTTTCCTATTTGTCTATATTATGTAGACACAAGAAACTGGAGAAAAAAACAGGGCAGTAAAAAGCAATATGGAGTGACACTGATATGAGATTCTCACCCTGTGCTACATGACACCTTCTAAGTCCGGATTCAGTCAAGCATCTGATACAAGTCCTGTAAATACTTGCTTTGTACTGCGTCCTATAGCTCGAGTCAGCTCACTGCTGCAGTGCTGCTGCACCTCTAACTCCTCCCCAGGTCCTTAGGACCATGGCAGGGTTATCTGCCAGTTTTTTCAAACACTGAAGGTACAAGGAGGCTGGGCTGTGAGCCCTGTTCGACTTCTTCCTGCAGTGCTTTGGAACAAAACAGAGTAGAGCTACTCTGTGTGGAGACTGGGAAGAAGGCAGGGTAGGCAGGGTTGTGCCAGGATAAGGGCTTCTGTCACTGCGTGCTTGCTGAGCTTTTTTTATATGGAGATGAAAGGTGATCTGGAGAACTTCATGTAAGAATTCAGCCTTCCCGTCATCAAAATTGATATTCATACACTAGATTTTAGCAAACCAGTTCAAAATTACAGGTAGAATATGTTTGCTTATAACTCTTTCAACTGTAATTAAAGAATGGTTGCACACCAAGGAAAGGTGGCCTTTTACACTCACTACTACTATGATTGTGATGCTGTGTGCGGGAAGTTAAGACTTATATTGAAGGCTTTTTGCTATTTTCCTACCTTACCACTGAAACTGCTAAAATTTGGTTAGTCACTTTGTCAAAGGTCTGGTCCCTTAATGAAACTCCATAGAGCATCCTATTAAAGTATGTAGCTGCTGGTATATCCCTAAAAGGGCATTCCTAATGGTTGCTTACTCAGCTAGGAGAACAGGAAGATTTAAGGCTTATGGTAGATACTTGCTGCCTTACAGCATGTTCCTTCTGTAGAAGGTTACACTTGACGTTGCCTCTGTCTTGTTGAAGCCCTGATGTGTATCTTGGGTCTCATGCTTCCTTAAATGTCTTGGGTGTCAGGTATGTTTTGTCCTTTGATATGAGACTTGGGAATACCCATCTGAATATCTTTGGATATAGATGATGGTGTCACCATTCCATGCATACTGCTGTAACTGCAGTAATGATAAAAGGCCTGCAACAGGAACAACGTGCAGCCTTTAAAGCACTATCTGTGGCCATCAGTGTGCCATTGCTGAAATATCTTGGTGTCATTTGGGAGTAATTCTCTTTAGTAGTTGTCTCGGGACCTTCTAGGTAAGAAGCATTTTGTGAGGAGTACTGTTTGGAGTCAGTTTTGATGTGGATGCAGTTGTCGATTCAGGTGCCTGTCTTTAATTAAAGATTTTATTAAAGAAGTGCGTGACCCTGGACACCCTGGAGAGTTTTTTAAATTTTAAGATAAGGGAGATGCAGACAGTTGTTCTGTATATCTATGTTCAGAGTATCTAGAGGAGGTGTGGGTTTTGTGCACTCCAGATACTGCGGAAGTAAAGTTATCGAGTTGCCAGTTCCTGTGACTAACTTCAGGGTGTGAACATAGTTCAAGATAATCCTCCTTCAACAGCAATTTATAATCTAAGTTATATTTCTAGTAGGGAATAATTCACATGCATTTGTCTGCAGAAAAACACACGAGCTGTTAGGAGGTGCTTTAAAAGCTTGTGATTTTTGTGTAGGTGGTCTGTACTGTATCTACCTGTTTCAGGATGCTTGAAACTAATGTTGCAACTCTGCTGACACTGATATCTAGCCAGCTTCCGTGCTCCTTGCCTTCAGCGCCTCTGCATATGCAGTTTAGAGAAGGCATTGAGCTTGACTGTTCTGGATCATGGTATTGGTAGGAATTTGCCTACTTAATGTAGCCTGCTAATGAGGTAACTGATATATCTATTGGCTCCTAAAAATACTTAATAGGTAACAGGTGAGGGAATAAAAAGTTGCTCTGCAGTTGAATGCTTGATTTTTAAAACAGGGTCTTACAGTAAAGTACAAGATTAAAATGCTTATTACATTGATTCCTACAGACTTGTCAGCTGTTCTATTTTAGTGAAAAGCTGTGCAAGAGTATGTGTACAGCTTAAGCTGTCTTTAGGAGTTCCATAGGCTTTATTTCCTAGGAATTCCTGCCCTGCTGCAAAACAGCTTTTCCTGCCAGTGCTGTCTGGGCTGCGGTAGCAAGGTACCGTTTCTAGGGTGGTGGGGTGGTATGCTTGTGGAAGCTGTTAATTGCTGATAGGAACAAGTTCTTGTAGTTCTTTATCTCTTTAAATTCCTGTTACCCCTTCCCAGTTGGCCTGAAACAGCAGTATTGTGCTCCTGCCTGATGTGTGTGACTCCTGTTTTAAGACCTGGTTTACCCTTAACGGTAAAGGCTCAGAATAGGCCAAGAACCTGCATTCAAAAGTATGATTTTATCTGGCAAGGAAAACTTGATTCATAGCTTATTACTTGTCTCTTTCTCAGAAATATGAAATAAAGGAGCATACATGATGCTTTGGTACTTGGCTGAGAGGGACTGCTGACTATTCATTTCATTACACACTTTAGGCATACTTCCTAAAATAAATTAAAATACTTCTTGGTTCTGCTAGGTCTTCCATATGGACATACCTGGGTGGCAGTTTGAGTGGAAGTTATTTGCACTCTGGTAACAAGTGTGTGCTAATAAGGCACTAAGCATTAGCCATCTACTCCTATAGCTGTGTTGCAAACTTGACAGCTTTTTTATTTTGGCATATTCTGCTAGTCACATGTAGAACAAGTAGCTTTCTACCTTTCGAGCATGGACAGTTTTTCACATTTTGAGTGGGTGCATTCCATTTTCATTTGGTAGTCTCTGAGCATGTGCAGCCACTTAAGATGGATGGTGCTTGTGTATTGAAGAAACTATTTTGACTTTCAGTAGGTGTCAGTTATTTGAGATTTCAGGAACAGGATCTGACAGCTTTGGAATGAAGTGGGCAATAAGCCTATGTAACAGTGAGGAGTTGGTCTCAAATGCATTTTCAGTTTGGGGTTCCAGAGGATGCAGGTTTGCTGTAGAGCTCAGCTACCGATGATTGTCATGCATCATGCTCTAGTATGCTTGGCCTGAGTGCAGGGAGGCAGTCTCCAAAGTGTTTGGAATTGTCCTGATAGGTGGCTGTGGGAAGTAATTTAGGAAATAGTAATGCAGCCTGTATACTGCCCATTGAAAGGGGACTGTTGAAGAGCAGAAGCCCTTGAGAGCATTGTACTGAGAATTAGTCTTTGGCTTCCCTTTTTCAGTTAGAGGCTTTGCTTCCCAGTTATGAAATAGGAAGTAATGTTCTCATTTTTACTAACTTTGAGAATTTTTACTTGACAAAATAAAATGGGGTTAGCTGCAATACATGTACTGATAACTGTTGCAATACTATCTTTAAGGTGGATTTTGTTTCCACTTTACGTGGGGATAGGCATTTCTTGTCTCTAACTAGTAACCCTTAAATAATTATACAGATGGAAGAAAAGGAAGAAATGCAAGAGTTAGACTTCTACTGAACTTGGTCTACTTGTTACAAAGTAGTCCCAGATGTTCTAACTTAGCTTTCTGCTTTAAACAATGGAAAAACTCAAATACAAAGGTCATCTTGTTTAAATAGATTATACTGAGATCAAGTCTAGCTTATTAGTGGCCTTTCTGTAGTTTTCTGTGCTTAACTTCAAAATGCATACAGCTACAGGCCAGTATACCTGCAAAACTTCTCCCTAATGTGACCAAGTCTCATCCTGGGTGCTGCAACCCATTGCTAGTCTATTTTATGTATGCTTCTGGATCAAGCCTGACATCTTGTGTTTCTCAACTTGTAGGCTTTCCTCTGTAATGCTACTCTAATCAGATTGAATTATGAACTTACCCTTTATTCCTGTAAAGGCTGATCACGTGAACATTAGGATATGATTAGCTGATGGTTTCTGTAGTGGCACAGTGAAGAACTGAGTGAAGTTTTAATATGTGAAGGTCTTGTGCAACTGCAGATTCTAGCTGTGGTACCTAAATACCGACTGTAGTACTAATGCATGTGGCGCTACAATGTTTGGTGTGCTGTAGTACTGATGCACATAGCACTAACTAGGGATGTTTTTGCATGGAGGCTTTGGACTCAACATGCAATGTTGTATTGTTGGTGGTATGCTGTATTGAACTTTCATTGTTGGACAGCTTGAACACTAAAATTGTTACATCTGCCTGTACAAATACATGATTGAAAATTAAATGAGCCATTTTCCTGACATGTCTGCACTGAATTGCACTACAGTGATACTTAAAGAAAGCTCTCACTTGGCTACATAAAGCTAGGTTTTTGACTGTCTGACCATGTAAGAAGCTTTTAAAGGCTGCGACACATGCTCTTGCGAAGCTTGACATGGTTACATATATGTTAATACTTAGACAAGTAACAAATCGGATTTGTAGTAATGTACAAATGGGGTTACTGCAGCTCAGCATCAGGCACTGTAAGGGAACTCTGCCTCAGCTTTCATAAATGCCATGTTAGACACTTGAGTGTTTCTTTAATGGCAGATAAAATATCATCAGTAGCAGTGCTGGAATGAGTTGAACAGTTACTCCACCATACTGAACCAAAGTAACACATTACCTAGTTCAGTTTACAGGAAGAATATAATAGGATATTAGAGGGAAGATATTATGGTTGGCAAGTTTATGCAGGTGTGCTGTAGCTTCCGGAGGAAACTAAATCCTTCAGTCCTCTTCTCAGTAAAATTGCCTGATTGTCTAGGAGTGTTTCAAAAATAAGTATGAACTATTTCACTCTTTGTATTTACCAGGTTTATCAAAGATGAGCAGACACTTGCATTTTCATACATACTTGAGTATCAGGAACAGAGCTAAACCCAGTCAGTGGCATAAGTGTAGAGCTGAATAAATGTGTGTGATTTCATCTGAGCATCAAAAACAAGCTGGTCTTTTATTTGACATTCTGATTAGAGTGGACAGTGCTGTCACTTCTATAGTTCCAGAAGAGTATTTCATCAAGGTTCCCTAACTAGGGCGGTAGGGAAAACCTCGCTTTCCTTTCAGGTATCCAGTAAAATCACTGAGCTCAAACTTGTTCAGATGTGCCCTTAATTATGAGGGATTTCAAGACGCGTAGGATTCTGTTAAACTAATTTTTAATAGCTTCAGTCTGATCTGAAAGGGGGCTATAAAAGTAAGTATGTTGTTCTGGTTGACTCCGATATAAATATACTGGTTTAGTGCAATATACCCTTTAAAAGCAAAAATCCTCAAGTGTTAGTAATAAAGGTACAGAATTCAGTTTCAGGAGACATTCACAAGTGAGGGAGAAATTAAGGCATTGTTTGCTGGGGTGTTTAGAGAAGTAAAGAACATCTGGATATTTTTTTAGTTAAATGTACAGCAGAATCTAAAACTTCAACTTTGCAAACTGATGAGTTTTCAAAGGGGAAGTATTGGTGGCTGCTGGAGGAACCCTGCTGATGGAATTAACAGTGAATGCTCTGTCCTGAAGTACAGCTGTAGAGCCTTTGCAGTGTTAGTGAAGGGAGAGGCTGACAGCTATGTGGGCAGCTGAGCCAATCCAATAGCTTGCCTTGTCCTGTAGTTGTTCCAGCTCTACTGATGGGCAGCTTAGTTTTATGCTGGGTTAGTAAAATTCTTGGTTCATGACAGGTCTGAGTGCAAGAGCCAGCACAAACCTGCAGGTGGAATACGCTGTGGGAAGTGGGGCAGGGAAGTAGGGCATCTGGCAGCCTTGTAATTTTGCAGCTTAGGAAAAGATACAGCTTCCTGGTCTACTTCATAGCAAATTTGACTATGTTGGAATCTACTGCCCTGGTGTAGACACAAGATGGAAGTGACAACCAAAGTAGTTTTTTGCATGTCTGTAATTTCTCATGAGTACTTGGAAATCTTTGGGCTAATTTGAGCCCTTTGAGTTTTCCCATTTCATAATAAAATTCCATGTAGAATGAGTAATGACAGTAAGGAACTGAAATATTGAATGTCTACTGCTACACAGAAGTCTAGGACTGTGGCTTCAGCTTGTGTTGCATGAAAATAGTTCCGTTTATTTGCTTTTAAGTGTAATATTCCAGACTATTTGCTACAAGTCTTCTATATCTACTGGCGGTAGGAGTCCCATGATCTTGATGGTCAAAGGGGAGTTCAGGTCATTGAGATGTATTTGTTTTTAGGGTGGGTTTTCAATTACATTATGGACTTTTGACTCTAAGCTGGACAAATAAAACATGTTAATGGTAACCTGCTGGTTTATTACTCTAGTAGTTGCCAATGACTGCTGTGATTGAAGTACATGGAGGTTCAACCTAAAGCATACCTTAAGTTACAACAGTTAATTTTGTCTTAGTACATGTAGGTTGCAGGACTCTAAGGTTACCCTGACTTGCCTAGTGAGAAGCTTGGGGCTGCTGATTGACAATTGTCCTTGGGCAGCAGATTACACTAACAGATCTTGAGGAATACTTAGCTGTAGGGAGCTAATATTTGGATATTACTGTATTGTGATAGACAACCTTTTGTGCTCTCAGATGCAGCAACTCGAGATGAGAGCTATAGTCTTGTTTGGGCTATACTTTCTATGCAGGATTCCAGAAAGCTTTGGTTCGTTTAACCTTTTGTTTCTGCTCTTCTATAATTTCTTCACAGGATTGAGTGGGACAAACTTCTGGAGAATGTGCATTGTTTGATCATAAGTGTGACAAAAACTGACAAGCAGGAAGCTTATGTACTCAGGTAAGCCAATAGCTTATTCTTTTAGTCTACAAGAGGCAAAGTTAAAGCTGTTGCATGGGATCCACTTGGCTGAGAATCCAATATTGGGTTAAGATCCTGCCGTTCAGCCTGCCACTTGCAGGGGTCTGCTAATCACATTACTTTCATGCTTCTGTTTGGTAGCAGAAATGTCATCTTAGTTACCAGTGTTTGTCTCTCTTAACTGAAAGGATTAAGGACAGGGCTATGGTGTTTCTGCACCTGATCATTGAAGTTTGTACAGGGATAAATAAGTCTCCCCAATTAAGAGGTTTAGGATTACTTCTGCAGAATAGTGTATGTAAGTGTCACTCTTAGATCAGCAAAAACTGTATCAGTAGGTCAGCTTTAACTCCACATAATGCAATCAAGTGGGACAGCTCTTGTAGCTGAGCTAAGGGCATCTGTAACAATGTTGCTTTTCTGAAGTCTTGGAATTTTTGTGTTGTGCAGCAGTTTTAAGGGCACTACTTCTGCCATGTGTTTTTCATCTTGCAAAATACTTTCATGGTCTTCTACATGAACTTTACAGACATTGATGTTCTGTTTTATTTGAGATTGCAAAAACTGAAACTTTTGTACTCTGAAAAGACTGCCTTAAGGGCAAGGTTGGGCTAAAAGCAAGCTAGTTCAAAGAAACTGCGCTGAAGTCTTGTTTCTGCAAGTTTCATATATTTAAACAAAATTCTGAAAAGAATGTAACTAGTTACAACTGTATTGTGGATGAAATATAACCTTTTCTTTGAAACAGCATTCCAGACTGGGTTAGTTGTTTTAGCTAGACTTAATCCATTTTGCTGTTACTTGGTGAGAAGATACTTGTTATACATGTTTAAGTGTTCTGGATGTGGTATCAATGCTAATCTCCAGTTAAGTGTCTGACTTACCGTTCATGTAGTTAATGTCTGTATCTTATGCATAAGGCATGTTGAGGAACTGTCCCTATACTCTTATGAGACTTCCTGTTCCTGTGGGCAGGTGCTGACCTAGCACTTTCCAGTAGTCAGATTTCCTGGAAGATACAGCCAGACAATTTATGAAATTCTCTAAAGGCTTTTGCCTTTTTTGACTTCCTCATAGGCTTTATTTCAGCTAGGAAAGTCAGATTTCCAGTTTGACCCTGTTCTGTGTCTGGGTAAAGAAATTAAACTGCACGTCTCTGTTGTGTACCCCCTTCACAGTGCATTTGTATTTCTTAAATAGATTGAGGATATGTAATGCATGTAATACCGCTTTCCCTGTAGCGTTGTAGCTGGGTAATACCATGGTTGCAGCAGGTGTTAGTTTTGGGAAATCATAATGGCTCTCAAATGTTAGCTAAAATCTATTGGTTTGATCCATTTGCCAAGCATATTGACGTACCATATGACGAATGTTAGCTAACTGTAATACATTTCATTGGGATGAGAACCAAGATCTAATGATTCTCTCCTGGCTTGTTTAATATAGAGCACCTTATATTTTTAACACGATCCCTTTTTTTTACAGTGAGAGTAGCATGTTTGTCTCCAAGAGACGTTTCATTTTGAAGACGTGTGGTACCACCCTCTTACTGCAAGCACTGGTTCCCCTGTTGGAGCTTGCTAGGGAGTACAGTGGGTTTGACTCAATACAGGTAAGGTGCCAGAAATGCTGCACCTCCCTTAGAGTGTATGGGAAGATATCTACTAATATTTCAAAGTCACTGATTTTATTAAATATTCTGAAACTTCCTTTGCCATTTATCTATGCTGCCCATAATGGGAAGACTAATGCAAGATTGCTTACTCTGCTATAGGACTTAGCCTTCTATTTGCCTCTTAAAGGGTGCTAACTTGCAAATGCTATTGTGCTCATTTAACTTTACTTAAGGGTGAAAGACTTCTGTGCCCCCATTGTCAGTGCTGAAATCACTGATGTTTTCATGTGGAAAAAAATTTGGAAGTAAGCTGTCTCCTGTAGCTTACAAATTAAGTGAGGAATAGCCACATGCCTCTGAAATGGAAATACATATAGCAGCATTTTGACAATGAAAACTTAGGTGCTATGAGAGCTTATACTAAATGCTTGTATTTTGCTAGATTCTTAGATTGAAGGTGGACATACATATTCAGTAGCTAAGATGCACCTTATTTTTTCAGAGCTTCTTTTATTCACGTAAGAATTTCATGAAGCCTTCTCACCAGGAGTACCCACATAGGAATTTCCAGGAAGAAGTAGAGTTTCTTAATGAAATTTTCCCAAGTAAGTTCATTAACCTTCAGCAAAGTTGCACAGCTTCTGTGAAGTATTGATGTGAAGTGAGAAGTGACACAGTACAATACGTACAGGCTGCCACGCCGTTCATTCAGCAGTCCTTGCAGTTCTGTAGCCAGCACAAGCTTTGTCTGCATAAATATCAAAAGCTATAAATACTATTTTCTGAATTTTTGACACTTACCTTGCCAAGATCAAAATTTAAATTGTACTAAGCTTGACACTTAACACCTTGTCTTAACTGAGGTCATCTTCAGGCTTCCAAATGGAGCATAGTAATTCAGTCTGCACAATCCACAAAGCCTCTTTAGAAAGGCAGAATACATGACTTGTGGAATAGTAGATTTTTTTCTCAGAGAAGTTACTGCACCAAAGATGTTTGAATTCAAACATGTAATGAAATCTAAAATGTTCAAGAAAAACCTTGAATTTTAACCACTGGCAGAAAAGTGTTTTGAAGGAATGTGGGAGCTGTAGTATTTACCTGAGGTATTTGAAACTAAATGTTAATTGTTAATTCATTAAATAGATGCTTAGGAGTACTAGGGTTTCTGTCTGTGCGTAGCTAAAGCTGTAACAAGAATTTCCTGCTAGTAGGCTCTGAACTGGGGTGTCCAGACCACCTTCTGAGGGAGGCTGTTTTTCTGATTATTGGCTTCACATTCCTGAAGTTAAACACCTGCTTATTTGATACAGATGCTGACTGCATTGGTGAACCTCTTAGTGTTCTGTGCAAGGCTTCTACTATCTTTTAATATGAAACAAAACTCATCTTTTACATAAAGGATCAGCTGGGGTACACTAACTGGAGACTTTTTGTCTTGTCAGATGGAGCAGCTTATTGCATGGGGCGTATGAATTCTGATTGCTGGTATGTATGTGAAGACTTGGAAACCTTTGGGGCTTACAGTAAAATGTAACTTGGTGCTGCTAATATTTATTACATAAGTGATTTGTATTTTATATAGGTACCTGTACACCCTGGATTTCCCAGAGAGTCGGATATCCAATCAGCCTGACCAGACACTGGAAATTCTGATGAGTGAGCTTGACCCAGTAGTTATGGACCAGTTCTACATGAAAGATGGTGTTACTGCAAATGATGTCACTCGTGTATGTTTGCTTGAAAACTAAGCATTTTTGGGAATGGTGGAAATTAGGCAACAAAATGCTTCATACAAGGCTTGCTTTTTTTGGTAGTAAAGATCTCGTAGAAAATGTCAGGTTAATGTTTTGGGGGTGAAATGGGTCTAACTCTAGAATGTTTTTGGGAATATAACTTCGCATTTTCAATGCCCCTGCTTTAATCTATTGGAAGGAGCAACTTGCAGTTCTTTGGGTGATGGGAAGCTTATCCTCTGAAAAATTGAGGAGTAGGAATAAAAACACAATTGAGTAACTTCCACGGAAGGAGAGAGATTACGAGGAGTAAGATAATGAATGAAGATAATGAATGCCAAGGGACTCTATCAAAATTAAGGTTAAATCACAGAGCCATTTGGATAGTTTAGGGGGGAGGGGATAGATTTAAGGTCTAAGCATAACTTGCTTTTGCCTCCTTTTCTCCTTTTTCCAAATGACAAAGTCCTTTGACATGAACAAGTTTCTCTGACAACCACATTGACTTCAGCTGGTTTTCCATCTTAGGCTTTGATTCTCATACTGCATTTGCTATTGAGATTTGGTTGTAGCTAAAGTCCTGTGTGGGAGATCAGAGTGCTTGGGATTGCGCCTCATTCTAGAATATGAAGTACGTTCTCACTCAGGAGTAAATGTGAACAGCCTTTATTTTGTTGATACTGTTAAACAGGAGTTCTGTTTTCCATATTTCTAGGCTGTTCCCTCATCTTGGAGCTGTATGGCTTGGTTCTATAAGAGGCGAAGTATCTGATAATTTGCATGCAACTTGTCACTCAGTCACTTATTTGATCAGTGACAGGATGCAAAGCAAGTTCATCTACGGCAGTACAAATTATCAAACTGACTTGTTACTGGGAGAATGCTGGTGTCCTGTCCCCTCAGTTGGTGTTCATTCTACCTTTGAGTTAAATCTAAAACAAGTGTAAGGATGCACGATAAACTGAGTGCTGTAATTTTCTATTACAGATGAGTGGAATTCGTGACCTGATACCAGGTTCTGTTATTGATGCTACAATGTTCAATCCTTGTGGGTATTCAATGAATGGGATGAAATCAGATGTAAGTTTTACACTTGTTGATAATGAATATTAAAATAAATAGTGATTATTTGGCAGTAATAATATATTTTTTTTAGGGAACTTACTGGACTATTCACATCACTCCAGAACCAGAGTTCTCTTACGTTAGTTTTGAAACAAACATAAGTCAGACCTCTTACGATGACCTGATTAGAAAAGTTGTAGACGTTTTCAAGCCAGGAAAATTTGTGACAACCCTCTTTGTTAATCAGGTGAGTTTTCTTGCAGTAGCTTGTCAGCTCCTGAAATGCATATAGACATAAACATAGCAAGGCTAGAGGCTTTTTATGGGGGTGTTAGTAGTTTCCAGTTTGCACCTGTTTGGTAGTTTCTTTGGAAAGTAAAAATACTCTTCAGTTTGCTTTGCATGCACTAAACCGGATCTGTAGAAAACTTACGAACTACTAAGTTAAGGCAGCCCAATCTCAGTATTCCAGTGACTCTTTGTGCGATTCTGTAGAGATGTAATTTCTTGCTTTGGCATTTTTCCGGATTTGGCTTCCGCTGTCAGTTGCAGAAGCGCTGCTAATGGTGATGCTGCCAGCTAATGACTCATAGAACAAAGAAGCACCATACGCAGGTAGCAGAATTGCTGCTTGGGATTGAAACTTCCTGCAGCACCGTCAGGCAGGGGTTTGAAGCATGTTGGTAGCAGTATCACAGGAAGCACACAAAACACATATTTGTTAATCTGCCTGTAAATGCTAAGTTTAAAAAAGTAAATTTCACTTTTTGTTTTCTAGAGCTCTAAATGTCGTACCGTGTTTTCTTCTGCCCAGAAGATTGAAGGGTTTAAACGTCTTGATCACCAGATTGCCCAATTCAGTGATTATAATTTTGTTTTTACCAGTTTTACAAAGAATCGCCAGCAACAGCACAGTTGATTAAGAATGAAGAAAAAGCGCAAAAAGAAATCCCATATAGGAGGTGGTGGTTGCTTTCTAGTTAATGATTCAGGGGGCCATGCTTTCCACTCCCACCACCTTGTAGTTGTGGAAAGCCCTAGGTGTAATCATAGTATAACCATTTTGAATTGTATGCATTATTATATCAAGGAGTTAGATATCTTGCATGAATGCTCTCTTCTGTGTTTAGGTACTCTATGCCACTCTTGCTGTGAAATTGAAGTGCATGTAGAAAAATCTTACTGTATGAAACATTACAACACTTGTAAAAATGATTCAGGTAGAATTACACACAGTATAGTTTTTCTCCAGGTATCACCAAAAATTCCCCACAGACAAGGCTTTCGTCCTCATTAGACTTTAGCCTCAACCTACTTGCTGTGGACAGATCTCTGATAAATTGTCACTCGTTTTTGTCTATGTCGTGATTTCAGTCTAAAACAGTTTTTGACAAACTTTTATGATTTCTAATGAAACTGATTCCTAATTAACACTTCTGTGTTTGGAGAAAGTTCTTAAAACAGTTACAAATTGTTTTGCTACTACAGGTGGTGGTTGATTTAAATCAGACTGACTTTTCGTGCTCTACTCAAGCTTATAGGAATTTACTTGGCCGTACCATAGCACTGGGCTAATACATTGGTCTTTCACCTTTAGAAATGTGGGTATCGGTACTAATGCAGGTTGAATTTCATTTTATATTAATGCTCATTTATCTGTCCACATCCCCAAGCTGTCACACTGCTACACAATGGCAGAATTTGAAGAAGGTCCAAGACTTGATAGGGGAGGAGCTGAGTCAGGACGCAGGTGTTGTGCGACAGCTTTGCAAAGCTCAAGTTCATACTGGTACCAGATGTTTTCTTTCCTCATCACCAATTATGTCAGACTAGGAAGCTGGTGCTCTCAAGTGCTGGCAGGTAGATCTAATGAAGGAGTGGAATTTGCTGGGCTGGGTGTGTTGATTGGTTTGGGTTATTCTGTCAAACCTGTGACCTACCACTTCTAATTGTAATGAGTGCTTCTAAACTGGTCCAGTGTCACTTCATTTTGTTGTTCCAAGCAAAGCTAATGCCTCTGTCTTGTGACAGTCCTGTGACATTGTTGTGCATGTGACTTCTGTTGTATTTGAGTGTTGTGACTTCATCTGTTTTTTCCTCCTAATTACTAAGGTGGTTCCTCTTACTGTGACTTGAGGGCATTAAGTGAAGGCATAAAACAAGAACTGTCTGGGACACCTGGACAGAGGTTGAAGTAGGATGCTATTCATAGAACATGAATGAATGTGTAATTCAAAGTCACTCTAATGGGTATTGACTAAAATACAGGCTTTAAAGAGCTGGCATACTTTCAGCTATGTTTGCAAATACTGGGATTTTAACAGCTGTGAGACCAGCATGTTAACTACAAAATTGAGACAATTTCCCCCCCTTGTCCTTGCAATGTTTTGACTCTTTCTGGTTTGATGCAATGTGGTTTTTTTGTTCCGTATTTATAAATGAAGTGCTTTTTCAGTACTTCTAAACTGAAGTCTGCTTGGTTAGAAATCAAGTGGCTGGAACATTTTGAATTTTATTTTAAGCATATTGTTGATGTTCTTTACCAATGTTATCAGTTACATGCTGTAAATGGCACTAATGCTTTTTGGTGTTAATATTGAGGACCAATATTTCGGTGGGTTTTTTTTGTTCTTAAACATTGTCCCAACTGACCTGACATTTGTTGGCTTGAGGTCCTTTAAGTAGATGGACGATCCCTTTTCAAGTAATACTGAAAGGCACGTTTTACAAATAGAAGCATAAGCCTTGGCGATAAAAATGAAAGCTGTTGAATGGATTATTGAACTATCTATGGTGATCAGGATGGGGGGGGAGTATGGTGTTTATAATTTCTGTGGTGTTAGACTTTGATCATTTAAAATATCTGTACCACAACTTAATGCTTCAATAAAAGTTCGCTTAAATTGTTTGTAGTGATGATCCAGCGATTCTACCCTTCACGCTCTTCATACATTTTGGTACCAAATGATTTAAGTCTGAAACAGATTTGCATTTCTTGTCCTAAATTACTTCAAATTTACTCTGCCCTTGCAGGGGGTGCATCTCAACTGCTAATATGTTGGTAGTTTAGAATGAAGCCAGATGAAAATGTTATGCTGTTCTTGAGGCTAAGAATCTTTGTCTAAATGAAGACACAAAGACTGGAAGTTTGCTGTCTTCATCTAGCCTGTATTTTTCCTCAACATTAAATATTTAAAATATTCCTCTGAATTAAGACAACTCATGCTTCTGCTGGCCTTAAGTAACAAGCTCTGATGTACATTTATGGTACCTACGCGTAGAATGACTTTGAGAATTCAAGGTGAAGTTTGTATCTTAAGATGAAGTAGGCATATACCTGATCTGGATAGTAAACTAGACCGGAAGTTAGTGGCCAGGAATGTCAGTGCTAAGCAGACACAAGCAATGTAACTGAAACTTCCTTGATTCCATGTGAACAGTCCTACTGGAATAACAGCTGCAGTTTAACAATACCTGCAAAGGCCTAACAATGCTGATGTACTCCAAAGCCACCTAAGTAGGGAAAACTTGTGTTTAGCATTGAAGGCCTAATACCTTTAAATTGTTAATCTGTGAATACAGGTTTCATTAGTCACTTGGTGTATTCTGTGATTCTAGACTTTAATCATGCTTCGGATAGTGAATAGGAACTTCTAGTTCTTTCAAGTACTCAACACTATTGAAAATGCCTGAGTCTTCTATGAAAAGAAGGAATTCCAGCTTACAGGATCAAGCGATCCTGTCTAACAGTCTCAGCTATGACAAGTCAACACTAACCTACCTCTGAAGAACTGTTTTCTAGCCTGACTTCCACAAAACTGAAGATTCAGTTTAATGTGGTTTTTTTATTGTACCTCACTTAGTCTGAACTTTTCAGGTTGCCTGTAGCAATAGTTGTCATCTTCACATTTTTCGCCTCAGGAGTGTTCTTTGACAATACTCCTTTACACTAGCCCTTCTCTCTTGCAAATAGTGCTGATAACTGAGAATATGGTATCTACATAATTCTGTCTGTTATAGCAACACAAATGCAAAGATTGCTGTAGTCATTACCTGTGTTAGATTTCTCATAAACCAATGGAGGAAACAGCACCAGCACTGAGTCTGCATGTCCACATAAATGAGTAAATCAAAGGAACGACCACTGTGAAGGCATGGGAAGAGCTTTCTGTGATCTCCTACTGTCAGATGAATCCCGTCCAGCCTTGTGGGTTTGTGAGGTCCAGCTTTATTAGTCTCTTAACTTGATGCTCTGTATAGTGTAGGGAGCACATCTCATTCCACACACTTTGCTCATAATTGCCAAGAACTGTCCCCTTTGTGAGGAGACAGCCTCATGGCTGAGGTTCAGGAGAAGGCACTGAGTATATTGGGGTTTTTTCTGGTGCTCGGTCACCTGCTTGATTCAGCAGTTTTAAAACTGACCTTGGCCATTTTATCTGTGTGCCTAGGAAATGCTTTTGTATTTCCCCTTGGTAGCTTGTCCTTTCTTTGATTCCTTGTGGACTTTCTGCATTTGAGCTCAGTCTGGAGTGATGAGGGATGGGGTCACAGTGTCCCAAGAAAAAGAGACGAGCTTCAAAGCTCATAGAAGCCATTGAAAGTCAAAGGAATGAAGAGAATACTGGTTGTTGCAAAGCTGGAGGGTATCATCAGTATAAGAAGGACATTGAGTTGCTGGAGTGTGTCCAGAGAAGGGCAACGAAGCTGGTGAAGGGTCTGGAGAGCAAGTCTTATGAGGAGCGGCTGAGGGAGCCTGGGGTTGTTTAACCTGGAGAAGAGGAAACTGAGGGGGAGACCTTATTGCTCTCTACAGCTACTTGAAAGGAGGTTGTGGTGAGGTGGGTGTTGGTCTCCAAGTTACTAATGAAAGGACGAGAGGAAGTGGCCTCAGGCTGCATCAGGGGAGGTTTAGATTGGATATTAGGAAAAATTTCTTCACTGAAGGAGTGGTCAGGCATTGGAACAGGCTGCCCAGAGAGGAGGTGGAGTCACCATCCCTGGAGGTGTTCAGAAAATATGTAGATGTGGCACTTGGGGCATGGTTTAGGAGGCATGGTGGTGTGGGGTTGACAGTTGGACTTGATGATCCTAGAGGTCTTTTCCAACCTTAATTATTCTGTGACCTTAGACTGTGGCGGGACAGAGAGGGATGGGCAGTTCTGTGTGTCAGAGCACCCCAAGGTAATTTCAACACAGGGTGGAGACAGCCGCTGGCACCAATGCTGGTATCGAGCCATTTGAATAGGCATTAAAATCCACCAGGTTCCAGTAATGTTAAGTAATAAGTATAAGTAATATTATAGGCCTATAACATGTTGATGCCAAAGAGATGAATCTGCTCTAGTAGTCAGACCTGAGCCCAGAGTAACTCCGGGAACAGGTACCGGCTGTTGGTCTGGCTGCTGCTTTGGTGGTGTGGGATTACAGGTTGGCAGAGAAATGCTGGAGCTTCCCAGCTGGCATGGTGTAGACTTGGGTTTCCCTGGTGATAGTCCTAAAAGCAATGCCACCAATACCTAAAGGCACAAGGCTTGGAAACAGTGCTGAGGACGTGCTCAAGAAGTGTGGAGTTCTCCTGAGCCATACAGCCAAAACTACATTAGAGGTGGAAAAAAAATTGCTTCCAAACACACCATGTGTAGCCTGAAGCTTGTTGAAGTGTTAAATCAGAGCCTGTGGCCGAAGCCTGGAAAGAACAGGCTAGCCCAGTGCTGACCTGCCAAGCTCCCAGGTGACTACAGTAATGATGATTCAGTAGGAAGGTTAATGGACAAGTGAGGACCTGCTCTGACTCAGCTAGATAGAGCTAAGCAAATAGGATTCACAGGCAAAGGAATGCAGGGAATCACCTGCATGGTGTTAAATACTCTAACCATGTGAAATGCTTGCACAGCCACACTGTCAACGTAGCTACAGCTGAGCACTTGAAAGAGAGTGCTGTCATCAAAAAGCTACTGAGACAGGCATTTCCTGACAGTTTGTTCCATTTGACTTTCAATTACCTGTTTAACTTCAGGTTAAGTTATGCTTGCACTTTTCCATCCTGCTTCATTTCACCCCTTAGAATTGCTGGTGGTGTAGTCCATGGGGTATTCTGCTTATGGCTGACAGTTCAGGCAGGCCTCTGCTCTTTGGGGGAGATTGGATTAGGGTAAAAATTGCTCTTAATACCTGCTGTCAGTATGCTTCATGCCCACAAGGAAGCACTGCTGGAAATGAGGTTTAGCCAAACTTCAAGTTAACTGATCAATTTTCTTCTATTTCTTGTTATATGCTGTACTTGCAATACCAGAGTAGCTGTTAAATTTAATAAAAAAAAAAAAAGCAGGCCCTAGAGAGTCTTGCTTCTGCAGCTGCCCAAGAGCCACATCCTGATACAAATTTTACGTTCTCAGTAACATGCTTAGTTCTGCCTTTGGCAACTGCTATAAATTTTAAATATACATGTGCAAGTATAACATGTAAAATCACATTTAGGAGGAAAGTCAGACTCGTGAATACAATATCATCTGCATTTTTCATTCCTGGATTAGCCATAACATGAAACCACATTTTTGCCATTACGTAGTTCCACATATGTGTGCTTTACCTAATCCCTAACTTTAATTATGTAATTTGAAGCATTCCTGATATTTTCCCCACATAACTTTTCCTAGATTATATTGATCCCCTCAGTCCATTGCTCTAAACTTGTCCTAAAACAGTAAGATTTCAAAACAGCATGCAAGGCATCTGCCCATCTGAAGGCATGCACTGAAACTGCTGCTTTTGAGTCTAGAATGAGTGGCCATGCCAGTACAAGGTTCCTGGTGCCCAAACAAACCCAGGAAAAAAAAAACAGTTAGCCTCGAGAGAGGTCAGGCTGGCTCCTTAGTGACCTTTCCAGACACTCTATGCAGGCAGCGAAGCCTGTGACTGACACACATTCCTTTAGTAACTCCTAGATTTCTGCAGACTTGAATGCGACCCAAGATAGAAAAAGTGCAACTTGTTCCTTCTCTCCTCCTTCCCTGCTATCCACTGAATTTTATTTTGCTTGTTCTTAGAGTTGCAGAAACTTAATTTAACTGCAATCAACAGGAGTCCAGGTACAACTGTCAGATTATCTGCAATATGTAACCTAATACTGGCTGACTTGCAATGACGTTTCATTTTTCATTTCAGTAGCAACTTTTGAAGATCTATATACTTAGAAAACAAAAATCATTGATTTATGATATGCAAAGCATTTGGCCTCAGAAAGGCTAAATTAGAAATCTGATTTTCAAAATACTGCTTTCCCCATTTTGGTCTATTAACTGTTAGATGCAATTTAATGGACTCAGGTATAACCTGTTAAAACACATTTTGTGTAAATATGTAGTTGCTGGCACATCAATTACTGTAAACTTATAAGCAGTGGCATGGGTTAGTTAAGATAATCTTTTCACTAGGGTAGTGAGAAGATCACTTGGATGCAAAACCATAAGGCATGTGCACGGCAGATGAACCACGCCTGCAGACATGCGCGTATCTACGCTTTCTGATTTTCTGCCTCCATCTGAGCAGAGGCAAGACTTACCGATCAGGCTGCTCGAGATGAGCTCCACAGTGCAGGACCTCCTTTTGAAGGTCTCACTGGCCAAAAATGGGTCCGTTCTTGAAGATGAGTTACAAAAGCAGTTACCTCCTCTTCAGAGCTTCTGAAATGGTCCGATCAAAGTAAAGCTTTCATTATGGATACAGTGCTTGATCCCAGTGATCCAGTTTATAGTAGTCCATTTAGACATCACCTGTGAAAAACTGCAAGTTACCTGAGCTGCGGGGAGCCTACTTACAAAAACAAAAGCCAGCAGATTTCCAGAGACACTGAAGTAAACCTAGATTCCAGAAGCCATGTGGAAAAAGTCTCCAAACATTAGGAAAATGCTGCTTCTGCCAATTTCCTCTTCAGTTTCCTACACTCTTGAGAACAAGCATGTAGAGGTACAAAACAATGTGATACTCCTCCTAAACCACTTTTAAAGCAGATCATTAAATATTAGCTCCTTCTGTGAGCAGAACTTGCAGACACGTGTAAGCTTCCTGAAGCAAACCCCATTAATTCTCTTAAATAAATAGACTGCTGAATATTACAAATTAAAAAGATGAAAACGGGTATTTTGTAAAAAGAAACCTTTTTTTAAGCAGTTGCATTTAGAACCTTAAGTAGCTCAGAGTACTCTCTGAAATCATGCACACATTCAACTCCTGGCCTATACTGCTGCTGATTAAAGGGGAAGGGATGGGGCACTGAGCAGTGAACTGTAATGCATGTTTACTCTTGTGAATTAAATCCCAGGGTACTCAACAGAATGACTTATATGGGAGCATGTTCCAAAACGGAATCGTGACTCATTGCTGTAGCACTCCAGAACATCTTTCAAATTTCACATTGATGTCAAAGTAATGGTGCATTTTGAGTAAGATGATCCCTAGCAACTGTAACTCAGACGTGCAAGGGGGCTTTAAAACAAACTACCTTAAAAATAAACATAAAGGGGTTTTGTCTTTGAGAGTGAATAAAGTGATAGCGTTATTGTTAAATCTATTTGGCCGCTTAAATGTCAATAGAGTCACTAAGTTGCAGCTACGCAGATGGCATGGCTGGTACGCAATTGCGTGTTATACCTCATCTTTCCGAGAACTGTTTTTTGTATTTAGTTTTGGGATGATTTTGTTCTTATTTCACAATTAAATGGAAATTATTGCGCAAATGGATCACAATAGGATCGCTGTTTTATAACCACAGATATTTTGATATGTGCCTGTCCATTAGAAAGGTGCAAAGTTGTGGTTTGGGTCTGTAAAGTAGCCCTAAAAGTGGAAGTTCTGACTCCACTGTCTTAATACCCATCTTTAAATTTCATTGACTTACTTCATGGGCAAAAGTAAGGTTTTGGTGCTTGTTTTACTTTTTAAATTCCATCCTCTAGAAAAGAGGTTCTGTGCAGAGAAAGTGTGCTGTCCTACTGCGCCCAAGAGTTACACCAATGAGTTACACCAATATAACAGAACAAGACAGAGTGTTCCAAGTCCATTTTTCTTGCTCACAAACTTAGAGCAATATGGTGCCGCTTCATCATCAGCTTCTTCCAGAAGAGGCACTGGCCTCGCTGCCTGCTGGAGATCATTCTTTAAAACGTGCTGTGTGACAGCTCCATCAGCTCACCAGCCACCAAGTTTAGAGCCATCTCCAGTCCCTAAATTTGGACTTGTTTCTTTCAGAGCAGAACTTACTGTGTATCTGTCAGCTTCACTAGACTCATCTTTAACAACACTTTATCTTAAGGCTTAGAAAATGTTTAGCCAAATACAAAGTCAGATTTCCAATTACAAAGTTAGAATCCAGGCTATAAAAAGGTAGATAAAACTAGACTATACTTAACTACAAAATTCCTTTTTAGCTGCCCTGGTATCCCGCAGCCAGAATCCCTAACAGCCGAGGCAGCAGTAACATACATTTTCCACGCTATTTCAGGGTGAAACTTAAAACTATCCCAAGGGCTTAAGCCTCTGAGGGCAGTTCTCTAATGGTAAACACCCCCCTGCTCACTGTCTTCTCTTTGTTAAGGATGTGTCTCTCCTGTTTTTATTTTGTGATGCCGTTCTAAAGCAAAGCTAGTGCTGCTGCATTTTCTGAGAGAGGAGGGAAGAATGTGCTTTTATTCAGTTATTAAAGCATTTCCAATACTGTTACAATATCCTGCAATGCATATATCGTAAGGAGTATTTGTTGTACGTTCATTTGATTAGATTTTGAGATTTGTGTTCTTTATATGCTGCATATTGCCTAAAACCACGTTATTAGCTAGGTTATAGATAGGACACTCTGACCAAACCATCTCTCTTGTAGCCCAAAATTCCCAGTTTTAAGGGTTCTTACAGACACATATTTTACAGACATATTCAGATAGTGCAAAAGTTGGGGGCCGGGTGTTTCAGATTTGAAGACCTAACATTTTATAGTTTCCAATTCTCAAATTTTATTATTTAGAGTGAAAACCTGATATAAAACAAAAAATGTAGATAGAGTTGCTGATTTAAATGAAGACCTAATGTATTTATTCCTCCAAACTGTTGTGAAATGCTGGGGGGGGCCAGAAAAATAAGGTAAGATAAAGAAAATGACTCATTCCTGTTACAGAAGGTAGAGTTTACCTAATGTGCTGCAGTGAAAGCTGGCGTATGTAAGAACAACACAAAGCTACAGAGGCTTCAGGGTGTAATTGCTGAAGCTACAGCACCTACAACTGAAGGATACTGAGCATGAAGCTGACATGACTAGTGAAAACAGTAAAGCAATCAAACGAACAGCCATATTTGTAATTCGCTGTACTCTTCTATGATTCATATTGGGTTTTATGTTAGTATTTAATTCATGTGGCTTTGCTTTCACTGTTTTTAGACAGACAATCAACTGTAAATTCATAGTTTTTAATATTCTAGTTTTAAGCTTGGTAAAAAGTTTATTTGCAGCTGTAGTCTGGCTGTTAAGTGCCATGACATGGAAAAACTGAACAATTAATTTATATTTGTGCCTTTCAAGTCTTCCATTTAATGTGCTGCTACATAACAGGAAGATATGTTTTCTGATTACCTGCTCTCTTAATGTTGTAATCTGTTAAAGACTTCATTCCTGAAATATTTAAACTATGCAGACCACCCAGAAGGACTCAGCAGACAAGAAGTTACAAACGAGTGATTTTCCCTTTAACTCCTCATGTTACTATGTCAAGCAGTAGGTAAGAAATGAATCAGCTACTGGAAAAAAGCTATCTATTTTTATTTTTCATAGAGAACACTGCAGAGACACGTAGAAATCACATGTTTAAACCAGCTTTCATAAAACCCTCCTAACTCCTTTATAAAGAATTGTAATCCTAGTTATTCTTGCTAAATTTGGACAGTGCCATCTCAGTGAGCCACTTCTCAGTTTCTTACAGTAATAAAGCTTGACAATAGGATTTTAGTGTAAAAGCTGGCCTATAGTTTACATATGTTTCCTGATCTTAGAGAGCACTTTGTCTTACATAACATAAATATACTTCTTTATATGCTAGAGAAACATGCTAGTATTTTTTTTAAGCATAGCATGTTGTTATACATTTGGTTAAAATCTGTTGAAACCTATGATTTATTACAGCCACTGCTTGTCCAGGCCAAGAGTTCTCCAAATATGTCATTGTCTAAAGTAAACACGTGTACGAATCTGCTCAGAAATCAGAAGAGGGTAAGTGGAGGGTTCTGCTTGGTATGATTCTGTGCGTATCTATGTGTGCGTGCGCTTGTTAGAGAGAAGAACTAACACAGGGATATATACAGAAGGAACAGAGAGCCAGCCCCAGGCACACAAGGGCTAATAATATGACTTTTAAAAGAAAAGCACATTGATAAAACTATTGGGCTGAGTGCTAACTGGAAAAGAGTGGAAGCTCTGAGCAAGGTAAGTCTCAGCTTGGTTCCCCCTGTGTCCAGAGAAGTAGGACTCCATATACTGGTTTTTGCAATCCTGTATGCAAAACCCTGGGGAATTGGAAAGATTTTGGAAAAGGAATTAAATCACGAAAAATAGATGGTTACAGAAACATGATCAGTTCATACTGAATCTCTGAAAATATTCTATTTTTTCAGTTAATGTGATGGTGACTTGATAAATTAATACAATCTCTGTGTTCCACATGTAATACATATTTTCGATACAAATATACACCTGTATATACTTACATATAAATGTGCAAACTACAATACATATTTTAGACACAAAATAAATATACATGTGTATATATTGATATATAAATATGCAAACTATAACACAAAATACAAACAGTTCTAGGATATCATTTTTGTAACAGCTCTTCAAGTTTTTTTATTTTGGAATCCTTAATGTGCAAGATTGTTCAAGCCTCTGAAGGCACTCTAAATTTTTTCGATCACTCTATCTTCAAATCTAACAAATTGCCCTGCAGCAAGAGAGCCTGAGCTCTGAGACAGCGTGAAGTGAAGTTTCTGTTATTCCAGGAGTCGTACGTCCCATACAATTTCTTAATGGGCCTCTACCCTTCTGTAGAAGGATATATTTTTATGCATCCTGGGATGGAATGGGAGGATTTTAAGTTAGGCCTTTTTGCAGATGCTAGATCATTCCTTCCACCACCACAGGGACTCTACAGGGATCTGAGGAACAGTTGCTTGTATGCTGATGAGAACACAAATACGATGCGCATCTCCCCCTTAAAGAACAGGCTGAGTGCAGCCAAGGTGCTGAGGAACAACACAGCACAAAGCACAAGTACAAGTTGCCATACGATCCAAAAGAGGCATGCAGGGTATTACTGTACTGATCCTGAAATACAACTAAAACTGACATCATCTGAAGCCGCCCAGGAAAACAGACAACGGTCTGTTTAAACTCTGAAAGGACCAAATGGGAATGAGACATGACCTAGAGGTCTTCATCTTGAAACTTGGACTGCTAGGGAGTCAGTAGGACTGCCTGCAGGAACGGAAGTCCTTGGTCGTTTCACGGTCTTACAAACCAGTTACACAGTACAGAAATAGAAGGATATTCTACGTCACTTGACAGACGCACCAGGGGCAACCAGAATGTTAGAAAAAGTTGCAACATGCAGAGCCTGAATGAAATGATCCTTCATTAGTAACAACACTGACTCCCTGATATAATGAGGATTCTTTTGATAAGCCAATCTTAAGGCTTCATAAGAATAGATATATGTATCCTAGATTAGGTCAAAAGATCCGAACCACTCACCCTCTTCTGAGTAACTGAAATGACATTGATTGAAGTCACCAGGATAAAGATGTAACGGTTGAATCCTTTTTTAAGTTCTTTGCTGTCCCCAGCAGTGAGAGCGCTCTTCATAGCATCTCTTGTTTAAGTGCTGTACTAGGATTAGTTTTTTTATAGTTTCTAAAATTCTTGAGAACACTTCCTGAAAAAAGGGTGCAGTTGGGGAATTCCAGAGAGGCAGTAAAGCCAACTAATGAATCATTTACTGTTGGTCATTGTGTGTATCCGCTAATACAGGAGGAAGAGCTGATTGGAATAGCACAGAAAACAAGAAAGAAAATAATTTGCTGCTTCTAGTCACAAATTCAGGGCTGCTGCCTGCTAATTCTGAGCTGATTAGAGAAACTGAAGTACAAGAGAGATGTTGGCAGTGACTGCTGTAGTTGCTAGCAGTGCCAGCACTGGCCATTCTGTAGCTTTTGCCAAACACACAATCCCTTGCCCAGACCAGCCCAAAGCTGGACTGGTATCAGCAGGATCTTTCCATCTGGACTGCTCCCAAAATGAAGATGACAGAAGGGTATTTGTAATGCTTCGCCTTGCCTTTTCTGGTTTCCAGAACAGCGATGGCTGAATAAGCCTAAAGAAACTGAGATGGTGCCAGTTAACACTTCATCACGTGTTTTAACGCACTGGCTATAAGGGAGAGAAAGTCTAAGCTTCTACAACGAGAAGTTTTCTGCTTCCAAGTGACCGGGAATGCTTTCATGCACAGTGGAAGTGCACTATATTACAGAACTATTGAAGACAGAACATCTTGGGGTTTCCCATATCTTTTAAAAGAACTGTCCCCTTGAAAAAAGAAGTGTTTTGGTATCTTAAAGTTGGTATCTGGTGTTTTTTCCATAAGAACATACGTATCTAAATGCCAACATACTCTTTATTTGTTAAAATAGAAGTCTCTTACTTCTCTTGCAGGGGAATTTTGACCCCATGATAGGTAATAATGATGGGCCTTACAGCTAAGGTGTTCAGATTTGGTGTTTGGAATGTGGTGTTCACTCCTTTAGGGAACACTTTATCAATCTGGACAAGGGGATTGAGTGCACCCTCAGTAAGTTTACAGAGACAAAAAGTTGGCCAGGAGTGTTGATCTGCTTCAGGGAAGGAAGGCTTTGCAGTGGGTTCTGCACAGGCTGGGTTGATGGGCTGAAGCCAGTTGCATGAGGTTCAACAAGGCCAAGTGCCAGGTCCTGCACTTGGCTCACAACAGCCCCATGAAACACTACAGACTTGGGGAGGAGTGGCTGGAGAGCTGCCTGGCAGAGGAGGACCTGGGGGTGTTGGTCAACAGCCGGCTGAACATGAGCCAGCAGCGTGCCCAGGTGGCCAAGGCCAACAGCATCCTGGCTTTTATCAGGAATAGTGTGGCCAGCAGGAGCAGGGCAGTGATTGTGCCCCTGTACTCGGCACTGGTGAGGCTACACTGTGGGCCCCTCACTACAAAAGGGACATTGAGGTGCTGGAGCGTGTCCAGAGAAGGGCAACAAAGTTGGTGAAGGGTCTGGTGAGCAAGTCTTATGAGGACCAGCTCAGGGGAGACCTTATCGCTCTCTATAACTATCTGCAAGGAGGTTGTAGTAAGGTGGGTGTTGGTCTCTTCTCCCAAGTTACTAGCGATAGGACAAGAGGAAATGGCCTCAAGCTGCGTCGGGGAGGTTTAGATTGGATATTAGGAAAAATTTCACACCGAAAGGGTTGTCAGGCATTGGAACAGGCTTCCCAGGGAGGTGGTTGAGTCTCCATCGCTGGAGGTATTTAAAAGACATGTAGTTGTGGAGCTTAGGGACATGGTTTAGTGGAGGACTTGGCAGTGTTAGGTTAATGGTTGGACTTGATGATCTTGAAGGTCTTTCCAACCTAAACGATTCTATGATAAAGCAATAATATCAGATCAAAACACAGATGTGACACTTTAAACTTCTAGGCATCGCCTCTCACCTCCTATAATTCTGTTGCTCAATTACCATGTGAAGGTCCTGGCAGATAAAGCAGTACTTACAGCAATCTCTTTTTAAAAACTCACACATGTTCAGATGAACATTTAACATATGTTCAGAAGAAAGCACTTTAGCATCCGTCACCATTCAGTGAATGATATTTTATTCAGTATAAACTACTCAGAATGCAAGAACTGCAATAAAAAGTTATGAAATTAGTTACAAAAGGTATTAGAAGCTCACCCGCTGGGGACCTAATACAAATACAACACATGCCTGAAAGAACAGAAATAGGAAAAGAAAGTCCTCAATTAATTATATGTAGAGGGTATAATATATGTGTGTTGCTGCTGACTGCAAAAGATGAATGTAAGTGTAAACAACATGCTTTCAGAATCTCCAAGAGAGGAAATAGAGCTAAAAAGGCCAAGGCCAACAGAATTCAATATTCTCCATTTTTGTTATAGACCTGTATAGAGTGGCTCAGGTCTATCCATCATTCAGAAATCCACAAGAGAAGGTATAAATTTTTCCCTTCTCAGAGCAGAACTCTACAGCAAGAAAAAAATCGAATCAGCAGTAAGTACTGCTGAGGCATTTTCAGACAGCTAATAACTCCCTCCAGAGCTGCCTAGGTCCAATTTGGAATCTGAGCTGACAATTGTATCTCCCTCCCTCAATTGCTTGCTGAGAAAAAAAAGCTATGCTTCCCTGCAAATGTAAGTAATAATGGATGGTAATGTCTTTAAGCCTGAAGGCTAAAAGATCTTTGGTTTTTTAAAAGATTGTTCATCTGCTTTTTGGGGAGGGGGAATACTTTAAATTACTCTTTTTAAGAAAGAATCTGCTCTGGTACAGTTTAGAAATCAAAAGTGTACATTCCTAAATACTGAAAATACCATGAGCATACTGTAACTAAATGAGGCTATTGTCAGCATCACGTTTTTTCTTTTTAATAAAGGCAAAAATCTCATTGACAGCAGCTATAGAAATGTAGAGGAATTCTCTCAAACTTCATCTCCTGACCTGCATTTCTGACTAGCTTACAGAGAGAGTTGTGTCTTTGCTCTATTCATGCTTTGAGCCAGCTGGACATAAGATGAGCTTCTTTCCAGAAATCATGTGGCCACATTAGCACAGTTCTGAGCCCAAGCTAATATATCTTGCCTCACAGCCAGTGTTACTAACTCGGGCTCGGCAACACACGAATCACAGCTACACAGCTGCTACACCGGAGGTGGCTCCCAGCTGGCTGGTTCAGGGCACAGGCAGAGTGAACGTGTCACTGTCCACTCCCATCCATGTAGATACACCCTCAAATGACCCTCGGCATTGTGTGCTGCAACAAAAGCTATTTTCAAGAATTGGTTCTCCAAATAATTGCACTTTTATTACATAATAAAACCATATTGGAAAAGAGGCAACAAAATCTTGAAGGATATAGTAGTGTGAGTGTTTGTCAACGTAGGCACAACAGTGTGGCACCTGAGCGCGTCTGTGAAACAGATTTAAAAACTAAACAGATCCATGAACTTACTTTATTTTAAAATTTTTCATTATTATTGAAAATACATATAAAAATTTACATCTTGTCCTGTAGCAGGAAACTGATCCTCTGTAGAATGCTTCCACATTGCCGTCTAATACTTGTGACCATGCCACTTCCATTGTTGCCTCTAAAGCATTACTCTCCTCCTAAAACAGCAATGCATGTAAAACGTTTAAAAAGATCCAACTGTCATGGGAAAGATTATCACGTTGCATTAGTTGCCTTGGTTTCCAAACACATTCTCTATCAAACAATGAAGCGAATCAGGAAAGTAAGAACTACTGAAAGAATGTGGTCAACCATGACAATTTCCTTCCTTCAGCTCTTTGCTTGGCATTTCTGAACAGTATTCCTCAAGCAGTGGAAATGGTAAGCGTGCTTTGCTATAGATGCAGGTCCTTCTTCCCTATTCATTACCCTCCCTTCCTCCTGAAAACAGGGGCAAGGCATGCTATGCTGTCAGTGGGTCAGTGTGCTGGCTTTGCATCAGACCAAGCCATCACAACTCCTCAAAATTACTTTTCCAAAAGCTTTAAAGGTCATTCACAACAGTTCTTTTCACAGTCCTCCCACACAGAATTCCTGAAGAGCTCAATAACAGCCTTTTTCAGGTACTGATGCCTTCATGAGTAAAAGCAGTAATTGAAAGCATGCCAAATGTCATGGTATGTTAGCTGACAATGGGATCTTCACAGGGACTTCCACCTCTCATTTTGTCATTTGCTGTGATTTATCTACTATGTTATATTCCTCTGCTTCTGTACAAGAGAGAGTTGAGTTAAATAGCAGGAATGAAAAATGAAGCTAGTAAGCAGAATTTAGGGCTCATACAAGGGTTCATCTTTTGGGTCTAGCTAGCTCAGTGTGCTGTTCACAACAGTAGTCACCTAGTGAAGAACACAAGTATATACAGTGTACTCCCAACTGTTCTCAGCTCAACTCATGTACTCAGCCTGATATGATTTTGTCCCAATTTTATAATCCCCAGTGGATCCCTCCTTCAAGTACTTGTCCAGTCTCCCATTGAGTTCATGTAAATTTTGGCCTTTACAAACTTTGGAAAGGAATCTAACAGGTTGACTGCCTGGCTGGTTTGTCATTCTGGACCAAATATTTAAGAGAGCAAACCAGTCACACACTGAGCTAGATCAAAGATCCACCTAGCCAGCACCCTTGTCACCTAAATCAGCCCACAGGGAATGCCTGGAAAAGAGACAAACAACAGGCAGGACTAGCACGCAAAGGTATTTCACCTTGTAAATCTCCTCAGTCTTCAGCAGTATTTGGCTCAGGAGTTCCTTCGCCAGAGAATGGTTGTAATTCACCTGCCATTTTACCATCCTGTCATTCATGTGCTAATCTTTACAGCAGGCTTTCATTTTTACAACCCGGAAAACACAGTATTATTATCCAACTTCAGTATGTCACTTTCCATTGCTTTTTTTTTTTTTTTAAACAAATAGCTTAGGAATATGTTTAACACTACAAATTTCCATGGAACTCCACTAATGATCTCCATTTTGAAAACAGACCATTTACTCCTACCCTTGATTTCCCACTTGTTAACCATTAATCAATATGAACAACTTCTTATTCCTTGGCAGCTTCGTTTCTTTTAAAAGCAAACAGATCTTCATTCTGGTGCAAGACCATCAACTGCAAGTACATTAAGATCATTATTTTAGAATGGCTCTTCTGTAAAATCAGTTTCAAGTGGATCAAGTACAATGGTGATCAAGAACCAAGTCCAAAGTTAGTTTCTATCCTGTAGGTTCCCTCAAATTTATGGCACCGAGAATTTTAGTCTCACGATTCCAATCAACATGACATTTACCTAGAATACTCAAGAGTACTTAGACAATTTTTACTTTTTTGTTTTCTGCTTTTACAGTGTCTGATTTTCGTCATCAGGAAGTGATTACCACCATCTAGATAGTACAGTCCTAATAAGATGTTTTCTGTTTAGAATTCATATTAGTTGTATATTACTTGTTATAAAGATGTATTTTAACTCTGATTTGACTCAACATCCTCAAAAGGCTTTTTTTCACCTTCCCTATATAATTTATACACTGGTGTTAGAGTGTTTTAGTGTTTATCCTCCTTCCCTCAACTGTCTAACATGCACAGTATTGCACTATCCCTATTTAAACTAGCTATTCTTGTTCTCCTCTTCTGGATTTGGGGGTTTTGGTGTTTATGGAGCAATAGAATTTTAGTACTTAGAGATGCACACACAGATAACTGAGTCAGTGCATCCTTCTGTTGGCTATACAATGGGATTTATTTGTTCAACTACTCTTCACTATGTCCTGCCTCGCTTTTGTCAATTCTGTCCTGTTCTTTGAAGCTATAGATTGCGTTTATGATTTTACCCACATAATATGCACTAACATTGAAAAAGCAACATTCTAACAGCTTGTAGTAATATTACAGTAAGAAAAACAAATTTGTATAGCATTTACCCTCAGGCTTCAGCAATCTGATTCTTGTTTTTTATACTGGGTGAGAAACACTTTCTGTAGGTCAGTGGGCATACCTACAAAAGCACTAAACTACCAGGAATTCCAAATTGCTGCCAAGTTACACCTCAATGAAAGCCTACTGAATTAAGACTCTGATGTTTCTGATGCAGATTGACTAATAAGTATTTTATTTCCTACACTGCCAACCGCTTTGGCAGTTCTTGAGGTGTGTAAAAATATTTTAAACAGCACTTCAATAACAAGCAAAGCGATGTTCATGTACAAAGAAAACAAAACGCAATTCAATAAAAACATTTCACTTGAATCAAAAGCAAGCCCTGGAAGCATTGATAAAAATCAGTAAATAAATATGAAACAGAAATAACCTTCTCTTTTACATAATTGTATAAAAAAATTCCAAGTGCCTTTTATATCAGTTTTAAACATACTTTATACAAATACAAAAAGTTAATAATATCTGTCCAGAAGCAGAACTGGTTTCTCAGTTATTTTTTAAAATAATAGTAAAGCAATTTCTCCTAAGTTTCTCCTGCTGTCAACTCCTCTCATCTGCTACCTCAGTCCAGGGAGTAGGAGAGAAGAACACTCCCACCTGCTTCCTCTCCCATGGACAGCATGGTCTGGGGGAATGGCAGAAGTGGTGCCGTTTGCAGTGTACGTGCATGTAAGGCAGGCATACCAGGGCTCTCAGCAGGAAGCACCTGCCCTTGACTGCCTCTTCTTTACCTCTGATTCCCCAGCCCTTCCCAGTAAAATTCCCCTTTCACAGCTGAGATGCACTGGGTGGTAGGATGTTCTCACATGCTACTTCTCAACTTTCCCTGCTCCTACCATGACAGATCTGGCTCTGAGTGCCTGTGGAAATGAAACAGAAGAGACTGGGGAAGGAGAGGCCAGGTAACAAGCACCTGGGCAGACTACCTTGTGTAACAACTGAATCTATGACACCTAGACTGGCACAAAGCCTCCAGACTCTTGAGCACAGAACTCAGGGAACATCTAACACCGTCTTTATCTTCTCTATGCTGGCATCTGACTCCAGCTGCTAAAAGAAAAGCAGAAGTCCAGCAGACTATGGTAGGATCACCTGTGCCCAAGAATCCCTCCCAGCCCCTCTGTTCCCCCCTCTTACTGTGCTTTTACTATGCTTATTCCAAGACAACAGGAGTGACACCATCTAAATTAAGAACTGGTGGAAGAGAAAAGGCTCCTTCACTCAACTTCTTCCTTCCCTCCATCCTACTGTACTGCATCTCACCCCATAGTCTTAGATTAGACATAGTAAACAGAATAAGCACTGTGGAAATAAAGCACCCCTTACTTTACGCTACTCTTCTCTGACTGTGCTTTGTCTAACTGGGTTGCTGGGATTTCCTTATATGATTTTTAAGGAGGTTTTTGAAAAGTCCAACACACAGATGCAAAGGAATCCAGCAGGTCCTTTGTTTTGGGTTTTTTTTTTTGGCAACACCTATGAGCTGGTTTGGCTTGCAAATTCCTAACAGGGAAATGGAAATCATCCTCTGTAATGCAATCAGCAAACTACCTTTGTCCTACGGCTGATTCACCTTTTGTAACCCTTGCTAGAGTCAGAAATACACACTAGTGTCTCACAAGCTTTCTCCTGCATCTCTCTGCACCTCACAACACTGCATTATTACATTTAGTCATTTCACATGGTAACATTTTACTGAGGAGTCTCTTCCGATATCCACAGGCAATCACTTTTTGTCACATCATTGATTTTAGTTACACTTCCAATTTAAAATAAACCTAGGAACTACAACACCCTTCTCCTGAGGCAGTCAAGTCAGCAAATACTACAGATACATAGACTATATGTATACTCTGTGTGTGTGTATACATGCACGCATAGAATCTATCATAATTTTTAAAATACCAACTTCTGTGTTTTTTTCACTATGTCATACAAAAGGTTTTCAACCAGAGGCACAGCTAAACAGACAAAACTCAAGAACTTAAAACAAAGACTATCTTACCCTGTGTTTTTACAAAAAAACCCACCAAACCTTTTACTTATATACACTAGTGCCAGGGCCTCACAAAAAGTGTTCAGGAGGGAATGAAGAAATGGTAACTGCCTTCTGCAAAAGGATTGAGAAGGAATTCCAAACATGAAAATAAAAAGAAATGGAAAAATGAGACGAAGTAGAAAGCCAGAACTTACTCATTATGTGTTTCAGTGAACTCTGATTTCCTGTAATGCACCTTAACTGCAACGTTTATTGGCTAAAATAGATAGTCCAAGACTAACTTCCGCAACTAAAATTTGCAGAGGCCAAAATAAAATACGTATAAATTGCAAGTGAACTCACTGAAACTGACAACTGATTGTTTAATGTTATTTTGACCTTTAAGATAAAGTGTACAGAGATAATTAACTCTAGAAGAACCTCAAGGAAGGGAAGAAGGACATAAATTTAAAACAACTGACATATATCCTTGAGGATCAGTGTTTATGTACCAGATCAGCAAAATGTCCTAAACTGATGCCCCAAAGTCGAGCCATCTCATTATAATCTGAAAACCACACCTCCTAACTAGAAAAAGCCCCCTACTTGAATAAGCTCCTTGCTCTCTGAGCATGGGTAGCAAATTTAAAAGGAGCTGTACCTTTAAGATGAAGCAAGAAAGTTAACCAATGACTAGCTAAGTGGGGAGGGAGTCAATATTAGGTGTTACTGACACATTTAACTGGATAAATACCCACTGAGATTTTGACCAGGTGTGCTAGCTTTGTGGAGTTACTGCCTAGCACCTGTCTTTGCGCAAATGGAATAAACAAGTATCTCGGCTCTGTGTGTAAGACTGGCAGGTAAAAGAACCCCGTTTGTGAGTCAACAAAACTAGTGCATACATATTACGTATGTAGATCTCAAACACAGTCATTTATTTTGACTTTACCATTTGGTCGTCACTGACTCCAACTGACCTAAGTGCCACCTAGGTACTTGCCTCTGGCAGCACACACACATAAATCTGTTCCAGCACTGACAGGATTGTTAGCTGAGGCCTCAGAAACCCAAAACCTGGATTCTCAAAACACCTGTCTCCACATTTATCTCATCAAGTAGTTCAAGCTCCCCGGCAGACTCCAAGGACAGCCTCTTTTTCAGGGGTAAGTTGTTGAAATACTCTTGCCAGGATATGAAAGACCAAGGCAAACCACTAATGCCCGTAGCAAGTTTAGCCCGACAATGAGGTAGTCTCTTTTAAAATGCATTTGGCACTAATGCACCAGAAATTTCCCATCACCCAGCTGCACACCCTGACTCATGATAACTAGGAAACTGAGATGACCCCAGATACTACATGACGCTTAGGCTGGTATAAAAGCAAACATATGTACCAGCTCCATCAGCAGTTCATGCTGATCTACAATCTAACACAGGCTGATCTGCCACCCATTTATGTTCTTGTAAGGGCTCTCTTGAGTTTTAGTTAAGTCACTTACCCTCCTCCCATCTATAAAAACAGAACGATGGTATTAATGTAAAGTTACAGAAGCACTCTCAGTTCTGACAATTTTTAAATATGTATTCAGAATAGAAAGTTTATTATGCTTTATTCAGGAAAAGAATTGTTAAAACAAGAAGAATTTTATCTAAAGACAGGAAGACCTGGTGCAAAAATGTAACTGCCAAATACAGAGATTTAATAAATTAGTAGTTAAGAACTATAAAAAGACTGGGTCTACTACACATGTACTCATATTATACAGCATAAGATCAACTAGCTAAAGTTACCAACATTTACATACAGCTTTAAAAGTTAGAAGCTCATTAAAAACATCAGAAATGTTGAACAAGGTCTCTAAGCATACTTTTATTTATCTATCTCCTTCTAGTGGCAGAACATGAAATCAAATACTAAAAAACTTATTTTTATTATTTTCTAAAATGGTTAAAGTACAGCAGCCCACACTAAGTAAATGATGCAAACTGTTATTTTAAAATATCTAATAATTAACACTTGTAATATACCAAACATCTGTTCCACAGCTATTTTGCCCTATCAAAATTAAATGTCAAAATTAAAGCCTTTGCAATTTGCCTGACCAGAAGGTAACATGGACCAGCACCTTCTTCTGTACTTCAAACTAATCCAAATTTACAGGCTGTTCTTACTACAGCAGTGTACAGTATTCTAAAACAAGCTCTGAGAAAAGAAAAATTAAAAACATGAAGCTTAACAGAAAATGACACAAAGCCTAATGCTGGCTTCCCAAAGAAAAACTCCTACTAAACTTACCTGATGTGTTTAAAATCAGTGATTTTTTTAGGAAAAAGGAGAAACACATTAGATTACATATATCTGGACATTGTTAAACACTTGATACAGTACTATACTGAGAATTATGTTTATCTTATATAAGATGGAGATAAGTAGAGGCTGGAAGAAAATATATAGTGAACTTGCTTGGGATCAGTTTTTATGTAACGTTTTAATTAATGACTTCAACACAATGAGTAGGAAGACACTTTTGGCACAAAACCAGAACCTAGCATAGAGAAGGAAAACAAGGGAGAATTACATTACAAAAAACAGTATGAGACTGAGAATTGTGTAGTGCAGCATCTGTACATATAAAAAAAGAAATTATCACATTATCTTAGAAATCCCTATCAGACAGAAATGAGACAGGAGCATATCTGAACCCAACAACCAGAAAGCATAAGGCACAGGCCATGGAAACAGCAAATACAATTTAAACACGCACAACGCAAAAATTTCCCTTTCTTCTGCTAAAGAAGGGTCTGGCAAGATTTAATCTATAACGGTGCACACAAAGCTAGCCTTTTAAGAGAGATATCTGGAACAGGTGCAGAGGTCGGCTCTTAGGATGAAGAGCGAAACCAGGACTCTGTCTAGCAGGGACGAAGCACCTTGTTCAACCTGGAAAACGAGGGCCGAGCATCAGGGTGTGACTCCGCTCTGGACAACTGCTGGGTCTGTGGGAAGCCTCGGAGGCAGAAAGCTTCGGGCACACGAAGCCCGCTTGAAAGAGAGCTTCTCAGGCCCTGCAAGGCGCTGCCTGACTCACGCGCCCCACCTCAGCCTAGGGCGCCGGGGAGCCGCCACCCCTCCTCCTTCCCCCCGCTCCCGCAGCCCCTCACCTTCCCGCCGGCCCGGGGCTCCTCCCTGGCCCAGCTTCATCCACCTCCCCAGGGCCCTGCGCGCCTCACCTCTCCTTCCCCCCCCCCCGGGACCGCTCCTTACGTCCCGTCGCTTAACGGTCGCTCAGGCACGTGCCTCACTACCGCCTCCTGCTGGGGGCGGCTGGCGCGAGCGGTAGCTCGCCGGGCGGGGCCGCCGTTGGCGCCGTTTCCCGCCGCCGCTGGGAGAGGGGGGGGGCAGTACTGGTCGCTCTCTAAGATGGCGGCGCCGGGCCCACGTGGTGCGCGCTGAGGCGAAGGGTGTGGTGGGGAAAGAGAGACATTCACTGGTAATATGGCGGCGGCGGCGAGCATGGAGGAGGGCGAGAGGAAAGATGAAGATGAGGAAGACGAGGTGGAGGTTGGTGGATGCCGACACCAAGGCGCGCGCCCCAGGCGTCCCCTCTCTTGGAGCGGCGTTAGGGGAAGGGACGCGGCGCGGCCGGGCCGGCCCCCCTCGGGGCGTGTCCCGCCCGTGGGCCCGGCCCGGCCCGGCCCCTCGCTCCTCTTCCCCTGCGGTCGCTGAGCGGCAGCGCAGGGTTCCGCGCCCGCCCTCCCGCGGGCTGCCAGGGCTGGGCGCCAGCTCCGTGACTCCCGTGAGGGAGGGGGTGGCCTTTCCCCTCTCACCGCTCTCCCTGCAAGGCCTCCCCCGGGCGCCGCCGCCCCGCCTGCAGGAGGGCCGGCGGGGCAGGCCGGAGGTGTGGGGGGAGGTGGGGGCCGCCGTAGTAGCCCGCGGGCGGGCGGTGGGGTCGGGCACAGCGAGCCCCTGTCCCGGCGGGCTGGCGGGTTCCTCTGCCGCGGCGGCCGTCGCGCCCCGAGCGCTGTACGGCTTCGGCTGTGCTGCTTCGGGTTTCCCGGGGAGCGGCGTTGTCGGAAAGCACGCTTCCCGCTTCGGTTGCTTCTTATCCCCCCTAGAATCCGAAAATACAAAATATTACTCTTCTTGCAGATATTCATGGATGCTTAGTAGGTGGTGACTCTTAAAAACCCTTCTTTCAATAAAAGATTTTTCAAGGTGGCAATTTTTTTGTTTTGTTGTTGAGTTTTCTCACCCAAAACTGTACAGAATTACAAACGAATTAATTTCAAAGCAATTTGTCATAAAAAGTAACCATTTCAAGCAACACGTTGCTTAACCTCTCATTATGGTGTCTTATTTACATAGGTACTAAAGCTTTGGGAAAATGTGTTTTGGAATATGTAACTGGTTATATTATAATGCATAAATCATTTACCCACGTAGATCCTCATTTTTCAAGGGTGAAAAAGGAGCTCCCTTCCTAACTAGGAAGAAAAGGCCAGGAATTTCAGGTGTGAAACAGGTGTCTGATGGAGTAGTGGGTCATGGCATTTCCCTGAGTATTGCAATATCTGTCTACCATTTATTTTCTCTAGACAAAATGCAGAATAAGTCAGATTTGGGGTCTGTTTATTCTGAAGGTCTGGGTCATTGTATGCTGTTCTTTTCGGTTTGGGTTGTTTGGGGGTTTTTTGGGGTTTGGTTTTTCTTTTTTTCCTGAGTTCAGATGTATCAGTTATAGATGTACATTATAAACTTATGTTGTAGGAGCAACTGGTCATGGTGGAACTATCAGGAATTATTGATTCAGACTTCTTAGAAAAATGTGAAAACAAATGCAAGATTTTGGTGAGTGATTACAGCACAATAGGAAAGGGGTAAGTCAGTACGCATGTGAATGAGGGACTGAGGCTGTTTCTAAATTCCTTGAAGTCAATAACATTCAGATAAAATCTTTGATAATTATGTGCAGTCTCTTGGCTGTATTTGGCTGCATGTTGTGGCCTCTCTGAGAAATAACATATACCTTTGAATATAGTATCATATAAATATAAGGAAATATTTTCAGAAATATATATAAGCTAGGACCGTTATCCCATCTGTATTTAAGCTCTAAGTTAATTTTTTAAAATTATGTATTTTGCACACTCAAAAAATACATTGTTAAGCACAGTTCTCCAAATAACTTGAATACAACTGACAGGTAAAGCCAAAATCTTTATGAATTGCACTGTATTTACAATGGGTTTTTTTTTTTGCAGATACTGCCTGGCAAGTTCAAGTGTTGTAAAAGATAACTGGGTATTAACAGTTTTGGATGTTGGTTGCTTAGCTGTGAGGTTATTGTAAGAATCTGGCTTACCCGTCTTCCTTTTGAGTTGTTTAATCGCATTGTCTGTATGGGATAAAGTGTATTTGCCCTTCAAAACCTACATTGGCTATGAGAACTGTATAAGATAGTACAAGTACTACTGATTTGCAAATACTTTCTGAATCTAGACCTTTATTATGGACTGAAAAGATGGAAGAGAACATCTCAGAGCATGCCACTGCTCAGAATATGTGTGAGGTGGTAAAGGCAATTCTGAAAATTTCAAATGTAGAAATACAAACAAAATTAATAAATTATCCATCACTTGGATGGATATGCTTTTATAAGCAGATTTGCTTCTGGGATCTGACTGAAGTTGCTTGAAATGTATTACACAGAAGATTCATCACTGGTGGCCAAATACCAATTAACCAATTAACACTCTTGGTGTTAATGGGATTCTTTTAAATTTTGTGCTTTGAGATTCTCTCGTAATGTTACTAGAAACTTTAAGTATCTGTACTGTATCCTACTCATATCCAAATCTACCTGCACTCACTCCACAGAGTAAGCAGATTTTTCATAACAGGCAACTGTTATTAAAACTCCAATGAAAGATGCTACTCTGTGTTATTCTGCTTAGTAAGTTTTCTGTGATGCTGGTCACGTAAGGGGAAGACAGTCTCAACTTTTGCATAGTCCAAAAAGAGAATGCAAATTGGCCAAAGGAATAAAGTTTTGAATATTCAAGAACCATAATGCTGTTGCCTAGTACTGATGTGTTCATTTTTTAAATTAATTCCCTGTAGTAAAAAAAAAACAACCGAAAATAAGTTTACATGTTAGCTTAATGCTATTGGTGTTCTCACCTTATGCAGCAGAAAGAGAATCCCAGAGCTTAAATCTTGCTGATCTTACCTACTTCTGTTTTTTAGAAGTACGAGAGGAAAATCGCACAAATTCCTATTAACCTGTGTGATATTCTCTATTTTATGCAATTTACCACAGTGCCTCATCTTCAAAACTTTTAGCATGTGCTTATCTTCATGTCCTGAATAATGTTGATGTTCATGATATACTATTAAAGGACATTTGGCTTTAATTAGTGTATTCTGTTCAGGCATTAATTTTTATCAAAATACAGTTTATAGGTGTACCTTATATTACAAATAATGGGATCCTGGACTCTGTATTTGGAAAACCTCTGCTGTAGAGGAAGGGAATGAGCTGTTGCCTTACTTCTCCACTCATTTAAAAAAATAAAATTAAATAACAACAATTTCCAATTCCTTCACAATGCAGACACAGCGATCACAGAAGCTTCTGTGACCCTGCAGTTGCACTTCTGGTGCTGGTTTAATGCTTTATGCTGGACTTCTTCACCTTGTGTATTGTCTGAAGACTTTAGAAAGTTATTCTACTTTATAGAGCTTTTATTAATTGGAGCTTAGAAAATAAGATTTTTTTTCCATGCAAATATATGTATTTTTATTTGTTAATTTAAAATGAATGTTAAATTAATTTTCTAGAGGAAATAACAGCAGTGTTATTTTGCTGTTATTAACAGTTTGATCTAAATTTCTTTGATCCTTTTCAGTATACTCGAACATTTTCTATACCAGTTCAGCATTGTTGTTTTTGTTGTGATTATTAGAACAGTATTATCTGGTATATTCTTTGTATTTAATGTACTTGAAGTAACATGTATGATGATGGACTGAAAAATTGCCATTACATTTTTTTTTTCACAGAACGCTGATTCTACAGTAAGATTGGTCAAACCCTTTGTAACAGTTGTTATCGCTGCTTAACAAAGCCTCCTACAAAAACTCTTGTCCGCCCACCCCTGATGTTTAACATTGCAGAAGACCTCAGGGTCAATTGTGATGACTAAAACAACTTTTATTACTTTCTTTTAATTAATAAATATTAATTTAATTGCCTGTCTTGCCATTTTTTCAGAAGTCTGCTAGCTTCTGTAAAATTATATCCTCTGCAGAATGCTCTTATCCGCTTCCATAATTCCTGTTTTAAAGATGTACTTTTCTTCATATGAAGCTGACAGTTTGAGAAAGCTTTACCGTCTGGAATCCATTCCTTTAATACCAAAAGAAACTTTTTATTTCACATTTACCATGTTATGGAATACTTGTTTTACTCTTTTTACATTATGTTGGGGTTTTTTTAAACTATTTATCTTTTCAAGGAGTTTATGTAATCTGGGTTCTGATATATCTGTTTCCTGTGGTCTTTCAGCAAGAAATTCGCCTGGACTAACAGACCTGACATCTGTGCAATTTTGTCCCTCTTTTTGTAGGGAATAGAGACAGAGAGGCCCATTTTACAAGTGGACAGATATGTGTTTGCAGGAGAATATGAAGGTAGGATAAATTATGTGGATACTATCTCTCCTTTTTCACATAGAATCATAGAATTTTCTTAATGTCCATTAATTGCACTGCGAATGAAGAACATGGTCCTGTGAGGTGCTGAAGTTCTGTCTGGTGTTTGTGTAACCCATATAGAGTAGCACCAGTCTGCGTTCATGGCTAAATGAGCCGTGCACCCATGTTACTGACTGGAAAGTATGCCTGGAAGCTGACTCCCAGGTGCATCAGCTGGTATTTCTGTAGGGAAAAATGCAGGATGTAAAATGCTATAAAGTGCTTGTTGTCCCCTGTAAAAGCAGGGCTGATGTGTTGTGCAATCTGTAGTTCTCCCATTTGCCTTATGGTGACAACATCGGTCTGGAAGAAAATGATCTGGAATCCTCCCTTGTAGTGACTTCCAATGACCGTGATACTCCTGCCTGTTCCTGAGCTGGCAGTGTGGTCCCCAGCACTGGGCCTTTGCAAAAGGCTGGAAGTCAGAACACTCCCAGAGCTATGCCAGTGGGTGCAATATCTACAGCTGATATAAATTTGTCTCTAAGACTTTCTCACTTTGTTTTCCACAGATACCTTGGGAACCTGTGTGGTTTTTGAAGAAAACACAGAGCATGGTAATGGTTGTGATTTGATGTCCTGTTCATTGTGGTAGCCTGGGAGGTTAAAAATATTTATCTTGTTTCAGTTGATAGTGGAATTCACTATAATGATTAGGGTTTGGGTATTGTTTTTTCTCCTCTCTTCATAGTAGATGCAGAGGGCAACCAAAAAGTACAGCTGAAATACAAGTGCCACACAATGAAGAAGCTGAACATGACCCGGACACTTCTGACAGAGAAGAAGGAAGGAGAAGAGAATGTTGGTTAGTGCCCCTGCTCTGATGCATAGGGACATGGATGGATTATGCTTAGGACTGTCAGCCTTGATTAAGTTTGATTCAAGAGTGTGCAGGAAGTTAGGGGAACTTAATAACAATGAGCTTAAACTAAAAAACCAAAACAAAACCAAAAACCTGCTGTTAACTCTTAACTCCTTTGTCACTAATATCAATTTTCCTTCTTTGCATCAGGTGGAGTGGAGTGGTTACAGATCAAGGACAGAGACTTTTCCTACAGTAGGCCTAATACAATTTGCAGCTTTCTGCGTGAAAAAGAAGATTCTGAGGAGTCAGCTCAGGCCCAAGACAAATTCACTGAAGAGTCAGAGGGAGAGGTGAGTGGCGGAGGAAATTCTGACATGAATTGTGATCTGGAGAAGCAACACAGCATGGAAGTAGATGCCTCTATTCGTCTGCCTGACAGCCCTGCTTCTGGGGCAGAGGATTCTCCTTCTGGAAGTGTTGCCTTAGATGATGCCCCTCCATGATATCACCTCTGATCTTTTCAGGATTTCTTCATGGAGTTAATGGGCCAACTTATAAATGCCAACTTTTATAGGCTGTAACCTGATTTCTAGTTCATCTGAGCAATTAATGGTGGAAAAATGGACATTGTGTTCTTGTGCATTGCTTTTATGCTTGGATTATAGTGGGGAGGGCTTAAGTGTTTTTAAAAAATGCTGATTGGAATGTGTGTGTCTCTACCTCAAAATTGAAGAAAAGAAAATGGTTACATTAAAAAAACCCTCACCTTAGAAAAACGTTGATGTCTTGCACAGTCTGGAACATTTTGTAAAAAGAAAAAAGAAAAAAAAAATTGTTTAAAATAAAGTCCTGAATTTTTCAAGTATAGCTTCACCTTGTGTGTCATATTCAGCTGCATACTGCATCTGTTCTTGTACTGCAGTTATTGAAAGAAAAATTCAAGTAAGTGTGGCTATTATTACTTGTTGAATTACTCATCAGGTTGCTTCGTTTGGATTTTCTGAGGCGTCCTTTGTCCCCTTGACAGATCTTATAAATCCCTCATGTGGGAAGGGTCTTCAGGAGGTCTCCATCCAGCTTCCTACTTACAATAGGGTAAACACTGAATTCAGGCCAAGTTCCTCAGGGCTTTGTCCAGTCACGTCTTGAAAACCCCTGTGGACTAGTCAGCAACTGAAATCGAGGTCTTAATGAGGGATCTGTCACTCTTCCTTCCCCCATTTTGTACATAATATAATGTATGTTACATTACCCAAAAAGAATCTTCCCCCCCGCCAGTAAGTTCATGGCTCTGATATTCTCTGGTATTTTTCTGAAGGCTTTTATGCCTAAGATCCTATAACTGTGTATCAGTGGTTCGCAAACTGAGCCACATGACTGTATTGTGGCCCCTAGCTAGTCTGTGGGCTGACACTACATACTGCTGCATCATTTATATTGTCACATAGTGTTTAATATAAAAGTTGAGTATGTGGTGCATTCATGAAAATGTTTTTAAAAGCACAGCATTTTTCTAAACATAAGACATTTTCTTCCTGACCTTTCTTCCTTCCTACCTTTCTCTGTCTCCCTGAAAATAGTTTAACTGCAATGATGCTGTGAGGATGGGAATGCCTAATTAATTCCAGCATAATTATGTAATACTTTAATTAGTTATGATCAGGGGAGAAGTTCACCCCCAGCGTTTTTCACAGCACAGGATTGGTAAAGTCATCAAAACAGTGCAACAGTTTCAAACCATCCATCCCACTATGCCATTTTTCTATGTAGAAGTAACTTGAGTCATGGGGGGAGGGGAGGCAGGGAGAGGAAGGTGAGGAAGAAGAGAGAATATGTTCTATAAGATTCCAGTCTGGTTACAGATCTTTGACATGGTAGTGCCTCCGCTTAAGGTTTCAGGGAGACCGCTCAGCCTTCCCTCTGGATTTAACTGAGACCGTGGCAGTTTAAAAGCATTGTTCAAATGTGATTTGTATGGTGCTGTTAGACAGAGGATAATTACAACTGGACTAACAATCTTGGGAATATTATGAACTGGTATAATATACGCTCTTGTCTGCAGTGGGGAGCGTTTGCAGTGCTGGGCTGCACCTGCTGACAGCTGAACTTCCTGCTAGAGAGACTGGGTGTGCTTGCAGGTGGAAAGCACTTGCCATTGTAGCTTCTGCCATTGAGAACAGATTGGTGCTTCCAAGAGTTTGTTCTCTGTCAGTGTGTGAACATAGCAACTTCTCTCCTATATTTTGTTAACCAGTTGCTAAACCTGTTGCTATGTACGTGTAAAGTTTTTTACCGTGTGCAAGGAGTATTCTAGCAGAATTGGTTCCTGACCTTTTTCAGCCTTTTCTTTCAGTAATATATACTGAAGCTGTTTGTTCTAGTTTATCTGGGAATCAATTTTTTTAAAAAACATTTTATGTATATCATAAGCTATGAGTACCTGCATAATAATGGTTTTTAGATTTCAAATTTTATTGATAATGCTCAAGGTTTTGTTTCTGTTATAGCCCCGACTTCTGCAACCATACTCACTCTTTAACCATCTTTTCCCCCTTCCTCCCAGAAAGCAGGTTCTATGAGTCCACTGCTGCTGACAGCAAATTCTTCAGGTTTACTGATTTCGCCCAAAAAAGGCCATCAGGTTGGTTATTTCAAGTACAGCTCAAAGTTGGTGGGCAGGGGGTGCGTGGAGTAAAAAGAGTATTGGGTAAGCGTGGTAGCTGGCCATAGGATTACTACCGTCATCGTCCTTGCCTGGTTATTATATATTGTTCCTGTCTTTGTGCCAAGACACTGGGCCATCCCTGTAGTTGCTTGACATGTCTGGGATTAAGCACTTCTTTGCATGTTGTAACAGTTACCAGTGCATGTGACATTTAGGCTACTGGTAAAATAAGCACGCATTTTCAGTGTTAGCACTTGGAGGGAAAAAAAAAGGAAAAAAAAAAACTTTGGAAAAGATTCAGAGACAAATGTGCTTACAACAGCAGAGCACAGCATGTGAAGTGTTGAGCTTACAGGAAGGCTGGGAGATGGGTTTCAAATTAGATGTAGGCAGGCAGGGGCTGATTTTTCTGCTTCAGGTCTTTGGATTTTGAGGGGTAGTTTGGCTTTCTTGTACCTTCAATTTTCAAGTCGCAATCAAATGACTTGTCTTCAAAGAGGTTGTAGTAAAGCTCTTTGTCTAGTTAAAATCAAAGGCAATATCCAAGTTCTGCTAAATCAACTTTCAGTATTTCATACCCTTTTCTATATTCTACAATGTGTAAATTTCTCAGAGGAGAGAAAACAGAAATACTTTTCTTGTCCTGTGAAGACACAGGCTAGCCAAACCAATATCCAGGACTGCAGCTGGAAGGGGAGATAAGCCAAAGAAAACCGGACAAAAGTCAGCGACCGGATTGCTTATTCTATTCTAAACACCAACTTGAGGAGCAACAGCAGCACCCTGAACAAATTTGAACAATGCCAACTGACTGAAGGCCTGCAGTCTTTGAAACAACTGAGCTTTTCAGGTTAAGAGTAGACACCAGTTGAAAGTGATGCTACCATGAGGGATTTTAGGCAGAAATGTATCTTTGGCATGTGGCCTCCATCACATATAAGGTCGTTCTCCAGTCGTAATAGTTGCACCTGTCTTTCCACATAAGTGAAGTTGGGGGTAAATTGGGTTTACAAGGGTATGCTTTAGCTGTACAACTTTCATGTGTTTCCCACCACATGGGCTGAGAGGAGGTCAGAAACAGTTTGATCAGCAACTAATGCAATTACGTACGGCTGCTAAACGGCATCGTTATTTTTTTAATCCTTAAACTGTAAAACGTGTTTATTAAATTACATCCGCTGCTTAGCGGGGACTCGCCATTTCAGTACCGGAAACGACCACTTAACACCAATACCAGGGGCACAATCGCGCCCACGGCACCTCCCCACAGGGGGAGACGGCTTTTAAACGTCAGAGGTGCGCAATGCGGCCCCCGTGCCCCGCGCATGCTCACTGCCCCACCCCGAGCGCTTTCTGGCGCCCGCATTGCCCTTCCCCCGCTCCCCCTTCCCTTGGCGGATGTGACGTACCGGATGACGCTGCCTGGCGGCGGCGGGGCACGCACGTGAGGGGACTCGGCAGCGATGGACGCGTTGGACCGGGTGGTGTGAGTGTGACGGGGGGCAGCCGTGGGGCTGCAAGGGGGGGAGGCCGGCGGAGGGGAAAGGCCCGCGGGAAGGAGGAATACCGAGTGGTGACGTCTGTTTCTTGGCGGCAAGGCAGCCTTTCCGCACTCGGTGGCTTAAAGGAGTCGTGGCGCCCCAGCTGGCGTTGAGTTTATGTATTTCTCTATGCTTGAAAGAAAGAAGAGTCGTCGTCTGTAGTTGGAAATACCTGTGTGGGGGTTCTTGGTTGTAAATAAAATAGATATGCTTCACGGAGAAGATAGTAAAATCTTTACGTTCTTGTAGCAGAGAAATGTAGTTCTTAAGCCATGCGGTTATCTCTGCAAGCTCTGTGCCGCTGCCGAGGCTGGCGTGTTTCACCCAGATGCGGCGGGGTGCTGCTCTCTGCTTCGCGCCGGCAGGTGTGCCGTGCTTGAGCTTTGCTGTTGGCTGCCGCTGGTGGTCTTTGAGGAACTTTGTTTTCTCATATGCCAGTCCCTGACTTGGGGAGGGAGCTGGTGTGAGGGGAAGCTTTCAGCCTGTCGGTAGTCTTGTGGGAATTCTGGTATAGCTTAAGCTCTAAATTAGCAGAAACTGGGAAGCCCAAAACTGTAAAACCACCTTTGCTAGTTTTGGGGGGGTACAGAGGGAAAGAGGAGTGGCAGTAAAACACATTCACCTGAGACTGGGCTTTTAGCACTGATTGTAATTCTGCAGGTTGGGATTAGTTTGAGTCACTGAAACAAGTTGCGTGAACACAGCTTGGTCCAATTCTTGTTTTGTTTTAATGTTTTCCATGGTGTTGGGTGTTATTACTAATGCTGCGCTTTTCAACTGTTAATTTATTGTTACAGAAAACCTAAAACTAAGAGAGCAAAAAGATTTCTTGAGAAGAGAGAACCCAAACTTAAAGAAAACACAAAAAATGCTATGCTCATAAAGGGAGGAAATGCAAACTTAACAGTGACTGAAGTGCTTAAAGACATTGTAAGTTGTTGGACATATGTATGCAGCCTTTAATTGTGCTACCGTTTGTGCTACACCAAGGGTACCTTCCTCCTTCTCTTTCTTAGAGTTTGCATGTTGTCTGCTGCAAGGTCAATTATTTTCATACTCTCTTTGTTCCCCAAATTTCAGATTGATTGGTATTCCAAAGGTGTCATTACCTACCCCTTGATAGAGATTTTTTTTTTCCTATTTTCTCTTTGCCGGAAGTTTTGAGCTTATTCTTTTCATTATTTTTCCATGGTTGTCAGTATAATAAGGTGAGGTGTTGCAAGTCCATTTGAAAACAAGAGAATTAGGTACAGAATTGGGACTGGGTCACACAGCTGAAGTAATATCCTATAATCCTGTAAACTGCTTGCTTTCAACCTCTCCTAAAATTTAAACTTACCAATCCTGTCTCCTAACTCCATACCTGAAAATATTATAGCTGTTCATACACTCTTTTCTCCCCTTGCTTTGTCATTCTCTTACCATCTTACGCTGATAATCAGGTGGTTGTTCACTCCCTGGTTTTCCCCATGCCACTAGAAGCAGAGATTCCATTACATGTCTTTGATTTCAGTTGTTTCTCAGTTACTTTGTTATTCCTTGGTTTCTGGAAATAAGTCCTCCTGCAATTAATTTGAAACCAAGATTAGTACTCCTAACTTGAAGAGTATTATTATAAGCAGACCTTTTGAAGTGACTTCTTTTCTAGAGTGATTTGCACAAACAATTACTCTATTTCATGTGATTGTGTAAGTTGCGGGGTTTTAGAAAAAGCAGTGCTGTGCACTTAAATGTATTCGAGATAATGTGTTAAACTTTGTATTTTGCAGTATGCTGTGAAGAAGCCTTTTGCTGTACTGTATAAAAAGTAAGTGGTCTCACTTTGACATCTTTGAGTCCTCTGACAAGACAGCATTTGGTAGTTTCAAAGCATGAATAGAGATGTTGGCTAGCTTGGGGGCTCGAACAATGGAAAGGGTTGCAGAAGGTGACTGAGGTTCGTTGTAAATTTCAATAGACTGGAAACAAGCTACACATGATCGGTGTTGGTGCTGAGCCCAGTTCTGTCCCAAGGCTTGTGGAGCAGGATTCAGCAGACTTGAACAGTTGGCTTCTCTGAGTGGTATGTGCAAACAGCTAGCGAGGTTCGGTGTCTGTTGGGTAGGATGGAGTTCTTATATCCGAATTCTTACGAATTCAAGTTACAGGTTGTAATGATGGATATGTCTTGCTCAGAATGGGAACCCGGTATCTGTATGGTGTAGAGCAAATCTACTGTTGGATGAACAAGCAAAGGCAGTTGTTTATGAAATGTCACTGGTGATAGTCTAGAGGTCAGGCCCCAGGATATAGGAAGCGTGGAAGAAAGTACTTAAAATGTCAAGTGCGGCACCAAGGAACTCCTGGCAGTATTAATGTGGCCTATGCTTTGAACTAAAACTGAACCTCTGCTGCTGGAGTTCCCAGCAGAATGCAGAATTTTGTTATTGGAGAACTAATTGGAAGTGTTTATCTCAGCCTGTTTTTTTTCTTCCTTTTTTTCCATCCTCTCAGGAAAAATATTACTAGGCCTTTTGAAGATCAGACATCATTGGTAAGTATAAACCACGTCTTCTCTTGTGACATTTTACAGCCTTAAAGTCATGAAGAACTTTATTGTAGGATAATTTGATATTACTCCGTGAGGAACTAGATGAGGAACAAAGTTTATGGAGAGCTGGATAAGTTGAAGGTAGGGCTATGTCTAGATTTGTGGCATCAGTAGGCATATTTTTCCTCTGGCTGCAAGGCAGAATTGTCACGTGGGGACTTTGTCTTTACCTTAAACGCATGTTTCCGTAAACTGACAGGCAAACGTGGGAGTCTGTAACGCTATTGTAAGTAACAGTGCTTGATACGAAAGGAAGAGTAAAGCCACTTTTTTTAGTTTTCTAAAAGTCAGTCCACTGAAGTGCTGTAGCTTGTGAACAACTTGTTTTCAGTTTGGTGAATTCATAGGTTAAAATAGTTAAATGGAGGGGTTGTAGCTTTCTGCGACTTCCTCATGTTTGAATAGAGGAAGAAAAGCCTAGCAGAGTACCACAGGGGAACACATGCATCAGCTGTGCAAGTGTGAGATGGTCGCTGAGAGTTTTGTTCCAACATTCAGTCAAGAACCGTCAGAAGAATGCTCAATTTCAGTTAAATATGTGTATTTGGCCTGCAAAGAGTTGGAAAAGTGGCTCTTCAGAGGCTCAGAGGGTACTTTGGAAGGGGGTGTGTGTTTGGCAATACATTTGGTGATATGCCCCTGTCTGGATTTGGTGTTGATTCAGTGCTTTAAGGACAAAATAATTTATGAGCAGGAAAGCAAAAAATAGAGGGGCTAATCCTAAGATTATATCTCACACATTTGCGCTTCAATCAAAGCATTACTTACACTGCATTTATGACAGACATATTTCAGCAGTTAAGGTATTTCCCTCAACAAAATGAGAGAAGGGAGATAGTGAAGTACAGCTGTGGTTTTACAATAAAGACAAAAATGATTTATCCCCAAGTAAGTTGTTTGGTTCCCAGTGATCATGATTTGGTTATGTTTGTTCTGTGCTGGTGCTGATCCTCATAGGGAAATGAGGGTCAGCTTTCCAATGCCTGAGGCACTTTTTGAAATAACTCACTGCAAATGCACACTGAAGTTGGGGGTACTGTATTAAGTAAATCTGTGCGTGAAGGGAAAAAAAATGCCTGTGTATGCACTGAGCACAAATGCACTTATTTGTCTGAAAGGGATTGTTAAAATGAAGGGGAAACGTGTCTGAGGAATTGTCTGTAAAGCAAAAGGGAGAGAAGGGGAGAGGTAGCTAAGGATTCTTAATGATCACTAAGGATCCTTTTTTAAAAAGTGGAGGCAGCCAATAGTGAGCACTGGAGGAGTTGCTGACATTGTGTTGGGCAGTTGGGTTAAAGCATTTTTAATGTGTTAGGAACAAAAAATCATTGTGTTTGCAGCATAGATACACCAACAAAGTTAGTTACTTAATCTGCCTTAATACAGATGCTAAGGTGTTGTAGTATGTGCTTCTCTCCTGTCCTTGGCAGGAAGCACAGTAATGCAGCCATCCCTAAAATATCATGAGTGGAATAGAAAACTTACTGTAGGCAGTGAGGAACGATTTGCAACATTATCCGCTGAAACAAAACCTCTTAAAATCCTGAGGCTGGATGATTTGATTTCACAGTCACAGAGGAGCTAGCTGATTATCAGCTGGCCACTGTTTTAAACTTCTGATAGTTTCTGGGACAACATGATAGCTAAAATCATTCTGATATTTTAAAAGGAGGTCCTACAGGGAACTTTAATTCTTGTAACCTCAAAACAGTGGGGCTGGGTCATTGAGAACAGTGTCAGCAAATAATCAGACCCTAGAAAGATACGGGAAGTCAAATCAAGTTAGGCTTCCATTTTGTTTGCTTTTTAATCAGGTTACGGGCATTTTTTTTAAAAGGGCAACTTTGCAATGTATGTCACAGTATATGCAGGACACATTTGAGGCATTTGAGTTTGTTGCATCTTTTTAATAAAATATACAGCTATTAGAGTATTTACGTATATCATCAACACTCAGTGATTAGCAGAGCTGTATGAGCAGGTGTTTCAAGGGGATGGTTCCTTTCTTGGTATGCCTACAGTCAGTATTTTTCAGAGACCTGGCGGCAGGGCTCAGTGCTGAGCTTTGCGATTTGTATGTGCAGTTAATCCAGCCTAGGATTGCTCTTGGGGTTGTCTCTCCTGACCTCCCAGAGGGGCAGAGCTGCAAAGGCATCTCTGAGCTGCTGCTGCTGTTGCAGGGGTGGGAGGAGATGCAGTGGCTTTTCCTGCTTCACAGCTGCTAAGGGCATGTATAGAAACTGTGGTACTTCTGGGAAGTACTGGATAAATAGCGTGTGTGTATATCTAAGAACTGTGGGTGATACACAGAATGAGGGGCTGCCTTGAGAAGCAGCAGTGCATAAAAAGGTTTTGGAGTTGGATGTCCTCAGAAAGAGTTGCTGTAGTGTTGGCTCTGGACATAATATCATCATGGGTTCTCTGTCTACTCTACCTGGAGTAAAAATCTTCTTTATGATAGTCACCACTGGCTTGGTTTTAAGCAGCATCTTAGTCTTAAATAATAAATTGATGTGAAGTTGCTCTGTAGTAGGACTCTCATGGCCAAGTGTGAGAGCATTTCATATTTGCAGATGTCCCTAGGCTTGCTGTTGAGGGAATTAACTGGTTGTTCAGAAGCTGTTAGGCAAAGCTAATATGCTGCATAAAGCTTAGCTGGGTAACTAAAATCAGGCATTACAACTGCAACTAACTTGCACTTACTCCTCAGGCAAGGAGAAGTGGTTGAAAGTATCTTATGTAAAAATAATAACGAGGAATTATGGAAAAGGGCATTAGAGATAAAATGGCAAGAAAAAATTGCCTGGCTTGATCTTTAAAACTGCAGTAGGAAATAAAAAAAGAAATTAATCATTATTTGAACCTTGAATCCAGCTGTCAATTTTGGACATACTTGAAACTCTTCTGCTGAGTGTAGTTGCTCTTCTCGTTAAGCAGCTCTTAAACTCGCATGTTTGTGATGCATACCTTCACCACATATTTTAAATCCTACAAACTGAAATTCATGGGTTTTGTTCTTTTCCTCAATTGTAGGAATTTTTTTCCAAGAAATCAGACTGTTCTTTGTTTCTGTTTGGCTCTCATAACAAGAAGCGACCTAACAACCTGATAATAGGTAATATGTCTCACTTGGGTTTTTATTTGTATGAAAGGTCTAGTTTTCACGTAATATTTAAATAGCTGGATTTTCTTTTTTTACTTTCACAGGTCGCATGTTTGACTATCATGTCCTAGACATGATTGAGCTAGGTGTTGAGAAGTTTGTATCCCTAAAAGATGTCAAGGTAAGGAATTGCGAATTCAGTGTTTCAGTGACATCTACTGGTGGATTTTTTTTTTTTGGTGCATTGGCTTTTTTTTTGTGCTTTGAAGTAAGGACAGGAGTTGTTTAAAGAAGTGTTTCATGCAGTATGTGAGGATTGCTAATTTGTATACCCCAGAACATTGTTTTTAAGATGTGCTTTATATTTTATTTTGGTCGTTTTGAGCAAGCTTGCAACTTTGCAGATTCTTTGTTTTAGACTTGGTTTATCTCTAATATTTTCATTTTAATTAAAGAGGTACATTTACAAAATTCCTGAGTCAGGTGCTGCTCATGGTAGGTTCCTATATAAACTGGCGTGGGCTTTGAAAACTGAAATCCTTCTTCTCAAATTATAATCAAAGAGGGTCACTCTGCCGACTGAGATGATTCTGAAACTTTCTTTAGCTTTCAGTAGAACATAAACACCAGTTTTCAGGGAACTATACTTAATTCAGGCAGGGAGTGAACATATTGATTATTTAAATGCAGAGAAAATTCACCTTTTATGTTTTAGTCTTGCCAAAATGAGCCTAACATAGCCATGTTTCGTATGTATGCACTTTTTGTATCAAGCAGTTCATCCACCACACAAATAAGAAATGTCTGTGGTCCTTATTCTCATCACAGTGTATAAATTGGCAGGAGAGTCTAGAGGGATAGTGAAGAAATTACAGTTTATAAAAGTGAATCTTCCCCTTCAAGTTGGATTGTAGTGTGTATCTTCTTAACACTGTTTATAGCAGGGAAGTTATAGTTCAGTAAAAGTATTTGTTGGCCAGGATTAAAATTAGGTGATTGACTAAACTATTCCTTTAGCCTTTTTCATGTACTCTTCAGTCTCAGAAGTAGAATAGACTTGTTTGCCTCTAATTTTAGTTTTCTTGTCAGTAGTTGCAGTCAAGTTCACTCGTTTTCACCAGATGGTGCTATCATATATTTTGTAGTAAAGAATATCTGTTTCTAATCCAGCACAAAGAATAATACAATTCACCATTTTAAAAACAAAGTCCTTCCATACACATACAGTGTTGTTCAATGAAAAAAAAAGTCTATTCTGTACACATTGATGATGGGGTCACAACAATTTTTCATTCAGTGTGGAATAGCTAACCACCTATTAAGTTAATAATATGCTCCCTAACACGGTCTGAATTCTTGTTCTGTTTTAAAATTCTTATCCTGCAGAACAGTAAATGTCCTGAAGGAACAAAACCTATGTTGATATTTGCTGGTGACATGTTTGATGTAAATGAAGAATACAGAAGACTGAAGAGCCTTCTTATCGGTCAGTATTTTGATGATTTCAGCAGTAGGATTGCGTAAATCTGTAGTCATATGATCTGTTGGGAAATGCTGTTTTGTCAGTAAGTGTTTGTTTGTGTCCAGCACAGAAAGAAAACAAGAACAGGCACTTGTAAATTTCATGTCACATGAAATTGAAGTTAACTAATCATCGTGACTGTTAGAGGGGGGGGAAAAAGACTAGCCTAACAGATGCTGAGGTTGAAACTTCGTGTTCGCTCAAACTCATGACTTTGTGGGTAAGTTCTGGTATTTTTCAAAAAGTCTTTACCTTGTAATTACACTGGATCATCACTTTTCTAGCCAAATAGTATTTTTGAAGTCTAATTTGAAATCGGTGGATTAAGTTCAGAAAGTGGGATGGTTTTGCTTACAAAAAAAGTCAAAGCATAAATGAGCTTGTGTTTTTATAATGAAAGCATTTTCTGTTGGAAATTTGACCAATTCTAACAAAAGTGCCATTGATTAAAGTACTTGATTTTTACTGCACATGTTCTTTCCAACTGTAGATAATAGCTGTGTCATGACTTCAGGGCAGGCTTTGGACCTTAGTAAACAAAACAGCATAAAGTTTTTTCCTACCTCAAGGCTGGAGACACATTGTGGGTTCTTTCTGGGCAACTACAAAAAATTATTTTACTTTTGTTAGGGTAGCTTTTTGGGACATAGAAGTCATATGGTACTGTATCTCTTGACACGTTTAAATGCATCTGGTTTTGTAGAACTAGATCTAGTAAGTACGGTAGTGTGTTTTTTCTTTTTAATAAATTTCCTAAAAGTAGATTACTTTTACCAGAGCTTACAAGCAAACAAACAAAAACAAAAAACCCAACAAACCCCAAACCTGAAACTGAACCAATAAGAACAGCCTTGTTCTTTCAGTTCCATTCTTGGGTTGTACCAATTCATAATCTTACAGCTTTGCAAGATCTCCCTTTCATATAAAATAAATATTGGTTGGGCTCCTCTTTTCTAGGCAAACGGATAAATGATTGCTCTTTAGAAACAGACCTTAAAAATTAGATCCCCCCTGCCCCCCACCTTAGTATTATCATTCCTTAAAGCAAGGTGCTTCATCTGGAATGAGACTGAAAAGGGAGCAGGAGGGGAGAAAACTTGCATCCACTCGATACAGCCGACTAGTTCTTGGGGATAGATGAAAAGCTAGTAACTGTGCTTATAAACCTTTGGAGGTGGGTGAATGTTGAATAGTGAGTTTTAATACTGCCTGTTTGTGTCACTCTAAAGGAATATTTACACTGCAGGAAGCAGGTGCATTATTTTCTGAAGTGTATCTCGTTCAGGCATCTGCACAACGTTGGTGATTGGCATCCAGACGTGCTCATGCACCCTGTGATCAAGCAGCCTGATGCCTTAAAGGGGAGACATGCATCGTTAGATAGTTGCCAAATAACTAACAAGTGTTTCCTGTCCTATTTCTTTTGATGTTCATCTGTCCTTTCTCCTCTCCTATTTATTTGCTTTTAATGACTCTGCAGTCAAATGTACCCAAACTGACACCCAGTCTTACTTCTCAAATGTACTCAAAGTTCTCCAGGTCTTAATGTTCTGCTGACTTCTATGAAATAACTAGATGCAAAACAGTAGACAAAGCGAAAAGAGTGCAAAGGCTTGAAGGTATTGCTAACCAATTAAAATCACTGGGTAGTAATTTGACCTGCTTCAAAACTACTCGTAACTGATAGGGAAGAACTGGTTCTTTCCCTTCCTGCAGAAGATAGTGCTTTTAAGCTGCCACTCGGTTGCTAAGAAAGATAGAAAAATGTCTTTAGCAGCAAATATTTTGTTACTGTAGCACTATTGTTGGGATCCCAGAGGGAATATTAGATAGCTAACAGCTTCCTCTTGCCAAAGCAACGTGATGCCAGCGATGCTGGTGAACAGCCAAGCTTTCATTGGCTTTTGTGGTATCAAAAGGGTTTATACGTGTTTGGAATATCATCTTACAGCAGTTCCTTTGTAAAATCAAAGGCAAGAGTGAATTATTGTCTTCATGGTAACCAAACCCTATAGTCCGCTTAAACTCTTTTGGTTTTTGTTGCCTACTGATGTGGTAGTGTAGAAATTCATTTACAGTGCAAGTCCTTGGAATGCAGTTCATGAAATTCTAATAACTTTTTATGCTTGTATTTGTAAAATGTTTCACCTCTTACAACACTGCCTGCTTGCTAGTTCTGTTATTGCACACCCATTTCATCTTAAAAATGTCTGGGCACTACGTGACTTGCTTATACACGTTCTAAAATGTTGGTTTCCAGGAGACTCCACAATTTTAGGTTGACCATCAGCTTGTTCTTCATTCAGCCCTCCTCATGCAGACTTTTTTGAGTGTGTCAAAAGATTTGTGGGTTCCTTCTGGCCAAGAAGGGGAAATGGCTGGGATAGAGTTTGAACTCTGCTAATGCTAATCATAGCTACATAGGTTACAGTGTTACCAGCTTTTTGATACAAATTGGTACAAAAAGAAGCCTATAGACTCATGTTCCAAAATAGTTTAGGGATTTAATGTGGAAATGGAAAGGTCCGGTGAAGCTCTCTGCAGGAAAAAGTAAATTAGAAGTTCTGGAAGCATGTTGAGTACAAGGCGGAGAAAGAAGTAGGAATGGAAAGAAAGGAGAAGGCAAATCTGTAGTCCAACCAAAGCAAGAGCTGTGAGTTAAGAATACATTAAAAAAAACTTCAACTCTCTGGGTATACTGAAGTGGAAGGTTTCTGCAGCTGTTCAGTGCTGCCAGGAACCAGAAATTCATGACCACCTGCACTTATTGGAAGAGACGATCCTGTGGGTGAAAAGATGTATGGTGCCACAGGAAAAATCGAAAGGGAGATGTTGGCAATAAAACCACTGTAGATGTAAGCTCGTGGACCCGCAGAGAACTAGTCAAGGGGAAGATGCATGCCAGAAGTGAACAAAATATTTTATTTGCAACTTTTCCCCTACCTACAAGCTCAGCCCACAAGAGGAGGAGAGAGAGTATTTAATCGACGGAGGAAATTTCCTGGCTAGGCTCCAGCTGATACCTGCCAGCAAGACTTTGTTTTGGATGTTGCTCCAATGCTGATATTCTTGGGAAAAAAAGGTAGTGGAGGAAAAGACAGCTAGCTGAGGGATCTGAAAATGGGACAGAGCAGAGAAGACTGATGTGTTTGCATCTGTTAGCAGTTCTGTGTTTCAGCATTGCCCTGTCATGTTTATTAGCACACCTTCTTCCCTCAGTCAAGGTCACATTCTTTCTCCACCCTCTGCATATGTTGGACAGATTGCTGTGCCTGTTGCAAGCTGTCTGATTGCACGGTATTTTTTTCATAGCCTGATATAAGAACCTCGCTATAGACGGCTCATTTTGTATTTAAACTGTGTTTTGGCAGTCTCTCTGCAAACTAAGGAAGTATCTCAGGTGTCTTATTTTTATAGTTGTGTTGCTTGTTAAATAGAGAAAACATGAATTGTAATGACAAATACTGCTTTACCTAAAGGACAGAAGTGCTTTGCTGTGGGGGAGGTATGGAAGAAACGATATATCTAAACTTTTTCCCCAAGCTAGTGAGAGAAAATGTAGGTAAGAGTAGACAAGATACAGTTTCGATCTGTTTTGTACTGGTTTTGAATCTTCTTTGTACTGATCGAAATCTGGCTTTGATTAAGAATCTTAAGTATCAGTTTGTTGAATTATGTCTTTAAACAGATATCTGGCTGATGGCTTCTCTGCATTGATGTATGTTTAGCTGAGCATGAACTGGCCTAAGCACAAAATAAGATACATTTAATTTTTCTGACTTCAGAGCCAAATATTTAGAAGAATAGACAATGCAATTATCCCAATTACCTTAATAAGACTAAGTTACTGCTCTGAAAGTATATTTGCTCTTATCCGTGCACTTATTTTTAGATAGTGGGTATATTGCTGCCAAATTATCTCTGGGAAGTCACCGTGTTCCTGTCAGGATTTCTACACACATTTTGGTTTCACCAGTGCAGGAGCCAACATCTATAATGTTAAGTTTCTCTCCCGTGTTTTGGCTGGGCTGCAGTTCTAAGTAGCGGCTATTGTGTGAGATTCCCATTAAACATATGGATTCGGCTTTTCTAGAGCCATCCCACGTATAGCCTTGCTTAATTAGATGCAATAAAAATATCTATATAGGCAAGCAGTTCACATAATGATGTGAATGCGGGTCCCTTATGAAATAAAACAATTTGTTACAGTCATCTGTTGGTTTGGTTTTCAGCCAAGAAACCTGGCATTTATTCTTTTTAAATACTCTTTCAGATTTCTTCAGAGGTCCTAGTGTGCCCAGTATTCGTCTGGCTGGCTTAGAGTATGTTTTGCATTTCACAGCTGTAGATGGGAAAATTTACATGCGAAGCTACAAGTGAGTATATGTTTTCTCTGTTTGCTTGCTGTTCCCAAAATTTAGCTCATAGTTGTGTGATTGAACTGGCTTGAGCAATAGTTTGCTGCATTTAAAACACAGGATGTATAGAGGTGTTCCAGCACAACGCGGAGCAGCTTGTACAGCAGAAGGAAAACACCTAAGCCCAAAACCTGCTGCTGCTTTCCCTGTTGAGCTTCCCCCTTCTAGCTGTAATTCAGAGTACAGTCTTAGACTTAGTCTGTCCACTTGGCGTTTGTCAGAGAACGACAGGTGGCAGGCTGCAGCCAGTGGTACGCAAGGGAAAACAGGAAAAGGCAGGGCAAGACAATCTGTCTTGCTGCATTGGTGTTCACCCTCACAGTTCATGATCTTGCCTTAGGCTGTGAGCATTCATAGCTTGTGTTCCATGCGATTTAGATTTCTTTTACAATAAAACCACTTTTATCGGTCTCATTCTTCAAAACGAGCAAACAAAAAACTTTCTCGTTTAGTGCTCCAATTATGTTGCTGTAAACAATAGTGTTTTTCATGTCTGTTAATACCCAGGACGCTATTTTGAATTGGAGGAGTGAAGTGGCTTTCAGGGTACTGGGACTGAGTTTTAACAGTAATATTGATAATACCAGTCTCAATTAAAAAAAAAAAAAACACACCCACAAACAAACCAACACAAAAACCCCAAACAACTTATATTAGGTTGTATTTTGGGTGTGTTTAAATTGTGATGGAATAGGTTTAATATATTGTAAATTGTTATTGACAGACATGTTTCACAATGATAGAGTAAGCAGTAGCAGTTGTTTTTAATAATCTTCTGAACTTACAGGATTGAACCTGCCCTTTAGGAAGATGGATAAATCTTTGTCACAGAGGACAATGTTGATTTTGGTTGATTTTACCTTCTAGGGTGCTTCTGAAGAAATCTGGCTGTAAAATACCAAGGATTGAACTGGAAGAGATGGGACCTTCATTAGACCTGGTTATGAGGAGGACACATTTAGCTTCAGATGACCTTTATAAACTGTCTTTAAAACAACCAAAAGCCCTGAAGGTACCTGTCTTGGAAAGTTTATTATTTCCAGGTCTATATGTGAGGAAGAGCAAAAGCTCAAGTATTAATTATTGTATATTTGACCAAAGCTTACTTTTATATAGGCCAACTGATATTTCTGGGTCTGTCGCACTTTTGTGGTGATCAGCTGGCGTACAAACTCTCCTCTGGCAGCATATAAGAGCAGAACAAATCTTAATCTCTAAGCTCCAAACAATGTATGCGGCCTTGCTTTTAGGCACTTGATTTGGTGGCTTACTTACCGATGAACGTGGTGATGATAAGGCCAGGTATCTGGCTTCTCACCAGAGCTCCTGGCGCTCTCTGCTCAGAAACACTGATGTTCTTCTTCCCTTACAGCCTAAGAAGAAAAAGAATATCTCCCATGATGTGTTTGGTACAACTTATGGTCGAATCCACATGCAGAAGCAAGATCTTAGTAAACTGCAAACGCGAAAAATGAAAGGGTTAAAAAAGAGGCCAGCAGAGAAGTCAGCTGAAGATGGGGTTAGTCCCAAAAAGTCAAAATCAGGTTGATAGTCTGGAACAGTTTGAAAACTTTGTACCTTCAAACTTAGTATATATATTGTAATATAAATGTGTCAGACGTAAAAGATTCAGCGGCTGTTAGCTTTAGTTTTATAAAAAAATCTTTTTAATGATTTGTCATTTTAAAGGGAACATGGGGGTATTGAGCTTTAACATGGAACTTGGTTATTTAAAATAAAAAATGTGATATAACTTGCTTAGTTTTCTGAAGCTGAGTGTTTATTCTCTCAGAGTTAGCAAACATGCGAGTCAAGCAGGTGACTCATTTCCCAGTTTTACGGCTATTATGTCTTCTTCAATCAACTCATCTTAGAAATTCTGCGCAGGGCCAGAGTAGTGCATACACATAACATACACAGCACAACTTCTGCATTTGTTTATTGTTTTTGTATTTCAGATTTTGCACAACTCAATAAACTATTTTCTGTAGTGTGAGCTCACACTGTGTGTCTGATGCCAGACTACGTTTTTAACTATTGCACCAAGCCCTGCTTCACACTTGCAGAATCAGGAGTGATTAAGGTGCTCTTACTGTGTTCGTCACCATGGTACCAAAGTACCTGATGTTTGCTGTAGCCATAAATGAAACCTGTACAGTTCGAGGTTCAATCATTGATGCTTGATTTGTGCCCAGAATGGAAGTCTGTGAAGCAACTACAGAAGGTACAAGTCATTGCGTCTTACCCTGCTTTCCTCCTAAGTTTGTGCTTGTGAGTGAAGACTCAGTTAAAGACTTGGGTAGAGGGGATGAGTCTTTAGCCCCTGCAGTTTGTGCAGCTTCAGAGAGTCCTCAAGCATGGGAAAGTGGTCAATGGGGAGAACCCTGGTGCATTTATTCACCCTTTGCAGGGTCTTTGTCTCTGCTGACTTCAAGTGGAACTTCAAGAGCCTGAAGTTCCACACCTGTGGCTGTTTGTGTGAATAGCCTTTTATCGTTACTGTTTGTTCTTGTGAAATACAGCCGTGTGGTGGACAAAATGCATTGGATGTGTGAGGCAAGGAGAAATTCACCTGGGTATAGTGTAAGGATAGTTAGGCCATGTTTTTCCATGCTAATAATTTTAAAGTTGTGTGGTTAGCAAGGATTAAAATTTGCTCAATTTCTGATAAATACTTTGTACTACTCAAAATGGTGTCATTTGGTGCAAACTCTGAGTGGGAAGTGCTGTTCTCACGCCAGAAATGAACCACACTGATCTCTGTATGACGAGGATGGAGCCAAATTAGCAACTGAGTTCACCCCATTTCTTCCAGGGAAGTTTCAGCCTTGCTGTGAAGCAATGATTAAGCCACAAGACTGGTGGCTAGTGTGATTTCAGATGCACGGCATGTACAACTGCACCTCTGCATAGTAGGCAATTGCTACATTCTGAGTGTCGGGTTTACCTCAAGGTGAATGGAGATAGGAGAGCTAAATATAACCTTTCTAGTGGCATGTTCTTATTTCCCACAGTCTTTAAAGTGTGAGGAAATTGTCAGGTGCTGCAATGCAGCTGTGTGCGTGGGGAACAGAACATGTGGTGCTCAAAGGGCAGCTGATGAAAGGGGCTTGGCTTGCCTCAATTGCTCCTTGCTTCCAGAGCTCACTATGCTCTGAAAACATGTAAACATGGCCCCAGGCATGTTTACAGGCGAGGCATAACTGGCATGTTTACCCCTTTCCTTTGGCTTTCATCTTCCCCACCCCCAACGCACTGGAGATAGCTTTATTTATGGGTTGAGCGTAGCAATAAATGTGGTTTCAAGAAAATCCCTGGGGGCAAAGCACAGCTCCAGAGGCTGTACCTGTGCGGTAAAATGGCAGAGGAATTACCTACGCTGCTTTGTGCTCTGGAATTATTGCCGCAAAGGTGACTACCTATGTTAGCTGTAGATAGGCACGCTGGGGCCTCACATCAGCTGTTGCCAAAAGATAGTTAAAAAGCCTCCCTTCTCCCTGCCTGTTTTCCAGATAGAGGTGTATTCCTTGTACTAAGTCAGGGTTTCCGTTCTCCTAATCCAACAAAGTCCACAAGTAGTTATGTCTTTTCAGTTTTGGTTGCAAGTTGCTAATGTTTTTCTCCAGTGGAAATTGAGCTCCTTGGCTCAGACGTTGCTGTCTCCTCTGGGGGAAGGTGAGGAAGGGAATGCAGAAGTGAGGGGAGAAGAAAAGATTAAGGCAAAACCTCCCCTCTCTCTCCTGTTGTGTCAGCTCTTATATGTGACAGAAACTAGTCCCAATGCAACAAAGAAATGTAAGGTGTTCAGCAGTGTAAATTCACACTGAACATCTCTAAGCAAAGCTGAGCTCTCCCTGTTCTCATGAGCAAGCAGCTGTCTGGCAAGTGCCACTGCCAAAAGACGGGCAGTCACATCTGCTGTATCTGGAAGTTTGTGTTGGGATGGTTTGCCACAAAAAGTGCAATGCAGAGCTTGCATTTGCCTCCCATCAGAGCCGTTTAATTTTTTTAATTGAAAACAGATTATTATGAAGAATTAATGAGACCCTCTGAAGTGCGCATGCAGCATGCCAATAAACAGTAATAAGCTTTTAATTCATAAGAGGTGACAGATTTCAGCTGCTGTTGGCTTACTTTGCACAGGGGAATATATCCTCACTCATTAGGGTTGTTTGAATGAAATATTAGGCAGGCTTTATTTTTTATGTCGTGAAAAGAAGTCTGTAGGCACTTTTTTTTTTTTTCCTTCTTTCTTCTCTGAACATACCTGAGATACCTGGGGGCTTCACCGATATCGTAGGCAAACAACTGTTTGACTCAAGTGCGCTCTGTAGCTGATGAGTGAGGGGTTTCTGTTTGTGTCCCAGATGCTCAGCTTTTCGGGGCTGAGCTGAAAGGCTCATGAAGAAATATTCAAAGACCTGGTAATGGCTGAGAGTTTCCTTCTCACTTTCCTTCCAGAGAGAGAGGGATACCCACCCTTCCTGCCATTAGCCTCTTCCAGTTTCTCAAGGGCAGTAGGCCATAGGTAGTGATATTTCTTAAAAAAACTAACCCACAAGCCCAACGCTACCGATAACACCATGTGGGGAGTTGAGCAGCAGTGCTGACGTAAGGAGTTACGAAGGTGCAGCTGCTTGTGGGACTGGCAACCAGATCAGGGAATTAAACTGGCTTTAAAAGGCGGGGGGTGGTGGGGAGAAAAGGGGGGGCTCTTTGTTTTGAAGCTAGATCAGTTCCCTGATCTGGCTCACGTCGCAGCTGGGTGGTGCACTGCGGCACTGGGGAGGAAGCAAAAGGCTGGGAACGGGATGGGAGACGTGAGGGAACTCCTGCTGCTTGTATCGCTGCTTACAGTAATATCTGTAAGATGGTGTCTACGTTTGAGAATTACTATGGTTCTGAGTCTGCTCTTAAGAAAAACTATGGTTTTTGGGACCTACATCTGCCAGTAAGCTTCATCACAGCTTCTCCTGTGGAGAAGATCATTTTTAACACCATTTTACAGATGTGGCAGCAAAGGTTAACTGACTTTTTCAGAAGGGATTTGCTTTAGGAACAAAGGTAAAATGTGAAAGTTGTGAGTTCCCTGTCCATGTGGTCTCTGTTGGTGGCTTTCCTGTACCATCTTGTGGCCAGAGTCTGTGCTGTGGCGGATCTGGAGCAGTGGTCAACAGCGCTTGGCCAGGAAGAAGTTGACCTAAGTGGAACCACTCACATTTTGTGATTTTCTTTGCAAAGAAACCCCCTCAGAGATTTTGAGGTTTGTCAACAAAGATCACCACCACCCAGCCCCGGTCAGTAGTAAGAGAAACACTAGTTCATCTGTGTGCCTTTTAGCAAAACACGAAGAAACCGGTTCAGATTGGTTTTAAGGTAACCTTCAAAATAATATTCAGTAAACTTACCTTCTGACAGAAGTCCTCATGTGGCTTCTGTTTTAGCTAGAAGGATTTTCTCCACTATGAAGATCTTTCAATGTACTTCCTTTCCCTCTGATGCCATGGAGCTATGGCGATGAAGAAGACTTTTTAAGCTGCTTGAACGCTTTTATTTAATGAACTTGAGTAAAAGATTAAGTTGTGCTTCTTCTAGTCTGAGCATGATCAGAAACACTGCATGGCGGTATGTTACGTTTGGAAAGCTTATGCTGCATCTTAGCATGAGCTGCAAATCTTTTGAAGACAGATTTAGTTATTTTCTCCAGTTGCGAAAAATATTCAAAATTTCATTTAAATTCCATTAGACCTATGTTGCTGTTTTCAGGAGGTAACAGCTGATTAGGTTCTCAGTTACTTTTCTTTCAATTCCTGGAAGGAAATCTATTCTGTGGCTTACGTGGTAAAGTGACGGAAGAGTTTAAGTGCATATAGACAAAGCTGTCCCTGTTGAGGAAAAAGTAAGGTTAAAGGAATATTATGAAAAAGTGAAAGGTGAAATGCTTTTTCAGCATGTGGGCTGCACAGGACACAGTAAATCTACCCGAAAAATGGTCTCATGTGTGAGATTCTTTCAAAGGTAGATCTCGTTCCTTTAGAGACTCATGCTTGCGGCAGATTTATGCTACCTGAGTGGTACGCCTGGAGGATGAGATGTATTAAATGCTAGCAGAGCAGAAGGAAAAAAACTTGTCAAAATTTGTGGTTTATTAAAATGGTGCCAGCATTTGATCAGAGCCAGCTATAATAGACTTGTAATGGATTCTCTGAACTGAGTTTACGGGAAAGTTTTGTTTTTCTATTAAAAAGTAGAACAGGATGAACTTTTCAGCCTAGGAGGTAAAGAGCTGGTTTCCATGGGCCTAACTCTGTCAGCAAAACAAATGTGTGTTAAGAAAGAACAGGCAAACTCCTAAGACACGGAATTAGCAGAGGTGTTTTCTCACAGCAAAAGCCAGACGACTGAAATCAGAAACTTTCTGGTCTTCTAAGTCCCCTCTTAGACATTGAACTAGACATCTGATTTGGAAGATAGGAAAAGGGGAGATAAGAACTTCTATGGTACTTATTCGTATCTGCAAACCCAATTTTGAAACCTCTATGAAAAGTGGTTTTTTTGCAGGGGAGAAAGAATCGTCAATTATAAAATGAAAGTCGGAGCAAGAGCTCTAAGACCTTTTCCCATATGTCACACAGCGAAAGCTGTCCACTCCCCATACCCAGATAGCTGCATGGGTCTCCGTAAGTGTGCTGCAGTATAAAGTGACATATCATTTTTACCTAAGGATTGTGAATCATGTTCCATTTGTAAAAGGTCTTAGGCCCCATTGAGACTTATTTAAAAAAAACCCAAACCACACTTCTCAACTTTATATTTACTTAGCAGAGGCAGTTTTATGGCAGATTTGTTGGAGAGGTTTGTCTGAAATCTGATTCTATTCTTACCCAAGTCACAGTCCAACCTTCAAGAAGAACAAGTTTTGAATGCTCACAATTTTTTATTTATCGTAGGGCAGTAATACCCAGGTTCCTCTGCGAAGGATCCCAGAACCCTGTTGTGCTAGGCGTAGTAGAAAACAGAGTGTAAGGAAAAAGTCCTCACCAAGGCATTGAAGCAGTGCATGGCTCTCCAGAGACTGAGCATGGCTTTCCTGTATTGTAGTCACTTCTCCTTGAAAAACAAATAACAATGTGCCTTAAGATCTTATCCTTCAAGGGCTCCTGTTTACTTGCAATCACACGTTGGCAGAAGAGTGTTGAACACAGCCTGCCCTGGAGAACCTTGTTTCTTATTGCTGCTGAGTAAAGTTCAGGGGAAACCCTTAATGAGAACAAGCATTCCTGTTTCTTTGTTTGGAAAACCATTATCCCTCTTTTGTATTTTGTGCTTGCCTAGAAGTACTTGTGTGATTGAAGTGGTTTGTTGTGTTAGATTGATAGTTCAGATGTGGGATTGCTGTATCCAGCTGCATCAGAATTGCTGCCTCCAGCTTCCATGGACAAGAAAATCTACGTGGGCTCACTGCTGCTCTACCTTCTTGCTGAGGGAGAGATATTAGTGGGAACACTAAGGATTAGCAGTTGTATGAATAAAGGTATCTACAAGATGACTATTGTGACATGAACCTGCCTTTTCCAGATGAACACACTGGTGTTTCATGGTCAGTCTATGATGAGGAGTGAACTGTTAGGAAAACGGAATTTCTGGGAATTGCAACATTTGCAAACCTTGTGTTGTTCCAAATCAGAATGAAAAGACAAAGCTTCCCATTGAATGAAAACTCCAGGGATGGGAGAAAGTTGATTTGTGACCATGGAAGCACTTCACACCTTTGTATTCAGTCTAACATGCTGATAATGCAAACATTGACAGTAACATTTTGTAAGGTGAAGAAAAATAAATTCAGTTAATTGGAATCACGTTGCTTTACTTGGACATTTTTACTTCTACCCATTTCAGATTTTCACCCATGTCACAACACCAAAAGAACAACCACGCCCAATTCACATCAGGAGTTCTTTTCATTGAGAGGACATGATGTAGAGGGTGACTTTTCCAAAAGTAAGACTCATCCCTTATGTGCTGGATGGGTTGTCCGTGCAATTTCCCCAAGCACGGGAAAATAAACTGCAGCATCTGTGGTAGCAGGGAACTGTGCTTGTGCTTCACCCTGGAAGTTTAAAACGAGTATAACTGTCCTTTTCCAGGTGCTTTGGGAAAGAGAACTTGGGAATGAGAACAGGGAGAAGCTCAGCAGAGCTTTATTTCAATATCTCTCACATTGTTTCCCAGTATAAGGATACCTGCGGTTTATAAAGTTCTTGAGCTGGAGGTAATCTCCAGTTTGTTGTGTCTTGTTATTACTGCATCTTTCTCTGGTGACTCTTCCTATTGGTTTGTTAAGGTATCGTTTTGGCATCTTAAATGCTTTGTATTGATTAGTTCCATAATTCAGTTTTGTTGAGTGAAATAGTAATTATTGGGTTAAACTTGAGGCCTGATATTCTTGGATCTCCCTTAGGTGTTTCATTTCAGAGCTGCAGCTAAACATTTCCCTTCACCTGTTTCATGCCAGTCATGATTTTACAGGCCTCAGTTTCCTTACTGATTTTTTTCATGGGATGAAGAGTCCTGATCAATTTAAATGCTTTTCACGTAGAAACGGCGTCATATTGCAAATTTGTCCTCTTTGCACTTTTTCTAGTTCTGTTATATTCTTTCTGAGAACAGAATTGTAGGTAGTATCAAAGGTATTGTTGCATGACTAATTCTGATGTGGGCAAGACTTTCTTTTCGATTTTCTCTTCTTAGTAGTGATTAATGTTCTTTGTGCCTGTTAGATACGATTGCTTAGGGAGCTATTGCTGCCAGAGAAGGAACCAAAATAAGTCCAATACCTCTCTTCTCTAATGAACTTTCTAATGATAATACCATGCTGGAGACCATTACTTTGTGTACCTAGAGAAGGGTTTTTTCACATTTATTTTTCTCAGTATTGAATTTAACCTGCTATTTCGCTTCCCAGTTACTGGCTATATTCCAATTCTTCCACAGCTTGAAGTTTGATAACACAATGATATGACAAAGCTTGCTGGTGATGTTGAATGTTGGATAAGTCGGTGTTGTAAAGGTGAGTGCCCCCTGTAAAGATATCCAAAAGACTCTTCTGTGAAGGCCATTTTAATGCCAGTCAAATTAATTTCAGTGTTGGTATGTGCAAGTGATGAACAAAGCTGACACTAGCTTAAAAAAAAAGATGCGTTCTGAGCTATCCATGAGTATTTGGGAATGAGACCTTGTGATTATATTAGAGGGTGAAAAAGTCACTCTGATACAGTCGAAAAACCAAATCAAATGTTAAGAATTAGCATGGGAGGAGGAAAATTAAATAGAGTATGGACATTTGCTGTTGTATAAATTCAAAGTGTGCCCATACCCTGCCTGCTGTGCACAGTTCAGCTATCCCTGTCCCCCACCTCGAAAAGAGCTATAACAGATCTAATTTTAGAGATTTGGATAGACTAGAAAGCTGGGCAATTGCCAACCGCATGAAATTTGGCAGGAGCAAGTGCTGAATTATTTTCCACCTGGGATGGGGTAATCCTGGTTATATGTACGAATTGGGGGACAAGAGGCTGGAGAGCAGCACAATGGAAAGATCTGGGGCTTTGGGTTGATGGCAAGTTGAGTACGAGTCCACAGTGTGCCCTGGCAACCAAAAGGGCCAACCATGTCCTGGGGTGCATCAAGCACAGCATAGCTGGCTAGTCAAAGGAGGTGACTGTCCCACTCTACACTGCACTGGTGTGGCCCCACCTTGAGTACTGTGTGCAGATTTGGGCACCTCAATACAAGAAGGACATCAGACTATTGGAGTGTGTCCAGAGGAGAGTGACCAAGATGGTGAAAGGCCTCAAGGGCAAGACTTAGGATAAGCTGCTGAAATCACTTAGCTTGTTCACCTTGGAGAAGAGAAGGCTGAGGGGTGACCTCATTGTAGCCTACAGCTTCCTCAAGGCAGGCAGCAGAGGAGGAGGTGCTGACCTCCTCTCTCTGGGGAACCAGCAATAGGACACGAGGAAATGGAATGAAGCTGCTTCAGGGGAAGTTCAGAATGTACATCAGCAAAAGGTTCTTCACTGAGAAGGTGATCGGTCACTGGAATAGGCTCCCCAGGGAAGTGGTCATGGCATCAAGCCTGTCAGAGTTCAAGGAGTGTCTGGATGAACCTTTTAATCATACAGTTTAGTTTTAGGCGGTCCTGTGAGGAGTAGGGAGTTGGGCTTGGTGATCCTTATGGGTCATTTTCAACTTGACATATTCTATCATTCTATGATTCTAGTTCAAAGGAGGGCAAAGGTGATCAAAAGATATGGAATGGCTTCTATAAGAGGAACGACTGAATCAGCTTTTCTTCCTGGGAAAGATATAACTGAAAGGGAATACAGCAAAGATACGTGAATTCATGGATGATATGAAGACGGGTAATAGAAAAAGGCTGTTCTTATATAGGAAGAGGCAGTTAATTTGGGACTATCCAATGAGGCTTACAGGAAATAGGTGGTGCACAGAAGGATGCTTTTTTTTTTTCATACATAGATACATTCATACATAGCAGTTAAGCTATGGAACTCCTACTAGAAAATACCAGGTGATAGAACAAGTTCATTTATCACAATTCCACTAAGGTCAGGGAATACTAAGAGGAAGCTACTGCTTTACTTCTTTACCAACCACCTGTGCAGTGGGATGCTCTGCACCTTCATGAAGCTCATGTATGACACTGAATTGGAGAAAGCAGTCAATCTGCTGGAGAGCAGGTAGTATCGTTCCTCCAGCTTAGCAAGTTCCTTATGAATGGCAAACAAAAACCTTGTGGACTTCAATAAAGGTAAATGCAAAATCCTGCACCTGGGATGTCATAACCCCATGAACCAGTGCAGGCTGGGATACATAGCTGAGAAGACTAAGAGGGGCCTCTAATTCCTGTTTTCTACCACCTAATGGGTAGTTATCAGAGAAGAAGTATGCAAATAAACCTACCCTGCATCTGTGTTTCACAAGATTTGTCATGCCTTTCTGCCTCCTGTGCCTTACCCAGGTTGGCTTTAGAGAGGTGGAGTTGTTCTGAGCAGGCAGAGCAGCTGGGGCAGATGTGAGGGCCTGCACTGAGGACTGGGGGCAAGCGGTATGCCCTGTGGGCTGGGGCGCCTTGGGGGAGGAAGGTTGGGGATGGGGTGGAGTGTGAAAGTAGGGGAAAAGGTGGAATTCATGGGAAGAAAGAGAAATTAGGGAAGGCTGGGGGAAAAGATGGAGAAGGTTGGGTGTTCTGAATTGAAACGATGAGGAGAAATTGTTAGACACTGAGAGTTGGGGGGGTTGCAAAATGAGTTTCGAGGCAGAAGGGCTTGGGAGATAAGTCACAGCTGGGAAAAAGCAGATAAGAAGAGAGAGGCAGGGGATGATCATGCTGTGCTACACAGGATTTGGAGGGAGAATGGGCAGATATTACCGTGGTGCCTCCCTGCTGCCTTTAACCAGCTCTGATCTAGAGACAGAAATTTGCAGAGACCTGGCCTTCCTCTCCCAGCAGCAAGGGTTTCGTTTCCTGTACATTCTCTTTTTGTCACTCAAAAGTATAAAATGTAAAGTTTAATTTCCAGATGAGAAGTTAACAATAATTTTGCTGGCTATCTATTTTTAAATCAACACCTCAACAAACCATAGGAATGTCATGGATCCCCCAAACTCATCTCCTCCTCTACAGTTTTTCTCCTCCTTTTCCAGCGTGAAACAGGGAAGTATCCGCACACGTCTGTCCCAGTGTGCAGACTCAGCTGCCAGTTGCACTGTCCCGCTCCCACATTGCACTGTCTCCTTCGCTCAAATCCATTTCCAAATTTAGCCAGATGAAGAAATAAATTATAGACAAAGACCATTCCCGGCTTGGCCGGCAGATGGCAATTACTGCTCTTCAAGAGATCCGTAGGCGGCCTTTAAAGAGTACAGAAACAGGAGTTTGCAGTAGAAGAGTCTCCATAATATTATATTGTGTGTAAAAACACCTCTGGAAATTGAGTTCAGCTTCCCTGTCATCTACATCTACTAACAGATCAGATATTGGAGCTTCTCAGTCTGTGAAATAAGTACTGTTATACGTTAAGGAGAAAAGCACTTAATGCTGTTCTGACTTGTTCACCCAGCACTTAACTCTCTGTTATGCTGGTGTAACATATGGTACAGGAGCTTTTTGTCCCTTTTTAATGGTATTGTAAAATCTATGTTGTTTCTGGGGTGCTTCCTGTCACATCAAAGGGTCCGATCAACGTGGGGAGTTGAAGTTAAAGAAAAATTTAATGTGTGTGTGTGTTTCCTATTGTTGTCACAGATGTAGGGGAAATGAGGTGTTTAATTTCAGAAAGAAAAAAAAAAAGCAGAGCATGCAAGTAAGGATAATATATGTCATAAATGGCAAACTTCTGGAACAGGTTAGCAGAGAAAGCTGCTGCAGGAAAATAATGTAAACTCGGGTTAGGTTCTTTGCTGAATAAGGAGAATGTTTCAGGGATGATGTAAAAAGACAGCGAGACAGCAAGTTGAAACTATGGTTAATGGACAAATATACCGACATTATCCTTTTCCTTGCCTGAATTCCTCTTCCATTTTCACAGTGAAATGGCTCTGTACAGCTGACTGCAATGGGGTGTTTAAGGAATGCTGTGAGCTTCTATGGCTCAGGAGTGGTAACTCACTGTGGGGAGGAGAAAGGGTTAAGAAGGAGGTCCAATGTTTCTTAAATCATTCTGGTGACCTTTTTACATCGAGACACATAAATAGGGTACAAAACAAGGAAGCTTTGCATGGCTTAAAGTTTAGTTGCCCTGATGTGAGACTGAGGATTGAAGGCAGCAAACAAGGAAAATGGGTGGGAAGAGGAACCCAGGTCCTGCCAAAAAGGCTGGTTTACTTTAAACACTTAATATTTCAGACTGACTGAAATACTATGTTTTACTTTCCAGTCATGCTGATACGATCAAACTATAATGAGAGAATGAATTCCTAGACTGAGAGTGTGATTAACAGTTTTTAACTCAAGGTCCGTTCCCAAGCTACTGCAGACAGATGAGAAGCATACGATGTCTGCCCTTGCATTTCTATCGTTAGTGGCCAGTGCTCTGTGAAACCCTGAATTAGAAGCCCTCTCATTGTCAAAAAAGAAAGTGCTTCCTTGAGTTAGACAGAGTCTGTAGCACCAGAAACAAGCCAGTCCAAGCGGAAGTCTGGAGGGGCTGTCTGGCCTTGGGCTTCAAAGGAAGCCCAGGATTTGCTGGTGGGTGAATAGTTTAAGCAGGCCGCAGGGACTATGTTCAAAAGTTTGTTTAAAAACAAACAAACCCGTAACTCTTACATGTTCACGGGTAAGAAATTCCTGTACTAAGCCTGTGCCCCTTGCTTTAGCACCAACACTTGTTTCTGAAAACTGTTGTTAGGAAACCATGTTGTTGGGAAACAGCAAGGTAGACTCAGAAGGAATTTATCCAAGTAATTCAGAGGGTTGGTTTGGGGGTAAGAGACAGAAGAGTCTCATGGTGGTGAGAATGGGATCTGTACCTGGCAATTTTCTCGAGAAATACAATCAGGAACACTGGGCCTGTGTGTGCCAGCAAGTCTTTGAAACTCAAGAAGTTGAGGTTGGACACAATCACAACAAATCGATGTCTAACCAGAGAACAGAAGTCAAGCTGCCTGTAACAACTGGTGCTTCCAGTTCATACCTCATACATATATTGCTCCCCAAAATAGCTTGACATCTCATCTTTATAAGAAGCACACATCTTGCCTAGAAAAAATCAGAAGCCTAGCTGTCTCACATTGCTCCTGCATACCAGGAAAAGCAAAATGAGAAAAAAATTAGCAGAGAGATCCCCTTGTAGGTTACCCTGAAGTAACAGTGCTACTCGAAAGCTGAAGTCAGACTCAAGGTTGGGGTTTTATGTTTGTGTCTTTAATTCCTGGCTACGATCTGATTCATTGCACAACCAGAAAACTGCTTTTCTCAACTGATAGCCTTGCAAAGTCATACTGGAAACAGAAAATAGTGTGTACTTTGGCTGAGTTATTACCAGCCATAAAGATCTGGCAACTGCAGCTTGCGTAACAATTTCACTAATTATATTTAAATTGGAGTGAATCAACCCTTCTAACACTGAATAAAGAACAACTTTATTTTTCCCAAGGAGAAAAGCAGATAGGAGGCTGGCTGTATTCAGGTGAGAAGGTTTTTAATAAGTGTTTCCACACAAAGATTTAATACCACTTTAACTATACCCATTCGTTAGGCTGGTGCAAGTTATTACACTGCGTAAAGTCAAAGAATATCTGAAGTTAAAGCTCTGTAGTTACTCCACAATGTTTCATCTGTGAACTGAAGTTAAAGCTCTGTAGCTATTCCACAACAGTTCCTATGAGACCAGTCTTATATCGGAATAATTTTTTTCCTTCTTGTTCAACTTTTTGCACATGTCCATGATACATTAAAACAATTCATGAAAAAATAAACCCTCTTCTATATGCGGATATACATCAGTATGTACAAGAATGGGCCAGTAGTCCTTTAGCTTCTGCTTTTCTACTGGCCGGTGGCAGTACCTCAGGTGTCCTGCAGAAGTACAATTAGCAAAATGCTTTAAGATCAAAGGAACTACAGAATTACAATGTCTGGGAACAAAGTGGGTCATAAAAGGTCAGAAAACATTATTTCTGTAAAAATAAGGGTCCCGGTTTATTTTTAAGATCACCTCCTTACGTCAGTGGTGACTTAGTGAGAGTACTAGGCATGTTTGTCTGGTGACATAGAAATTTGAGATGACTTAATGATTAACAATGCTGTTCTCCATAGCAAATTTACCTCAAATTGCAGAATTGTACATAATTTACTCCACAGTTTTCATGCCCGGTCAGTAGCAGTATAGGTCTTATTAACTGTGAAATCCTGTTAGTACACATCAGTATCCTGCAGTAAATTCCAGCAAAGTGAATTTTGAAACTATAATACTGCTGCTTGCGTATGGTTATACATCAGATTCCTACGTGTTTAGGAATCATTCATGTGGTTTAAGTGGTTTGGGTTTATATCGTCTTATTGCTTATCTGGCCCAATTTGAGCACAGGATCTTTCCCTTAAAGGGTGGTACTCTGAGTACTGTATTATTCAAACAGTTGGCAGCTTCTTAAAGGTTTAGAGGATGCTGCTTGGAGAGCTTAGAAGAGTTGAAGGCTTCTAGTAAAATATGTTAGGTGGAGTGTTATTTAATTTTAAATATTACTGGCTCAGGGAGAATTAACTCTTAAATAAGATGACCTTGATTTCACCCTGGTGAGAGAAGGAAGGAAGACTCACCTTCTTCTTTGAAGTGTTTGTAACTAAAATATAAAACACAGACAGCCACCTAGAGAGGTATATATTTTGTATATGGAATAATTCTGCCTGAAAACTGCATCTGTTGTGTCACATGCTGCTGTAATGCAGAATCTTGTCATAGTCTTTCTTTTAAATAATTGGGAGGATCATCATGATATTAAAGCAAATTCATTATTAATTTTATCCATCCTGGGGAATGCAAACTAGGTTTCCCAGAGAGGAATCTTAGCCTGTTTTTGCATCCCTTGAGTTACCAGAGCTGCTGTTTCAGAGGGAGTGCCATTAGCACTTGGGAGCTACTGAATCTGGACAGTACACTTTTGGCTTTCGAGTAAATGCTGCACTATGAATGACCAGCTCTTCAGTAACCTGGTAGCCCTGGTGAGTGAGGCTTATGAGGGATAGCACATCGTCTTTCTCAACCTAAGCAATACGGGAGGCAATAGTAGTTAAATTCAGGATTCCCTTATGAAACTGACTTATGTGAATATATGCTATACTATAGACCCTTTTTTTCTGTATTAATTTATTTTATTTATGTATCTAAAGCAAAGTTTATCCCTTTTATCTGGTAGGGATGGGTTTTTACTGGAGTATAAATTGAAAGTGTAGGGCCTGTGTGTGTGCTTACTTTTGAGCACATGGTATATTTTCACTTAGCCACTAAATAAATATATATTTAGAGGAAGGGCATTGATATGGGAATCATTTAACTTAAAAAAAATCCCTCTCAATTCAAGGATTAACTTAGTTCTGCTTTAGAGAGAGAGGAGATATTTAATGGTACTAACAAGAATTGTTATGTTTATTTCACAAAATACAGTTATTGCAAACTAAATGAATAATTTCCGTATGCCTTTTTTTGAAATCTGTTTTACCCATATGACCAGATATGGGCTGAATTGTGGGTTAAATAATCTATCTTCTGGAGAAAACTGAATGAGAGAGAGTATGTAAATTTTGTTCTGAACCGATCTGCAACAGGCTGCGTTTTTTGCTGTGGGACACCCAACTTCAGATTCGGCATTTGAGATAATAAATTAAGAAATAGATGTAGACCTAGCATAATAATTAAAAAAAAAAAAAGGAAGAAAGATTGCCTTTCTGTTACTCTTTCATATATTAAAGCAACTGTTTGTGAGTAGAAAAGTAGAATGAAAAGAAGCTCTTCTGTGCCAGCTCCAAGGTAATATGTTGTATGAAGTAGTTTATCATATGTTTAGTATGTCCTATATAGTTTAAGTATTTCAAAACAAGTAGGTACAACCTGAAAATATTCCTTAATATATTTATTATCCTTATACTACTCTCAAAATATCAGATTTTTTTTTAATGTTTGTATTTCTCAGCACAAATCTGTTCAACTTGCAAAGGCAAGTAGGCTTTCTACATGGAAGACTTACTTTGCTAACAGTTTTCATATGCCTTAATATTTGAATTGACTCGCTTAGATACACAGTTTTGCTTATCTAGTAAGTAAAATGCTGACAGTGTTGTAAATCATATCTTGAAATGGGGCCACTAACACCTGCTAACCCTTGTTATAGCCTTTAATACAGAAGCACTTTTAAAGGGACAAAAAGAAAATGGTGATAAACAAAGTTAATTTAAACTGAATAGAAATTAGAATTCTTAAAAAGCAAGCAAGCAAGATTAGTGTCACTTCTATTCCTGGTGGTTTGTTGCTGAGGTAGTATCGGCAGAGATAGTAGCTCTTTGCTTTTCGGACTTTTCGCGACCTGAAAAGTCAATTGAGTAGCAACTGAGCAGGCAACCAAAATCTGCCTTTAGACAACAACCGGACTGGGTTTATTTGATGAAACATTTGCTTCTCTGATGCTCCGAACTTTTGTTGAAAACAAAATTGAGTTCTTGAGATTGCAAAGGTGCTCTGGAAGATATTACATCTATGTAAACAAAGGGAGGAACTTTGAGGTGCTTAGATCCTATGGTAATGGGTGCAATATAAAATACTTGATTTGGATAGTGGTATCAAACCAAGCCTGAAAACAGCCTAAAAGAGTGGCTCGAAGCAGTTCCTGCTCATTTGAAAAAGTTAACTTTGAAGCTGAAAGAGAACGTTGCCAACAGAGTTAGTTATTTCACTGCCAGGAAAGAGGCGAATGATCACTCTAGGACAATGTATTTTTCATGCTTCCTCATTTAGCAATGGGATCAAAACAAATCTCATGTTTGGTGTCTGAATAAAAATTATCTTAAGATGTTCTTCAATCCAAGGGTGGGATTAATTTAACCAAATTTTAGGTGCCGAGAGTTCTCATATCTACATCTAAGCTACTCATCTGGGCTCTTTTAATATCACTCATCTCATCATAAATATTAATGTTTCAAGTGATTTGTCCCCTGGAATTCCCTATTCCCTTCTACCAACACCATGCAGATGACCAGCTCTGACCAGATGTTCACAGCAGAGACAGCGAGAAGGTAGGCTAGAGGAATCCTACACCAAAGTCTGCCATCAAAACCTTAGCTTTGTGCAACTGGAGGTTTGCAGGGGGCAGAGGGCTTTTACAGTTAATAACTATCACTTTGTTTCACTTGCCTACCTTTAATAATAGTAGTTACATGTTAACTGTGTCCCAGATAACAGCCTGGCGAGTTCCACGTACTCTTCATTGAATAAAAAACTAAAACCAATTTTAATTTGTAAAGGAGACAGACCTGAGCCATAACCCCTGCTTTAGGTGAACCTAAAACAGGAAAATGTTAAGTCTGGAACTGTTGTTTTAAATAAACATAGAAGTGGGAATCGGACCTATTGCTTACCCTCAGCTTTATCAGTTAGACATTTAGGCTACTCTCTTTCCCTCTCTCATTCTGCTCGCTCTTTCTCTTTCAAATGGACAAAAAAGAAAATTCTCTAGCTATTGGTGAGGTAGGAGGGAAACTATATTTTGACAAATAATAGCACTTTAGGAAACTTTTAGTGTAGGTATTATGAAACGCTAAAACTAAGGATAGACACTCACAATGGTCCCCACAGTAAACAAGTAAAATCTGTGCTTTTTATCTTTGAAAATCTGACTCATGTGCTTCGGCAGTGAGATGCAGCCCCTGTACTTCACACTGCTCAGCTGGAGCCCAGTCTGAAACATCAGTAGAACATCCTGTCTGGCTGCGAGATGCATAAACACTGCTTACTGAATGGGATTTAATCTAATGTTGATCTTCACGCAGTTGGTGATACCATATGTTTTTGTGTCTTAATGGTTATCCTGTTTATCTCATCTTTCTGACTTAAGGCCAAATCCTTCTGTTGAATAGGTGCATTATTAATACTAGCTGAAAATTAAACAACAAAAAGGCTTAATCGTTAGGAGCGTGCATTAGTCTAAGTGGTCACATAATTTTGTGTTAGGCTCATGTTCCCTTTGTATAGTGCCTTCCTGCCTTGGGTTTGCCTCTGTCATGCTGCTTGTTGCAAATTTGTGATGAAGTTAGCCATTTAACTGAATAACATTTTTTTCCTGGATGATGTAGGCATACCCTTTTCACTGATTACTGTATAAATTCTAATCAGATCAACAGAATGAAGGAAGAATTAGACTCTCTGAACATGTACTCTTCAGGCTTGCCATCCTGTTCGATTTACCTTTGCAGAATACTACATAATTTTGAAATGCTCCACAAATAAAATGATTTATTGAAAAAGCTGCCTTGGCCTCTCACTAATGGCATATGTCAATTATATAGGTAATTTTTTTTTAAGTAGTCGGCAGTTGAAACATTCCTTATGCTCAAAGAAAACGCCGTATGTGAGAGCCGATGAAGTATTGTTTTCAATAGCTTGTGAGAACGGGGGTGAATGTTTAATGGGGAGCTGGCCAGGATTTCAGATAGGGTTGCAGGAGATATAATTTCCCAGCCTGTGGCTTTTAAGAGTCCACAAATGACAGGGCAAATTCCTCCTTTGGCACTGACATTTTATATAATGATCCTAGAATAGGCATAACCTAAGTACCACCAGAGCAAATCTCTGTCACGAGCATTGTGTCTTTTGGGGCGCAGTTGCTGCTTGTTTGTTTCATCTGCTGTAAGGTACTAATAAACCATGTAAAATAAGTAAATCACTACCAACAGGAACAAATCTGAGACAAAACCAAGGTGTTTCTCACATCATGTTTCTCAGCTTATCCATTGTCCGTTGATTTTTTCACTTTCCTCTCTCTTTTGATGTTGGTTTTATGGTTTTTTTTTCCTTTCTTGTAACAACAATTTAGCTGAAGTCGATACAGCTTCCTGTATACAAGTCTGTAACCGCTTTATTTTCACTGTTTTTATGGCAATTGTCTCATGCCCGTCTTTCTTCTTTTTACCCTTCTTTTTAAACTATTTTTCTTGTGACCATGCATCAAATAACAAAGCCACAAGGGTGGCTTTCCTTTTACATATCTTTCCAGAGTTAGTTTTTTTAAAATGTCAAATAGTCTTTTTTTTTTTTTAATTCTTTGATATCAAGAATTTAAAAGGCAATGCTTTTATTGTGAATTACTGGGGTTATAAAAACTTTAGAAATCAAACTGAAGTCAAACATGCCCATATTCTGTTTGCAAAGTACATTATCTATGGAAGGTGGGGATTGAAAATTATCTGACTGTGAAGAGTGAGCCTTTATTGTTCTTGTTCTTGGGAACTGCTGGGGAAGTAGATCTCAAGAGAGCTCTGTCAAAAGGGAAGAGACTTAGTTCTTGACAGGAGCAGAGTGTACCAAAGAGCAGAGAGGTACAAAGTTTCCCTAAATATATGCTTAAGGTGTCTAGAAAGAGCCTGTGCAGGAAGGCCCCATATGCCCTGATTTTTTGATAATATAACCCCCCACCTCTTTTTTTTTTTAAGTTTAGATAAATAGCAATAGGGCAATAGGATACAGAATACTGAAGGAACATGCAGAATGGTTATAGCCATCAAATTTATTAAAAATTGTATGTGCTGGAGAGTCAGATTTTGTGACTCTCCATTCCCAACAATGTGAGGAGAAAGGGAAAATAGTTATTTCATACTAATCAGGGGAAAAGAAACACTTAACAACTGGAAAAACTGGAAAATAGAATCTATTTTTAAAAAATGTCCAGAAGTTGCACACAATATGTTCACAATTTTTTTTTAAAACCACATCCTTTATCGTAAAAAAGACGGGGGGAGGTCATTGACAGTGTTTATGGGGAACAGGGAGATGAAACTGCAGTACATAAATATTGTACTGAAAAACATGCGGAGAAGGAATTGGTCTTGTGCTTAAGTGAACCCTGTCCAAAACAGAACAAACATATGGTTCTTCCCTCAAGCTGATTTGACTATCTGTCATACAGTTCACAGCCCCCCATACAGGAAGGCAGTCAAAGTAATCTGAGGAGTCAAGCTAAGAGCCAGAAACACATGTAAGCGCTTGCAGAACCGGGACCCTTGTGATCAGTCATATTAAGGTCCAATCTTGGATTTTGCCCTTGTTTATTCTAGTACAACAGAAAGTTTAATTAAGTTAATCATTGCTGGCAGATGTAATGAAGATTGAATCTGGTTCCAGAAAAGGTTCGCTCTGTCATAACTGTTAAAAAATGTTATATTGTGGTGGGCAAAGCTTGATCTATTTTAAGAAAGCTCAATAGATTTGGACAAAAGGCCTCCGGACAAAGACTTGCTGGAGATCATGAAGTGTTAACTTTTGCATGTCAAATAGCTTACGAAATATTCTGAGCATATTTAAGCTTATGATAGGCTTGGGGTTTTTCATAAGTGTTAAAACTTGTTCCTTGGGGGGAACAGATGTGTTTTTCAATGGTCGTCCAAAAGTTCTCTCTTTGCTTTGACAATTATTATGTATTTCATGCAGCTAGATTGTGTTTTCATATGGGCTTTTATTTTTTCTAGCGCTGTTGTTATGTGTATGTGTAATGCTTTTATCTTTAACTTAGATAGGCATGGTTAACAAGGCAAAGGGAGCACACAGCAAGATTACTGCATCTATAAAATGCACTTCGTTATCATCATAAATGTATTTGTAAACTTTTTGTTTTAGTTAGCTTATAAAACAAATTGGAGGACACTAAACATGCAAAATTAAAAATCCAAAGGTCAATTAATTCCAAAAGCCAGGCATTCTTAAAGCTAACCCCCATTCAACATGCATTATTACACAGGCTTTCATTACATTGTTACATGGTTTTCTTTCTTTAGTTACTACTTTTCACGTGAAGAGTGACTGAGTAATTTCTGCTGAACAAGGGACGGTCTTAAGAATCTGTGCTTTGTTTTGGACTAAGTTTTGTTTCCCCCTGTGGCCACTGGTAGGTAGGCGGGAGAAGGTGATTCAGGGTCAAAAAAGGAGGAAGAGGCTTTAACAGGCAGGCACGGGAGTTGGATGGTGTGACAAATATAGCAGTAGCAGCCCAGGCTCTGACAGAGGAAATGGGGATGGTGAACAAATGCAAGAGGCTGCTTTGAGCCCCTCCAGGTCTCGTGGGGAAGGCTGAAGTATCCAGATTTAAACTGCTGATGTTCTTTTAAGATGCTCCTCTTCCTCATCAGGCCCAAACTTCTTAAAGTGTAAGTAGCTGCCAAACCCATAAACAGATGTGCGGTTGAGAGTTTGGAAGAAGGATCACGGGTCAAAAAGCTTGTCACTTAACACTCATGACCTCAGCTTTCCCTATCGTCTCACTTTGCTGGCTGTGGGGAGGAAAGGTCAAGAGTTGATGGCCCTGTGCAAGTGGGAAACACTTCATGAGGTGTGCGAGTACAGTATTTTCTTTTCCTTTGTAAAAAAAGAAAAAAAAAACCCCAAACCCCAATAACATAGAGAGAAGGCAACCGGGGAGAAACTGTTGTGCCAGGGTGACCCCCGGCAGGGTGCTGAGGGTGGCCGGGGGGCGCCGGAGATCTGTCCCGGCGGGCTGCTCCCGGAGGGCGGCAGACGTCCCCAGGGCCCCGGAGCGGGGCGGTTTGGGGCGGTTTTTCTGTACTCGCTTGTCGCTCGCATACCGCCGGGGAGGGGGCTTCAGGGACTTCAGGGCTTCAGGAGGGGCCTCAGGGGACTCCCCTGAGGTCACGGCTACCCCGACGGGCAGCGGGACACCGCTGGGCGTAACGGCGCTGCCTCACGGGGAGCTAACTCGGGGCTCTGGGAGCGGGGCCGCGGGCTTGTTTAACGGCTCTCCCCACCGCGGGCAGCGCGCGGTACCTGTGTGTGGAGGCTCGAGGCGCCCGCCTCCCGCCCAGCGCCGGCCGCTCACGCCGACTCCCAGCCTCCCACCGCCCCGCTTCCCTCCCCTCTCTTCCCCGAGCAGCGGCGGCGGCGGCCAGGGGCCGGGACACGATCACTTATCGCCGCCGGCGACACGCCACGGCCCGGCCCGGCCCCGCCCCGCCCCCTCGGCTACCGCGGCGGGGAGCGGAGGGCGGGGGGGGGGGAGTGGAGGGTGGAGAGGAGCGTGGCTTCGCGTGGCTTCACCTCCCCCCCCTCCCCCCCGCCTCCCTTCCCTCAGCCAATCGGCGCGAGGGAAAGCCCTCGTGCCGCTGACGCCCCCACGGGAGCCCCCCTTTTAAAATAAAGCGGCGGCGGCAGGTCACCCTTCGGGCGCGCGGCGCGGCGCGGCGGGAAGCGGGGGTGAGCGCGCGTCTGTGGGGCGGCCTCGCTCGCGGACAGGCAGACGCAGAGCCGCAGGATGCCCGTAGCTCCCGCGGCGAGGGGCTGAGGCGGGTGGGGGCCGAGAGGTCGCGGCGAGGAGGAGGAAGGCGGGAGAGGCGCGGGGAGGGTCTCGCGCCCGCGGCGCGGCTGAGGATGGCGCCGGTGAGCGAGCAGCTGGCGCCGCAGGGCGCGGGGGGCCCCGCCGCCGCCGCCCCCCTCAACGGCCCGGCGGTGGAGGAGCAGCCGCGGCGGGAGAACGGCGGCGAGTGGTGCCCGGGGAACGGCAGCCCTGCCGCGGCCAGCGGCGAGAGCGGGGCCCAGCCCGGGGCGGCGAGGGAGGCCGGCGGGAGCGCGGCGTGCCCCGGGAGCGCGGGGCCCGAGCCCCCCGAGGGCGGCTGGGGCTGGGTGGTGATGCTGGCCGCCATGTGGTGCAACGGCGCCGTCTTCGGCATCCAGAACTCGTGCGGGGTCCTCTTCGTCTCCATGCTCCAGCTCTTCGGTGGCGGCGCCGCGGACGAGCAGCTGGCGTTCAAAACAGGTGAGGGGCGGCGAGGGAAGGGGCCGGGTTGGCTCCCGGGCCTTCCCCGCCCCCAGCCCGGGCGGAGAGGGTGTCCCGGCCGGGAGCTCTCAGTGCCGGCGGTGCAGCCGCTCGGACTGTGGGTGTCCGCGCCCCGCGGGGCTGTCGGGGCCGGCCCGCGGCGTGGCCGGGCAGCCTCTCCGCCCGCGGGCAGCGAGACTCCTCGGGGCGGGCGGGGATCCGGGCCGGCGGGGGGAGGGGGCCTCGGAAACGCCGGCCTTATCGAGGCGAAGAGAAGCCTCTCGCTCCTCCGTGCGCTGCCAGCCGTGCCCCGGAGGCAGGGCTCGGGGCTGCAGGCTCCTGGGACGTCGCGGGAGAAGCTGCGGGGAGAGAAGCAGGTGTGCTCTGGTTCCTTCCTCAGCGGTGTTTGCAGGCATCTGTCATCGTGCATTGTGGGAAACATGCGTGCTCTTGGTCCCAGCATGTGTGGCTCTCTGGCCCCTGTTAGCCTAACGGTCAGGCTAAATGACTGATTAACAGTGGGGTATAGTGGCACTGAAAATAGGTCAAGAATGGGCTTAACAGTTACAAAAACCGGCATTTTGATGAGTAGGTTTACTGTTGTAGCCGACATCCTATCCCAGTAGAGTTAACAACGTTTAAGCTCTGAAGAGGTAACAGTACTATCACAATCAAATTTCCCTTCTGCTTTTACTAGTCTAAATCATTCTAGGCAATCTAAGTATCAATTAAGTCACAGGCTTCTATTTTACTTCATGTAAGTTCTCTTTGAAAAGTGTCTTGTGCTTTGACTTTGTAAGTGGAGGAAATGCAGGTTTTGGCTCTCATAATAATAACAACAAATTCATAATTATAAAAGTTTATTATAGTAAATAAAGTTGGCTTATTTGAAAGGTAGCTTATGTCTTAAAATGAAATATTAAAAAACCCAAAACATTCTTTTATGTTTTTATTCCTTACTCAGAAAAGGTGTTCTAGCTATGTAGCCCTGCAGAGGTATAAGCCTTCTAAGAAACTTTCTCAGTTACAGATCTTTAGAAGAGTTTTGAAATTTATGGCTTCCTTAATAGCAGGATAAGTGGGTCTAAAGTTGTGATGTAGGAGATGAAGCTAATTTCCTCCACTGATTTAATAACAATATTTTTGTCTTAAGTAGAAAACCAGGGCAGGTGTTTAGACTGAAGAAAGCTGTGGTGGCGTGTTAAGAGATGCTCTCCAGCGTTTGATCTATTTGTGGGGATGTACAAGGCACATTGCTCAGTGGCCTGGAGCTAGAAGGACAGGAAGCTGTTTGTCCACACATCAGGTGTGGCAGCGCATGCTTCACAGAAGGGAAATGCATATCCAGAGGTAGGTGCCCAGGCTCCTTAGCCTGTACAGGAGAAGAATGAGATTGTTCAGAGGAGGTGCTGTCAGTGTTTGCATTCTGACCTGGGAGCCACTGGCCAGTCAGAAATGGCAGGAACACGAGTGGTTGATACTCTGTATGCTCATGGTACACAGGTGTAACTGCTAGTAACAATCTCGCAAAAGAGTTGTCTTGTAGTTGAAAAAAAAAAGACTTTTAGGTAATAGTACAGTAGTCAAAATAACCAACAAGAGGACTGAAATTATTATCTCTTACTTTCCAGAAGAGCAATTGCACCACTGGTGTCTGAGGTTGCAGTGTGCTCCACCCATGTTTTTGAAAATTTGCCCAACTGCAGAAAAGTGTGGGGGGAAAAGTGGAACTTGGCTTTAGAGCCTAGTTGTTTTGTATCCTGCTTAGAAGAGAAGGAAGAGTTCTGAGTCCTGGATGCAGCCAGCACCTCCTGGATCACTTTTTCTCTCTTATTAAAAAAATAAGGCTACAGCTGCCTTTTGATTTGCTCTGTCAGATGTGCTTTTGTTTGGTTGATGCAGAGGACACTAATTTTGCTTTTTTACATCCAAATGGGTTTAAGTTGGGGGAAATAAGGCAGCTAGCTCATGCTATCTAGATGTCTTGTGCACATGTGAGGGAGGAGGACTGCAAATACAAAAGTGCCTCCTGTAAACAGCAGATAAAAAGGTGTCCTTCCTATTAATACCTGAAAGTACCCTAATGAGTCTGGGCACCATAAGGGGTAGGCAGCAGCTGTCAAATAGGACTTTTTCCTTGATGTTGAACTTCATCGCCTAGAAATTGTTTGCCTGCTATTTTTATCTTGTTGAAGGTAGGACCAAGAGTACACTGAACTATACTGATTCTGGTACAATATTTAGGTTGCCATAAAGGGGAGCTGTGATCAGAAATGGCAAACTGCACTTAGTGTAGCTCTTACTGAGCACTGATGGATTAGCTGGCATGCTGTGGAAAGAAAAAGAATGAGTAATGGGATAAAGCCAGTATGATTTTAGTGTTAGAGAGAACCCTAGTCTGATCATTGCCGTGGTATTGATTATAATACTTAATCTAGTTAGTCCCTTGTGTTCAGACTAATTGTGACTCAAAACTTGCAGTGGAAACCAAATTTGAGTCAGGCTTAATGGATTTGAAAACTGATTTGTAATGGAAGCTTTCTTGCTGTGTAGTTATGCTTTGGAGTACTAAGTTTAATATTCTAATCCTTCTGAAAAATATTACTGCTTTAAGATCTGAAATGCTGATTTTTGAGAGCCATGAGTATTCCAGATAATCTCTCCTGGGATCCCAGGTTTCTGTGGAATCTTGCAGTTGATCCAGGGTACTGTAGATTTCAACTTTTTAACTACAACATTATTTAGCTGTTGCCAGAGATTTTTGTGTGCCTGCTCTTTTGGGAGTAGCCAGTAGTTGTCTCTTCCCTGGTGCTTTCCTCTAAAAGAAGAATTAGGTAGACTATAGTACATGCTATTTTTGTTATTTCTCAATAACTTTGTAATCTCTTAATAATGGATGCCTATCTCTATGTAAGACAAAACTGGAGGGAATTAAGTAATCATAGTATGTGCTACTTTCGTTACTTTTAGTAGATGGATGGATATTTATCAGTATGAAAGGCAAAATGGGAGGATTGTTGTGAAGAAGTAACTCTGCCTTGCAGATAAGGAGATAAGGAGTAGAAGGACCTAAAAGAACAGGCAAGGCAGTGAGGCTTTCTCCAGAATGCAGCATCAGCACTGGATAAACAAGATGAATAACTATGATTAACTGTTGCAGGGATTAGGAGTGCTAATGGAAAACTTGTGTTGTGGGTTACAGAGGGTTCACAAATTTCTTCAAGGGGCATCTGATTATAATTAATATTTTTAATAAATTTTGACTATAACTAGTACACAATATTGCAGTATTCATATTAGTAAAAAGCTTGTTTCTTTGCTTATGTAGAACACTACATAAGCATTTCCATTGTTTCCTTGTACAGCTATTTTTTTGTCCAAAAGCTAGTTGATGCGTAACTACAGAAGACAAAAAGCCCCCAGTGTGACTATAACATTACTAGAAAGATGTGCCTGAAGTGTCAGGAAACTACTCTATTCATTGCTTATAGCTCATGGTGTTTCAGGAACAGATTGGGTGGAAAAACAAAATGGCAATGAAATATGGGAGGCTCTTAGTCCTTGGAAATCAGGCAGACCTAGTGGGCCTCTAGCATTCAAATGCATCTGTAGTCTGATAGTCCTTGGAGGGAAATGATCTAGCTTGAGGCTGGTTCGGATTCTGGCAGGAAGAGCCTTTGGGTCCTCTCCCTGTGGATGTTGGCAGAGGGATGTGGAGCACCAAGCCAGCTCCTGTGTTATCTTTGTTAGAGATCTGGCATGTGAGTGAGCCCCATCTAGTCCTGTGTTGTGCTCTCTTGATAGATCCCTCTGCCTTAAAAAAGTAGATAAAAATACTAGTTCTACTAGTTTAATGACTCCTTTTCTTATGATTTACAATGCTGGTTCTGTAGTGCCACTGGGTTATGTTTGCTCATCTTCACTTGTACAAATAACCCTGCACAGTGAATATATACTGTTGTTACTGTTCTGTATCCTCATGTTTGTTCTGTGTTAGCAAGTGTTATTAGAAGACAGTGCATCAGCTGGCCTGAACTGGTCATCCATATGCTTGCATGTATCTACCTTGGCTTGACTTTGTAAGGTGCAGTCTTTGATGTATCTAGTTATCAGAATGATTGGTGATTCATTGAGCTGGCTTAACACCATCTTGAAGCTGGATTGCTGTGGGTCCAATAGGTCAGGGAGAATTCTGCCTTTGCTGTTGTATTCAGGCCATAACTCAGATACTGTGAAAGTGATGTTGGATGACTAGAGATCTGCAAGTGCTGAGAGCAAGTGAACCATGACCATATATGGTAACTTAATTTTGCTGAGCAGGGCTGGCTTTTTAATTTAACAGGACAGTTTGAAGTTGAGTTTTTCTTTTACTCTTTCCATGAATCCCTTTATCTTACTGAGCTTTGCTTCAGAGATGAAAAACACCATCAGTGGTGGTGTTTTCATTCAAGACCTTGCTCCATAATTCTCCTTCACAACCACAGTTTCATCTCTAATTCTATGGGATGTGGTTCCCAGAAATTGGGAAGCTTGGCAAGCTGGAACTGCCACATGGCTTACAAGGGAGCAGTTGACTTCTTTTTCTCTCTATTTTTGAGAAGAAATGAACCAAATTTGGAACACAGAAGTTATCAGAGCACACAACTCTTGTGAGGTACAAGAAAGCACACTACTATGTACCAGTTTGGTCAATAAAGATTACATTGCAATGAAGGATGTAGTTACAAAAAAACTTGGACTGATGGATCCATTGGTGCTGCTGTAGTCTGCCTTCCTTCCCATGTTTGTGTGGCTATTGAAACCAGTGCAGGGAACCAGCAACTGGAGCAGATTGTCTGAAAACTAACCTGATGTAAAAGTAACGATTTGTTTTATTCAGCTGCAGTACTTTTTTGACTTGGCTTTGCTGTTATAAATATCTATGTAAATGAAGGCTCTGGAGTAGTTGAAATTATTGCTGGGTTAAATTGGAAAGTTGAAGACAGTTTCTTTAGTATGCTGTCTCTTTAGGACAGAATAGTTAATACCACTGCTGTTTATGCATACACACATGTACATGTATCTTTATGCCTCCAGCTCTGGAGCATTTCTCTTGTACTCTTGACAACTAGTTTGCAGACTGATTAGTCTTGTGCTTGCTAGTTAGGTTGGGCTTTTTGTGTTTTATCTTGTGTTGGATTTCACAGTGGTTAGATCTTTTTCTGTTCCAACTACAGATTTAACTTGCAATAAGTTGCTTAATTAGGGAGAATAATCTTCCTAGCATGCCTGAAAGCTAGTTACCAGGTTATTTTTGTGTGCTTCTTTAGGGGCAGTACTTTAATTCCACAGGGATGAAACATCCCTATACAGTTCTAAAGATGGCTGGCTGCTGCCACCGCTCTGCATTAAATGTGTGTGCCTCAAGTTACGAGCTTTTGCATGCTGCCTTTCAGAGAAAACTGTATCCTCTAGGTGGGTTTGGTTGAAGGAGATTTTTTAAATACTAAGTTTTTACTGTACTGAAAAGTGAAAAGTTGGATGAAAGCAAAATGCTATGAATGTCCTGCAGAGTAATTTGCTGTTAGTGTAACCTTGTCAGCAAAGAAGTTCTCTTAAAGCTGTTACATTGTTACAATGCTAAAAAGCTAAATGTAGTCAGTACCTGCCTGTAGCTATGCTAATCTAGTTACATGCACCAAAGTAATGAAAGAGCTCTTAAAAATGAGGTTAAAATAGTTTAAAACACCTTCAGAAAATTAAGTGAAAATGTTAATGAAACTTAATTTTCTTGCATTTTTCCTGTGAATTAAAAAAAAGCCTTGCTCTTCAGGTAGTGTTAAACTGTTTCCCGGTCTCATCTGTAAATGGCAAATTCTAAAGGGTGTATGTAAAGTCTTTTTACTGAGTGCTTTCATTTCTAATTGTGGTTAGGCTGTTCTGCAGATGGATGAAGGCTCAAACTTGGTTTGACTTCCAAGTAGCAGAAGAAACTTTTTTTGTCCTTCATTTTGAAGATGCTTTATGTAGATGTCTTGCTGGTCTGTCAACTGCCATTTTGCTTTTAGACAAAGTGGCCTGGGACTGGTGTGTGTGTGTGTACATGTATATTCTCATGCATGTGTCTCCTTATGTCTTTTCCTTGGATAAATCTTTCAAGTCTTAACAGTTTTGTTCCGTGTGGAACATTTCTCATACTCTGGTATTTCTTTGTCATCCTCTCTGATGCTTCCGTAATACGGAGAAGGTACTGTGTGCTATATTCCAAATGAGGCTCTGCTGTTTTATGGTATGACATGATGTACTGTGATGATATTGTGCAACCTAATTTGCATTATTTACATAACCTAATGTTTTTCGTGCTATTTTTATTAATATCTGCATTCAGTGGAGTTTATCTGACTTGAAGTTTTCCAGTGTGCATTGCTCCTTACTCTTTAGCTTTTGTTTTACTTGATCCCTGTAGTCCATTCACTGTTGTCTTATTCATCAATTTTGGCTACCATTCTTTGAGGTTCCTCAAATTCCTTCCTGACTTTTGAGTTAGCCTAAATAACTGCTGTCTAAAGAGGAAGTTAGCAGATTGTATATGTTTATTAATAGACCCTCTTCTTGGGCTTAGCAAGATGTACCAATATTTAGTGCTGTTTGCCTATTCATAAAGATGATTTCATCTTAACTTAGACTGCTTTGCCTCCAGATGCTTTAAATTTCCTGATAATACTGTCTTTTTTTCTCATCATTTGATTTCTCTAGGCTCTTGAGCTGTGTTGTTAAAGGCCAACTTGAAGCTTAAGTGTTATTAGTATCTCTTCCTTTTTTCAGCTACTAGTCCTGCAGGAGGAAAGGTAGTGGACTGTTCTCACTGGTATAGCATAATTTGTCTATTTACTCTTTCAGCTAGTTTGAGTTAATTCAGGAATTACATATAACAAAATAGTTAAGGTTGTAGCCTCTCTGCTTGGAGCAACGTCTACTAGAGTAGGCTGCTGAGGACCTTGCCCAGTTGGGTTTTCTCCATCTCCAAGGATGGAGACCCCACAGCCCTTGTGGGTGACCTGTGCCAGTGTTCAACCACCCTCACAGTAAAAGACTTTTACACTTAAATGGTATTTCCTGTATTTCCATTTGGCCCCATTGCTTCTTGTCCTTTTCCCTGAATACCACTGAGAAGCATTTTGCTCATTTTTTTTTTTTACTTCCTCTCCTTGGGTATTTATGCACACTTACAAAATTCTCCCCTGAGCCTTTTCTTCTTAAGCCTAACCAACCAGACCATTCTAAGCTTCTCATATTATATCGGATGCTCCAATTCCGTGATCATCTTTGCAGCCCTTTGCTGGATTCTCAGTAATAAGCAGACTACCTGCTCCTCCTTCAGCATAGTTGAGGGTCCAGACTATTGAAGCTCCAGAGTCTCAGAGAAGATAAAGTCAATCGTTCTTAGCATCATCAGTGCTGTGCAGTGTGTGGGAATGACCACTTTTCCTTCACTTGGTAACATACATACCTGCTCAGACGCACCCTCCCTCAGGAGCACAATCTGGGTCAGCACCTATGGTGTGACAGGGACAGCTGCTCCACTGGTTCCTGGGGACTGTGCCCTGTGGCACCACCACTGCTCAGCAAGTGTTTGGTGTTCCGAGAAGAGCTGCTGGTGCTCTTTGGTATGCCCTGCTGTTGGCAAACTGCTATGTCTAGCTGCTTGTGCTGTGCTCTCGTAGCTGTGTTCTCGGCCAGCCCCTTTCATAATGTGAGCGTTCAGTAGTCACAAGAAATTTAGTATTTAATGTTTTCTAAACTTTATGTAGATATCATTCTCTATTTGAAGAGCTATATGCAGGTAATCTTAACTGAGGAACTGAGTGGCAGTTCAGGTTTAGCTTAGAATTGTTATATTCTTGGAAACTATCCTAATAGGTATTTTAAATACCACATTTCTAGATTTATGGATTAGTTTAATACTTACACCAATTCCCAAATATTTTAAAAGCATTTTATAAGTCACATGACAGCACCTTTACTTCACTAAATGCTAAGAAAACTTTGTAATTGGAACTTTTGACATTTTCCAACATTTCACTTTTAAATGAAACGTGTTTTTAAAAAAATCTTCAGTTTAGTTTTCAGAAATACCTATATAAATCTTAGTCTCGATTTTTAGGACAAGTTTTTCCAAATCTTTACATAATGTAACATCATAGGGAACTGTTTGTTGGACTGAATTAGGAACAAAAACTTAATAGAATCCTACACCTCAAAGATCATGATTTGAAATGAGAGGAATATTCATAAATCTAACTTACACTACTGTGTTGCTAAGGAAAATAAGAATTTTAAATAAACATTGACCTATAATGCTTAACAAGTAATTACCCAGTTAGAAATTGCTTCTGCTACAAGGAAGGGGTTGTAGTGTTTACTTGCATCCAAGCTAATGTAGCACTGATAATATAATACCCATTGTGGCAAAAGAAATAATATAAGCTCCTTCATATACCTTCCACAATTTTTCTTAATCTTTTGCTTTTTGAACACACAGAGTTAATACAGCTGTAGTCTACTGCAGTTTAACCTTCCACAAATATGTACAGAAAGAAGAATTCTGAGAAAACATTCCCTTGTGATCTTACATTATCTATTACTTCCAGAAATCTAATTTACTACAATAATAGCCACTCTGTTTTATATCTTGCCATTAATTTTACTGGGTAGGAATGACTTGATCTATTAGCCAAGTTAGAGTAGCAGCCCTTTAGCAAGGATAGGACCAATTTAAAAATCATCAGTGTTAGTTCCCACACACAGGAAGGGATTACTGGGATGTTGAGCCCAGCCTCTCACTGTTATCAGCAGCATGTCTGCAATCCCGTGGAACATGGTCTCCTTTAGGTGGTAGGGTTGTATTTGGACTGCAAGTCTTTGGTTATGTATCTTCTGTGGTGTACTGTGTTCAGTAGAGCTGTACTTTATATGTTCAAGGTATCTCAGAACAGTTTTCTTTTCTGCATTTAAGAACTATATATATGAGAAATAAGTAATTTAAACCATGTTAGCTATTAATTTAATTCCCTTAATCTCTGTCATTCTCTTGAAAATGACAGTAAGGATTGCCTTCTGGCTCATGATCTGGGTTTTGTAACCTGGGTGAGGTTACAAATAGAAAATGCATTGGATAAGTACACAGGAAACTTCCTAGTTTATTGTAATGAAATACATTGATACCAGGGTTGACAGATATTTAAAATACATAATAATTTTAACTTTTTTTGAATGCTGTAACTCTGAGCAAGGATAAAACACTCCGGTAGTATGTCCAAAATGTGATCTTTAAGCTTTCTGCTTCTGCAGTCTAGAAGGAAGGAACAGTCCGTTGTTTTGGAACAAAACACAGCTTTGATAACTGCAGATTCATTATATGACCAGGAACAGCATTTTTGTGTACAAGGTAAGAAAGTGGCTCTTTTTTTGTGGGGGGGTGGGGCAGTCTAAACTACAACACCAAAAAATGATTCTTCTAATTAGAGAAGTCTTAGTTTGGGCTCTTACTGCATTGCATTGAATGCTTAAGGGCCAAATAATTTAAGACAAAAAGAGAATGTTAGTATTAATTAAAAAGTGATCCTTAGTGAATGCTGAGATGGGCCTTATCTTTGGAGGCGTTTGTGCTGTCCCTGGTATTGGCACTCCAGAACCCCTTGTCCTTGGACTAACTATTGTGATGGTCCTGCTTACTTCCTATATCCAGGCACATACTATCCACATGTCTCTTAAGAAACTGCTTAATTTGCTCTAGACTAGAGTCTGGATGGCAGCTTAGCAGTATACAGAATGAACAGCTGATGAGCATGGACACTGGTATAAAACAGAAGCCAATTTGGTTTGCCCAAGGAGGCCTGTACCTCCTATCAAAAGAACCAGAAGTACTGAGTGTTTTTGGGCCACACAGTCAGGGCTTACTTGGACAGTAACCTGATCCTGTGTTATAATTAAACATGCTGGAGAACATGCTGGGATTGAAATTATCTCAATGGGTTACATAGGTTAGACTGAAAGCCTACTTACTGTCAGTTTGCTCTTTAGCATGTACTATAGTAATTTTAGAGTGGTTTGAACTGGCTGATGACATCAGCTGCTTTAATGCTGCTTATTTTTTTGAGGGAAGGTGTGCTAATGGTGCTTTACCTAAAGATGCTATTAACCTCAAAGCATGTGAAAATGAAATTGAAAACCTGGGCTATAGTGCATATTTTGGATGTGTCAGTGGTATGTGTTATGGTTCAGAGTAACAACCTTGTCAAGGAAGTTGATGTAGTGTTGCTAGATAACTTTTTTCAAACCTTGAGTGTACAATTTATGACTTCTGGGTTCTCCTTCAATTAATTGGGAAAAACACTGCCTGCAGCCCCTTGAGTTCATTGGTTTAAGTTGCCGTGTGTGTGACAAAACCAAAGGTATAAATTTCAAAGAAAGGCTTTATGGTTTTGGCACACAAGAGCGAATTTGCCCTTCATTCTTTATACATTCAAGTCATTTCCTACCTTTGAAATATTTATGTAGCTTAGGTTCTTCAAAACCCAGCTTTGGAATATAAAGTTGAAAGAAATTAGAACTCTCAACTATAAATTTCTGACACTGCTTGGTGCAGGCAGTGGTCTAGAAAATTAAATCAACACTAGGAAGTTTTCTGGAAGCTTAAATAAAATGTGCAACCATGAGATGTATTTTCTAATCCTATCACAGTAACCCTATTTTTACAAATTGAAGCATGGAGCATTAACAGCTTTTTACACCTCTGTACACATCAAAGTATTTTGTTCATAGTGCAGCAGTTTAATGGACATTTAGTTTCATGCAGTGAGATCACTGACCCTTGAAGGTGTGTTTGGGAGGACAGAACTGGGTAGCTGAAGTGGGAAGGCTGGAGTAGAAGTGCACAAAACCAGTATGGACAACGTTGGTCTTGTATGCACAGTCAGAAGTTTAGTCAGCATGACCCAGCTCTGGTGTTCTGGATTTTTTTATTGCCTTTTCTAATATTAGGCAAAAAAATAGTCTGTTGCATGCACTTCATGCTACCTCAGAGTTGTAAAACTGATTTGCCTATGTAAATACTATCAAGAAAAGTGATGAAATGCTTTTGTAAACTTCTAATTTCTAGTCGTGTTAATCCTGAAATTAACATTGTTCAGTGCATTTGTTTTTCAGACAGTGTTAGTTTTGTACATGTGGTATAATACATTTAATTTACTATTAATGTATTGTATGATACAAGTTCAGTATGATACATCAAGGATTTTGACAAATCAACTGTATAATGTATTAATAAATTTTTTAGCTGAGCATGTATTTCAGCAACTGGTCAAAATATTTAAGTATTTTGTAAATCTAACTGTATATATTAAGAAAAATTGTATTGGGAAAACACAGGTAGGGACAGGCAGATACCCTACAAACTCCTGTGCTGCTTGTTTTTTGGGGTATGGTCATGGCTGTGTCTGAGCAACTGGGATTTCTTTCGTGTTTTATGAGGTATCCCACCTACCAGTCTCCCAGGTGCATATTTTCCTGATCAGGGTAGGTAAGTGTGGTGCTATAAACAGTAAATTTGAAAGCCAGGTGAAAAATTGTCATGCCTTTAAGACTGTTTACAACTGGACCTATGTGGTTGTTCTGGAGTTTCAAACAAAAAGGATGTAGATTCTCAATGTGAGAGCATTCCTCTAGGTTTCAAATTAAGCATCAGAATGAAAAGGATTAAAAACTTAATTTCAAGACAAAAATTTCAAGTTTTACATTGCTTTCTGAAGGTGATAAATCTTAGCATTTCTCACACCTTTTTATTTAAGCACTGTGAATTCTGTGGAAACTTTAGGTGATAGTTCTTTGGGATGGGAACACAGCTTGAAGTTGCTGGTCAGTGTTTACTGGGCAGAAGATGTTGGTACTACAAACAGTGTTCTTAGAATGGAAAGGCTTTTATTGTTTTTATTAAGGCCTTACTTGAAAAACAAGGTTAGAGCTCTGCTATTTCTTGAGCTTTTGCAGATCTCTGTAGGGAGCTACATGAACTGTTCTGTAATTTCTCTTCAAGATATGTATTTCTGTTTTTCTAGAAGAGAACAATTTCTGTGGCTGAGGTACCACAGCTTGGGCATAGTGGCTTAACACAAAAGAAAAACACTGACTGTGTTTTAAAACTAAAATCTGAAATAGAGGAGGCCCCATGGCCTTTAACAGATAATTAAGAGTGGTCATATTTAATGGCTTAGAAATGGCTAGTAACAATAATGTGAACAAAGTGACTAGCTTGTGAATTCCTGGCTTGTGTGATTGTAGCTGATTGGTAGATCTACTGGATCTTCTCAGAAATTGAATAAACAGTGCTTTTTTTCCCTTTTAAGACATTAAATGCTAGATTTTGTCCAAACAGTTTTTAGCACTGTTTCCTGTGTTATAAACCAGTGATGATTCTGATCAAATACATTATTAATACACTCAAGAATCAGTCCTGATAATATTTCCTGTTCTGGAGCATGATACATCTTTGACTTTTGCTCTGCACCCTGCTTAATAGATATGTATAAAATCAACAGCATGTTATTTATATGACCCATATGACATAAATAAAAGCCCATAAACCCTTCAACCAGAGGAAGGGGAGAGGTTGCCCTCTAACAGCATTATATCATGTATATGTCTGATCTGTTTCCTAACAGGTTGTAGACCCTCACTGCCTACTCTTTGCAGGGCCCTCAGTTTTGCAAGCTCTGTCTTTTCTTAATTTTAAATTTCCTGATAGAAGTATCATGGAGGCCATAAACTAATTCTTTCTCTCAGGCTCCCCATGCCATTTCCCCTGGCTTTGTGCACAACTTGGAGCTTGGGACTGTGATCAATTAACTTTAAGGTAATCTTGCTTCTAAGTGTGAAACTGCATAATTAAAATCCTTCATCTTCTTGAATAAGTGCCTGTAGCGGCCAACCTTTTAGTGAAGTGTTGAGTGTAGCTTTGTATAACACAAAGACATTGAGGAATGGGATTAAGGGTTTGATTGGGGGAACGCATGGATGTTTAGTAGGAATTTAAGATGTAGTTAGATCTTTATGCAAAGATAGTTGAAATGAGGGGAGTTTGGGGCTACTGTAAATCCGGAGGAAGAAGGCGGAGCCTCCACCAATTGTTAGGGCTGGTGAAGAAGAGATCAAGGGTAAACTCAATCTCCTTATTTTAAAGGTAGATAGGACATGTCTTGTTAAGCCACCCTGTAGTAAGAATGCTGCATCCACACAGATTTATTTATTTATTATTTATACAAGCTCTTATCTTCCAAATTGACTTGTACTGCTTCTGACTACAGCTATGCTTTGTTGGCATTATAATTTCTTTTAGCAGCTACTTTTTTCTTTAGTTGCTCTCATTTTTTAAAGTCATTTCATAACTGTAAAGCCTTTTTCTATGTGAAATTGGTTTAGTCTAGACAGGCACAGGTGCTTTGAAATTCCATAAGCAATGAATTTGAGTTTAGTAAAACAAGGATATGACAAATATTTTGTGATAGGAAAGAGTACCATAGGATTTTAGAGCTAGTCTGTTCGTACACTTGTCTCCAATTTAAGGAGTATCAGTCTGGAAGTATTACAGTTGCATTTTTGCCCTCAGTAGTTATTTCTGGCATGTGCTAAAATCAAATAGGTAAACTATATATAGTTGTTCCCTTCCTTGCCTTTCTTTTTCCTGTTTTTATCTGGGTCACTATGGGACTGTTGAAGCAAAGGTGATGCATGGAGAGTTTTGTTGTGTTCTGAAAGGTGTCCTATGTACTGAGGTGCAATGCAGCCCTCCTAAATGGCAGTGGTGCCAATCATTCGGCGATGCTTGGCATCACAATGGACCAGTAATGTGCATTCTTGCTTTTATTGGTGTTCATTTACCTTGCTCTGCCTGCCTATTTTGCTGTACTGGAATGTTGGGTGACACAGGCGTTTTCAGCCAGTGATGTGAAATATGCAAGAACGATGTCACACCAGGAGAGAATTGGCAAGGTATGGGATTCAACTTGCAGATTATAGTTGATGGAGATCTGGTCCATGCATTCAGTGGCATCTGGAGAGTTACTCAGGTGGGCAGATGCAGGCTTCGACTTTAGGGTGGATTGAAACTCTGCAGTTTACCCTAGCTGTGCTGACGTGATCTCCACTGATTCTAGTGGGAGCTTTGACTCCCAGACATCTACACTTGGGTGCCTTAACATGGAAGTTGAATCCAACTCAGGTGTCCTGTGTTGACCCTGAGTGTTTAATTCTTTTTGTTGGTGGGCACAACAAAAAGTACTGTCATACACTTGTGAGTATGTGCTACATCTCTACTGTCTTCGCTCTGACTAAGTGTCCACTCTGACATGCACACCTGGTGCCTGCTTGTTAGAGATCACATTTACAAATCCAATTAGTTGGATCTTTAGGGATTTTGTTGTCAAAGTTATCTTCCCTTTTGAAGGTATATCAGAGCCTGATAAGATGGGTACAGAAAACAATGCCTCATAGAACTGTATGATCCTCTGATGTATGTTGCTACTAATTTAGCTGTAATCGCTGAACTGTCTTCAACCTCTAATTGCTCTAGAACTTAGCTCATGTGAATATGGAAAACAGGCTGATACCTAGTTTCTGTAGCCAAGAATTTTGTTATTATGTTCCTCAAAGGTAAAAGTAAATTCCTCTTGTAGTTGGAATGTTTAAATTTGTTTATATAGTTCCCAACAGTTAGACTGTAATTGTAGGTGCTGCATTATCTTCAGCCATTTACAAATATGAGGCAGTCACAGGCAGCTTTTCCAGGCATGATTGTGGCCAGTGGTTTGTTGATGTGCAAGTTTAATCTATGCAGAAGAGAAAAATCCATGTGAATACATCAAGAAAGATGAAGTAGTTTACCAGAAAACATTTGTAGACTTCTAAAGCATGTTCTCAGAGGGAAGATATAGCTGCTCAGTGTGATTTTTTTTCTTTTTCTTCCCCTCCATAACCTTTCTGTTTCCAGTTTTGATCTTGGCAGGATTACAGAGCCTCTGGCATACATAGAGGCCAGACAGTGCCAGTCAGTTAAGTCCCATCTCCGGGAGAGGGAATTCATGCTGAGCCCTACATTTGGTAGGAGCTGGAAACTGAAAATTGCTTCCCCTCTGAAGCAGTGTGTTATGGCAGGGCATAATGCTTTGCCAAAGTATCTGGGAGATGCCAGTTGGTACCTGCCAGTCAACTATTTTTTTTAATTTTAAAGTGTTGGCTGGGCTAACGTGTTATTTGAGACTTTTGGTCATGTGTTAATTATATCTTATGAAGATGACCAAATACTTTTAAATGAAGTTTGGAGGTTTTTTAGGAGGAAACTAAGTAAACTAGCTGGCTAGGATTTAGCTGGATATAAGCAAATAGAAATGGAAACATTCTGGTAATGTTTTCTTACTCTAAGGGAAACACTTAAGAAAACATTGCAGTAAATACATCCTGAAAGCATACAGCTATTACCTGGAATTTGTAGATACTTCTGGGTTGCGTTGGTATTACAAGTTAGAACAACAATTGAAAACCAGAATCTGAAAGCCTAAACATTATGTATGCTGATGTCTTGATGTAAAATGTCCTGATTATTCATATTGATACTAGCTTTTACATCTGCTGAATATACATTATATATTGCAATGTTTCTCTCGTTTTTATCATTTATTTAACTTGAGCATTTTACTTTTCCTGTAATGCTTTCAGTTTCTCTGAAAATAGACCAGTTGCTATGAAAACAGACTGCTGGAATAGCATGCTGCCTGGTTTTGGCTTAAACAGGTGTAGGCAACCAGTGACACTCCCAAGGTTCTGCATGCAAATGAAGGGCCACTTTGTTCTTTTCTTGACATTTATTTTCTGTATATAGGCAGCATCTGGAAAGGTCAGTGCTGCCCTATTAGAAAATGGCTTGAAGGGTATTTTAGGTTTTTAACTCTGAAATTGTTCCATCTTCCCCTTAAGAATGTTATCTAGACAATTAATCTCAAGATTTTGTTTTGTTGTTGATCTTCAGCAGCAAGATGTAAGGTCTCTGACTTCCTGTATGTATCAGCTCTCAATACTGATGCAAATTGCCACTATGAAGCACTGGCTTGTACAGTTTCTGTAGCCGAGTTGTTTGCAACTGTTTGCTTTTCTGAGCTCTCAAACCAGAGAAGAAATGCAGGAAAATGGAATTACTCCTTTGTTATTTTACTAGTTTTACTATTATGACATTTACTTCTGCATTCCTCATATTAAATGAGGTAAAATGCTCTCCATTTTCAATCAGAGAGGGAAAGGTAAAAGTAACACTTAATCCAATTAATGTATTTTCCTTGTCTGATTCATTGTGATGACTTTGAGCATCTGGTAGTAACTGAGCATGAGCTGCTTAAAGTCACAGAAACCCAATCCCCATTATTTCTGCTCATTGAAGGGAATAAATGAATTACCAGACACTAATCTTTGGATAATTGCTTGCTGAGCAGGAGATCTTGGCTCCTAAAGAAATTAGTTTTGTAAGTTAATAGAACTGTCAGAACTAGTGAACTATTTAAAAAGGTTAACCACAAATGAACAGAAGCTGAGCTTTCAGTTTTTAATTCATAACAATTGCGGTTGAACCTTGCAGGATACATAGAATGTGGAGATAGCTATCTTTCCCCTTATGATTTTTAGTATAACTTGTCAACCAAAGTTTAAGCTGGAGACTGAAATTTATGTCAATATTTCTGGCAGTACAGTGTTTTTTCCAGTTTCCACGGTATATGTGGAATAAGAAACAGTATGTATTGTGGTTTTGAATGACCAAACCATTTTGGGTTTGAAGTAAGTCTTTCTCATTTTGGGTTGGTCTTCTAATGTGGATATAGAGGAAGGTGTATGCTTTTTAGCTCTGGACAGTCTACCTTGTGGCATTACATCATACATGTAACTTTTCCCATTCTCCTTTATTTGACATAACTTAGGCAGGTTAGCTTTCAAAATCCATTTAGTTCTTGGTAACTGGGTGGACTTGTGACTTATGCCATTAGGGTATTAGTATTTTAAAGTCATGGTCCTTGTCACTGGTGGTCATCACTCTTTGCCTTTGGAGAGCAGCCTGAAAGAAGGTGTTAGGGGTCATTATCATAGCTCCTACTCAGTAGCCGTTGGCCACCCTTAACTGCTTTGACCTCACTGAAGTCTTCCTTTGTCTAGGAGCAGACTTCCTCCCACACACGTACACTTGGACACTTTCAGGGTCCCAAAATAATTAGATAAGCAAGCCTCAAATCCACCTGAAAATGTACTCTATGAGAATACAGTGCCTGTTTACTTGTATTTGCAGGATAACTAAGGAGTACTTCAAATGGTTCCTGGATCTTTCTGACCTGATGGGTATTTTCTGTTTCTGTAGATCATTGCTATGAGCAGTTTATGCCCTTTTTTGGGGGGGGTGGGTGGGGTGGTGCCTATCAAAATTCTTGCCTTTGTCAAATTCCTGTTCTGCACCTGGTCTTTACAAATTCCAGGAATCCATCTCATTCTCTTACACTGTATATTACAATGTTTATTACGTTGCATCTTTGATCAAAATTCCACAGGGATTCTGGCAAAGGGATAACAATACCCTGGTTAACTCAGATTAAATACTCTGAAAGTAATTGTTCCATGCAGTATATTTCTGCCTGTCAATGAGAACTGAACTTCTTTCCTGTAAGACAGTCTTTTCATTGTGGAATCTCTGCTTGAAATTTCCTCAATTTAAAGTAGACTTTATTTAATGTCCTTCCATTTATTTTAATTACTGTCAAAATCTGAGGATATAGCAGACTTGTCATATAAGGAAACTTATTAATATTCTTTAAGGACAAAGTGATCTCTAAGTCAAGAATGACTTATATTTAAGAATGACTTATATTTAGAGCTGTCACAGAATTTCATGTTAATACTGCTGTAAATTTGTTCTCAGAGTGCTGTTCTAAATGACAGGGAAAAAATATAGTGAATCATCACAGGTGTCTGGTTAAATTTGTGTATCAAGAAGCCAGCTGCTTCTATACCCCTAAGGACTACGGCGACATCATTCACAATCTTAAATACATTTTAGTTACAGATGTATTGTTAGTGCTGGAGGAAGGCGTAGCTGTTCTTTTGAAACCACCTTTACTTAGACCTGGCCGTAGTCAGACTCTCAGTTGAGTGGATTGGTTTTACAGCTTTTTTAGGACGCTAAGAAGGGTGTGTGTGTATATGCATATTTCTCTCCAGAGACTTTATAGCAAGCACTTGTAGTCCCCCCACCCTGGGAGGAAAGGGTGTTGGGGGCTCCATGTAACTCCCAAAGGCTACTGAGAATGCTGGCAGGAGGAGAGTGGGCTTGGAGCACTCCTCAACAGTCAGTGGTCAGACATCCAACACAGGCACGGTTGGTAACAGTAGGGGTGTGAAAGGTATGTGGTGTCACAGATACTTGCTGCAAATACATAATGTTTTATTCTTAACACACAAACAGAAAATGGCATCTCCTTTTGCACACAGGAACTTCTGTATCTGAATGCACACATACATAGTATATACAAAGTATAGTATATACAAAGTATAAAAGCAGGATAAAACACAGCCTGCCATTTTCAGATTTGTTTCTGCTGACACAGCTCCAGTGTTTAAAACCTGTACTCAGTGGAAATATGTTCATTAGGGGAAAGAAGTCAATATTACATATATTGGTCATTATAGATTTGAATTTTGATAGTAACATTGATTTTTGAATAAATTTATTTTTTACTCTACTTATTCGAATAGGCTGATAAAAAAATGCAGAGGTATGTGATTTCAAACTTCTGGGTCTCCTGTACCATGCACATGCAGTTGTCATGTGCAAGCCAGAAAATGGCTTATTCTTGGCATTTTTCAGTCGTTACAGGTGTTGCACTGTGTGCAGCTTAGCAGAAACAGAGCAAATTGGAACTGAGTTACTTTTTTCCCCCCAAATGTTGTCCCTGAGTTTAAGTACTTTAATTAGTGTTTTGCTTTCCTGGACTACTGCTAATAGAAACTTGATTTGGTATTTCCTGATGTCTTTTTAGTGCTAATTTGGAGTTCATTAGAATTGTTTTATACCTTTCCTGACCACTTGAAAGTTGGATCTAAACCCAGATGGCTCAACTTTTGAGTTTTACAAAGGAGTTAGTGTATGCAAAAGAATCTATACATATATATATATAATTTAAGCATTTGGCATTTAATAATTTTGCAGTTAAAATGCTTGTGTGGTAGACAGAGCATTTGTTCAGTATCGTAGTATAAATGTAGACGTAGTATAAATGTAGACATAGGTCCTGAAACTGTAAATTGTGATATAAACCAGCTACTTACATTGTCAGATTGCACAAAGGTTTCCAAATGAGACTGCAAATGTGATGTGCAGTATAAATGACTGCTATTCTTGCTGATGCTTGGCTTCGCTTTCCAAGTTCTTGTTCTAGCTAGTAAGGTAAAGTTTTATTGGGTCCACATACTCTTTGATGCACAGTTTGTTTTGGTTTGTCTTTACTATGCTTTTCTTAACTTTACAGTGGTGTATCTGATGTATGTTTTGTTTTGGCTATTAACATGTCCTAAATTTTTTCCTGCATAGCTTTAGGGATAAGGAATTCCTTTAAATTTAAATAAAAATCTTTATATAGCTGTTAATGTTGTTAATAAATCAACGCTGATTCTAGAACTGTCCTGAATTACTGTGCAAGACAGAAGTGAGATTCCTTAGAGGTTCCATTCACGTACTCTCAGGCTTCCAAGTCCTTAGCTGTCAAAATGCTTGAGACAAAATTTGTTCTCATCCAGACTAACTTTTGAATGCAAACTGAGAACATGACATCAGAAGCAGCAGTCATAGGTTTTTTGGACATAAACGGTTGCATACATCCCTGACCATGTGATTTACAGCTTTTAAAATGAGATTTGAATTGTGACTTATGAGCGGTTAAACTGTGTCAATGTGCTCAGTGGCATGACCATGAGAAAACAATTCTGGTGTCAAACCTGATCATAAAACTCTTTGAACAATTGAGGTATTTTTGAACTAGTGTCTTTAGTGGCATAACTCTTCCAAAGAGAATCAGGACCTGCTGACAGAAATATGTAAATCAAGTCTAATTTTCTGGCAGAAATCTGATAAAAATTGATGTTCTATTTATAGTTATCAGCTTGAGCCACTTGGGAAGAAACCTCTAGGGTAAACTAAGAAATGTTTCATTTAACTGTTTTGGTTTTTTGGTATTTCAGTTGTATCTTATTTGTATTTGGTAGCTATGGAGAAGAGAATCTCATTGCACAAAAACATTCCAAAACCTCAATTAATAATGCTGTGCTTACATGGACCATCCTGTTATTTGCAAGAAAGATCTATGACCTTTCAAGTGTTCTGGCAGTAGATTTTAGAGGAAATAGCCCCGCTTGCGAAACTTCTAGTTATGGTGTCTGTATTCACAGAATCATAGAATAATTAAGGCTGATAGGATCTCTGGAGACCATCTTGTTCAACCCTCTGTTCAGAGCAAGTTCAATCAGATCAGATTACTTGGGTCCAGCTGAGTTTGTATAGAGAGCCTACTATTACTCTGAGAAACACCCCAATGTTTGACTACCTTCATCGTGAAAAATCCCATGTTCCATTTTGTCATCTGCCTCTTGGGCTAGAGCTGTGCACATTTGAGCAGTGTGGTTCTGTATTCTCTGTCTTTTAGGTAGTTGTAGACAGCAATAAGATCTGCACTGCTCCTGCCTCCTAAGCCTTTTTTTAAGGCTGAACAACCCAATTCTTAGTCTTTCCTCCTATATTAGGTGCCCCAGCCCTCAGTTGCCTTGGTGGCCTTCTCCTGCACTCTCAAATATGTCAGTATCTGTCTCTGGGGAGCAGAAAACTCCCCACAACTCCAGACACAACCTTATGAAAATTGAATGCCCGTGTCCCTCAGCCTGCTGGCAATGCTCCCACTAATGCAACCTGGAATGCTGTCAGTTTGTTGCTGAAGGGGCGCACTGCTGTCTCAGCTTCAGCTTGTTTGTGAGTTCTCCCATGTACCCTTCTGCAAATCTGCTTTTCAATTGCTTATGATTGACCTGCAGCCTGTGTTGCTTTTTTTTTTCATCCCAGGTGCAGGACTTTACATCTGCCTCTGAATTCATTCTGGTTTTTGTTGGCCCATTTCTCAGCATGTTGAGGTCCTCGCACATAGCAGCCCTGCCCTTCAGCATATCAATCACTCCTTCCAATGTGATATTATCAAGACTTGGTGCATGTGAAGTCTTAGTGGAAAATTACATTTTCTGTGGGATAGCCTTTCTTTTCAGCCATATTATCTCTTGTAAAACAAGCTGTATGGCTCTAAGGCTTAATAAGACTGTAACACTACATATTTCATGACTGTATCATGCATGAACAAATACAATTACATAAAAAAAGGTCACACTTCAAATTGATCTAAGCCAGTGTTCTGTATCCAGTACTAGTAACTGGTGCTTACAAAGCTTAAAAAATAGTCCTTCCTGCCATATACCTGCTTCCCTTTGGCCAGTCAGTGGTTTTTGGACTTGGAAAGACAGAGAAGGCTACACTCAATCAATTGCTTTTTTTCAAAGTCACAATACCTGTGGACTTCAGAACACTCAGTTGTAGAGGATGTGCAGTTGAATGTATTTTCTTAGCATAATTCACACTTCCATGTGTCCTAAATGTGCTTTCTGATAACTTTGGGTGTCCCATCCCATTTTTATGTTTTACAAGAATTAAAAAAAGTCACCCTTTTAAATCATCCATATATATTCTACCTAAAAACAAACAAAACACCCCCCAACCCAAATGAACCCTCAAACCCAGCCAAACAAAAACCAACCCTTCAGCTGCAGTTATTTGAGTTCTGTTTTAAGATGAGGCATTTTGTCTCTTCAGCCCTTCTCCCTTTTCCAGGTGACTTGTGAATATTGCCAAACAGCAAGGGGGCTCAACATGGATTCTTTCTGGATGTTGCTGGTAACTGTTCTCTGTATGCTAATTTGACCTCTTGTTTCTTTTAGCCAGTTTATTCATACCTCGGGGACTTTTCCTCTCATCCAATGGAATATTTGTTTTTCTAAGAATCTTTTGTGATGGATGAACCCTTTGAAAGCTGTAAGAAGTTCTAAGCAATTAACATTAGACTTATTTTGAATGGCATGTTACTTTTAGCATATCTAGACAATTCAACAAGTGATTCTATCTAAACAGTGTTTTAAAAAAATATTTTTTTTTCAAAAGATGTTTAATCACATGATTCATGATTGCTTAATGAAGATAAGCATTTAAAGATGCTTTTAGATGTATTAAAGCTCATGATATTCAGCCACTTTGAAGAGGCCTGGCATCAGAGGAGATGACCTCCTCAATACGGTGAAGAAATGCTTCTGTTTTGTTTTATTGCTTTCTAGAATAAAATTTAGATTAGGGAGAAGAGAATCCTTAAAGTATTGTAAAAGAATAAGAGAACTTTTACTTTTTCATGTAAGCTTTATTCTAGTTTCTTTACAAAATGCAGAAAACAAATATAATTTTTCAAATAATTTACTGGAGTGCCTTTGTTCTTTCAGAGGATTATTTTTTAAAACAATTTCTAGTTGTACCGCTGCCATACGAAAGTGCTGGTGGTGTTTTGGTTTTGTTCCCCCTCGAGAACAAAAAGCTTTTTTCCTATCCTCATCTTTTGGGTTTTTTTAGTAATCCTTTTGTTGTGTCTGGCTATATTAAAGCTAGGAAAAGGATAAGTGTTCTTCATGAAGCTCCTACAACCCTGCACCTGAAGGATATTTAGTTCTGACTGTCAGAAAAAACCATTATTTATGGTCACTAATATTGAAGTGTATAGTGTCATCTATTTGCCTTGGCAGGATTATGTGAAAATATTATTTGACTGGGGATGAGGGGAAAGGGAGAAGGATACTCTCATGTCTTCCTTGCAGGCTTTTTGAGAGCAGGAATGACCCTGGTTGCAAGTAGCCATCTTGAGTATGAGTAACTGTAATGAATTTGTCCTCTGTCTTCCAAGGGGCTATCCTGAGTTGCATCTACCAAAGGAAGATGATAATACTCATAAACATTGCTGTTTTGAGTCTTTTTATTTTCAGACTTCTGTAATTTCTCATAGGAAGTCTGTAATATTCTTAAGAGTAAACTGGTTGTAGAACTACCAGAATCCTTTGTTTTCATTATTGGACATGATAGTAAGTGGTTTTTAAAAACTGAGTCACTTCAGAGCTCTTGAAAGTAAAAGCATTGCCTTAAGCTAAGCATGGTGTTGGCAGGAGCTGTGCAAACTTCTTTTAGTAGCGTTTGCCAAAGAACCTCATTCTTGACCTGAAATATCCCTGCTGTTTCCAGCTGTGAGCTTCATGAACAAACACTATGAATTTTGACAAGCTGATCATTATTCATGCAGAATAATTTATTAGATCAGATTCTTGTCCTAATTAGTTTCCCTTTGTTTTTTTAACAAGCTTTACTTTGCTTTTGTTTTCACTTGTTTTTCTTAACAAGTCTTACTTTTTGCCAATTTTATTGGGTTGAGTAGGTAATCCTAAGAAATGAATGAAGGATGCAAGTGACACGATGTTGCATTGTCTGCCTTAAATGGAAAGTGCCATGTGTAAGTTACTGTCTCAGAAAGTATTAAAAAACAGCAGCATTGTATTGGTGTATGGAATTGTCTAAATTGGTCTTTAAATTGTGAGGTCATAAGCCAGGAATACCTAGGGAGAGAATTAATTAAATTGGAGCTTTAAGAGTGTTGATTTTGGAGTGGTTTGGCATTTAAATTGCTGTATCAGGTTTTTTCCACAATAAACTAGTGTTATATGCTATTTAGGAAAGCAGGGATTTCTTCTGCAACCAAATCTTCATCCCAGTCAAATGGTGGGAAATGTTGAGTCAGGTATAAAATAATCTGTACTAAGTCCTTAATGCCTGGATTATATGTGGATGGATGTTACGGACTCTTTCCTTTGCTATAGTATGATTTTTTTTTTCCCCTCTTACCTGTCCCATTCATCCCCCTCCATTTGCATGATGAATAACATAGCAAAGTTCATTGTGAGCCCTTAGAGGATGGGGAGGTGATTTTTAATTAAAACAAACCAAACATCTCCCCCATTTTCACACAGTTATGCAGTCATACTCATATACTCATGAGCACGGAGACACATGTATCAAAGTAGTCTGTCAAGCAACCAGTCCACCAAGATGAATGTATCAAGGTGGTCTTGCTAGAAATCCTCCCAATGAAATGAGTGATGGGAGATTCCTGCTATCAGATACTCATGCCTTCTGGGTGGTTCTTAGGTCAGCAGCTGTGTGCTTGCTGCATTTAGATGTCACTTTTGTACCCTATAGGAGCTGACAGCGGTGAGGATCTCTTTGTCCTATTCCACCTCTGAGTCATTAGGATTTACTTGGTCTTTTGTCTCCCTATCTAGGCTGTTTTACAGTTTCAATCGTGTTTTATCTTCCCACCTTTATCTCTTAATGACTAAGTATAGTTTGCTTCTTGTTTTAGGGTAAATGTAATCCTTGTTTTACTGACTTGGGCATTTTGAGGAGCTGATATGTGGTTGTAGTGTGATCTTTGATCTGCTTATCTAGGTGTCATCAACACATGCTGTTGCTAAAGGCCTTCTGCCATTCTTTCTGGTGTTTCCACACCAAGGCATTCCTAGTCATTGTCCAGTTAATGTTTCCCTTGCAAAATGTCTCTACATTTGTACAAAAAGGGGAGAACACCTGCCTCTGTTTCATGCTAGCAGCTCTTAATCTGTTACTACCCCTTAAAATACAAAAAAATGTCGATCAGACCTATTGTCCAAATTGTCATTAAAATTATAACTTTTTGTTTATTAATGTTACTTTAGCTACTCATTCTTGTATGGGGCTCCAGTCTGCTAGAATATTTTTGTTCCTATCCTGTCATCCAAGAAATCTCTCTAGCCTTCCTTTCCTCCTTTTTCTTGCTTTTCTACCTTGCTGGTGCTAGAGGAAATGTAGGACTGTGCTGTTACACCAGCTCTAGCTGTTGGGGCTTATCAGCTTAATCCTTTCCTTGTTCTTGGTTTTGCAGGCTCCTAGCTTGTTCATACATGCAGGTTTACCCATCCTCAAATCCTATTAACCTGCTCAATACTCTGCAATTTCTGTTTCTTAGGCTCCTGATCCTTTTCCTCTCATGCCCTGAGTATCCATTCTTTCCACAGTGAACCTTCTCTTGTTTTCATCAAAGAAACTCTCTGAAGAGCAACCACCTTCTTCTGGAGATGGATTCCTAGAGGACTGGTGGGGTAGTTGTTACCTGTTGCTACAGCCTGAGAGAAGTGAGGCTGCTGCAGCTTTGTGTCCCCAGTACTGTCTAACCTGTAGTGAGGCTGAAAATGTGTTTCTGGTAGGCACACTCACACGGTGCATGTGCACACCACACATATATGCATACGTGGCTAGCCACAAAGATGAACTGACAGACACTCACAAGGGACACTCAGTGAACAAAGCACTACTGGCCCCATCCTGGTCCCCTCCTGCTGAGCAGAATGGAGGACTGCTAGTGACAATACATGTGTGTGTATATCTATAATACATGATTGCCATTGCAAACATGTATATCCTTCAGGTGCTGGGCTCAGACACTCCAATATGCACACAGAGGGAAAGTCCCTTGCTCAGGAAAGGAATTTAGCAAGAAAAGACAGGACAGGCTGCACTGATCAGGTGCAGAGCATGACCAGACAACTGCACTGACCAGCTAACTGTTTACATGTGACTAACCCTATTTATCCTCTTATCCCTTTTATTTTCCCACACTTGCTTTTCCCAGGATCACCTAAATTCCTCCCTGGTTCCTCCCCTGAACATCCCATAATAAGTTCTGTGCGATCCTGAAATGCTTTTCCCCAGCATGCCCCAATGTGTCCCATGCCACAAGGCAGTAACCCCCCTCTGTCCCAGAAGCACCCTGGCATTGACTCACCCTGCTGGGTGCCACACCTGGACAGGGGGCTGAGGCCCTCCTGGGACAGCCCAGGGAGGGCAGGGCAGGGTGGCCCCTCCTCTGAGCCTGCAGCTTGGTTTCTCACCTGCCTTTGCCCCTGTGTTCCTCTGAGCATAGAGAGAGGAGGGGCTGCTGCTATCTGGACTGACGGCTCATGCTCTGGGCCTGAGAGGAGCAAGGGCAGGATGTTATTTGGGCTCCCCTTCTTGCCATTGCCTCTCTGTTCCCCTTTGTGGGTGTGCAGATCTTTTATTGTATAACCTAATGCTGTGCAAATGAAGCTTGATCAGATATAGTCTGATACCTGTTAAGGTCAGTAGTGATGCCTGCAGCAGGCCTTTGACCAAGCTCAATGGTCATGAGTAATGGAACTCAAAGACTTTGTTCAGGATCTTGCATGCAACACATGTAATAGCAATTTTCCTTGTTTTTCTTCTGAGAGAAGAAAATGCCTTTTCTGGATTTTTTTTTCTCAGGAGTTGTGATTTTTTGTCCGTGGAAATAGCCTTATGTCTTAAGCTTCTTATATTGTTATAAGAGCTAGAAGCTTTTTTATTTTCTAGACAACCAAAAGTCCCTGTATGTGTAATATGGCTGTTTTCTGTGAAGTGTGGATATACATTTTAGTAGTAGTGTTAGTATTACAATTATTATTCACATATTATCTAGTAACAGTTACTGTTTATGATGTAATAGCATTTTTGTTAGGTTTAATATTATTTTTAGCCTTTCTCTTCTTTCCCCTTAAAATTAGAAATAGGGAATAATAGCTCACTTATTCATTTGGATTTAAGATCTGACTGCAAAGATGGCAAATTGTTGGGGTCACTGCTCTCAGAATAGCATTAAACACGGTTGTGGAAGAGCTAGTAGTCAAGCTATTTGGTGCTTAAATTGCAAGCTGATAAAATAAAAACACATTTAAAATGCTGATTGATCCTTCATAAAGACTTGAGTGCTTTTCTTTTTTGATAACAACTGTTATTCTATAATGTGCTATTACACAATATATACGCTAGCTCTTGCCATTGGCACAACAAAAATGGCGGAGTCTCTGCAGGAAAGTGTTACAGATTTGTGCAGCCTAAGACTATTGCAGTTGCTAGGCAGAGTGGTGAATTTAGACTTCTTTTCAAGAAACATAAAGCTTCTAGTGAATGATTAAGGACTGAGGTATTGAAATTCTAAGGTCTTCCAACCTTCATCAGATATTTGAAGGAGATGACTGGTTCCAGCAGTTTTCTTGACTAAATACTACAATTTCTCTTAAAAGAAGAAAAGACTTTCAAACCTTAAGGAAGTAATAAACAGTGTTTTAATCTGGGACTTCAGAGAAAAATATTATACTAGATAGTGTATGCCTGTGTCTGTTTGCTCATGGTGGGTACAAAGAATCTTTTTAATACAGCCATCCAGAACCTTGAAGAGCTAAAGGCATTGGTGAAAAATGGGGGAGGAAATAAACCAGCAGTATGATTGGCTCAGCGTTTTGTGCTGTTGTAGAAACTTATTTTATAAAAAAGGGCTTTGGACTTCTGATTTTGCAGAATGCAGCAAAATATTCAGTCAAACCATTGATTTTGTTTTTAAGATAATGGGATCTTTATCAAGCAAAACCAGTCTGTCTTTAAAAGAATATTCAGAGACCTCTATCTAACTGCATTTCAATGTTTGCTTTTTTGGGAGCGGGTATCATAGTTTTGGTAAAGGATCACTAATAAGTGGACGCAAAATAGAAGAATAAGTAATATAGTAGGAATATTATTGGAATAGGAAGACGTTTTTCTGGAACTAGACAACAAATTTGTTCCAAATATCATTGTTTATATATGCTTTGTATTTTCTATATGTGATATATATGCTTTACTACTCCATTATCTTTTTTACTAGATTTTACCTATATAAAACTGGAAAAAATTAAATTTCTTTAACAGTATTCTCAGTAGTTTGAGAACTGATTGGATGTCTTAAGCATAACAAAATAATTTTTGCAGGGTAATACTGTATGATAAAGGAGGCCACCTGTAATGCTAAAGAGTACCTATGTGTGACAAATAGGGCACAAATTTTATTCTGCAACAGCTCAAGTAAATAGAATTTTAGCTCAAAATAAATATTGTAGTTTTAAAATGATAAAACAATGCTCAAGTAGCCCAATTACTCGCCCATTTGTTTGTATCTTAAAATGAAATTACTGTATTTTGCTGTGGAGGTACCTGGTGCTGAGCGTGAAATATGGAAGTTGTGTGAAAATGGCCATGAAGTGAGTTTAAATTGTTTTTTTTTTAATAAACTCAGTAAAATATTTCAGCTGTAGAACATGAATTTAAAAGAAATATGGTGCTCCTTTAAAGTAGTTTTGAGGAAGTGTTTGCTTTCATGTTTGACTCAGTAGCAAAAAAACCCAGAAACTAGTGGCTGGGAGAGGGTGCCTGTGATTCAACAGCTCAATAGGGAGCTTTCTGTTTAAAAATTTTTTGTGCTTTACTAACTGTAAAAATAATCTAAATTATAACTGTTACCAGTGGTAAATATTTGCAGTGTCTAGACTAGTCAAAATCCTGTTGGTATTATGAATAAAAACATGTATAACCTCATGCTTTTGATTTTTCACAAACTGGATATTAGACTAGGTGGGACAGATGTGAACTCCAAATCTGCTAAGTACTTCAAGCTGTAGTTCATAAGTCCTGTATCCGTCAGTCTGATTTATCGCAGTTTTTATTTCAATATGTGAAATATTACATATGCAGCAAGTCACATTCATGAGGGTATGTCAGCCTTACATCTAAGATAAAATTACTTTGTGTGTGCAAAGTAGTAATTTGTTCAGGTTTTCTAGATGCGTGGCAACCTGGGCATTTGGATTGCTAGAAATCAGATAGATGAGGTAACTACCTGAGTAGCTGGGTACTAAACTTGCCCCAGGAAGTGATATTGGCAGACTTAAAAATTTTGGGTGGAGATGAGGCAGAAGAACAAGGTCAAGAGGTACAGTGGCTGGTTAACTTAGTTACAAGGGTTACACAGTACACAAGCTGAGTCATGAGCGCATGTAACTGATATAAAGGGCACATGCTGACACAGAGAATTACCCTGTCAGATATGCTTTTTTTACATTTGCTCTTATCAAGCTTTCCATGCAAATGATTTTCTCTTCCTACTAATCCTCTGAAAGGGACAACATTTTATTCCAATTTTCTGCGTAAAAACTTAGAGTACCCCTGTTATTTTACGATGTTTTTGGTATTTGAAGGGAAGAGAATGGGAGAGATGGGTGAAACAAAATGTGCTGCATGTACATCCCCTTTTTTCCTCAGACTGTGAAAACAACATTTAATTCTTAGTCTCACTTAAAAATAGCCCAGTTTTGGACTTATGTTTCCATTTGGCAGTGTATTTGTGATGAAATTGGTAAGTTTGTATGTAAATATTGGGGGGAAAGTATTCTTTATGAAAGATAGGCAAACTGAGCTTCTTGTTTGTCACCTCACTTTACCTTAAGATTGCTTCTTTTAAAGTCACATGTAGCTTTCTGCATAACTTATAGCACAAAATAATATTAGTGTTGCAAAGACAGAATTTTGTGGCATAGTCCAATGTTTGTACTTGTAATACTAAATGCAGGCACATGCCTCTGACCACTTGTCTGTTTTTCGGATTGAAACATTCTATTTCAAAATAGACATTTTTATTTCTGTATAAATGCAGATCCTTCCCCTCTGAAGCAGATACTAGTTCAACAATCAGACTGTAGCATGAGAAATATTTACCTGTTACAGCAGGTAATGCATAAAGCATTTCTTCATGGTAATTAGGCTGTCCCTTGCTGAAAATGGGGAGTTGTTTGCCTAGAAAGCCCAAAATGTGATGCTCTTGATGACTGTTTTGGGGTGGATAGTGTGGAATGGTAGTTTGTAACATTAGATCTTTTAGGTAACAGTTGAGCCTTCAGGATATGGATTTAAGACCTAAATTAAGTTTGATTATTCTGTATGGACCTACAGAACGTAAGGGGAATATACCTTGATGTAATCAGAGAATACATGCTGTTGTCTGTCCTGAGGATGCTGACAAAGTTACTGAGATGTGATGGGGTCTTTTAGCCAGTTCTAATGGATTCAGAAGGTTCTTTTCATGTGAAAAGTTAAGGTTAGTTTGTGAGGTGCTTGATGGCAAACTATGCTCCTGAACTTCAAAAAGTGTATCAAACTGACATGTGAGGTCAGATTTATTTATCTTGTCTGTCTTTATCTTCATGGTCTCACAAGAACCGATGCTGTAGAAATAAAATGTATGCTGGTGCCATTTAAAAGGCAACCTTTATTTGCAGGTCTTGCCCCAATCTAAGTGAGGTGTGGGAAAGGAAGAATAGAAGCTCCATTAAGAACTTTGGAATTTGAGTTTTGAGGTCTAATCTATGCTATCGCTCTAAAACACAAGACTATTGCAGGACATGATTGGTTGCGGATACATTTGGAATATGTGTGTAACTGCTCATTGTGAGAGCAGTTAGGATTAAACCTTTCTGGCAAATCAGGCTGTCATCTTTCAAGTTAGTACTTTCTTACACAGAATGTTACTGATCCTAACACAAAACAAATGATCTTTGGTATTCAACTGTCTGGTATTAAAAAAAGAATGAAGAAACCAGGGCTAATTTGGAGGGAGGGGTAAGGGAGGGAAAGATAAAAATGTGCCTGGAAATCAGTTATGGAATTCTTTTTTTTAACCATTAGTTAAAAATGTTGATTACGTTGTGCTTTGAAAGCCATCTCAGTCAGTAGAAAACATTTTCGTATTGCGTCTAAAAGGAAAAACAAGTGGTTACGGCATTTCTTATCGATTTGTTCCTTGTTTATTCTTCCTACCACAGCATTTTCAGACTATAAGTGTCAAGGGTCAAGCTCAGTTTGCCATGAAATCCAAATGCACGTGTTTTTCTGTTAATGATTGACTTCAGCCTTCTTTTAAAGGTTCCTGGAGGCTTAATACTTATCTCTACCAGCAATATTTTGCCTAACAGTGCACTTCTTACTTTCTGAGCTGTTGTTTTAGCTTTTACTAACTTAAGCATTTGTTTGTTTTCCTCTAACTTTTTAAACTATGTAGAACTGTAGTCCATCTAGTAGTAAGTTGTTTGCATATAAGAATGTTTCTGTCAACTGTTTCAGGTGCCTATTTTGTGACTTATAGTTTGAAGACAATGTTATGATCTATTTCCCGTAATACTTGCTTTGGAATCACCATTACAATCTGTTTTGTTTTGTTAAAGGGGGAACCCACAAGCAAAAAAGCCCCAAAACTCTGCCTAAGCTTGTGTTGTTATAGTAAGTGTGAACAAGATGATAGTTAAGTAATCAGCTAGTTGCAGTGAAACCCATTTTTCTGACTCTTCTGTTTTCCTGCTGCTTATGCTCACAAGGACTTTATCTCAGTATAAATTCACATCTTATGTTGTCATTACTTAAGAAGGCAGGGGGTGAAACTAGTCTTGTCCTGTTTGTGTAAATCGCAAGCTTGGGAGGGTCACTGTACTAAGGATATACGTAAATCTCTTCTGGAACTTGGTTTCTCATCTGTCCCACATCATGTCAGAGAACACTTATGATGTATAAAGCCTTGGAAGAAATCAGTGTATGTTCTGACTTGATATAATCTTTGGTTTTGTTTCTTATTCCTACTGAGTTTTTTTTCTGTTAATTCTGTTAATTTTACAACATATTGGCAAGTTCATGCTTCAATCCTGCTGCATCAAGATAAAATGGCACATACAAACCCAAAGTAGTATTTTGAACTGTCACAACATGTATACTGAAAAGATGCCATGCATAAGCACAGGAAAACTTACAGCTATTTGTAAAATCTGAGATCAATCTTCTCAATCAGAATAAACTGTCTGATGATGACTTAATGTCTGCCGAAAACAGATTATGCTTTCATTCTTGTGATATGGAAACAGGGTGTCTTCAAAGATCTTTTTATTGGGATCCAGTGGGTCATATATAGTTCTTGGTTTCAGGCTCATTATAGCTACTAGTAACTTTCAGTAATAAAGTTATTGAATAAAAGACTTGTTCCTTAGCGACAATTAAAAAAAGAGAGTGTGTGTGAAAAACAGTGTCTTGTGTTCCTGTTGGATATTTCCGCTAGTCCCCGGTTCATAAATCTTTGTGTATTGGCTGTGATCTCTGAGTGTGTTGTAGAAAACTGATTAGATACTTTATAGGCAATTTGGATTCTTAAAACTTGTTCAAGATATCTCTTTTGGACACTAAAGCTGGTATTTCCTTGCGCTAAATTCTTTGCCCAAAATATTTTAGAATTTTTATTTATATTGGCATTTAATTTTTTTGGTGGATAGTATTGCTTTAAGGGAGAGCCTAGCTTAGACATCTGCAAACTATATACCTGAAAATAAGCAAACTGAAAGCTGTAGTCATGTAACATGAGTTCAGAGTATAGGATACTTTCTGTAGCAGCATTATGTAATAAATTTATTTTTAGTCCTTTCTCTAATGGGATCAGCAGATCTCTTTTCAATAGAACATGCAGTGCACTTTTTTGACAGTAGAAATTCTAAATGTGTCAATACATACATTTCAAGATCCGCTTCCCTTTTCTACGGACATAGTGTTCTGTGACCTGTGGGTTGCTCAGTAATGGGAACAGCTATGTAGAAATTCAGTTGGTCTCCCTTTTGTAGCCAAAACTAATGAAATTCCATAGAATTAATGAGAAGCTATTAAGCAGTCTCTGAAACAATTTTCACAGGTGTGTGTAAGCAAAGCATGTAGTATAAGGCATTTCATGTCATCTTTGGGTAGTGATAGGTTGGATAAAAATAGGGTTGGCAATTTCCAGGAGGCTGACCTAAAGAGGCTGTCTGTGGACATGGGAGGATATTCTGATACTTGCTGGGTCGAATGGTCTGTTGCTCTGTTGGCTACCTAATGTCTGTTGAACAATTCCCTCTTTTTGGAAATTACTAGCTTTTCCCTGGAGAAAGAGAAAATTGATAATGGATAAAAGAGGATGCAGCCAGATGGCCTTAGGCAAAGGGTAACCCTGTGCATCTGGGCACAGGCAACAAGAATAAAATAATATTGCTGGGAAAAGTGCATCAGTAGGTGGGACATACAGTAGTTCTGAGCAATGAAGCTTAATCTATAATGCTAACAACAGGTTTCATGAGGTCTACTTGTACGGATCTATTTGGCTTAGAATTCAAGGATACCCTCAACCCCTCCTCATTTCCTAAGGGAAGGAAAAAAAGGGTTTTATTTTAATCTTATGGCTTAGTTCTATTTTTCCTTACCTGAAGGAGGTTTTACATCTTCCTAAGATTCATAAACAAGGGATTGGCAGTTGGCCTAATATTACCAACCTGGTTTTTTTTCCTGAAGAACTGCTAACGTTTACCATGATCTTCAGAATCCCATTTTTCAAGAAGCAGGGGTTTAGAACAATATTCTTCTGTATATTAGTTTATTATAATAACTTGAGCTGGGAAGAGACTCTGGTTATCTGGTCTGACACCCTTCACTCAAAGCAGGGCCAAGTTAAAAATACATGTAACTTCTGAGTTACATCAGGTTGTTCACGGCCTTGCCCAGTCAAGTTTTTAATATATCCAAGGATGGAAATTCCACAGCTTTCTTGCACCACATATTCTGGCGTTTGACTACCTTCACAGTGAAAAATTGTTTCATAACATCCAATCAGAATATTTGTTATTGTAGCTTCAGGTTTTTTGTCCTGTCACTGTGCACCACTGAAAAGAGACTAACTCTATATTCTGTAATAATCACCTGTTAGATATCTGGAGGCACTAATTAGATTCTTTTTGAGCTGCTGGTCTTCTCATCTGCAGGCTGATCAAATTCAAACTTTGTAGCCTGTCCTCATACGCGACCATGTTGGTAGCTGACTGTTCAGCTTGCTGAGTTCTTGTGTTGCTAAACTGCTAATATGGCAGGTTAAGTTCAGTGTACATATGTGTCTCATGGGGAGAAATATAATCTAAATACAGGCTGAAAAAAAGGCCTCTACATCAGTCATTACTATTAGTGGGAAAATAAGATCATGGATATTCTTCCAAACATCTTTACTCTGATGCAGTTGCAATATTTAACAAAAAAAGGTAATTAGGAGATAGAGAATGAAAAAAGCTATGCTAGCACAGAAACTTATTGCTTATCCCATATTAAATACTGTATGCAGTTCTGACTACCCTGTCTCAGAAACAATATAATACAATTAGACTCAATATAAAGAGGGGAGAGGGAAAAGTATATCTTTTCTACTTTGTCTTTGTATAAAAGATGCTTCATTTGGGAGAAGACACTTGTATGAACAGATCTGATAAAGGCATATAAAATCATAAGCTGCAAGAGGAAGTTTAGCAGGGATGATTTAGTTCATATTTCTTACAGCAGAGGAATTAAAGTATAAGCAGGTTCAAAGCAAGGGGAGTTTATTTTTTAATGTAGTGCTGGTGCCTGAGCATGTTCTGTAACTGATTACAACAAAATGCAGTGAAGCCAAAGTAATATTGATGTAACTAAATGTTCTTGAAAAATGGTTAGAATCAGCTTTCAGCTTAGGAGGTTTCTAAGCTGCTTATTGCTGGATGTTGGGAGGACATAGCCAGGGGAAAAAGTATCACAGGATGCTAACTAGCTAGATTTTTCAGATGTTTTGCCTAAGTATTTTGTGGTGGTCAAACAGGATACTGGACTAAAGCAGTCTTTGATGTACACAGTACTGCAATTCTTTTGTCCTTAAAAATAAATGCCATGTAAATGTGATTTTGCAGGCAAGGAATTATTAATACTAGCTGGAGACAAGTAAACTATCTCCAGAAATAACTATGAACAACCACTTCGGTTTAATCCAAAACAGGATCTCTCAAATTCCTGAGTTACACTTATAATCTTCACATGGAAGGCAATCATCTGCTTTGCCAAAGATAATATCCTTGTATGTAAATGGCCATAATAGAAGTGGAGGTCCTTCACACAGTCCATAGTTGAGTTATGGAGTAGTTTGCTGGAAGATGTTATGGATGCTGAAAATGTAAAAGTGTTCCAGGAGAGGATGGCAGCTCATGGAAGAGAAATCGCCAGAATATTGATAAATGCACGGGGGGTGGGGGTGGGGTGTGTCTGTGAAGAGTATTTTCTGAATTTGTTTAGTAGGGAAAAAACCAAAACTGGCTTAGGAGGTCCCTCAGCTGTAGTGTTTTGAGACTGGGGGGGAGAGTACATACAGGTTTCCTTATTCTTGCATAAATCATAACTAATAACTTAATGGATGCACGAAGATTTTCATATTGTAAATATTGCCTGTCCCCTTTCTCCAAGTATTTTTATAATACCAGTAAAGCCCTCCTAAATATTAAAGTTGAGCTTTCAGAAGTTACTAAATGCCACTATTGAAGCAGTTATATTAACTCTGCATTATGATTTTATTGAAATAGGCTGCTTTTGCACAAACTTTTTCAGTGTGAGACAATGAAACATTGTTAAACATCTGCCATTAATCTAACTTGTCCTATATTGTTGACTTTATACAATCATCTTAGAAATATACTTTGTAGAGTGCTTTCTGAAAAACAAGAATTTTACACGCTTTCAGTATGAGAAGTATTATTTCTGTCTTATAAACATTGACTTCGAAGCAGTTTGTCTCTGATTATGTACTTTCTGCTCATTATGAGTTAGCGCAAGAACTTCTCATTATCCAGCATCATTATAGTTTGTACTTCAAAGTATTAGCAGTGTCATATGGCCTGAACTACTGTACTGGTTACATAATGAGATGGTGAGAGGACTGACTTTTAGGAAGGATGTCTGACACCTACCAGAAGTACTGGTTTAGTGGATGGTTGGCCAGTCTATTTCGCAAGTGCTTAAAAACAGTGTAGCTATAGGTCTTTGCACATGAGAATCTGTTCTAGTAAATGTTAGAAAATTTACTCTCATTTTCCACAGTATGTGCTTCTGTCTTAGTATGTGTAGTGCCAAATGGCATTATTCTGCAAGCTATCTAGTGAACTGTAATTTTACTGCTACCTTGGTTTGCTGCATGAGCTACAGAAACACACATATCTGATTTTTTAATGTTGGAAAACAATATTTTTGAGTTGATTTTGAATCCTCAATTTAAATTCTTCTCTTAATTTGTCTTCCAGACAGTAGCTTTCTGTTCCCTGTCTCAACCAGAAAAAAAACCCAGGGGAAGATATTACAAAAACTCTTGAAGTTCCTTAAAGAATTAAGGGTGTTATTACTGTTTAACCACCAACCTGAAAGACACTTGTGAGGATAAAACTGCTGAAAAATTCTTCTGTGCATTACAATAAGAAATCTTTTGTAAGGAAGAATGCTATGGATTGAGTAGCTATTGTTTAAATTTATGCATGATAAATCATTCCAATGCAATATGGTATTAATGCTTTCTTTTCTGTTGTCTAAGTCCTAGTGCTTGAGTTTAAAGAATGAATTAAAACATTTAACTGCTAGGTTCATAGTTTGGTAGATAAATATGTTTTATGTAATCTAGGTGTGACAATAGGAATGATTTTGTGAATGCTCAGATATTAGATACTATATTTATAGCTGAAGATAACAGACATTATTTAAAATGAGGCTGACTTAAACTGATGGTAAAACAGCAGCATATTTGTGGAGTATGTGGTAAGTTTAATTGCTATAAACTTTTGAACAGAGAAATAACTAAAATATGAGAACTTATACTCAAATTATAGCTGAACTATGTTATTTGTAGTGAACTGATAGGAACATGTAGCTGTGACTTTCCATTTTAGAATAACTTCAGTTACAAAAACTGGGTTTTCTGTAATCTATTGTGTTTCAGTGGCAAAGAAACAGACTTCTCAGTATTGATGCTACCAATATGTTCTCTGGTCTAGTATCTTCAGGGTAACTTCTGTTACATCTTCTAGGGAAGCTTGGGAAATGGCTATCATATGTTTTTGAGGAGCTAATTCTTAAACCTTTCTTAAGGCACTGGAAGTTAATTCTTCTATCAAAATCAAAATGTTTTGTGTATGAATATGAATGCAATTATATGTAGCAATTAGGTGCATAGCACTTAATTCCCTAGTAGCTGAATTAGCAGCCCTGGCATATAGCCAGCTTGTGGCCAGGAAGGCAGCCAATAGCCTGGGGGAGAAATTTTTAATTAATGGGTAATAATGGCTCTAGAGAGCTCTCATTCTGGCAAGCTGCATCTGTAATGTTACTTATTTGGGACAGTTGTAATTGCTATTTACACATTTTTAGGTACAAGTAATTGTACCTTTTTCATACTGAGTGGGAAAAGCGTAAATGCTTGAAAACTTGAGGGAAGTGAAATTGAAAATTACTTGGATCTATTGAATATATTTTATAGCCATCAATTTCTTAATAGGATCAAGATATTGCAGGAAGAATTATTTGTCTTAAAGAAACTAACTACACATGTACTGTTTCATATCTTAATTCTATTTGGTGCTAGGTTTCTTCATAAAGGACAAAGTAAACTTTCTTGAAGTATGTGTATGTGTGAAGTTTAACTTCAATAACATTCTTTTCATTAAATATAGAGCCGTTCATATAAGCCATGCTAACAACATATCTTTAAGTTACATTTCTGTAGGATCTAAGAGCCTTGTATTAACTTAAAGTTGTAATTTAAATGGCTCCAATTTCCATTAAGTAGGTAGGTGGTAAAGCATGGGCTGGCACTTCTGCAGTTTAATTGCAGTGCTGTTTTGAAATGCCTTCAGATAAGGCCATTGTCCTTTTAACTATCTGTTGTGTCAAAAATCAGTGGGAACCTTTCTTCTCTTCTAGGCTTTGCCTGTCACTGCTGTAACAAGAAGAGAGAACCAAGTGATAATAAAGGGATATTTCTCTCATTAGTACCTGGAAGCATAAAGAGACAAAGTCAGCATGTTGTTAACTGAATGTAATTTGAGTTGAATGTTTTCACTTCAGGCTTTTATATTCCAATTACTTTATTAGCTCTATAAGCCACTAAAAAGTACTGTAAACAACTTGATTTCACTAAGGAAAAGGCTAATTGAATCATAGCCTGTGCTAACTGGAAATTAGGACTGCTGGCCTTGTATCTATGGCTCTGAAATTATTTAGTCTGTAACTTTATGCAAGCTACTTATACTCTGTTTCAGGTGCCCAGTTTCTTTACCTGTTTGTCTCCATGAATGAGGGGTATATACCCGTCCATGTGAGATTGCATTCTCATAACCAGTAATCTCGGGGCTTGTGCCACAGTTGCCTTTGTGTCTTCTCATACCTAGGCAGGAAGGCTGGCAGGAGGTTCAGCCATTCCTTGGCACCTTCATAACGTCATGAATCTCATGACAGTGTCTTGTAATGTCCACTTCTCAAGATTTATCTGCCTTTTCTCTTGGCCTTGCAGATACCCCAGGTGTCACAGGTACACAGTGATTCTTAGTGCTGCTCTGCAAGTTATGCAGAGATGCTGAGGACAGTTCATGGTGTAGAGCTACCATTTATTTGGGGTGGGTGACAGTAAGCCATGGACACTCTATCTCCTAGTGTTCCCAGTTTCCTTTGAACAGTAGAACTACAGGCTCTCTACAGCTCACGCTGGGAAAGATAAGTAAGAAGATGAGGAGTATTGTAGAAGTTGGACTTCTTAAAAGCTATGTCACTGGCTGGTCTTCAGGCTGTATGAGAGCACTTACTCTCTCTGACTCCTGCTTACAAATTGTAGTTGGCATAATGTTGTCTTGCAACATCAGGAGCCATCTGGGCTGCAAAATGGGACAGATCTCTAAATCATCTCTTGCCATGCCCAAGGTACATTTGAGCCTTCCTTGGCTGCAGAGGAAGATGAAGTACAGACCTTTCATAAATATTTGGTCTTTGCCTTTCAGTCCATGTCACAAGGGCCTTGCTCTTCCTAGACTTTTGTGCTCTCCCTTCA